>NC_138768.1:469648086-470248086 GCF_965119305.1 Pelophylax lessonae | reverse complement strand
GGCAGGTCCCCATAGATCCCGCTGTAATGCAGGTAGGTCCCCCATAGATCCCCCTTTAGAGCAGGCCTGACCAGGGTGAGGGTCCCCCATATTTATGCATCCCCCTTTAGAGCAGGCAAGGGAGGCAGGTCCCCCATAGATCTCCCTTTAGAGCAGGCCAGGGCGAGGGTGCCCCATAATTATACATCACCCTTTAGAGCAAGCAGGTCCCCCATAGATCCCCTTTTAGAACAGACAAGGGCAGGCAGGTCAACCATCCCCCATAGATCCCCTTTAGTGCAGGCAGGTCCCCCATAGGACTCCCTTGCCTGCTCTAAAGGGGGATGTATAAATATGGGGGACCCTTACCCTGGCCTGCTCTAAAGGGGGATCTGTGGGGAACCTGGGATGGCTGACCTGCCTGCTCTAAAGGGGTATTTATAAATATGGGGGACCCTCACCCTGGCCTAGGCCTGCTCTAAAGGGGGATCTAGGGGGGACCTGGGATGGCTGACCTGCCTGCCATTGTCTGCTCTAAAGGGGTATTTATAAATATGGGGGACCCTCACCCTGGCCTAGGCCTGCTCTAAAGGGGGATCTAGGGGGCTCTAAAGGGGTATTTATAAATATGGGGGACCCTCACCCTGGCCTGCTCTAAAGGGGGATCTAGGGGGTACCTGGGATGGCTGACCTGCCTGCCATTGCCTGCTCTAAAGGGGTATTTATAAATATGGGGAACCCTCACCCTGCCCTAGGCCTGCTCTAAAGGGGGATCTAGGGGGTTCTAAAGGGGTATTTATAAATATGGGGGACCCTCACTCTGGCCTAGGCCTGCTCTAAAGGGGGATCTAGGGGGCTCTAAAGGGGTATTTATAAATATGGGGGACCCTCACTCTGACCTAGGCCTGCTCTAAAGGGGGATCTAGGGGGCTCTAAAGGGGTATTTATAAATATGGGGGACCCTCACCCTGGCCTGCTCTAAAGGGGGATCTAGGGGGTACCTGGGATGGCTGACCTGTCTGCCATTGCCTGCTCTAAAGGGGTATTTATAAATATGGGGAACCCTCACCCTGCCCTAGGCCTGCTCTAAAGGGGGATCTAGGGGGTTCTAAAGGGGTATTTATAAATATGGGGGACCCTCACTCTGGCCTAGGCCTGCTCTAAAGGGGGATCTAGGGGGCTCTAAAGGGGTATTTCTAAATATGGGGGACCCTTACTCTGGCCTAGGCCTGCTCTAAAGGGGGATCTAGGGGGGACCCCATCCTCCAGTCCAGTGAGTCCACCACAACCTTACCGTTACAATCCTCCTGTTCTTCTCCTGCGCTGGACAGTCAGTCACAGAGAGATCACTGCGCAGCCGCGCACGCAGGTCTCTCTCCAGTCTCCACTTTGTGGGCGGTGCCACTGCCAAGAGCTAGAGCTGAACAGGAGCCGGGAGCAGACAACCCGAGGGAGGCCTTAGGCTCCGCCCCCGAGCGATCGAATCAGCAAACGGGCAGAGTGAGTCACTAGCTTCGGCGCGGCGGACACTGCAAGGACCGCTCACGGACACCAGTGTCCGTGTGCAGACACCTTGCTGACCCCTGAATACAATTACATCTACTGCCATCTAGTGGCTGTAGATGTAATTGTGGTAACGCAGCCGAAAGTAGCGGCAGCTGCATTACAGGGACAGGATGAGTAATCTGATAGATTACTCGTCACCCTCAAAAGTAACTGTGTTAAGTAACGCCGTTTACTTAAACGCCGTTTACTACCAACACTGACCACACCCCAGAAACATTTCCTGCTTGTGTGATTAGCTCCCCAATTTTCCCAGAAGTATGTCTAAGATACAAGTCAGATTTCTGGTATCCCCTGCAACAGAAATGTCATTTTTGGTGAGATACTCCCAATAGGAACACGTCTAAATGGATGCAGGCCCAGAAGATTTCTTCATTAGAGCCCTGCAGCTGCCACAGCTGATTGATATTTATGAAACCACTCCCATTTGACCGGATCAGCACAGAGGAACAAACAGTGATTTGAATAACAAATGGGAGCAATCTGCAATAAAGTTTGTTAAAATCCCTGCAATGAACAGAGATCACCCAGAGGGGAATGTTTTTTTTTCTCAACAAAAGTGGAGTTACGATTTAACCGCTTGCCGACCGCCGCACGACTATTTACTGCGGCGGTCAGCCCCGTACAGGCAAAGTGACGTAGGACTACGTCGCTAGCCTGTGTGCCTCTAGGGGGCGAGCGCGGCGCCGGAGGCTCGCTCCTGCCCCGGCTCGTTCCCTAAGAAGTCCGCGCGTGTGACCAGCAGACCCGATGTCCGCCAGCCACTCGCGATCTCCCCGTGGAGAGGGAGAAAGGCAGGCGGCTGATGTAAACAAAGCCGCCTGTCATTCTCCCTGATGTAAGAACAGAGATCATACGATCCTGCTATGTAGGATCGTATGTCTCTGTGCTTACGTCACTAGCCACACCCCTTTACAGTTAGAAGCACGCCCCTAGGGACACACTTAACCCCTGCATCACCAATAAAGTTAACCCCTTCCCTGCCAGTGTAATTTTTAGAGTAACAGTGCATATGTATAGCACTGATTACTGTAATAATGTCACTGGTAACCCCAAAAGTGTCAAAAATGTCAGTCAAGGGTCCGATCTGTCCGCCACAAAGTCGCAGCCCCGCAAAAAAAATTGCAGATCGCCGCCATTACTCGTTAAAAAAAAAAACACCAAAAATGACAGAAATCTTTCCCTTAGTTAGTAAACGCAATAACTTTTGCGCAAACCAAGCAAAATACGCTTATTGCGATCTTTTTTACCAAACATAGGTAGCAGAAAACAAATTGGCCTAAAATGTTAAAAAAATTTGATTTTTAAATTTTTTGGGGGGGAATTTCATATAAAAAAATGTGAAAAATATTGTTATTTTTTCAAAATTGTCGCTCTCTCGTAAAACAGTAAAAATCACACAGGTGATCAAATACCACCAAAAGAAAGCTCTGTTTGTGGGAAAAAAAGGACATCAATTTCATTTGGGTACAGCGTTGCACGACCGCGCAATTGTCCCTTAAAGTCACGCAGTGCCGAATTGCAAAATAGGGCCTGGTCAGGAAGGGGGTAAAATCTTCCGGGGCTTAAGTGGTTAAGTAAGCATCAAACTTTAAAATACAAATGCATTTTTATGCAAGAAGAGCAACTAAGGGCAAATCATAGGGCTATGCATCTTCTCACATATTTCAATGCACCAAATAATGGTTTCCACCTATACTTTAATCTTATTGTTCAAAGTGACAAAACGTTTCATATTTTGATCGACAAAACTTGAGAGTATAAATATGCTTTTGATCTCTTCATGTTCAGTCTAAAATAAAATAAAAAAAGGAATTAGGAAGGTGAGAATACTGAAGTGTACTGAACATTTTTTGATCCAATCCTTTGAGCATGCCTATTTGATCCCTTCCCTTTTTTTTAACGTGTCATTAAATGACTGTGCTATATAATTACTACTTGAATCCAAAGTCAATTAATTGGTATTAAAATAAAAATTTCATCATTTGATGTTATCCCATATTTTAGATCAAAAATTTCATCCAGAAACAAACAAGTTGGTGATCAAAAAAAAAAAAAAAAATCTCATCTAATCAAGCAGCTCGATTATATCTAAATTAAAATAAAATATTGATGTGCATGGCCAGTATAAAAAAAAAATGGATCTCAGTTTGACTTACCTCCTCCCCTAGGTATATAACCTTTCTTTATATACAACACATGAATAGTTAACAACTGCTTGTGCAGTTAACCCTTTCTTTACACCATTGCGTGCAAAATCCCTGAGAACGCAAAGTGTAACCTGCAATCAATGAGGATGCCTCAGGGAGGTGTGTGGGGGGGCAGGAAGGCAGGTACTCAAGAGGCAGCAGCCACATCTTCTTGTTGCTAGGTAACTGGCACACACAGCCTGTCCTGAATGATTTTCTTAAGCAGAACACATCTACCAGCATATACTGTACATGCCATCGTGCCTGCCCTTTTCTACAGCCTAATAAATGACAACATTATAAAAAGCCTGTCATTGAGTCCCAAGAGCCCCTCATGTCCTCCACAAACACAAACCCATCCTCCTCCATTTTTCTTTTGTTCCCGTGAAGTTCTGTGAATTCTCCATGGTAACGATGGTAGCAACTGATCACGTGCACGGATAGAGTACATATGCACAGGCAGTGGTTCTAGCAACGTATAGGGCTGCATGCTGGGCTTCCTCTGCATTTTTCCGCACCCAGTTGGGCGGATTTCTAAAAACTGGAGATGGAAGGTCTGAATTGTCCAGTGGAACTGGAAATGGAAGGTATGAGTGATAGCAACCAACAAAATATCCATAATTCTAAAGCACATGTAAGAAAATAAAATCAAACACCTGTTTGGTTGCTATAGGCTTTTATGCTTTAGTTCATCAGAATCAGCTCAACAGACAAAAACATGATAAATGTACAAACATTGATGTGCCAGTGATTGGCTGTTCATTTCGCAAAGAGAATGTTCCCTTAGCTTAGTGAATTAGGTGAAGCGCTGCTGACTTCTATCATCCAATCATGTGCAAGTAAAAAATGCTGTTTTTTTATTTATTTATTTATGTATTTATATATTTTTAATATGTATTGATTTTTTTGCAGGTAATTGGGGATTCTTTGCAAAGTGATTTTTACCACATTCACTAAGATAAGGTAAAATCCCTGCAAAGTGAAAAGTGAACAGCCTATTTGCCTTTCGTAAATCAACACTATAGTGTAAAAGCTGATTTGCAGGACAAAAAACCTCAAGATACAGGTGACGTACCTATTGGAGAGCAGTTTTATCTGCCAAAGGTTTGCATTTTTGAGTCCTGAGATTAACATAGCCCTGCCACACACTACAACCCCATGTGGCAGGGCAAGAGACCTGTTTTGTTTTTTTTTTATTTGGGTTATTTTTTTTTTTTTATAATATTTTTATTAAGAAGTTTTACAAACAGGTGAACACAGTAACGCAAATAAAGGCACACATCCGGAGTAAGAACTCCGACAAATGTGTATCCCTTAACTGCTTGCCAACCAACCGCCAGTGTTACGGCGGCAGTCTGGCGCTCTCAGGCAAAGTGCCTTACGTGTGCAGCGCTAGTCTGGGAGGAGGTAGGGGGCGATTGCGCGAGGTGCGCTCCTGCCCCCGCTCGTTGGCTGGGGAGTCAGTGCGTGTGACTGGCGGCTCCGATGGCCGCCGGCCGCCGGCCACTCGCGATCTCTCGCTGCAGTGAGAGAAGGACAGACAGCTGATGTTAACACAGCCGTCTGTCATTCTCACTAAAGTAAACACAGAGGCTATGTGACCCTGCTATGTAGGATTGCATGTCTCTGTGATTACATCACAAGCCACGCCCCCTGACCGTTATAATCACTCCCCTAGGGACACACTTAACCCCTTGATCACTCACCCAACGAATAAAATTCAAAGTGCTAACAATAGTTTATAAAGCCATCCACAACTCTGCCCCCAGCTACATCACTAACCTGATCTCAAAATATCAACCAAGCCGTTCTCTTTGGTCCTCCCAATACCTCCTGCTCTCCAGCTCCCTTGTCACCTCTTCCCATGCTCGCCTCCAGGATTTCTCCAGAGCTTCTCCCATTCTTTGGAACTATCTACCCCAATCTGTCCGACTGTCCCCTAATCTATCCATCTTTAGACGATCCCTGAAAACCCTTCTCTTTAAAGAAGCCTACCCGGCTACTAACTAATAACACTGTTTCACTTGCTCCATCAGCTCATCCCCCACAGCTATTGCCTTTTGTATCAATTGACCCTCCCTTTTAGATTGTAAGCTCTAACGAGCAGGGCCCTCTGATTCCTTTTGTTCCAAATTGTAGTGTAACTGTAATGTCTGCCTTCATTTTGTTAAGCGCTGCGCAAACTGTTGGCGCTATATAAATCCTGTATAATAATAATAAAGGGAGAGCAGCAGATTTCCCTTTCCTTCTATCAGCATGCTATTAAGGCCCTTTCACATGGGCAGTCGCCCCCGTTGGACTATGTTTTGCTCAGCGGGGATCGATCCGCCAATCCCTGCTGAGCAGGCAGATGACAGGTCCGTCTCCGCTTACTTTGTAGAGACAGCTGTCAGATCCCCGCTCTCCTCTATGGGAGATCGGATGAAAACGGCCAGACAGATAGAAAATAGGGTTTCCATCCGGATTTCACGGACCGGATCGGATCAGATAGCAGCGGGTGTCAGCGGAGATGTCTCCGCTGACATCCGCCGCCCCATAGGGGTCCATGGAGCATCCGATCAGGTTTGCCTGAAAAACTGACAGGTGGACCGGATCAGAAAGCCTGTGTGAAAGAGGCCTTACACTGCAGCTAATTGGATTTATTTGTGCTGCTTCTTCTTCCCCAGTCTGAGCTCTGCTGTACAGGGACAGCAAGAGGTTTATACCAGGTCAAATTCAGGTAATTACTTTGCTTGCGTGTAAAAAAAAAAAACTAAATTAAATTAGGGAAGTATTCAAGTGGAATTAAAGTATGCAGTAATTACATCTGCTTCAACATTCAGACGTTCACAAGGTCCACTGTCAATGCTTGCATTTTCTCCCCAGCTTTTTTCTGGTGCTGGTCTTCTGCCATCTTGATTGGTCAGTACGGGATGATGTCTCTCCCATACTTGCGCAGGAATTCATCCATCCCGGCACACAGGTACTTTGCATGCACAGCTCAGTGTATATTTTAACAGCTTGCCGACTGCGCACAGTATATTTACTGCGGCAGTCAGCCCCGGCCAGGCAGAGTGACGTAGATCTACGTCACTAGCCTGTGACCGGCTTGTGAGCCAATAGCGGGCGAGCGCGCGCCCGCCCCGGCTCGTTCACTGAGGAGTCCGCGCGTGTGACCGGCGGACCCGATGTCCGCCGGTCACACTACGATCGTCGGTAGAGAGGGAGAAAGGCAGGCGGCTGATGTAAACAAGAGGCCTGTCATTCTCCCCTGTGTAAAAATGGAGATCAGACGGTTCTACTATGTAGAACCGTTGATCTCTGTTTTTACAATAGTACACATGTCCCATGACAGTTAGAATCACGCCCCTAGGACACACTTAACCCCTCCCTCTCCAATACAGTTAACCCCTTCACTGCCAGTGTCATTTTTACAGTAACAGTGCATATATATAGCACTGATTACTGTAGTAATGTCACTGGTAACCCCAAAAGTGTCAAAAATGTCAGTCAAGGGTCCGATCTGTCCGCCGCAATGTCGCAATCCCGCAAAAAAAAACGCAGATCGCCGCCATTACTCGTTAAAAAAAAAACACCAAAAATGACAAAAATCTTTCCCTTAGTTAGTAAACGCGATAACTTTTGCGCAAACCAATCAAATTGGCTGAAAATGTTAAAACATTTTGATTTTTACATTTTTTTGGGGGAATTTCATATAAAAAAAAGTGAAAATTATTGTTATTTTTGCAAAATTGACGCTATTTTTTTGTTTATAGCGCATGATCAAAAAATCACACAGGTGATCAAATACCACCAAAAGAAAGCTCTGTTTGTGGGAAAAAAAGGACGTGAAATTCGTTTAGGTACAGCGTCCGCTAAAGTCACGCAGTAAAAAATCGCAAAAATCCCCTTGGTCAGGAAGGGGGTAAAATCTTCCGGGGCTTAAGTGGTTAAGGAAGAATGCAAACAGGGAGGTAGGTCTATTTTGTGGCAGGAGATTTCATTTTAATTTTAGTTCTGCTTCAATCAAAAAAAGAGATGCATTAATCTGTGTCTTCTATATCTACCTTTTCGGATTCATAATACAGTAATATTACCAAGCTGTCATGTGTGTATTACCACCACTGCATTTATGGGATGCACCCACATGTATATAAGCACATGCAGTTTTATTGTTGAGAATAGGAATTGCTTGAATATCTTGAATTACTGATTTTCCCACATCCGTCTCTTCAGTATCCCTAATGACAAGCAGACAGGGACACACCTAAAATAAATCGGTCCCGATTATTAGAGAAAATCCAGGCAGACACGCTAGAGTGCACATGCAGCACACACTTCATCACCCTGATGGCTTTTGTGTGAAGTGCAGACTCTGCCTCTTTATTTGTCTCCTCCTCTGTCTGTCCCTTCTCTGGGTTCCTTCCCTCCATCACTCCTGGACAGCATCCCTCCTTCCTCTTCTCCCTTGTCTTGTCCTGGGTACCAATCCTACTAGAGTTAGTGTCTTCCAGTAGGGCATCTGTCCCATTGTTAATGGGAGGAAATCAAAGGTGGCTAAGGTTCCTTTGTAGGAGAGTCCTTGTGTAAGGTGTCCAGAATTTCTCTTTTGTTACAGCGGGGTTACACAGATTGGCAGACCCTCCCCCATGTGCTCTGTATTCATTCACAGGCATCCTTTGGGCTCCTTACTACTGTAGCTCAGCATCCTGCTCTACCTCTCTTTGTTCCTGGTCTCCCCTTAAAGATGCTTTGATGTTTCCTTTTCTACCCTGCATCTCCCTCCCTTGACAGGTAAATATATTTTTAGCTAGCTCTCAAGATGTTGCTTGTGGATTTTGCTGTTTTGATTGCATGGAGTATATATTCAGGGTTGGGCTAATGATTTACCCGAATACTCATTGAATTAGAATATGCATACAGCAGTTGGCTATGTGTTCATGTAAAAGCATCTTCATCTATTAGAATTTTGGCGATATAACACTGACTGCATTATCCTTATGTCATTTCTTTATTTGCAGTCTATGGTTGAGACTCTATTGATTACTGTGAAATGCTATATTCCTTAGTAATATGCAGCTGCAATCAGTCCATAGCCTTAACTGTGCTGAAATGCATCCCTGGCAGTAATTACATCTTTTGACAAGTTAGACCACGCTGACAAATATTGTGGCTGCAGTATTTATGGCATTTCATTGGAAAAAAGATACCAGTTGATTTTATTTGTCTACATTATTTTTTGCACATTCTTACTTGCTTGACTGCATGACTGGCTTTGTAACTACTAAACAGAATAATTATCACGTGTAAAACCACATGGGTCCTTATGTCTCTGGGTATATGATATCTGAAGTGTTGTCATTCTTGCATGTTGCAATTTTCTATCCATTTTTATCATTTTTAGTAATGTTTGGCTGTATACTAGAGTATTAAAGGGTCAAGGCAGTGGTGTCAATCATATGCTCTTCAACCATGTAGGATATATTTGCTCAATTGTATTGTACTATTGCTATCATTCCACAGACCACAGAAAATGAGGTTTATGTCCAGCTAGGAACGCTATCTGCATGGAGTTGGTATGCTTTTGTGTGTCCTGTGTTTGAATAGTCTGGCTTTTTCCTCCCCCAACCCAAATACATACTGATACATTCACTGGCATCTTACCAAACCGGCCCTAGAGAAGGTTTGCTATTGCCTGTATGAGCTTACATAAGATTATACATGCCTTAGAAAGCCGGAAGAATTTTAGAACCAAAGTATGTTCTAGAAAATATGACATATTGTCCAAATAAAAGGGAACAAAATGACTACATTAACCAGTGAAATTCCACAACAACCACTGTACACATACATATTGCAGTTATACAGTTATTACTATCGGTTTGGGGAAGTGATATAAAAAGTTACTTTGATATCTAGCAAGCATGGTGCACCTAAAGCATGGAGGCCAACTGTTGAGTTTATGGCTTTTCCAGTGACCAATACCATTAAAGACTTGCCAGACAAGTTTATAGTTTACAGATTAATTCTAGGTATGTATATTTTATACCTAATTACAGTATCTCACAAAAGTGAGTACACCCCTCACATTTTTGTAAATATTTTATTATATATTTTCATGTGACAACACTGAAGAAATGACACTTTACTACAATGTAAAGTAGTGAGTGTACAGCTTGTATAACAGTGTAAATTTGCTGTCCCCTCAAAATAACTCAACTCACAACCAATAATGTCTAAACTGCTGGCAATAAAAGCGAGTACGTTAAAATGTCCAAATTGGGCCCAAAGTGTCAATATTTTGTGTCTGCACCATTATTTTCCAGCACTGCCTTAACCCTCTTGGGCGTGGAGTTCACCAGAGCTTCACAGGTTGCCACTGGAGTCCTCTTCCACTCCTCCATGGCTACTTCACGGAGCTGGTGGATGTTAGAGACCTTGCACTCCTCCACTTTCCGTTAGAGAATGCCTCACAGATGCTCAATAGGGTTTAGGTCTGGAGATATGCTTGGCCAGTTCATCCCCTTTATCCTCAGCTTCTTTAGCAAGGCAGTGGTTGAATTGGAGATGTGTTTGGGGTCATTATCAAGTTGGAATACTGCCCTGCGGCCTGGTCTCCAAAATGAGGGGATTATGCTGTGCTTTAGTATGTCACAGTACATGTTGGCATTCATGGTTCCCTCAATGAACTGTAGCTCCCCAGTTTCGGGCAGCACTCATGCAGTCCCAGAGTTTTCAGCAAACTGTTTGCAGGCTTTCTTGTGCATCATCTTTATAAGAGGCTTCCTTCTAGGACGGCGGTCATGCAGACCAATTTGATGCAGTGTGCAGCGTATGGTCTAAGCACTGACAGGCTGACCCCCCCCCCCCCCACCCCTTCAACCTCTGCAGCAATGCTGGCAGCACTCATATGTCTATATTTCCCAAAGACAACCTCTGAATACGACGATGAGCACGTGCACTCAACTACTTTGGTCGACCATGGCGAGGCCTGTTCTTGGTGGAACATGTCCTGTTAAACCGCTGTATGCAGGGGCGGACTGGGGCGGAGGGCAGGCATGCATTTGCCCCCCAGGCCATTCTGATGGACTGTAAAAAGGCCACTTCCACCGCAGCAGTCATGGGACTATTTTGTTATTTTCGGCTGCTTAACCTCGCGCGGCAGAAGCAATCAATTCCCCTTTGCCTGTCACTGGCACTGCTAGATAGTGCAGTGAAAGCTAGCTTTCCCGGGAGTCAGGCTGTTTTTGCTCTGTAGCCCGTCCCGTCGCCACCCACTGTCTTTCTAGCTCCTCCCTCACACTTGGCCGCCTCTTTAATTTGACGCCCCTCCTACCATTTGTTTTCAGCTAATCCCTGCCTACACTCCAGCCGCCTACGCTTACATGCATTGTGCTCAGCCTACCCGTGGAGACCAGCCTGAGGGGGGAAACTTAGTTCGTGAACAAGCTATCTGCACCCTGCACCCCGACCTCTTTTTGCTTCACCACTTCTTTCCCTTCTCATTTCTTACTCCCCCTGTGCAAAGGGGGGTTGCAGACTAACTAGAGGAAGGTGGGATTGTGTAAATTGAGGCGGGATTATGCAGACTGGGGGGGGGGGGGGTCCGGGGGATTTTGTAAACTGAGGGGGGACTTTGCATTCTGGGGGGATTGTGTAAACTGAGGGGGGGGGCTGTGCAGGCTGGGGGGGGGATTGTGCAGACTTGGGAGTGGATTGTGTAGAGGGGGGAGGGATTGTGCAGACTGGGGGGAGGGGGGAGTGTGGAGACTAGGGGTGGGGGGTTGTGCAAATGGGAGGGAGGATTGTGCAGACTGGGGGGAATTGTGCAAACTAGGGGGGTATGCACAGACTGGGGGAGGGGGGATTGTGCAGACTAGGGGGGAATTGTGCAAACTAGGGGGGTATGCACAGACTGGGGGAGGGGGGATTGTGCAGACTAGGGGGGGGATGGTGCAGACTAGGGGGGGATTTGAAAATTAGGGGGGAGGCGGATGGTGCAGACTGGGGGAGGGGGGATTGTGAAAATTAGGGGGGAGGGGGATGGTGCAGACCGGGGTAGGGGGGATTGTGCAGACTAGGGGAGGGGATATTGTGCAGACTAAGGGGAGTAGAAATTGTGCAGACTGGGGATGGAGGGATTGGGCAAACCAGGGGGGGGGGAGATTATGAGCAGACTAGGGGAGAGGGGAATATGCAGACTGGGGGAGGGGTGTTGTGCAGACTGGAGGGGATTGTGGAGACTAGGGGGACGGGGGGTAGAAGAGATTGGGAAGACTGGGAGAGGGGTGAAGAACTGAGAGCAGCACAGAGGAAACAACAGCTTCTGGAGGCAGGCAGAGGCAGGGCACTCCAGGGAGTCGGGCTGCACCCCGGCCGCCACAATTTGACCCCAGGACCAGGAGCATCACCAACCAGGAGGCCATGCAAGGACCTGCTGAGCTGCCATTGTTGAGGTGAGAGACCCTGACACAGCTGACCCCCACATCAGGCTGCATTGATGGGTACTGGTGAGGCTGCATTGATGAGCACAAATCAGGCTGCATTGATGGGCACTGGCGAGGCTGCATTGACGGGCACTGATCAGGCTGAATTGATGGGCACTGATCAGGCTGAATTGATGGGCACTGATCAGGGTGCATTGATGGGCACTGATCAGGCTGCATTGATGAGCACTGATCAGGCTGCATTGATGGGCACTGATCAGGCTGCACTGATGGGCACTGATCAGGCTGCACTGATGGGCACTGATCAGGCTGCACTGATGGGCTCTGGTGAGGCTGCATTGATGGGCACTGGGGGGGCTAACTTGATGGGTACTGATTAGGCTGCATTGATGGGCACCGATCAATCTGCATTGATGGGCACTGATGAGGCTGAGCTGATGGGCACTGGTGAAGCTGCATTGATGGGCACTGATCAGGCTGAATTGATGGGCACTGATCAGGGTGCATTGATTGGCACTGATTAGGCTGCATTGATGGGCACTGGTGGGGCTAACTTGATGGGTACTGATTAGGCTGCATTGATGGGCACTGATCAGGCTGCATTGATGGGCACTGGGGAGGCTGCATTGATGGGTACTGATTAGGCTGCATTTATGGGCACTGGTGGGGCTGTATTGAGGGCACTGATCAGGCTGCATTGATGGGCACTGATCAGGTTGCATTGATGGGCACTAATGAGACTGAGCTGATGGGCACTGATGAGGCTGCATTGGTGGGCACTGATGAGGCGGCACTGATGGACACTGATGCATTATTTTTGTTAAAACTCCTTTGTTGCTGTTAACATTAAATTATGGTACTACATTGTATCATTTTTGCCGTGCTTCATACCATCAATATCCGTTAAAAGACCAGGTGGGCATGGATTGTGAGCTGATTTGGTGGTTCAATGGGCCACTTGACCGGACCTGCCCCCCAGGCCTAAGGCTGCCAGCCCTCCCCTGGCTGTATGGTCTTGGCCACCGTGCTGCAGCTCAGTTTCAGGGTTTTGGCAATCTTCTTATAGCCTAGACCATTCTTATGTAGAGCAGCAGTTCTTTTTTTTCAGATCCTCAGAGGGTTCTTTGCCATGAGGTGCCATGTTGAACTTCCAGTGACCAGTATAAGAGAGTGAGAGGGATAACACCAAATTTAACACACCTGCTCCCCATGCACACCTGAGACCTTGTAACACTAACAAATCACATGACTCCGGGGAGGAAAAATGGCTAATTGGACCCAATTTGGACATTTTCACTTAAGGTGTACTCACTTTTGTTGCCAGCGGTTTAGACATTAATGGCTGTGTGTTGAGTTATTTTGAGGGGACAGCAAATTTACACTGTTATACAAGCTGTACACTCACTACTTTACATTGTAGTAAAGTGTCATTTCTTCATTATAGTCACATGAAAAGTTATAATAAAATATTTACAAAAATGTGAGGGGTGTACTCACTTTTGTGAGATATTGTAATTGCTCTAGCCAAGCGTATTATCTATTGCACTTAAAGGAAATGTATAGGGTTTTTGTATATTTTTTATAATGTATTAAATTCAGGGCTAAAAAATACATTTATTGTTTGAATTGTTTATAGCTGTCTTTTTCAACCAGGGTGCCCAGGCTCCCTGGGCTACCTCCTGGCATACCTGTCCTCATTGTATTCATTATTATACATATATGGAATCTCTCACAGATTTCAGTGAGGAGTACACTTCACAGAAGGGCCTTGATGAGGCAGTGTGGCTTCCACATTTATAGTTGGGCAACTAAAACCTCTGTTTTTAATTTAATTTTAATTAATAAACAATGTGTACTTTTTACTTTACTTTTTTGCTGGCTACCTGGTAGGTTTGCTGGGAAATGTTTGTTCTGTGCAAAGCCCTTCCACTTTTGTGAGATACAGTACATTGGAACTCAGAAGAAAGTGGGAGATCACTGGAGTAGCTGAAGGTCAACTTCAGTGATTTCCAGAGAAATCCCAAAGATTTGGTATGTGCATAGTTACATTGGTCCAAGCTAATAATTAGCATTCCACTCATACTGATACCAGTATTGGTACCGATACTTGTACTCATGCAAATGCTCCGATACTGAAACCAATAACTTCAGGCTCGGTTCACATATGTGCAGGCTGGTTTGCAGTGCAATTTCAAAGCCCTGTGTTCCGTGAAAAAACCATACCCGTGAAAATTCCCTACCCTCGTCACTTCCGGTGCACCTACGTCATTGAACAGCTGAGCAGCTTAGCAGTGCGCATGCTCAGAGCTCCGGAGGGTAGGGAATTTTCACAGTAGTGTGTTGTAACGTTACACCGCATCAGCTGTTGCTGCGGTTACATTACAACATCTCGGCTGCAACATGAAATCATGTCTGCTCCTACCCCTGTGACTTCCCTGATCTCGGCTACTAAATGTAAAAGCGGTGGCGGGTCTATGAAAATATAAATCACGGAGCCGAGATCTCCGTGATCACAGGGGTAGGAGCAGACATGATTTCATGTTGCAGCCACGATGTTTTAATGTAACCGTGGCAACAGCTGATGCGGTGTAACGTTACAACACACTACTGTGAAAATTCCATACCCTCCGGACCTCTGAGCATGCGCAATGGTAACCTGCTCAGCTGTTCCATGATGTATGTGCACCGGAAGTGACGCGGTATGGAATTTTCACGAGGTATGTTTTTTTTAACGTTACACCGGTCCAGTGCAATTTCGTTCAGTGGTTTAGGTGATTCCAATACAATTCCAAACTAATTGTAGTGTTTGAGATGAGAAATGGCACCTAAAGTGGACTGAAATCGCACAGGACTGATGTGAAACTGATGTGCAAGTGAAATCTGTGCTATTTTTCCATCAGTTTTCATGCATCCATGGTGTGAAGGAGCCCTAAAAAAACTGTCACATGACACTAAAAATAGGTATTGGTAGTTGATATCAGCGAGCACATGAGGAAAAGTATCAGTACTCGTACTTGATCTTAAAAACCTGGTATCCGTGCATCCCTACCCAGAGTGCTTTTTTAACTATGATTAACTTACAGATATGAAAGTAAAGAAATTCTCTGATGCCTTCTAGGAAGAATGGTTGCCATTTGGGATGCATTTACCATGCATTCATATTGACTTGTACAGAGAAATAACAGTAACACATAGTAAAAACAATAAACACTGCTCCGTGTGATGACATTAAAAACTCCATATCCAGGGAAAGAGTTGTGAATAAAAGGGAAATGGGGGTAACCGCTGCTGAGTTCTCCTTCTGTACATAGAAGCTCAATGGCTGACATGGTGGTTCTATGGCTTCAATACTATTTGAGTCACTGGCTCCTATTATTATTATATAGGATTTATAGTGCCGACAGTTTACGCACCGCTTTACAACTTTAACCGCTTGCTGACCGCCGCAAGGTAGATATACTGTGGCGGTCAGCCCCGGCCAGGCAAAGTGACGTATATATACGTCACTAGCCTGTGACCGGTTTGTGAGCCAATAGCGGGCGAGCGTGCGCCCGCTGAGGCGTGCGCCCACCCCGGCTCGTTCACAGAGGAGTCCGGGCGTGTGACCGGCGGACCCGATGTCCGCCGGTCACACTACGATCGTCGGTAGAGCGGGAGAAAGGCAGGCGGCTAATGTAAACAAGCCGCCTGTCATTCTCCCCTGTGTAAAAATGGAGATCAGACGGTTCTACTATGTAGAACCGTTGATCTCTGTTTTTACAATAGGAGACCTGTCCCACTACAGTTAGAAACACGCCCCTAGGACACACTTAACCCCTCCCTCTCCAATACAGTTAACCCCTTCCCTGCCAGTGTAATTTTTACAGTAACAGTGCATATGTATAGCACTGATTACTGCAGTAATGTCACTGGTAACCCCAAAAGTGTCAAAAATGTCAGTCAAGAGTCCGATCTGTCCGCCGCAATGTCGCAGTCCCGCAAAATAAAATCGCAGATCGCCGCCATTACTCGTTAAAAAAAAAACCCACCAAAAATGACAAAAATCTTTCCCTTTGTTAGTAAACGCGATAACTTTTGCGCAAACCAATCAAAATACGCTTTTTGCGATTTTTTTTTACCAAACATATGTAGCATAAAACAAATTGGCCGAAATTGTTTTTTTTTGGGGAATTTCATATAAAAAAATTTGAAAAATATTGTTATTTTTGCAAAATTTACGCTCTTTTTTTGTTTATAGCGCATGATCAAAAAATCGCAAAAAGCGTTTGTGGGGAAAAAAAGGACGTGAAATTCGTTTAGGTACAGCGTCGCACGACCGTGCAATTGTCCGTTAAAGTCACGCAGTAAAAAATCCCCCTGGTCAGGAAGGGGGTAAAATCTTCCGGGGCTTAAGTGGTTAATACAGTAGGAATCAGAGGGCCCTGCTCGTTAGAGCTTACAATCTATGACAGATTTCCTATATAGCCCAACTGAACCTTTAGTTTAAATCAGCTGAATACATCAGATGTGCATTAAAACAAAAGGTGTGCAAAGTAAAAGTAACCACAAATGTAAAAAGCGTGTACCCGGCCGGCATGCTGTGGAGAAGGACCCTTGCTCTCTCGGTGCAAGCAGTGGTCCCTCTTTAGAGATCAGACACACTCCCTGCTGAGTCAGACCCAGAGCTCTCCAATCAGCAAGAAGCATTGGATTTGGTGAATGCTCACCAATTTCTGACATGTGTGGTGGGTGAGGAGTTACTTTTTCAAAGGGTCATAGGACACCAAAAGTTTTCAATACAAACGGTTCCTTTATTGAATAAAGTGGAAAGACACATGTACAAATATAACAAATACAGAACAGGTCAACAGGAAATACAGTATCGAGCAAATAATCCGCAGCAACCCAATACATTCATGTAGGAGAGATAAACATTCAGCCCTCCCTCCACACCTCCACCCGGGAACACCCCATGCTGAACCAGGGCCGGTCACCACACCTAACTCATAGGTGCCATCCAAGGCTGCCAGACCCTGTCAAACTTCTTAGGACAGTTTCGCAACATATAGGTTAACTTATACAGCGGTAGGACAGCGTCAATGGAGCGTTCCCAGAAGACTACCGAGGGGGGGGAAGGGGCAATCCATTTCAAAATTATTTCCCTCTTAGCATAGTACAGCAGGTAACCAATGAGCAGTTTCGTGGGTCTAGGCCTCTGATCATCATCCACAATACCCAGTAGGGCCAGCGTTGGTGAGACCTGGAGAGTCAGGCCCAGTCTATGATTAATAACATCAAAAACCTGTACCCAGTATTGCGCTATCACTGGGCATTCCCAAAACATATGCAAGAAAGTCCCCTCTGAGGTCAGACAGCGCGGGCAATTCGGAGATCTCTGGGGGAAGATCCTATGTAATCTCTGGGGGGTATAATAGATTCTGTGCAAGAATTTGGTCTGAATCAGTCTGTCCCTGGCAGATATCATCAATTTAGTACCAGCCTCAAAGCAATCCTCCCATTCCTCTCTATCCAGGTCAGGGATATCCCCCTTCCAAAGGTCCCAGAGCTTGTCCATACGTGGAGAGTGAGTGCACTGCAGCGTAAGGTAAAGGGATGAGAGCGGCTTGGTTACCACCTCATGAGCCAATAAGTCCTCGATCGGGTCCATCTCCAAGGTCAAACCCTCAGGAAACTGGGCCCGGAGAGCATGCCGCAGCTGGAGGTACCGAAAATACATCCATCTCGGCAGACCCCGTGTCCGACGGAGATCAGCAAAAGGAAGGATGGAACCCGCCGGGCACACATCCCGGAGAGTCCGCACCTCATGTCTAGCCCACAACTGAGGGTCCTGCAAGGACCATAAATGTTGCAGGTTGGGGTTCCCCCACAAGGGGCACACGGGGGACCACGTGGTAGGGCTCAGAAAGCGCCGACGCGCCGCCACCCACACCCGCAGAGTAACCCTAGTGGGCAGGAGGACACCAAAAGTTTATTTTGTACAACTAACACAGATGAAGTGTTAATAATAAAAGAACAACTTTTGGGTTTTTAACACAAAGTTTGATGACTCTTTTAAAAAGGCACTCCTTACCCACCAGAAATTCAGCTGGCCATTCCAGGACTCAGCAATCCTTATTTTGGACTGCTCAACCCTGTGTTGGCAAAACCTCAAAGCGTCCAGTGCCAGCCTACAAATTCTAAGGGGCAGATTAAAAATAGGCAAGAGGGGGGATAATTTAAGAGTGAGTGCAATGAGCCGGATCTTCAGAAGATGGAAAGATTAACCAAAACAAAATGCACAGATTTGGACAAAGGTCCTCATTATGTGCTATTCCTAAGCACCATTACTTCTGTTTTGATGAGAAGAGAGCAGACATATGACACAGACCAACTATATGAGGCCAAACATTACCATGTGCATATAAAGCCACCACTGTCAACTCACCTTATAGGAAACTGTTACTCACCTCAACTCACTGTGAATCAGATTGTGGTCAGCCATGCAAACATGATTAGACAAAAGATCTTTTATAAACATTAATTACTGGATCATCAAGGCTTGCATGTTTGTGCTCATGGTAGTGAGGGAGAGAAAGGCATCTATGGTATTTGCTTCTCTCAGCCTGAAAAAATCTAAACCAACTAATCAGTTATTCCCCCAGCAGTGCTGGGACAAGGTCATCTAGAGCCCAGGGCGAACATGCCAAACTGCGCCCCCCCCCCAAAATGTATTAACATTATGCGTCAGCAAAAATCCCCCCCACAAAAACACTGAGCACTAATCTGTATGCTTACCCCTAAGCATAAATTCCCTCTCCTCCCAGTAAAAATGTACCACCCTGCTGAAATTCCCCTGTTCAGGAGAAATCTTTACCCCCATTCCTCAATCCCCCCCCCCGTTCCAATGACCCTACCTAAAAGAAAATGCACCCCCTCCCAGCACAAATCCTCTAGACCTAAAATTTTCCCTTCAAGTACATATCATTTCCCCTCCACTTCAAATCCCCCCTCCCAGCACAAATTCCCCCCAAGTCCTTCCTCCTAGCACAAATCTTCTTCCCTCATCCCCACTTCCAACACAAATCCCCCTAAATCACCACTCTTAGAAATCTAGTCCTTACATTACCCCCCTAGAACAATACTTACTCCTGCCGCCCCCCCCCCCCAAATGCCCCCTTCCAACACAAATCCTCTCCCTCCCCCAATCTCCTTGTGGTGCCCTCCTACTTCACATGATATCACAGTGCCCAGGGCAGCTGTCCCTCCTGCCCACCCTTGTCCCGGCCCTGTTCCCCAGAGAAGGCAATGTATGGAGAGGTGGGTGGGTTGTGTATGTAATGTATGTATGTAGGGGTTGGGAATATACTGTACTGTAGGTATGGGGTTGATTATAAACAAGCAAATAAATTGGGGGAGCAAACCCTGAACATGTATATCTAAAGCCGGTGCAGCTATGAACCAAGCAACATGTATATTAAAAAAAGAATAGCGCACACATGCTAAAGAAATACTATCAAATATGGAGACAATCCATAAATAAAAATGGGACTAAATCCCCATTTTTATTTATGGATTGTCTCCATATTTGATAGTATTTCTTTAGCATGTGTGAGCTATTCTTTTTTTAATATGGGGTTGATTATGTATGTATTGTATGGAGAGGCAGACTAAACCAGGAACAATCTTTTTTTTTTCTGTCATCTTAACCACTTAAGCCCCGGAAGATTTTACCCCCTTCTTGACCAGGGCCTATTTTGCGATTCGGCACTGCGTGACTTTAACGGACAATTTCGCGGTCGTGCGACGCTGTACCTAAACGAATTTGACGTCCTTTTTTCCCCACAAACAGAGCTTTCTTTTGGTGGTATTTGATCACCTGTGCGATTTTCTGATCGTGCGCTATAAACAAAAAAAGAGCGTCAATTTTGCAAAAATAACAATATTTTTCACATTTTTTATATGAAATTCCCCAAAAAAATGTAAAAATCAAAACTTTTTAACATTTTAGGTAAATTTTTTTTTACCATATGTTTGGTAAAAAAAATCACAAAAAGCGTATTTTGATTGGTTTGCGCAAAAGTTATTGTGTTTACTAACAAAGGGAAAGATTTTTGTCATTTTTGTTGCTTTTTTTTTTTAACGCGTAATGGCGGCGATCTACGATTTTTTTTGCGGGACTGCGACATTGCGGTGGACAGATCGGACACTTGACTGACATTTTTGACACTTTTGGGGTTACCAGTGACATTACTACAGTAATCAGTGCTATACATATGCACTGTTACTGTAAAAATGACACTGGCAGTGAAGCGGTTAACTTTTTTTGAGAGGGAGGGGTTAAGTGTGTCCCTAGGGGCGTGTTTCTAACTGTGATTGGCTGTGGCTTGATGTGTAAGAACAGTGATCAACGGTCCTACATAGCAGAACCGTATGATCACTATTCTTACACAGGGAAGAATGACAGGCGGCTTTGTTTACATTAGCCACCATCCTTTCTCCCGGTGTAACGGACGATCGCGAGTGCCCGGCAGCACACGCGCGGGAGAGTCCGTGACCGCGCAGGAGTGGGAGCGCGCCTCTGGCGGCGTGCACACACTCCCTAGAGCCTCACAGGCTAGCGACGTAGCCCTACGTCGCTTTGCCTGTGAGGGGGTGACCGCCGCCGTAAATAGTCGTGCGGCGGTCGGCAAGTGGTTAAAGGACACCTGGAAATAGAGGAATATAGTTACTGTACATAGTTAAATAGTTATATAGTAGTCAAGGTTGAATAAAGACAATAGTCCATCCAGTTCAATCTGTATAGGTGTGTATGGACGTAATCATTTCTCATACCCCTGAATGTTATGATCCTTGAGATGTACATCCAAGAGTCTTTTAAAAGTATCCATACTTCCCGCAGTTACTACCATTTGTGGTAGAGACTTCCACAATCTTGTAGCCCTTACTGTAAAAAAAAACCTGCGTAGCCTGAGGTTAAAACGCTTCTCCTCTAATCGCATTGTATGGCCTTGTGTCCTCATGCATTCCTTGCGATTGAATAGTTTTTTTCTATGCTGAGATCACCGCTGAGGTATTTATAAATTGCTATCATGTCCCCCCTCAGGCGTCTCTTCTCCAGGGAGAATAAATCAAGCGATTGCAGGTGCTCTTCATAATTAAGGTCCTCCAATCCCCTAATTAGTTTAGTTGCCCTTTTCTGGACTCTCTCCAGCTCCAACACATCCCTTCTGAGGACTGGCGACCAGAACTGGAGCTGCTATTGCCGATCTCTTCTTCTGAAAATGCTAGATACCTGGCTGTCTTGCTAACTCAATATCGTTGGTGCTTCCTATGTTACTGACCTGGAGCAAGTAAGAGGATCAGAAGTTCTGACTTCCCTTGCTGCATTTTTTGTTCTGGATCAGTGACGTAAAAAGTATGGAAGTCATCAAATGAGCAGTACAGCTGTTATCAATTTTGAAGGTTAGCAACTGTAACCACGTTTCTGTCAGCACAAGTTTCCATGCAGCAAACAGCTGGGGTAGCACATAACAGCAAGAAAAGAGACTCTTTTGGTCTTGTAGACTAAAATTACAACAAAAAAATCTGTTTCAAAATAGACTAAAGGGAATTTCAACTTTGTGGAAAGATCCTTAACCAATGTTTGACCTTGGGTTCATCCACAAAAACAGCAACAATATATCTTTGATGTACTTGGTTCACCCTAGTCTTACTGTCTGCTCCGAAGCTGTTGGAAATTGCCATTACCGGCTGTAAAATTGGATTCTGTAGTAAACAAAGCCTGTAAACCCTTTTTGCAGGTTAAAACAACCTGGCAAGTGAAAAAAAATCAGATTTTCTTTTTTTTTTTAAAGTGTACCAATTTAACCCTTCATTTAAAGCCAGACTTCAGGAATCCTAAAAATACTTCCTTGAACTGGAGCTGTGCCTGCACTGCAGTGGTTAACTGTTTGTTTTGTCTAGGGGGGACTAAGTAAATGCTGCACTCTGCTAGCGGTGCGCCACCCTACGATCGAGAGGGTTGGCCTCAACCTCCTCACATCCAATGCTGGGCTACGGACCCTGCATCGGTCTTGGTGACCCCTAAGCTGCTGAAGCATGGTAGAAAAGAGGCTGCTGAGTAGCAGCACAGAGAAGTCTGCAGGGGCAGAGGATCGGGTAAGTAAAACTGCTTTTCTAAATCAGACAGACACAAGCAGTTAACCCTTGCAGTACAGCATAGGCCCACTGTAAAGAAGGATTTTTACTTTTCTTATAGTTCAGATTTAACCCTAATCACTCCTAATTTACACCTTTCTCCCTTTCATTTGTTAGCTATAGTTTTTCTGATGAATTTTTAGCATGTATTTTACCATTCATATTACAGTTTTAAATAACTTCACTGTGCTTTCAGCAGAAGCTTAAGGCCCCTTTCACACAGACGGACCCTTCAGATCCGCCTGTTCGTTTTTTTTTGGCGGATCTGAACGGTCCCCCCATGCATCCTTATGGGGCATCGGATGTCAGCGGAGACATGTCCGCTGACATCCGACCTGATCCGTCAAATCTGGATGGATGGAAACCCTATTTTCCATCCGTCCAGCTGATCGGATCAGATGGGATTGGATGAGAACGGACCGATGGTCCGTTCCCATCCGATTTCCCCCATAGAGATGCATGGGGAACTGACAGCTGAGTCTCCGCACACAGCGCAGAGGCACAGCTGTCATCCTCCTGCTCAGCGGGGGATCGGCGGATCGATTCCCCGCTGAGAAAAGCGGAGTCCGTTTGACGAACTACAAATGTGAAAGAGCCCTAAATGTTATTCTAAATTAAATTATAAAATAAAATGTGTGTACCTTTTATCTACTTGTGTTTTTGTGTTTTTACACAATATTCACACAACTCTCACCCAAGTTTCACTCAAGAATCTATATGATCAAGCAGAACTAAAAATTCAAGTTAGACTTGGTTGCCACGAAGTCTTTCAGGACAGCTCCAGAGAGCTCCTCCTAAAAATTCCAGGAAACATTGCGGTCCGCTACATCAATCTTTTCAAGGAAGGCTCCTTCCTCCAAATCCTCAGTTGTAGATGAGTATCTCCAGCAAACCTGAAGAACACAAGGACACTACAATTAAATAGGGCCGGTAATAGCCGTTGTTCTAAAAGACTCCCTGGAACCAAGCCTAACTTGAATTTTCCCTAATCATCTTCCAGGACAGAATCCAAAAGGATAAACAAGAACTTTCCATTTAGGGGGATCAAAGCCTGCAAGACCTTCCTGCCAAGACTGGTCACTAGCTGACAAGAGGTCCAATCTGTAATGGCAGCAGAAGGCTATAAAGCTTCACATTTCTGCCTTGCAAAGTCTGTTCTGGGGTGGCACAGGTAGATACCAAAGCTCTAGTGGAATGTGTATGAACCCTCACTTGGGGATCCATACAGGTTATATGATTCTCTAATAGCTGTCCTTCCTTTACCATCTGGCTATGGAATCATTTGAAGACCTTTTGTCTCTTTTTGACACCAGCCAATATAACATAGAGAGAATATGTTTTTCTAAAATTTCCTGTTACCTCCAGGTAATGTAATACACATGTAAAAAATATTTTCTCAATTGCAAACTGGATTAGGACAGATTGTAGAAAGAATAATGTCCTGAAAGCGATGATAGGAAAAAGCTCTGGATCTGTCTACAATACAGTTCCGCCTGGGAAAACTGACAGAAAAAGATCTCTTATGGATAAGGTATGCAACTCACTGATCTGGGGAGCCAAAGTCAATGCCACCAGAAGAATAGTCTTAAGTGTAAAGACTTTTAAGCTCACAGAGTCCAAAGGTTCCTTGGTCAAAGCCTGTAGAACCACTGAGAGGTCCCACTTAGGAAATACTCTAATGGTGCTTTTCCACTGCATGGAACCGAACGGTTCGGCTTGCTTTTGTGCTTTTCCACTGCATGGTACCGCATGGTACGGTGTAGAAACGGTTCGGTACTATACAGTACATGGGCGCTTTTCCACTACATGGAACCGAACGGTACGGATCCCTTAAACAGTACCACCTCAGTTGTGGTTCCAAGAGGGCCGTACCGGTACCATATCCCACAATCCTTTGCATACAGCCTTGACTGTTTGTCACTTCTAACCACTGATTGGTCAGAGAATCGTTGTTATCCCACCCACTTACTTTAGTACTACTTTAGTGGAAAAGCAAACCGTACCGAACCGTACAGAAATGTTCCAAGACCGTACCATGCGGTACCATGCAGTGGAAAACCAAACCGGGCCAAGCAGGGCCGAGTGGAGCCGAGCCGGTACGTGCAGTGGAAAAGTGCCATAAGAGGCACCATTTGGCTAGTGCGTAAAGAAAATCTGATACCCAAAGGTTCCATAGCAAAAGATTTTTCAAAAAACCCTCAAAGCTGCTATCTGCATCTTCAGCATGCTAATGGCTATTCACTTGTCAGCTCCATCCTGCAAAAAATGACAAAACTGAAGCTTTACAATTATTCTACTCACACAATGAGATGAAAATTCTCAACACTTTGCTAAAAATGGCTCTGGTTACTCTCTTGAGACTCCTAAACAAGGTAAGAGAACCACAATATCAGGACAAGCCCAAAAGAGTGCAACTCCAATACAGTTCTGTGGGGAGGAACCTCCTTTTAAAAGTTTGTCTAGCAGTGTATCCTGAAAGACGATTGGGGAAAATAGCTTTGGTCTTTCCCATATGGAAGAAAAATGTATTTCCAATATATTTAGGGGAAAAATATTTTGAAATATATTGAATATGGCCAAAATTGTAGCATTTCAAATATATTTCCAATATATTTGCACTAAAAATTGTAGAAATACCTTGAATATGGCCAAAATTGTAGCATTGCAAATATATTTCCAATATATTTGGGAAAAATTAAAAATGTTTTTAATATATTTTTCTTCCATGTGGGTTAAGGGGGTATACAAGTGCAATACCTGTAGTGATTAAATAGAAATATAAGCAATCTAACAATTACATTTGTATTTTATGTCTTTAGGCATCCACTGGTCCCACATCTCAATAGTCACCCAGTGGGTGCCATGATATCCACTAAAGAGAAGACCAAACCTCGGCCTCCAAAGGACAGCATGACTCTCCTACCATGCTTCTATTTTGTGGAGGTGAGTCTTTTACTGTATAGAGCTGACAAATGTAATAAAAAGGATACAGTGTGAATTAACATATAATGTTACAACTCCCAGGGTTGTTAGTACATGTATGTGTAGTTAAGAATGAGGCAAAAGCTAGTCATTTACATTATTCCATTTTTACCTAACAGTATAATTACTTCCAATGCATTTTTCAAAATATCACTGTGTGTCTTGTCTCTTATTTAGTTACAATATAAGTGATTGTAAAGTCTCGTTTTTTTTTAAATACCAAACATGTTATACTTACCTGCTCTGTGCAGTGGGTTTTTCACAGAGTGGCCCAGATCCTCCTCTTCTTGGGTCCCATTTCTGTGATCTTGGCCCCTTCCCCCTGTTGAATGTCCCCACAGCAAGCAGAATGTCCCCCCAGCAGTTGCTATGGGGCACCCAAGCCGAGTCACAGCTCCCTGTGTCCATTCAGACATGGAGCCGTGACCCGGCCCCACCCCTCTCGCTCCTGATTGGCTGACTGACTTTGATTGACAGCAGCAGGAGCCAATCATAGAATGCATAAAGATAAAAAAAAAAACATTCTGCCTTTACAATCACTTTAATGCCAAATGGTCTTGCGAGAAGAGTCTGCAACTATCTGGATGCAAATGTTTACAATGCAAAGAGTTCAGTTTTTACGGTTACATAGTTAAATATTGTCCTAATCCCTATGGTTCTTGCTTTATGACTGTAGCACCCTCCTAGGTAGGTGCTAGAGAGAAAGTATAGTTTTGAGCTCTGCCTGCTTACCAGAGGAGCTGCAGGTAAATCTATATTGTTCTCTGCCTACCAGAGAGCAGGATCTGTTAGAGAGGTCTGCTCATTGTGCTCAGGTGCAAATCGTTCTGTCTGCAGAGTGTTTCACACTGGTCCAATAGGGAGGCATATTGGACAGTGGAAGGAAACCTGACAAATGAGTGCACAGGCGTTTGATGCAGCCCTGGTGATTTGGCAGAGGAAACGTGCCTTGATGCATGCTGGGACACTGTATAAAAGCGAGGAGCACATGTGCTCCGGGTCTTTCAACTGGATAGCGGAGTCTCAGAGGGAGGGGGCGGCTACCTCCTCCTCTGTAGAGGTGCCATGCGGCCTCAGGTAGTCGACCTGAGGGCCCGGAGAGTGCAAGTGGGGAACTGAACCTGGGGGTCTGGTGAAGCTGATTGAAATGGGAGATGCTGGAGGATCTTATTCTGCAGTACAGTGAGTACAGATCTGTGTCAAGGGGCCTGACCTGAGGGGGGGCACCCCTGCAGCTAGAAGAGTCAGTGGACATGTGTCAGTAAAGAGGATGCTGGTGAGTGTCCAGAAGATAATGTAGATTCACCAAGTCTATTGCTGGAGAGAAAAGAGCAAGGAGACTTAACCCCTTCCATACATGTGGCAGTAGGGATTAAGCAGTGCAGCTGCTTCCACAAGCAACCTGGTGAGGCCAAGTGAGAGTTGTCCTTTTCCATTGTGAATAGTTACAGTCGGAGTATAAACACTAAAAACCAAAACCCCTGGACTGTTTATTGTGTGACGAGCCATTGGGAGTAAGGAGGGATTTGTGAACTGTTCCGTAAGTAACTGTGTGCTGGTAATCAGAGGAGACCCAAGAAGTCATTATACAGCAAGCCCTATGGGAATAGTGCTACATGACTAATGTGTAACATCGACTTCATATCACGACTTTTACATAATCCTTAAAATCCAACAAAGCATACATCAGAAGAGTGTGTGATTCATACATAATTGCTATGGAGACAAAGGAAACTATTCCAGTGAAGACAATGAATCTGATTGCTTTGTGTTTTTAGAAATGGCTCCAAGACATTGGCCCACATAATATTTAGCAGGCACATTTGTTTTGCATGTTTTAAAAATAAAGTCACAGCGCTGCATATTTAAGCACATTTTCTCTTCAGACAGGCATATATATTTTAAACCCAATTGAACCTGCATATTAAAAAAAAAAAAAAAAAAAGTATGCAGTAAGTCTGCATAAAAGGAAAGAATATGTGAATTTTATATATTTTTTAATTGGTTAGTGCTTTACTAGTCAGGGAGAATGAGCATAGCTGATTGGAGCACTGTGCAGGGGACCTGTAGCTGCTGGAGACTGTATAAGAGCAGCGGTCTGGGTCTCTAGCTTGTTGTTAGAACAGAACGGTTTCATATAATAATAAAGCACCAACACAATAAAATACAACATAAATTACACTTTCTATACTTTTTACACATTCTGACTGCATATTTCTATTAAACAATAATGGCTCAATTGGGCTTTAAAGCAGTTGTATCCTCAAAAAAAAAAAAAAAAAAAAACCCTGCAGGGCAAAGGCATAATGAGCTAGTATGCATCACATACTAGCTCATTATGAAATACTTACCTTAGAACGAAGCCCCCGACACGGTCGCCCGGACACCGCTGAGGGAGATGTCATCTTCCCCCCGGCGTCTCTTCCGGGTTCGGCGGCTCAGACGCTGTGAGTGGCCGGAGCCGCGATTAAGTCACTTCCGCGCATGCGCGTAGGAGTTCACTTTCCGGCAAGGAGCTTTGAAGGTCCCCCGCTGGTGTCAGCGTCTGCATGCAGGGCGAATATCTCCTAAACCGTGCAGGTTTAGGAGATATTAAATGTACCTACAGGTAAGCCTTATTATAGGCATACCTGTAGGTAAAAGTTGAAAAGCGGAGTATACTATTGCTTTAAATAGGACAAAATGCTTTGAAATATAATTATGATACCCCGCTGGATTTGTATCTGTTGTATCCAGATTGATTTACACCTGTCCTGGCTTTTATACTTCTGCATTAGTGACACAGACATCTTTTTGTGTTTTTTCTACCTGATGAGCTTCTCGCTATTTACATAGCAAATCCCATTCACAACTTCCTTGTTAGCAACAAAAAAAACCCTGTAGCCCTGTACACACAGGCCAAATGTCGAGTGGCACTGGCTGGTTCAAAAGAAACCGGCCAACATTCGGCCCGTGTGTACTACAGCCGGTCCTAAAGGAGTCGGCCGATTGGTCCAAAGGGGCACGACCGAAAAAAAATCTGCCAAACAGCTCCCAATCAGCGCTCTCAGCCAGTAGCTGAGAATGCTGACTGGAGAGTTCTCTTGGGGGTCCCTGTTAGAACACAATAGCTCAGCAAGGGAGATCGCTGTACTTAATTGCCTGAGCTGTCAGTTTTCTTTCGTTCACACACGAATAGTGTGTAGTAGGCTTTAGCCAGCTGGTATTGTTATCTGTCCTTCTACAACTGCAGTTAGAAGAAAAAGTTTGCCAGCACTTAATAGTTTTCAGGATTATTGCAAAAATGGCACTTAACCACTTAAGCCCCGGAAGATTTTACCCCCTTCCTGACCAGGGCCTATTTTGCTATTCGGCACTGCGTGACTTTAACGGACAATTGCGCGGTCGTGCGACGCTGTACGCTGTACCTTTTTTTCCCCACAAACAGAGCTTTCTTTTGGTGGTATCTGATCACCTGTGCGATTTTTTGATCATGCGCTATAAACAAAAAAAGAGCATAAATTTTGCAAAAATAACAATATTTTTTTTATATGAAATTCCCCGAAAAAAATTTAAAAATCAAATTTTTTTAACATTTTCGGCCAATTTGTTTTATGCTACATATGTTTGGTAAAAAAAAATCGCAAAAAGCGTATTATGATTGGTTTGCGCAAAAGTTATCGCGTTTACTAACAATGGGAAAGATTTTTGTCATTTTTGGTGTTTTTTTATTTTTAACGAGTAATGGCGGCGATCTGCAATTTTTTTTGTGGGACTGCGACATTGCGGCGGACAGATCGGACCCTTGACTGACATTTTTGACACTTTTGGGGGTACCAGTGACATTACTACAGCAATCAGTGCTATACATATGCACTGTTACTGTAAAAATGACACTGGCAGTGAAGGAGTTAACTGTATTGGAGAGGGAGGGGTTAAGTGTGTCCTAGGGGCGTGTTTCTAACTGTGATTGGCTGTGGCTCCTAGTGTAAGAACAGAGATCAACGGTCCTACATAGTAGAACTGTCTGATCTCCATTCTTACACAGGGAAGAATGACAGGCGGCTGTGTTTACATTAGCCGCCTGCCTTTCTTCCGGTGTAACGGACATCGGGTCCGCCGGGCACACGTGCGGGGGGGTCCGTGACCGCGCAGGAGCGGGAGTGCGCCTCCGGCGGCGCACGCTCGCTCCCTAGACCCTCACAGGCTTTGCCTGTGAGGGGCTGACTGCCGACGTAAATAGTCGTGCGGCGGTCGGCAAGCGGTTAAAATACTAAATGGTGTTCAATGCATAAGCTAATAGTATTACATTTATAACCGAATACCTGATCTTTTTATTTTCATCTAATGTTAAAGAATATGTAAACCCAACATTATATATTCCTGGTATGTGCCTGTTGTACCATGTATATAGGAAAGCCTCCTGTTCTCTTTGTATTGCTTCCTTTGTGTGAAATCCCTGGTGTTCCTGCCAGTCCTTCAGCTTTCCTTTTAAAAACTGACCACACTAGGCAGGAGAGCAGAGTGTGGTCAGTTCTCTAGCTATGCTGATGATCAGACTTGTCCTGACACATACTTCTAATGTTTTTTAGATCTATACACAGGTTTTTTGCCTTTTTATTTTTATTTTAAACGGAATGTATTGCTTTATAAGGTGAAGGTTTACAATAATTGGTGTAAGCAATCAAAGCCATTGATGTATGTAAACCCTAATATTTTAATACTAGTGCTGTGCAATAACCTCAAGCAAATGTTTCTGCAGCTGCTGATCACACCTCTGTGAGGAGGTACTGTATATTGGTCTATCCCAAAAATATTTTAGGTTCATGTATATTTTGGCATACTGTAGTTTGCAGTAAGAAACCCAATGCAGTTCATGCCCATGCAGTACTTCAATGCTATTGATTCTCTATGACTCTGAAGTGGCCGTTCTGAAAATACAATTTTTGATATTTGAACCACTGTGTTGATGATTTACTTTGTTTTTCATTACAGTTATGTTGCGTGACCTAGCCTTTTTTAGGCTCCATATTACAGGAAGGTTTCCTCATATGCTGTTGTAAAATATGCTTACACAATTCGGAATTCGTTTTTCCTTAACCACTTTACCACCGGAGGATTTTGCTGTCTTACGTCTAGGCCACTTTTTGCAACTTGGCACTGTGCCAATTTAACTGACAATTGCGCAGCCATGCAACGCCGTACCCAAACGAAATTTAAGTCCTTTTTTTCCCACAAACAGAGCTTTCTTTTGGTGGTATTTGATGCCCTCTGCGCTTTTAATTTTTTGCGATATTAATAAAAAAATAGCGAAAAGTTTGCGAAAAAATTGACATTTTCTACTTTGACAGTTAAAAAATATCCAATATATTCAATTTTTGTCATATATTTAGGCCAAAATGTATTTAGCTACATGTCTTTGACAAAAAAAATCTCAATGAGCATATTTTTAACCGCTTTAAGACCGGAAGATTTTACCCCATTCCTGACCAGGCCATATTTTGCGATTTGGCACTGCATTACTTTAACGGACAATTGCGCGGTCGTGCAACACTGTACCCAAATTTATGTCCTTTTTTTCCCCACAAATAGAGCTTTCTTCTGGTGGTATTTGATCACCTGTGCGATTTTTACTTTTTGCGCTACAAACAAAAAAAGAGCGACAATTTTGAAAAAATAACAATATTTTTCACATTTATTTATATGAAATTCCCCCAAAAAAATGTAAAAATCAAAATCTTTTAACATTTTAGGCCAATTTGTTTTCTGCTACATATTTTTGGTAAAAAAAAATCACAATAACCGTATTTTGATTGGTTTGCGCAAAAGTTATCGCAGCTACTAACTACGGGAAAGATTTATGTCATTTTTATTGTTTTTTTTTTTTTTAACTAGTAATGGCAGCAATCTGCAATTTTTTTTTTTTTTTTGCGGGACTGCGACATTGGGGCGGACAGATCGGACCCCTAACTGACATTTTCGACACTTTTGGGGGTACCAGTGACATTACTACAGTAATCAGTGCTTTAAATATGCACTGTTACTGTAAAAAATGACACTGGCAGGGAAGGGGTTAACTTTATTGGTGATCAAGGGGTTAAATGTATGCCTGGTGCTTACTGACGTGTGTGGGGGGAGGGGATTGTGTGACACAGGCACAGATCACAGGTTCAGCTATGCTGAATCCTGTAGTCTGTCACATAGGAAATCCGCCTGCTTTGTTTACACAAGCGGGCGGACCTCCACATTCGATCCCAGACGATCGGGGAAGAGCGGCGGTGATCACTGCCTCTCCTCCCGTGGCCCCCCGACTCCCGCTGTGTCTGAATACAGCGGGACCGAGCCTCCGGTGGCGCGCGCGCGAGAATTGACAGGTCTACGTCGCTGGATGATAACGAGCCACTTTGCCGCAGTACCAGCTCAGTGAGCGGTCAGCAAGTGGTTAATGAGTCTAAGCAAGTGATGGCGAACCTTGGTACCCCAGATGTTTTGGAAATACATTTCCCATGATGCTCCTGCACTCTGCAGTGTAGTTGAGCATCATGGGAAATGATGTTTCAAAACATCTGGGGTGCCAAGGTTCGCCATCACTCTAAGCCACCCAGATCCCAAGGCCATAACACAGACATAACATTATATAATATGAGGTTTTTGTGTTGGTATGCAGCCCTTTTTTTCTAAACGCATTTATTGCTGTGCACATGTAGCAAAGATCAACCTTTTGTCCCCTCTGTTCATAGAATATTGTGATGTTATTGCTGTAGAAAGGCGATTTTATTTTGGTAAACTTAACGGCAATCTTTTTGAAATGAGTGGTATCCCCCACAGTAACTTTTATCAACTTCTGCCTGTAGATGCACATTAAGCTTCTTATTATTTGTTTAATGCTTTAATAATTATTGTTGTGATGATTGTATTTTCAAATATCTATATATATCGAATACCAAAGCACGATTACAGTGGTGGTTATTTTTATAATTTTCCAGGCTCATATCTCTAAACATGCAATCAATACATTTCCTGAAATAATGCATTCTTTGATATGCTTTCCTGGAAACAAATGACATTTAAAATATATATATATATATACAGTATCTCACAAAAGTGAGTACACCCCTCACATTTTTGTAAATATTTTATTCTATCTTTTCATATGACAACACTGAAGAAATGAAACTTTGCTACAATGTAAAGTAGTGAGTGTACAGCTTGTATAACAATGTACATTTTCTGTCCCCTCAAAATAACTCAACACACAACCATTAATGTCTAAACCACTGGCAACAAAAGTGAGTACACCGCTAAGTCAAAATGTCCAAATTGGGCCCAAAGTGTCAATATTTTGTGTGGCCACCATTATTTTCCAGGACTGCCTTAACCCTCTTGGGCATGGAGTTCACCAGAGTTTCACAGGTTGCCACTGGAGTCTTCTTCCACTGCGCTCCTCCTCTTTCCATTTGAGGATGCCCCACAGGTGCTCAATAGGGTTTGGGTCTGAAAACATGCTTGGCCAGTCCATCACCTTTACCCTCAGCTTCTTTAGCAAGGCAGTGGTCGTCTTGGAGATGTGTTTGGGGTTGTTACCATGTTGGAATACTGTCCTGTGGCCCAGTCTCCAAAGAGGGGGGAGGGGGGGGGGGTAATGTTCTGCTTCAGTATGTCAAGGTACATGTTGGCATTCATGGTTCCCTCAATGAACTGTAGCTCCCCAGTGCCAGCAGCAATCATGCAGTCCCAGACCATGACACTTCCACCACCATGCTTGACTGTAGGCAAGACACACTTGTCTTTGTACTCCTCACCTGGTTGCCACCACACACGCTTGACACCATCTGAACCAAATAAGTTTTTGTTGGTCTCATCAGACCACAGGACATGGTTCTAGTAATCCATGTCCTTAGTGTACTTGTCTTCAGCAAACTGTTTGCGGGCTTTCTTGTGCATCATCTTTAGAAGAGGCTTCCTTCTGGGATGACAGCCATGCAGACCACTTTGATGCAGTGTGCGGCGTATGGTCTGAGCACTGACAGGCTGACCCCCCCCCCCCCCACCCCTTCAACCTCTGCAGCAATGCTGGCAGCACTCATACGTCTATTTCCCAAAGACAACCTCTGGATATGACGCTGAGCATGTGCACTCAACTCCTTTGATCGACCATGGCGAGGCCTGTTCTAAGTGGAACCTGTCCTGTTAAACCGCTGTATGGTCTTGGCCACTGTACTCAGTTTCAGGGTCTTGGCAATCTTCTTATAGCCTAGGCCATCTTTATGTAGAGCAACAATTCTTTTTTTCAGATCCCCAGAGAGTTCTTTGCCATGAGGTGCCATGTTGAACTTCCAGTGACCAGTATGAGAGAGTGAGAGCGATAACACCAAATTTAACACACCTACTCCCCATTCACACCAGAGATCTTGTAACACTAACGAGTCACATGACACCGGGGAGGGAAAATGGCTAATTGGGCCCAATTTGGACATTTTCACTTAAGGGTGTACTCACTTTTGTTGCCAGTGGTTTAGACATTAATGGCTGTGTGTTGCGTTATTTTGAGGGGGACAGCAAATTTACACTGTTATACAAGCTGTGCACTTACTACTTTACATTGTAGCAAAGTGTCATTTCTTCAGTGTTGTCACATGAAAAGGTATAATCAAATATTTACAAAAATGTGAGGGGTGTACTATTTTTTGTGAGATACTGTAATTGCTCTAGCCAAGTGTATTATCCATTGCACTTAAAGGAAATGTGTAGCGTTTTTGTATATTTTTTGTAATGTATTAAATTCAGGGCTAAACAATACATTTACAATACATTGTATCAAAGTGTAATTTCTTCAGTGTTGTCACATATAATGATATAATAAAATATTTACAAAAATGTGAGGGGTGTACTCACTTTTGTGAGATACTGTGTGTGTGTTTGTGTGTGTGTGTGTGTATATATATATATATATATATATATATATATACATTCAAACATTCCCATAAACACACTTGTAAACTTTGTGGACAGCCTTCCCAGAAGAGTTGAAGCTGTTATAGCTGCAAAGGGCAGGCCAACCTCAAGGTTTAGGAGAGTGTCTATGGGAATGTTTGATCATTTTTCCAGAAGTGCATTTGTGAGGTTAGGCACTGATGTTGGATGAGAAGGCCTGGCTCACAGTCTCCGCTCTTATTCATTCCAAAGGTGTTCTATGGGGTTGAGGTCAGGTTTGACTCAGCACTGGTCCAAATTATTTGGTGGAGGGGGGATTATGATGTGGGGTTGTTTTTCAGGGGTTGGGCTTAGTCCCTTAGTTCCAGTGAAGGGAACTCTTAAAGCATCAGCATACCAAGACATTTTGGACGATTTCATGCTCCCAACTTTGTGAAACCAGTTTTGGGGATGGCCCCTTTATGTTCAAACATAACTGTGCACCAGTGCACAATGCAAGATCCATAAAGACATGGATGGGCGAGTTTGGGGTGGAGGAACTTGACTGGCTTGCACAGAGTCCTGACCTCAACCTGAAAGAACACCTTTGGGATGAATTAGAGCAGAGACCGTCCCGTCTAACATCAGTGCCTGACCTCACAAATGCGCTTCTGGAAGAATGGTCAAACCTTCCCATAGACACATTCCTAAATCTTGTGGACAGCCTTTCCAGAAGAGGTAAAGTTGGCATAGCTGCAAAGCATGGGCCAACTCAATATTGAAACCTGACTAAGACTGGGATGCCATTAAAGTTCATGTGTGTGTAAAGGGAGGTGTCCCAATACTTTTGGTAATATAGTGAGTCTGTCTGTCTGTCTAATCTATCTATCTATCTATCTATCTATCTATCTATCTATCTATCTATCTATCTATCTATCTATCTATCTATCTATCTATCTATCTATCTATCTATCTATCTATCTATCTATCTATCTATCTATCTATCTATCTATCTATCTATCTATCTATCTATCTATCTATCTATCTATCTAATCTATCTATCTATCTATCTAATCTATCTATCTATCTATCTAATCTATCTATCCGTCTGTCCGTCCATCTAATCTAATCTAATCTTATCTATAGATAGATATAAAAAATTCCATATATGCAATACAAATCAGAAAATTGACCCAAATATTTGTTACTGTCTTCTCCCTTACAATCTTTCTTTTCCTTAAGCTTCCCATTGTGGCCTCCTCCATAGTATCTCTGTACTTTCTGGAGCTGACTGACATCTTTCGGCCCGCGCAGGGTGGATTTCAGTGTCATGATCGATCCCTCTCTATGCCATATGTCGAGAGCAATGAAGAGCTCATCCCACTACTCATGCTGCTCAGCCTTGCGTTTGCTGCCCCTGCAGCCTCTGTGAGTACCTCTTTTCCACAATACTGGTTTGAAGGAAGGAGTTTTACTATGCTGATATATTGCTCTTCTGTGCTCCTTTAGATCATGCTTGGAGAGGGAATCCTTTACTGTATCCAGTCCAAACTGAAGGGTCGTGGTAGCTCTGAAGGAAGTATCAACGCTGGAGGCTGCAATTTCAATTCCTTTTTGCGCAGGACAGTTCGATTTGTAGGTAAGTGGAATCAATTGAGTACCGTAGGCAGGGCTGCTGATAGGGGGGGACCACCAGCCCTCCTGTAGGGGGCCTGGGCACACAGGGGGCCCCAATAGCATGGGAAATTGGTGGGGTCGAGTGGTGGGGCATTTACAGAAGGAAGACCTGTGCGGCTCTCTGCAGCAGCTGAAAGCCATTACCCCCCCCCCCCCACAACAGGCTTTCAGCTGCTGCAGGGAGAGACACAGACACATGGCATCATTCCTGTAATTGCTTCTCCGACACCGATCCCCCTCCCCGTGCGCCCCCCCCCCTTCCTCCCGCAGCGCTGAAGGATTCCCTGTCCTGTAAAAAATATATTGTAAAAAAATAATAACTAAACATTGTAATAAATTATTTAAAAAATTGTAAAATAATTGTAAACATTTTTAACATTTCTTAACCGGTTGCCGACCGCCGCACGACTATATACTGCGGCGGTCAGCCCCGGCCAGGCAGAGTGACGTATCGGTACGTCACTCGCCTGTCACTGACTTGCGAGCCTATCGCGGGCGGGCGCGCGCCCGCCGAGGCGCGCGCCCGCCGCGGCTCGTTCACAGGCAAGTCAGTGCGTGTGACCGGCGGACTCGATGTCCGCCAGTCACACTGCGATCGCTCCTGTGAAGGGAGAAAGACAGAGCAGCTTGTGTAAACAAGCTGCCTGTCAGTTCTCCCTGTGTAAAAGTGAAGATCTGTCCGTTCTACTATGTAGAACGGTGGATCTTTGCTTTTACACCAATAGGAATGTCCCTACACAGTTAGAATCACGCCCCTAGGACACACTTAACCCCTCCCTGTCCAATAAAGTTAACCCCTTCCCTGCCAGTGTCATTTTTGCAGTAACAGTGCATATGTATAGCACTGATTACTGCAGTAATGTCACTGGTAACCCCAAAAGTGTCAAAAATGTCAGTCAAGGGTCCGATCTGTCCGCCGCAATGTCGCAGTACCGAAAAAAAAATCGCAGATCGCCGCCATTACGCGTTAAAAAAAAAACACCAAAAATGACAAAAATCTTTCCCTTTGTTAGTAAACACGATAACTTTTGCGCAAACCAATCAAAATACGCTTTTTGCGATTTTTTTTTACCAAACATAGGTAGCATAAAACAAATTGGCCGAAAAATGTTAAAAAATTTTGATTTTTACTTTTTTTTTGGGGGAATTTCATATAAAAAAATGTGAAAAATATTGTTATTTTTGCAAAATTTACGCTCTTTTTTTGTTTATAGCGTGTGATCAAAAAATCGCACAGGTGATCAAATACCACCAAAAGAAAGCTCTGTTTGTGGGAAAAAAAGGACGTCAAATTCGTTTAGGTACAGCGTCGCACGACCGCGCAATTGTCCGTTAAAGTCACGCAGTAAAAAATCGCAAAAAAACCCCTGGTCCTTTAGCAGCCAAATCCTCCGGGGCTTAAGTGGTTAAAAAAATATATAATTTTTTTTTTTTTTTTTTTTAGTAAAAACAAATAAAAAGGGCACACATGTTCTCTGTCATGTTTATGTCCGCTAATAATGATTTTAGTGTATTTTTAGTAAAAATATTGTCATGACATAATCGAGGGGCCCTGCCATGTAGGCTGTACCAGGCCCCATGATTTCTGACTGTAGGTAAGGGGGATTTCAAAGGCTTTTCTCTATGAGTTTGTACTTGTTTTACACTGGTTTCTTCTCTTTTTATTAGGTGTTCATGTTTTTGGCCTGTGTGCAACTGCATTGGTCACTGATGTCATTCAGCTAGCTACTGGATATCATGCTCCATTCTTCCTCACGGTCTGTAAGCCTAACTACACAAGGCTTGGCACTTCATGTGCTACAAACCCCTATATCACACAGGACATCTGCACTGGAAATGACCAGCATGCCATTTTGTCTGCCAGGTAAACACAACTGTAACATTTTATTTTTCTAAATAGTAAATGTAACTGCATACTAGATAACTGGTAAGATACACCAAGACCATATAAAGCACAGACTTAAGAAAGCGTTCACATAGAGAGGGCAGGTGCATCAAAGGAAAGGTATCTAAGCAACCCTGTTTGCTTCCTAGCAACAGTGAACTGCAGTTGCAAAACAGCAAAAATGGGGCAATTTATGTCACCGTGAATATCCACACCTACAGCAGGTTTCCAGAAAATAATGTGCAAGGTAAATATAGCATGTCAAAAGAGTATTGTCAAAGAATGACGACACATTGCATTCTCCATCAGCAGACCGAGGACAGCTTTATGTAGACATTCTTTACTAAGAAGCACTGTTGTTATATATCTGCTATCCGTTGTGTTCTATTGCTGCAATATGCGTCTGTATGATATTTTTATTTACATATTCATATCATAAAAATCTATTTCCAGGAAGACGTTCCCTTCACAACATGCCACACTTTCGGCTTTTGCTGCTGTCTACGTATCTGTGAGTATCCGCTGGCCTGAAAGTGCTCATTAGTGTCATTCCAATAGGTAGTGCTGCTACAGGACACAGAGAAGTCAAACATCGAATTATTCTCATATATAAACTGGTCTTCATTAGGTATAGGCAAGTATAAATACTATAAATAGAATGCAACAAAAATAAAAGTAAATGTCAGAAATGTAGAAAAACAGGAAAATAAGAAACCGAGGTCTAGGTTGCAAAGGATTTCCTCAAACATGGTTATCAATGTTATCTATTTGAAGGATAGGTCTGTGCACAGCAGGGTCTGAAAGGATGTTCTATACAAACAAAAAGGACAAAGTCAGCATTACCCTTTTGAGAGCAGGTCATTGATGTTTGGATGCCAAGACCGCACGTATCGGTTAGCTTGGCTAGAATTCTAAACCTAAATATCTGTGTATCCTTTTTTTTTTAAGCACTCAAATGTATAAAAATCTTTTAAAAATGCAATTTATACGGCTAACGGCTTTTAATAATAAACTCGGTTTATATATCAGTCTACTGTATACAGTGAGGGGAAAAAAGTATTTGATCCCCTGCTGATTTTGTACATTTTCCCACTGACAAAGAAATGATCAGTCTATCATTTTAATGGCAGGTTTATTTTAACAGTGGGAGACAGAATAACAACAAAAAAACGCATTTCAAAAAAGGTATCAATTGATTTGCATTTGAATGAGTGAAATAAGTATTTGACCCCCTTCACAAAACATGACTTAGTACTTGGTGGCAAAACTCTTGTTGGCAATCGCAGAGGTCAGACATTTCTTGACCACCAGGTTTGCACACATCTCAGGAGGGATTTTGTCCCACTCCTCTTTGCAGATCCTCTCCAAGTCATTAACCACTTTAAGGCCGGAAGGATTTGCCCCCTTCCTGACCAGGCCCTATTTTGCGATTCGGCACAGTTACTTTAATGGACAATTGCGCGGTCGTGCGACGCTGTACCCAAATAAAATGTATGTTCTTTTTTTTCCCCACAAACAGAGCTTTCTTTTGGTGGTATTTGATCACCTGTGCGATTTTTATTTTTTGGGCTATAAAAAAAACAACAATTTTGAAAAAATAAAAAACAATATTTTTCACATTCTGCTATATAACATTCCCAAAAAAAATAATTTAAAAATCAAAATTTTTTAACATTTTAGGCCAATCTGTTTTCTGCTACATATTTCTGGTAAAAAAAAATCACAATAAGCGTATTTTGATTGGTTTGCGCAAAAGTTATTGCGTTTAGTAACTACAGGAAAGATTTATGTCATTTTTATTGTTTTTTTTTTTTACTAGTAATGGCGGCAATCTGCGATTTTTTTTGTGGGACTGCGACATTGCAGCGGACAGATTGGACCCCTGACTGACATTTTTGACACCTTTGGGGGTACCAGTGACATTACTACAGTAATCAGTGCTAAAAATATGCACTGTTACTGTAATAATGACACTGGCAGGGAAGGGGTTAACACAGTGGGTGATCAAGGGGTTAAATGCGAGCCTAGGGCAGTAATTCCAACTGTGGGGGGGAGGCAGGGGCAGGGCTTCTGAAATGACCATAGAGACATGGGATCCTATATAATAGGACCACAGGAGCTCTGTGATCATTCCAGAGAGAAGAACGGTCAGCTGTGTTTACAACAGCTGACCGTTCTTCTCTCTCAGCGGGGTATGATCGCGGGTGTCAGGCGGCAATCAGAGCCACCTGCCCACTGCATCGGCTCCCCCGCTGACATGGGGGGGCGGGAGTGCGCCACTGGCGGCACGCGCTTGCTCGCCCCATAGCCTCGTGTACGCGAGCGACGTACACCTATGGCGATTTGCCTGAGAGCGGCTGCCTGCCACCATATAACTCCATATAACTACAAATCAATTTATAACTTTTTTGAAATGCGGTTTTCTGGATTTTTGTTGTTGTTATTCTGTCTCTTACTTTTAAAATAAACCTACCATTAAAATTATAGATAGATCATTTCTTTATCATTGGACAAATGTATAAAATCAGCAGGGGATCAAATACTTTTTTTTCCCTCACTGTAAAATCATACATAACAACAGGGCAGTTTTCAAGTTACTGGCACTGCACTGAAAAGTATTGGCAAGCTTTATGTTTTCATAGCCGCTGCCTAGGCTGTTATACCATTTTTTAAACAAGGTAATTTATAGTATACGCAACTTTCAATGGAAGGTTTGGACCCAAAAAACAAGAGCATGTTTTCTGTAACAGACGTGATACCAGCACAGTATCATCGCTTTGAGCACCAAAAGGTTGTGTGCCTACATGCTAGAGTGATGGAAATCAAGATGGCTAATGGTAATGCACTGGGTCACAATAAAGACTTATACCACTGTTTTATTTTTCAGATGTATTTTAACTCCATCATAACAGATAGTACAAAACTTCTGAAGCCATTGCTAGTTTTCTCCTTTGCCATTGCCGCTGGATTATGTGGACTAACCCAGATCACACAGTACCGCAGTCATCCAGTAGATGTGTATGCAGGATTCCTTATTGGAGCAGGCATCGCTGCTTATTTGGTGAGTGATCATTTGTGGGGGTTTTAAATACTGTAATATTTTTGTTATTGAACAAAAACTGGGACCGCAGAGAGTCCAGAGAAGGAGAAAAAAGCTAATAAGGGGGCTAGAGGACCTCAGTTTTGAGGAACCACTGCAAACATTAAAGTTTTTCTTCCTGGAGATAAAATGCTTAAGAGGAGATATGACAGCGATATACAAATATCTCAATGGTTTTTCTAGCATAGGGAGAAAACTATTCAGTCTTAGGGAGCTTAAGATGACACGCCGCCACTCAATGATGTTGAAGGAGAAATGGTTTAACCCTAAAGCGTTTGTTATCATAACACTTCATATTTATTTTATTTATTTCAGGTACTTATATAGCGCTGTCAATTTACGCAGCGCTTTTACATATACATTGTACATTCACATCAGTCCCTGCCCTCAAGGAGCGCACAATCTAAGGTCCCTAACTCACATTCATATACTAGGGCCAATTTACCTTCCAGCATGTATTTGGAGTGTGGGAGGAAACCCATACAGGCACAGGGAGAACATGCAAACTCCAGGCAGGTAGTGTCGTGGTTGGGATTCAAACCAGCGACCCTCTTGCTGCTAGGTGAAAGTGCTAACCACTACACCACTGTGCCACCTGATATGTGGTTGCTGTGCCATATACTTTTATGAGAAAGTATCCTGTTCTCTTTGTATTTCTTCCTTTGTGTGGAATTCCTGGTGTACCTGCCAGGCCCTCTGCTTTTCTATTAAAACTGACCACACTAAGCAGGGGAACACACCCTGTTCATTATTCTAGCTATGCTGGGAACTACGTGAGCTCTCCTCCAATGATCAGACTTGTCCTGACACGCCCCCGCTGCATAGCTATTCACTGGGAAGCTCAGCGTACTGCTGCTTCTCCTCCCCCAGCTCTTATTCAGCTGAGAACAGAGGGAATGTAATCACTTATAAAAAAGGGAAAAAAGATTTTTATAATTTTTTTTTTATATCAATCAAAAATGTTTGCCTTTCATTTCTATTTTAAACTGAATGGATTGTTTTACAAGGAGATTGATTACAGTCACTTTAAACTGTGTAAGGGGTTCTTTACTGTCAGCGCAGTAAGGATGTGGAATTTCCTTCCACAATCAGAAGTGTCGATAATTTCAAAAAACACCTAGGGCATCGTAAGGACTGCAACATACAGGGATATCGGAAATGGTTTTCGACATAAACACACCCACACAGGTTAAACTGGATGGACTGGTGTCTTTATTCAACCCTACCAACTATGAAAAAATGTATTATCCCTGCCAACTACTGTATATAAAAATGTATTATTACATCATTGTGCAGATGTCATATAATGAGCTTTCAATATGCTTGAACTATTCATGCCTTAGGGAACTAATTGCCTTGCTTGATACCAATCAATTTTAGGCTTATCATGCTGTGGGTAATTTCCGGGCATCCTCTGAGGATTCTTTGCCAGCACCGCCAAGTAAAGATGGTTTACGTGCTTTGACACAGCGTGGACATGAGTCTGTATATCACCAGAACAAATCCTCAAGCAATGACGAACTATCTCCCCATCCAGGTAGCCAGGCTACCCAACGCCGGGTTAGTGAAATACCAATATTCATTGTTTGTTCTAAAAAAAATAAGCAAAAAAAAACATAATGTTAAATGAAATATGTATAGAGAACATATTCTAGGCTCCTTCGCTGACAGGACTTATTATATAAAAGTAGCTAAAAACTGACATAACCAATATCCTAATCCCACAGGCAATTTCCTGGCACAGATATCACAAAACAATTTCCTGCACAGTGACCACTATGACAATGTAAGCCTGATGTAATATGCTAACGTTGTAGTACAGTGCATACTTTATAACAGACTTCTCCAGCATGCACTTGTTCTAATAAGATTATAAAGGACCGATATGCTGTTAGGATTTAGGAAAGGTCTTACTATTTACCTCGTTTATTCAGGCCACATTGGAATTCTACTGACACCTGAGGATTCCAACTTGATATCTATTTATTTATTTCCAGTGAGAATCTAGAAAACTTGTGACTGTGTATTTTGTGCATGCCTTGGGGTGCACTCCAATTGGTTGTAGAAGTGCAGATGTGTTGCAGAGGTGCTTTGGGGAGCCATTAAAATTGAATGTGAGGCCAGAGTCGGTACAAGGGGACAGTGCCGGGACAACAGGTTCATCCAGCGCCCAGGGCAAGGATGCCAAACTGCGTCCCCCCTTCCCTTAGGGTTAGGGTCAAGGCACCCCCCCATGCCTGCAATAAACCATTGCACCCAGGGCAACTGTCTCTCCTGCCCACCCCTTGTCCCGACCCTGCAAGGGGAAACTGACTGTTTGTGTGATTGATCCAGCTGATAATAGCTGCAACGATGTGCCCAGTGCTCTCCTACGCCCGGTACAAGCCTAGCCTTTCATTTTCCTTTCTTCACTGTCAGCGGAGATACTCCCCCTGACAGGCGCTCTGTAGTCCCAGCCCGGCATGACTTCACTCACTGAGAATCCGGCCAGAGGCGTAATGGGAGGAGCATAGAATGCTAACCTAGAGGAGCCGAGGAGGAGGGACTGAAAAATATGAAAAATATGAAATGTATAAAATAAGCCGATAATGATTGTAAATGATTAAATCAAATATTTAGATGGGGGGTGGGGTCTGACTGAGGGGAGGAGGTTAATTACCAGCCAACAGTTTGCGCAGCGCTTTACAATGTGAGGGAAGACAATACAGTTACAATACCATTCAAAACAGGAGGAACTAGAGGGCCCTGCTCGTTAGAGCTTACAATCTACAAGAGTTGTATTTTCTGAAATATGCAGCATGGGACTTTGGGTTTATCACTGGTGTTAATTTTTAAAATGCAGCATGAGAAGGTTAATGTATTGCTGCTGGTCACTGATACATTAGTGACCAGTGGCAGTAAATTATAGGGCTGCGCATCTTCACTTACCTCACGATTCAAATGCGATCATTAGGGTCACGATTCGATACTGCGATGCATCACGATGCATCACGTTTAATGCCCATGGTTATTTTATCTGTTCTTAAAACAAACAAAAAAAAACTCCCTGCATGTAGCAAAGTCCAAACACAGCAGACAACAACTTAAAAACCTCAAGGCTCCCCCCTAAACACTACAGAAGAGGGTCAGAGGCCACAGAAACACTACAAGGGAGGGTCAGAGACCACAGACACAATACAAGAGAGGGTCAGAGACCACAGACACAATACAAGAGAGGGTCAGAGGCCACAGACACACTACAAGAGAGGGGCAGAGACCACAGAAACACTACAGGAGAGGGTCAGAGACCACAGAAACACTACAGGAGAGGGTCAGAGACCGCAGACACACTACAGGAGAGGGTCAGAGACCGCAGACACACTACAGGAGAGGGTCAGAGACCGCAGACACACTACAGGAGAGGGTCAGAGACCGCAGACACACTACAGGAGAGGGTCAGAGACCGCAGACACACTACAAGAGAGGGGCAGAGACCACAGAAACACTACAGGAGAGGGTCAGAGACCACAGAAACACTACAGGAGAGGGTCAGAGACCGCAGACACACTACAGGAGAGGGTCAGAGACCGCAGACACACTACAGGAGAGGGTCAGAGACCGCAGACACACTACAGGAGAGGGTCAGAGACCGCAGACACACTACAGGAGAGGGTCAGAGACCGCAGACACACTACAGGAGAGGGTCAGAGACCACAGACACACTACAGGAGAGGGTCAGAGACCACAGACACACTACAGGAGAGGGTCAGAGACCGCAGACACACTACAGGAGAGGGTCAGAGACCGCAGACACACTACAGGAGAGGGTCAGAGACCGCAGACACACTACAGGAGAGGGTCAGAGACCGCAGACACACTACAGGAGAGGGCCAGAGACCGCAGACACACTACAGGAGAGGGTCAGAGACCGCAGACACACTACAGGAGAGGGTCAGAGACCACAGACACACTACAGGAGAGGGTCAGAGACCGCAGACACACTACAGGAGAGGGTCAGAGACCGCAGACACACTACAGGAGAGGGTCAGAGACCGCAGACACACTACAGGAGAGGGTCAGAGACCGCAGACACACTACAGGAGAGGGTCAGAGACCGCAGACACTACAGGAGAGGGTCAGAGACCGCAGACACACTACAGGAGAGGGTCAGAGACCACAGACACACTACAGGAGAGGGTCAGAGACCGCAGACACACTACAGGAGAGGGTCAGAGACCACAGACACACTACAGGAGAGGGTCAGAGACCGCAGACACACTACAGGAGAGGGTCAGAGACCGCAGACACACTACAGGAGAGGGTCAGAGACCGCAGACACACTACAGGAGAGGGTCAGAGACCGCAGACACACTACAGGAGAGGGTCAGAGACCACAGACACACTACAGGAGAGGGTCAGAGACCGCAGACATGATACAGGAGAAGGTCAGAGACTGCAGACATGATACAGGAGAAGATCAGAGACTGCAGACATGATACAGGAGAAGATCAGAGACTGCAGACATGATACAGGAGAAGGTCAGAGACTGCAGACATGGTACAGGAGATGGTATCAAGAGCAAGTATTTGGCTCTTGATAGCAAGTATCAAAGCTCTAAACAAGTAGTTAATTTTCCGGCTAATTTGGAGAACATATCCCCTACACCTAAGAGATCAACTCAGGCATGGCAGTCTCTAGCTCATAATGCAATGTACTTTTCCTTGATTCTAGACATCTATGTAAAGTACTCCACTAGTAATAGACTAAGTTTGGTAATGGATGTAGTCCCAGAAGTAATCAACAAAGCTGCAAGGCAATCTAATCTAGTTACAAGTAGAAACTTTGCAAATTTCCCCAATTAAATCACAAGAATTCTGAAAGGTTTAAACAGGTTGCCTTTCATGATATAGGTTTCATACTCAGTTACTTGGACTCCACATAGCAGCAGTGCACTCCTAATTCGAATTGTCAGAAGAATTCCAATGACAGAACTCAGCCATAAATTGCATATTACTCAGGGATGGTAATAGCAATGTACTCCTATTCCAGCTGAAATTCCACTGACACAAAATCCAGCCATAAAATGCAGTTTGCTCAGAGAGTTGAGGCAGTCTCTTTGGAGTAGGGTTCAATGTGTAAATCAGCCTTATATATTGTTAGTGGGTTTCCCCATCAGCTAAGCAAGAGTCCTTTTAGGCTTTAAAATGAATTCCTTCCACCCATCAATAGCTTCCCCAAAGAGCGATCGTGCCATCAGCTAAGCAAGAGCCCTTTTAGGCTTTAAAATTAACTCCTTACCCCCATCAGTAGTTTCCTCAAAGAGCGATCGTCGGTCAGCTTTCCAAGGGATTTTTTCAAAGGGAGCGCTTCACCGATGCGGGAGGAGCCTTTCCCGCCATTTGCATGGCGTCCAGAACTTGGTGGTTGTAGCCGGAAGCAAGCAGAGCTGTTGCGCAGGAGAGCTAGGCGGGAAGCGGACGCCTACATGCGTCTTATCCAGCAATGACAGAAGAGGGAGGGAGGAGACAGAAGAGGGGGGGAGGGGGAGGAGCCAGAAATCGATTATTGGGGGGGTCCGCATCGATGCAGAATCGCGGGTGGCCGCATCGCGATGCATCGATGCAACGATTATTTTCAACAGCCCTAGTAAATTACCCCTTTGTGCTGCATTAGTAGCATCAATGTCAGTGTTAGATAATTGTAGCAATGACCAGCGGCAATACTACATTAACCCCCTCATGCTGCATTTTACAAATTGAGTAAAACACCAGTGATAAAAACAAAGTCCCAATGTGCTAAAAAAGGTTCTTTGGTAACATCAGCGCCATCTGCTACCTTCAATTGAGTGATTCTGTAACCGTCACCTCCACCACAGATTGCTTACCAGATTGCACAGACTTTGAGAAGCGCGGGGACATCAGCACATCACTTCGTCAGCTGACGTCACCGTGCTTCTCAAACCATGAAAGGACAGGTAGCTGCGATTAGCCAGCCGGCTTGTTTTTATCCTAATGCGATTACATGTTCTTCTTGCTGTAAGTGAAATATTGTATACCTTTTAAAGTTTTTAAAGATTTTTACACTATGGCGAGCGAGCCTTTTGTATTTCGGTGACCATCTATGATATTGTTTGCTGAACGGTGGGTCCACTTGCCATAAGAGGTTCCTGGGACAGCTAACCACTTCCATACTGGACCTATTTTGGCACTCCTCTCCTACATGTAAAAATCATAATTTTTTTGCTAGAAAATTACTCAGAACCCCCCTAACATTAAATATGTTTTTTAGCAGAGACCCTAGGGAATAAAATGGCGGTCATTGCAACTTTTTCATGTCACACAGTATTTGCACTTGCAATTTTTCAAACGTGTTTTTTTGAAAAAGAAATGGTTTCATGAAAAAAAAAAAATCGAGTAAATAGATACCTAGCATGTCACGCTTTAAAATTGCGCACACTCATGGAATGGCGCCAAACTTCGTTACTTAACCACTTAAGCCCTGCTATTTGGCTGCTCAAAGACCAGGCCCTATTTTGCGATTCGGCACTGCGTGACGCTGTACCCAAATGAAATTGATGTCCTTTCTTTCCCACAAACAGAGCTTTCTTTTGGCGGTATTTGATCACCTGTGTAATTTTTACTTTTTGCGCTATAAACAAAAAAAGAGCGACAATTTTGAAAAAATAACAATATTTTTCAAATTTTTTATATGAAATTACCCCCAAAAAATGTAAAAATCTACATTTTTTAATATTTTAGGCCAATTTATTTTCTGCTACATATGTTTGGTAAAAAAATCGCAATAAGCGTATTTTGATTGGTTTGCGCAAAAGTTATTGCGTTTACTAACTAAGGGAAAGATTTTTTGTCATTTTTATTGTTTTTTTTTTAACGAGTAATGGCGGTGATCTGCAATTTTTTTTTGCAGGACTGCGACATTGCGGCGGACAGACCCTTGACTGACATTTTTGACACTTTTGGGGTTACCAGTGACATTACTACAGTAATCAGTGCTATACATATGCACTGTTACTGTAAAAATGACACTGGCAGGGAAGGGGTTAACTTTATTGGTGATGCAGGGGTTAAGTTTGTCCCTAGGGGTGTGCTTCTAACTGTAAAGGGGTGTGGCTAGTGATGTAACCACAGAGACATACGATCCTACATAGCCGGATCGTATGATCTCTGCAGTTAGATCAGGGAGAATGACAGGCGGCTTTGTTTACATTAGCCGCCTGCCTTTCTCCCTCTGCTCTGGGAGATCACGAGTGACCGGCGGACATGACATGTTAGGGAACGAGCGGGGGGCGGGAGCGCGCCTCCGGCGGCACGCACTCGCCCCCTAGAGGCTTTCAGGCTAGCGACGTAGTACTACGTCACTTTTCCTGTACGGGGCTGACTGCCACAGTAAATATACTGTGGGCGGTCGGCAAGTGGTTAAAAAACTCCATAGGCGACGCTTTCAACATTTTTTCATGTTACCATTTTAGAGTTACAGAGGAAGTCTTGGACTAGAACTGTTGCTCTTGCTCTAACGTTCGCGACCATACCTCACATGTGTGGTTTGAACGTCGTTTACACATGTGGGTGCGACGAACGTATGCGTTTTTACTATTTATATGAATATTTGGTATTGGGGCACTACATCACACAAAATGAGTGCAAAACTGAAAACTTTAGTATGTTCACATGTGCCCTGACAGAAAAAACAGTTAACAGGCCTTTCTACAAGCACATTTGCTGCATTGTTATTTCAAAGCACTTTAAGTGCCTCCAATAAAAATACATATAATTAAAATGTGTGAGTGAACTCTGTTTCTATCACATTAAACCTAATTGAATTTGTATTGTTTTAAGTTTTTTCTTGTTCTGAAATGACATTGATTCGTTCTTTACACCCGGGGGGGTTGCCTTCTTCGCCCTGGGCACCAAATGACCTTGTCCCAGCACTGTGTGACGCCAGCTTACCACCTTACCACACCGCATGTGTGAACAGGCCCTAATTGTTTTGGAAATGTTCGCAGGGTGCACTTATGACACTGGTGTCACTGAAAATAATGGGTTTTCTAAAATGAGAGCACAACAGTTTGCTTTCATCTCTTAGGGCTTCACTGCCTCATTTATATAGGACAGCGCTGGCTTCATGACTCTGACACAAGCAGAGCAGCATTAATAACAATGGGAGAAAGGTGTCAGGACTGGAGGAGAGCTAGGTTATATAACTGGTTCTTCCTCAAATTATGGAGCTCTCTCTGCAGCATTGCGGCCTGTGTCTATGGGCTTTGCAGTGTGTTTTCAGGTGCATTTTGTTTGCATTTAAAAAAAAATGGCAGCCACTCCAATCAATTTATGAAAAGCTTTTAAAATAAGGTGCACATGGAAGGGCTTTGCACAGAACAAACATTTCCCAGCAAACCTACCAGGTAGCCAGCAAAAAAGTAAAGTAAAAAGTAAGCATTGTTTATTAATTTGCAATAAAAACAGAGGTTTTAGTTGCCCATCATTTGCAACTATAAATGTGGAAGCCACACTGCCTCATCAAGGCCCTTCTGTGAAGTGTACTCCTTACTGAAATCTGTGAGAGATTCCATATATGTATAATAATGATTACAATGAGGACAGGTATGCCAGGAGGTAGCCCAGGGAGCCTGGGCACCCTGGTTGAAAAAGATAGCTATAAACAATTAAAAAAATTTATTGTAAATGTATTTTTTAGCCCTGAATTTAATACATTATAAAAAATATACAAAAACCCTATACATTTCCTTTAAGTGCAATGGATAATACGCTTGGCTAGAGCAATTACAGCATCTCACAAAAAATAGTACACCCCTCACATTTTTGTAAATATTTTATTATAACTTTTCATGTGACAACACTGAAGAAATTACACTTTGCTACAACATAAAGAAATGACTGTACAGCTTGTATAACAGTGTGAATTTGCTGCCCCCTCAAAATAACTGAACACACAGCCATTAATGTCTAAACCGTTGGCAACAAAAGTGAGTACACCCCTAAGTGAAAATGTACAAATTGGGCCCAATTAGCCATGTTTCCTCCCCAATGTTATGTGACTCATCAGTGTTACAAGGTCTCAGGTGTGAATGGGGAGCAGGTGTGTTAATTTTGGTGTTATCACTTTCACTCTCTTATACTGGTCACTGGAAGTTCAACATGGCACCTCATGGCAAAGAACTCTCTGGGGATCTGAAAAAAAGAATTGTTACTCTACATAAAGATGTCCTAGGCTATATGAAGATTGCCCAGACCCTGAAACTGAGCTGCAGCACGGTGGCCAAGACCATACATAGGTTTAACAGGACAGGTTCCACTCAGAACAGGCCTTGCCAGGGTCGACAAAAGAAGTTTAGTGCATGTGCTCAGCATCGTATCCAGAGGTTGTCTTTGGGAAAAAGACATATGAGTCCTGCTAGCATTGCTGCAGAGGTTGAAGGGGTGGGGGTTCAGCCTGTCAGTGCTCAGCCCATACGCCGCACACTGCATCAAATTGGTCTGCATGGCTGTCATCCCAGAAGGAAGCCTCTTCTAAAGATGATGCACAAGAAAGCCCGCAAAGTTTGCTGAAGACAAGCAGACTGAAGACATGGATTACTGGAACCATGTCCTGTGGTCTGATGAGACCAAGATAAAGTTATTTGGTTCAGATGGTGTCAAGCGTGTGTGGCCGCAACCAGGTGAAGAGTAAAAAGACAACTGTGTTTTGCCTACAGTCAAGCATGGTGGTGGGAGTGTCATGGTCTGGGACTGCATGAGTGCTGCCGGCACTGGGGAGCTACAGTTCATTGAGGGAACCATGAATGCCAACATGTACTGTGACACACTGAAGCAGAGCATGATCCCCTCTCTTCGGAGACTGGGCTTCAGGGCAGTATTCCGACATGCTAACTAGCCCAAACACGCCTCAAAGACGACCACTGCCTTGCTAAAGAAGCTGAGGGTAAAGGCGATAGACTGGCCAAACATGTCTCCAGACCTAAACCCTATTGAGCTCTGTTATGTCGTCATGGAGGAGTGGAAGAGGACTCCAGTGGCAACTTGTGAAGCTCTGATGAACTCCATACCCAAGAGCGTTAAGGCAGTGCTGGAAAACGATGGTGGCCACACAAAATACTGACACTTTGGGCCCAATTTTTACATTTTACTTAGGGGTGTACTCACTTTTGCTGCCAGTGGTTTAGACATTAATGGCTGTGTGTTGAGTTATTTTGAGGGGACAGCAAATTTACACTGATGTACAAGCTGTACACTCACTACTTTACATTGTAGCAAAGTGTAATTTCTTCAGTGTTGTCTCATGAAAAGATATAAAAATAAAATAAATAAAATATTTAAAAAAATGTGAGGGGTGTCCTCACTTTTGAGAGATACTGTAAGTGTACATTTACAGTCCTTTTGAAAAATCCTAAAAATTCTACTGACAGAAATGTTATTACTATAAGAGAGAATATGAAATGTTAGCATATTTATTAAAATAATGAAAATTAATTATATTAATTATATCTCTCTTCTAAACCATTAATCAGTTTGGACATGACGTTTCTGTGTTCATTATTGTCCTTTGGTTAAAAAAACTTATTTTACCAAGAAGTCTTTTACTTTAAGTTGTCTTTCACAAACTGTAGCCAGCCACCAGTTCTCCATAACCATGACTGGCTGTCATTCCGACTTTTTATACCCTGGCTATGCACACTTGTACCAAGTGTGCAAAGCAATCTGTTGGTTAAAGTAGGGTTTTTCTCTTTCAATTTTTTTTTTAAATTTAAAGTTTTAAGGAATGCAATGTGTACCTGAAATCAGATATACAAATAGAAGTATAATATTGGTGTCTTGCAAGTCAGTAGCAGGTGTACATAAAGCAGAGAAGTTATAGCAAATGACAAAATGTCAAAAAGCACTTTAATCATATCAGAACAGAGGAGCATTGTAGATAAAAGAAAATGGAATCTGTGCACCTATACCAAGGAAATAGGCACTGACGGATGGGATGCTTATATATTGAGTTCACTATACAATAAACAAAGGTATGCATAAGTAGAGACCATCCCTACACAAGAGGCTAAGTAGATAGGAGAAGGAGAAGGAGAGGAGACGGGGGGGGGGGGGGGGGAGCGGAAAGAAGAAAAGGATGCCAGGTCTCAGTGCTCATAGCAATGTATAACTGGCCATTGGTATAGAAGGGTGAGCATATTGGATCACAGTAGTGTTTTTCATTGCAGACATACTCCAACATGCCAGTGATGTAACCCACCTGCAAGTACAAACTTAGCTTGGTGTACTAGTAAATCAGAAAAAAGTTCCAGCTGAGCCCTGTAACCTTCAGTAGGTGCTACAGCAACCTTGATCGCTCCTTCTATTTACTACTCTAGCCCATCTACCAATTCCTTTTCTTCTTTCTGTCTGCCCAGGCCCATGCCAGTCATCTGCTTCGACCTGAACAATGTCTGCCCCAACAATTTTTTGGCTTCCTCTCTTGCTTCATGGCTTGTTACTTGCTGTTTTGTCTCAAAACCTTGGAGTGTCATGTAGTTCAACGTGAACTACTTTGCAGGGCAAACGTTAAGAAATTGTTAGACTCCTTTCCTTTTGGATGGGAATGAGGGGGTGCATGTGTATTCTACCGGTGACACAGAGGTCCACAAAACATACAATACTTATCAAAATTAATTCACTAAAATTATCTTGTGATGTAAATTTCTTAAAGCTTTCTTTTTAAATGATTTGAAGCCAGCATACTTTTCAAGCATACTCATCCTTAAACTCACCATACAAATAACAGTCTGACCATACAATCTTTCTGCACTGTCTTTACCAAAACTTTGTAATATGAAGACTTACCTAAATTATCCAATCCATGTATGCAATCAGGCAGGCCCTTGTTCTACACAATTGTTGGTAGATCTAAAGGAGACTACAGTTAGATTGTAGCATATGTCAGGAGCTTAAGGGCAGCATCTGTTCCATAAATACATCTCTTGAAAAATAATTGCTTCATTTTTAGTAATTTAATTGACTGATGTTTCTTTATAGGTTCAGCGTGAAAAAAATTCTCTCGGCAGCCTAAAACGTGCCAGCGTGGATGTTGACTTATTAGCCCCTAGAAGTCCCATGGGAAAGGAGAACATGGTGACTTTTAGCAACACTTTACCCCGAGTGAGTACCCCATCCATGGAGGACACTGGGCGTCGGCACATGACTATACACATGCCCACTGAAGGATCTCGTCAGAGGACAGCAGGTCCTGAATGGAAGCCAAAGCCAATCGAAGGGCGTAGTCTGACACTTGGGGAGGAGGTAGCATTGGCACAAGCCCATCGAAGAGCAGCCTCTGAAACTTCAGGTATTATTCTTGATGAGCCAGACCCTGACAGAGTTCCTCCATCACTTTATCCCACGGTTCAGGCTCGGCCAGGAGCTCCTCGGGTACTTATTCAGCCACGCCCTGCAGCCCCCCCACTTCTTCACATCCCTGAAGAAAATCAAACTGGTTCTCCAAAAAGCAGTTCAGCAATTAGAGCCAAGTGGATGATGATGGCTGAAAAAGGTGGGGCACCAAGAGCAAATACAAATCCTCCTAGATTAATGCAAGTGATTGCTATGTCAAAACAACAGCAACAGCAGCAGGCAACAGTGCTAGGCTCGGGTACTCCAAAACATTCTGAAACATCTTCCTCTTCAACAACCAGCAGTTCTGACTCTTCACAGTATCGCTCACCCTCAGAAAGGGATAGTTCCAGCATTGTCACTATTGATGCCCATGCACCTCATCACCCTGTTGTTCATCTCTCCTCTGGCAATGGCCCGTGGGAGTGGAAGTCAGGACAAAAGATTGGAGATGCCCAAGAACCAGGAAGTTATGACATGAGCAAAGATTTTCGTGGCTACAGGCCACCAAAAGGCGCTGGTATGTCTCCTGGTTCCTCCATTAGTGACTTAGAGCCTGACTCTGAACCACGTTGTGGACCAACGGTCAATGTTGCTGGAGGTGTGCCAACACCTCTAATAGCTGAAACTATTGGCCTTGCTAGCCGGGAAGCTAGTCTGAGAAGGAAACCCCATACAAGCGAAAGGGAGAGTAGTGAAGAAGGGGAAGAGCCATTTTACAAGAAGATTCAAAATCAGCGATTTAAGGACTAAAATATGGAAAAGAAAAAATGTAAATATGTTGGCATGTTGGACATGGGGAAATGACACTACACAAAACAGAAGCAAATCACTGCCCAATTAGCATGGAAGAATTACTCTTGTACAGAAAGTGATGTCAAATCTCCATGGAAACTGTACTGAAATTACATTTTGAACTCCGTGCAAAAATATAAGTATGACATACATTTTCATACAGTGATAACTCAAGTTGCCTTTCTAATTTGTACAGCACATTGAATTGATAGCAACTAATCAAGAATGCTCCTGTTTTGCTTACAAAAGACAGTTCCGTAAAGATGATTTTTGTACTATTTATAAGTATATATGACATCATTTTCTTTCCTTGACCAAACAGTAATCCATGGGTCTCTGCGGCTCAGTTAAAAACTAGTTTCCCTCTGCTCAAACTTGCTCAGGAAGAAATGATGCACTGCATGATGTCAATTCGGAGATAGTTCCCAGTTTTGTAAACAAAATATTTCAGACAAAAGTCAAATGTAAGTTTTGTAAAGATTTGTGGATAAGGAGAGGGATAAACATAAAGTTTAATGTGCACAACAGTAAGGTATGAGTAAGGTTACTTTATTGTATAGTTGAGAGCTGCAGTAATCCATATTTATATAAACTCAGAGGACCTAAAAAACATTTGGTGTGGAAAGTATGTTTTACACAGGCCTCTCTGAAGGAGAGTACATACTGTGGTTCTCAAAGGTGCTCAGTCTTTTTCATTTTGGAGTAAAAGCTGTTATTACACCACTAACATTTTTCTGGCAACAAAAAAAATGTGTCCTACATATTCTAGTAGAAGTCCATATTTGATAGTATGAGAAAACTTGTAATATTGGATTCAAATTGGGACCTGACCCACAGGCTGCACTCCATACAGCATGACAGGGGTGTATCCTAAACAACTGTTTGAAGAATTTGTACTCAATTTCCACCAGCCTTTTGTCCAATTAAACTGTCTCAATTTTGTGTTGTTTACAGGCTCAAGTCATTGAAAAAAATGATAATTTGGGTTTCTCCTGTTTTGTGGAAATCATAGTCCAAATAGCATTATATATTATTCCAATGGAGGTGAAGGTATTACATAATGAATGTTCTTGTAACCGTTTGGTATTTATGTCAGGTAAAACTACTGTTGTCAATCTCCCTGGTTAATTCTGAAATATATCTCACGAATTGACAACCACACAACACTGAAGGCCCGTACACACGTACCGATCGTCGGCATACAAACGTCGGTGGACGAAGGATCTGCCGATTGTACGCGTGTTAGTATGGTGCCTCCGACAGATGTCTGCGCACAATCCGCGGACAAAAGTCTTTCTTGCAAACATGAAAATTTTTGTATGCCGACACCAGAACGGACGATTGTTCGCCTGTCAGTACACAATTCGGCCGACAGACCGCAGATTTGCAAGACTGGGCATGCTCAGAAAATAGAAAACACAGGGAAAGTTAACCATTACATGACATCACTTCTGCAATCGGCGGACAAAATTCTTGTGCTGTCCTTGTGCTGTCTTTGCACTTTTCAGCAGACACCGACATCCCGGGGAGAAAAGAGGAACATTTGTATGCCGACCATCGGTACGTGTGTACGGGGCTTGAAAGCATATTAGGAGTGTGGAAAAGTAGAAGAACATTTGTAAGGTTTTTTTTTTTTTGCTTTCTGTATTCTGATCAAAATCACCTTCTGAACTAGCGGAATTTCAATCAGTGTGTAGCCATCCCTGCTTGACAGAAGTGGATTGTTTGATCAGTGTATTCTGACAGAGACAGCCACGGTCCCACTCTCTGAATACAATTCCTGAGGGGAAGAAAAATTGGAGGATGGAAAAATCTGTTGACCCAGTATTTTGGATAAACAAAAAAAAAAAAAAAATTGGATCATAATGACTTGTACAAACTGCTTGTTTTTTTTTTTTTTTCATTCAACCCAGCGGGCTGAACGAAAAAAACCTGACAGCTCAGTTTGGAGCCGCTGTACTAACAATCCGATGTTAGTACAACGATCTCCCCTGCTGTTATATCTGTTCTGAGGCCCCCCCGCCAGAACACTCTGCCCAGTAGACCTTTTTTGACTTCAGGTGGACCGGTTGCAGTACACACGAACCAAATGTCAGCTGGTTTTATTTGGACCAGCCAATGCCCCCTGACATTCTGCCCCTGTGTACGGGGCTTTACTGAATTTACACAATTTTTCAATGCTAAAAAGTAGACGTGGGACAAACACCCCTCTGTTCGGTTCGCAGCAGAACTCCCAAACTGGGAAAATGTTCTAACCCGAATGGCGAACCCCACTGAAGACTATGGGAGCCGAACAGGAAAAATCAAAAGTGCCCATTTTGAAGAATTATATGCAAGTAATTGGCCATAAAAGGGGTATGGGAGTTCGGGTACAGCCCTGGGGACATGTATCAATGCAAAATATTTTTTTTTAAACTATAGTTTTTTCAGGAGCAGTGATTTTAATTATGCTTAAAATGCAAAAATAAAATGAAAAATTACTTTAAAGTGGCGCATCTGTAGCATGCATAAAACATGCTGCAGCAAAAAGAAACCAATTTAAACCCCATTTAAAATGACTCGCGGCTGCAATTCCCGTCTCCCGGCTAGTGAAAAAATAAAGAAAAAAACGGCACGGGGTCCCCCCCAAAATCCATACCATACACTTATCCAGGCATGCAGCCTGGAAGGTCAGGAAAGGCCCCCCCCCCCTGAACCATACCGTGTCATATGCCCTCAACATGGGGGGGTGAGAGCTTTGGGCCTCCCACCCCAAAGCACCTTATCCCCATGTTGATGGGGGCATGGGCATCATTCCCACAACCATGGCCAGTGGTTGTGGGGGTCTGCGGGCAGGGTGCTTATCAGAATCTGGAAGTAATAAAAACACAAACACAGAGACAAGTTTTTGACAAATCCTTTATTAAAAAAAAAAAATTGTGTCCCTCCTCGATGTAAATCCATCGTCAATCACAGGGCCCACTGACCCGGAAAAAACAAAAAAACGCTCTACCGTCTACCTCCCTTGTGCTTTGACATTTTTTATATAGTTAAGGAGTGGGCCACCTGGCTACATCACCTGTTGGCACCACTGCCTTCTGACGTCATCGACTGGTGCATGCTGGACCTGTGACATCACAAGGGGGCAGGGCCACCTATATAAGAACTTTCAAAGTGCAGACGAGGCATTCGGTGGAATGCTGTCCCAGTTTTTTTTTTCAATAAAGCATTTGCTTAAAACTTGTACCCTTTTTTGGTGAATGGGTGGGGATACTCATTCACATGGGAGGGTCGGGATCTGGGGCCCCCCTTGTTAACATGGGGATAAGGTGCTTTGGGGTAGGGGGCATAGCATGCACCCCCTATTGTTGATGGCATGTGGCCTGGTATGGTTCAGGAGTAGGGTGCTCACTCGCCCCCCCCCCTTTCCTGACCTGCCAGGCTGCATGTCCAGATAAGAGTCTCATATGAATTTTGCGGGGGAACCCCACACCGTTTTTTATTTTTTTTAAGTTTGGCGTTTTTTTTTTTTCTTTTTTTTTTAACTGCCACTTTTTTTTTTTTATTATTCAGCTGTCTGCAGGGAAACCTATTGACAGCTGATGACTCGTTAAGGGCATGCGGCTGGCTTCCCAGCCCCGCTTTTTAGCTACCAGCTTACATTACGCCCTGTGCGCGCAGTGCATTGCAGGGTGTTGGTTTGGGGCAAAAACCCCACGAACACCCTGCAAATTTGGCGAGCGGCTGAACAGGCAAATGTTTGGCCTGAACTCATGCTCGGGCCGAACTGTTTGCCCATCCCTACTCAAAAGGTATATTTTATGCATTTATTTTTAACAGAAAGATCACAACAATTTCAAATATATATATATATATATATATATATATATATATATATATATATATATATACTGTATATATATTTAAAGGGGGGGAGAAGAAGTTTGTTGTTTGGGTTTATTTGCACTTTGATTTGGCAGTGTAGGGGGTTAAGGATGAGCGTTTAGATACAACAAAACACCCACAGCGTACTGGAAGATTTCTGTAACTAGATTACTCAATTTCCCCTTCAGAAAATGTATAATTAGTACAAGATACCAAATAAATCTGCTGTAATCTAATGTCTGTAAATCATGGGGACTGGTTTTAAGAACATTACTTTTGCAAACTGTCGTGTGAAATCACACATTTATGTGTCTAATGCCCCCTAGTGGATCCAGATCCAACTGTACTTCAGTTTTTCCTTAATCTAATTGCTATTATTTAACCACTTCTGGACCGGAAGATTTTCCCTCTTAAAGAGGTTGTAAACCCAAACATTTTTTTTTTTTAACCTGAAAAAGAAACCCATAATGAGCTAGTATGCATCGCATACTAGCTCATTATGAAATACTTACCTTAGAACGAGCCCCCGCTGTGCCGCCCGCTTACCTCTATGACGGGCGACATGTTCAGTCACCCGTCTTCCCGGGATCGCGGCATACGGCCATCTGATTGGCCGGAGCCGCGGTGACGTCACTCCCACGCACGCGCGCGGGAGCCAACGGTCACGGCACGGGGCTCTGAAGGAACGGCACCAGCGGCCGTTCCTTCAGAGTGCATGCACCAGTAATGTCACTGGCTGCATATAAGGTAAATATTTCCTAAACGGTGCATGTTTAGGAAATATTTACAGTACCTATAGGTAAGCCTTATCATAGGCTTACCTATAGGTAAAAGTTGCAGAGGAGGGTTTACTTCCTCTTTAATGACCAGACCATTTTTTGCGATTCGGCACTGCGTCAATTTAACTGACAAATGCGCGGTCGTTCGACACTGTATCCAAATAAAATTGATGTCTTTTTTCCCCCCACAAATAGAGCTTTCTTTTGGTGGTATTTAATCACCTCTGCAATTTTTTTTTTTTGCGCTATAAACAAAAAATAGAAAAAATTATGAAAAAAAACCAAACACTTTCACTTTCTGCTATATAACATTCCCATTAAAAAAAATAAAATAAAATACATTTTTTTAATCATTTTAGGCCAATTTGTATTCTGCTACATATTTTTGGTAAAAAAAAATCCCAATAAGCGTGTTTTGATTGTTTTGCGCAAAATTTATTGCGTCTACAATCTAGGGGAAAGATTTATGTCATTTTTATATATTTATTTTTACTATTAATGGCGGCGATCAGTGATTTTTAGCAGGACTGCGACACTGCAGCAGACACCTAACTGACATTTTTGACACTTTTGGGGGGACCAGTGACATTACTACAGTAATCAGTGCTTAAAATATGCACTGTTACTGTACTAATGACACTGGCAGGGAAGGGGTTAACCTAGGGGGTATTTTCTAACTGTGTGGGGGATGAGCTTATGCCCCATACACACGTGCAGATTATCTGAAGACTTTTGTCTGCAGACTTACCTTTTCTATGTAGTGCAAGGGCCTGCCGGATTGCATACAAATTGAAAGTGTTTAGGTTTGACCTCATATTATATGGTTTTGGTAAGTCTGCAGACAAAAGTCTTCAGATAATCTGCACGTGTGTACGGGGCATTATGGAATCAACACAGAGACCTGTGTTCCTAAATAGGAGGAACACAGGAGCATAGCATTGTGTTGATTGCCGAGAGAACAATGGTCTGCTGTGTTTACAACATCAGACCACCATTCTCTCTCCATGGGGAAAGATCACGGGTGCCGCCTGCCCCTCGGATCAGCTTCTCCACTGGCGAATAGGTGCGTGCCTCCAGGATCGCTCCCAGGAACCTCCGTACTTGACCCGCCGACCTGCCGCTGTATATCTGCAGTGGCTGGTTGGCAAGTGGTTAAAGGAATAACTATACAGTGTTTACAGTTTACTAAATTACATGTCTATACAAAATATTAAATACTATGCAAAATAAAAAAAAACATTTAAAGGTATATAATCATCCCACCAGTCCTGAGATGCATATAATCATCTCACTAGTCTTCAGAAGCACAATTCTTATAGGCTAATGTATGAAAAATATGTTAACAAGATCATTCCTTGTTGTTTTCAGTAATCAGTTATTGATGTATAAAGTGAAATAAACCCTCCTATCCTTTACAGCCAAGAAAGCAGCCATCTTAGCCTCTATTTGATCTGCAGGTGCTCTGCAGGTGCTATGGGGCTGCACATGTGATCAATTATTACACAAGCTATTTGATGGCTTGACATTTATCATTCACCGCATAGCTTGAATGTAGCTGTTTTGGTAAACAGTTAAATGGATGGGTTTAGTTCCATTTCAATACTTTGCTGTATAAATGAAAGTTGGTAGCTAATTGGTTTCTATGAGCCACAAGAAAATAATTTTGGAACTTTTTATACATATACACCATAGTCATCATTAGTACTATACTTTTAGGCCTCATTCACACCATGTGCAGAGATGTCAGTTTTTCTGCATGCTTTCTGCAAAGGCACAAAAAAAAAGAAAAACCCAATTGTTCTCTATGTAGAAATACAGGGCAGCTTAGGAAACAGTGACCACAGGTCAATTCGTTTCAGTATAAATCATAGAAATAGGAAACACAAGGGTAAAAAAGGACACTGAATTTCAATAGAGCAAACTTCCCTAAACTGCGCTGTTTGCCAGATGATATAAAATGGGATAAAATTCTAGGAACAAAGAACATGGAGGAAAAGTGGGAGTGCTTTAAGAACATACTAAATAAAGGTATTGGCCAGTGGAATATGTTTATAAGAGCTAAAATAAACCCTGGGTGGCTAAACTCCAATGCAAAAATGCATAGAAAAACTAAAGAAAGGGCCTTCAAAAAATACAAGGCTGAGGGGTCATTGGCAGCATTCCAATATTACAAAGAATGAAACAAGAAATGTAAGAGTGCAACCATGCCAGCTAAAATAGAACATAAAAGGCACATAGAAGAAGAGAGTAAAAAAAAAAAAATTCTTTAAGTATATATATAGTAAAAAAGTGAGGCCAGAACACAAAGGATGATGAAGGGAATCTGGCTGCAAAGGATAGAGAGAAGACAAAGGTGCTAAATAAATTCTTCTCCTCTGTCTTCACAAGAGAATTGGGGGGCTAGAGTAACCCAGCTTGTAAAGTTAAAGTTAATAACACGTCACAGGAAGCATCCTCATGGTTAACAGAAGACAGACTCAGAACTAGACATGAAAAACTTAACAGAAATAAGTCACCGGGACTAGATGGCTTACACCCGAGGGTCCCTAAAGAACGCCAGGTGATAGCCAGACCATTGTTCCTAATTTTCATGGATAGTCTACTAATGGGAATACAGGCCGGTTAGCCTAACATCCGTAGTATGTAAGATATTGGAGGGGATGATAAGGGATATATATATATACAAGACTTTAGTAATGAAAACGGTATCATTAGTAGAAATCAACATGGATTCATGAAACATTGCTCTTGCCAGACCAATCTAAAAAACTTTTACGAAGAAGTGGGCTGCCATCTAGATAAAGGAAGGCCTGTGGATGTGGTATCTGGATTTTGCAAAGGCATTTGATACAGTTGCCCACAAACCGTACAAACTATGAGTGAGAACCTGGATTTTAAAGCTGGCTTCAGGGGTGAGTCCAAAGGGTGGTAATAAATGGGGAGTACTTGAAATGGTCTGGTGTGGAAAGTGGGGTCACCAAAGGATCTGTCCTGTAACCAATCCTATGTAATTTATTCATAAACAACCTAGAGGATGGGATAAACAGCTCAATCTCAGTATTTGCGGATGATACTAAATTAAGCAGGGCAATCATTTCTATGCAGGATGTGGAAACCTTACGAGAAGACCTGAACAAAATAATGGAGTGGGCATCTACTTGGCAAATGAGGTTTAATGTTGAAAAATGTAAGTTAATGCATTTGGGTGCCAGAAATACGACTGCAAGTTACTGACTAGGTGGAGAACATTTGGGGGAATCTAAGATGGGAAAGGACCTGAGGGGTCCTAGTAGACAACAAGCTCAGCAATGGCATGAGATGTCAAGCTGCTGCAAGCAAAGCCAACAGAATATTGGCATGTATTAAAAAGGGGATTCACTCCAGAGATAAAACGATAATTCTCTCACTCTACAAGACTCTGGTTCGGCTGCATCTCGAGTATGCCTTCCAGTTCTGGGCACCAGTCCTCAGGAAGGATATACTAGAATTAGGGATGCACCGAAATGAAAATTTTGGGCCGAATCCGAAACCGAAAATGCAGGATGCCATTGGCCGAAAACCGAAACTGAAAATTACTTTTTCCCCCAAATAATTTTAAAATAGATAGAACAGGGGCATACACCAAAAACAGGCAGCGACGTACACCTGTCGCTGCCACCCTGTCACAGTATATGTACTGTGACGGGTTGGCAATAGGTTAATTTAATTACCAATGGTTTTTGTATTATGCAGCATGAGGGGGTTAATGTATTGTCACTGCTGGTCACTCATCTATTAGTGACCGACCAGTGGCAGTTAATTAACCCCTTTGTGCTGCATTAGTGCAACCAGTATCAGTGTTAATTAACACTGGTTGCACTGATACTGGTTGCACTGATACTGGTTGCACTAATGCAGCACAAAGGGGTTAATTAACTGCCACTGGTCGGTCACTAATGCAGCAGTGACAATACATTAACCCCCTCATGCTGCATAATTAATACAAATACCAATGGTAAGCTGCCTCAGCTATCTCCCCCCCGCATCAGCCTCAGCGTCCCTCTCCTACTCACTCAGCTCCTCCGGTCACGGTGTCCATTATTCAAAAGTCCCGCCTCTGGCCGGCCGCCCGCCTCCTGGTGATGTCACTACTACTACGATCTGTCCATGAATGAACTGACACACCGGGCGGGCGAGTGGACGCTTATAGCTGTCACTATGTGAGCCCTTCACTTCTCTTCAATTCCCTGACACTCCGGGCGGGAAGGCGGGGCGAGCGGCCGCTAATAGATAGATCTATGTGATCCTTCCCTGTCAGCTCAACGGGACTGTGTGTGAAATTCTGTGAAGGAGAACTGACCTGACACCGGGCGGGGGGGGCGGGATTAGCGGCCGCTAATAGCTGTAACTATGTGAGCCCTTCACTTCCCTGTCACGCGGCTATCTCCTCTGACAGGGAAGTGAAGCGCTCACATAGTTACAGCTATTAGCGGCCGCTCCCCCCGCCCCCCCCCCCGCCTGGTGTCAGGTCAGTTCTCATTCACACACAGTCCCGCTGAGCTGACAGGGAAGGATCACATAGTTCTATCTATTAGCGCCTCTACCCCCGCCCTCCCACCTGGTATGTCCCTTCATTCATGCACACATCTAGTAGTAGGGATGTCATTGAGACTTTTAAAACCTGCCCTGCGCTGCGCCCTCCTCCTTCCTCACGGCGGCCATATTAATTTCGGCACTGTTAACCCATTATCGGCCGAAATGGAATAGGCTCATTTTCGGCCGATAATTTCAGTGGCCGAAATTTCGGTGCATCCCTAACTAGAATGGAAAGAGGCCAGAGAAGGGCAACAAAGCTAATAAAGGGACTGGAGGATCTCCGTCATGAGGAAAGACTACAAGCATTGAACGTATTCTCTCTGGAGAAGAGACGCTTGAGAGGGGATATGATATCAATGTACAAATACCGTACTGGCAACCCTACCATAGGGAACAAACTATTCAGCGAAAGGGAATATAAAAGGACTTGTGGCCATTCGCTAAAATTAGAAGAAAAGCGGTTTAACCTTAAACTGCGTAAAGGGTTCTTTACCATTAGAGTGGTAAGGATGTGGAATTCTCTTCCACAAGCAGTGGTGTCAGCAGGGAGCATCGATAGTTTCAAAAAACTATTAGATGGGCACCTTAACGACCACAACATAAAATGGGATTACAATGTACTATTGACATGTAGCACCCTACAGGTAGGTGCTAGGTAAATGTATAGTGGGCCTTGTCTGCCTAACAGCAGGGCTGTGATTCCTTTATTTAGGGTGTCATCGCTTTTAGATGTGCCTGCTGAGGGGAGAAGTATCTTCTCATAGGCAGTGTGGGAAGCCCAATCAGGGGACACATCCAAGCTTGTAACTACCCCAGAAGGCAGATTATGCTGCAAAGGATTCTGGGAGTGGGTATAAGTTTGGGGGAAGTGCGTGACAGGTTGTCTTTGGCGGGAGCAGAGTCCCAGGAAGGAGAGTGCGGCTGTCTCTCCTCCTGTCTGAGGAGGTGGATGTCTCGGAGTGTCGCCTGAGGATCCAGAGAGTGTTGAGCTGAGCTGAGGGGATCTGGTGTGCCGAGAGCCTGCAGAGCGAGAGAGGGGTCCAGTCCCAGGAAAGCCTACACAGGTCGTGAGTACTGCGGATTGCCCCTGGGGGTCTGCCAGAGTCAGAGGGGACCACTCCGGAAGAGGTTCTGGGATCCAGTGCCAGCTAGCTGAAAGGGGGTACCTGGGTAGAGGACCCTGAAGTTACAGAGGGGGGTGCATAGTCAGTGAACCCCCGAAGAGTTCAAGGTTAAAGGGGGCACCTGCTTACGGGCCCTGAATTGGACAGAGTGTGACAGTTGAGAGTTGCAGCTTTACAGAAATCTACAGAGTACTACCTCAAGCCAGCGCAAGGCAGGAGGGGAGCATTCAGTGACTTTGCAGTGCAGCAGTGTCGGTGATTCTACAATTTACAGTCTTGGGTCTTCTGGACGTATTGTCGAGGATCCAGCACTTCTATCAAGCTACAGTGTGTTCTCAGAGTTAGTGAGCGTTGGCTGGCGTCGGCTGGCGTCAAGGAAGCGCCAACGGGCATTTTTCTAGGATTAAGTCCCAAGTGTAATTAGTTAAGCCTAAAGGAGTATCCCACTCATTCCCTTCTCCTATCCCCTTTTCTACAATAAAAATCACAAAACCAAGATGCCGGAGTCATCCATGTCTCAGTTCTTACACCCAGGGTCGCAACTCACATGGGCTGGAGAGGTAACCGGTAATAATGGCAGACCCACATCAGGCCACAGGCCTGGAAAACCTTCTACAGACATAAACACACACACACTCATCATAGGTTGAATTGGATGGGCTGGTGTCTTTTTTCAACCTCACCAACTATGTTATCTATGTGCCCTGTTCACACTGTTATCATGTGCAGATTTTTTCTGGGGAGGAATCTTCAACGTGTATGAAGTTTTCTGTGCGGGAAAAAAACAGACATGACATCAACGTTGTTGTGCAAATAGGGCACATAACTGATGCACATGAAAACTGAGGTCAATGTGCATAAAAACTCACTAAAACTGATGATAAATTGATGTAAACTTGTGTCTATGCAAGTGAAAGGTTTTCCCATCAGTTTTCATGCATGTATGGTGTGAACGAGCCCTAAGGGCATGCACTGAGTTCCACTTTGGAGATACACCTCATCCCCCTGCACTTGTACCCATGTACCAACATTTCTGACAGGCTTTGTTTCCCCCTAGTTCAGTGATGGCGAACCTTGACACCCCAGATGTTTTGGAACTACAATTCCCATGATGCTCATGCACTCTGCAGTGAGTTGAGCATCATGGGAAATGTAGTTCCAAAACACCTGGGGTGCCAAGGTTCGCCATCACTGTTCTAGTTAATGTCAATGCAATGGCATCGTCATTGACACACAGAACACTAATGGGCCTCACAGTATAGCAGAAATGATTCCCTATGTGCCTTGATGTTTGCTAGTGTGCTTACCTGTACTGTGTTAATGATAGCCCTTTCCATCCAAAAATGAATTTCAAGCCTGTCAACCATGCAGAAATACATGTACACGTGCCAGGAGATGAGCAAAATCATGAAGACGTGGCTTGTTATCTATGATAACGAGTAGGGTTGAGCGGACACCTAGATGTCCGTGTTCGACGGGTTCGGCCGAACTTTAAAAAAAAGTCCGGGTCCGTGTCCCGGACTTTTACCGAACTTTTCCCGGACACCGAACCCCATTGAAGTCAATGGGGACCCGAACTTTAAGGCACTAAAATGGCTCTAAAACACCAAAGGAAAGGGCTAGAGTGCTGCAAATGGCAGCAAAACGTAATTAAGAGCATGGCAAGTGCTCTGCAAACAAATGTGGATAGGGAAATAACTTAAAACAACAAAAAAAAACAGAAAAATAAAACAATGTTCTTCTTCATCTCTGAAGGACGAGGCCCATATGGAGTAGGAGGGAGGTTGAGGTGGTGGTGGATGTGGCGGTGACATAGGCGTGCGCACAGGGTGTGCTGGGTGTGCCTGGGCACACCCTAATCACCTAGGGCACATAGCATTGCCAGTGAGGAGATGGGAAAGATCTCCCTGGGACCTGCTCTGCTCTATTTCTCCTTGCCTACAGGTACATGGCCCCGATACATTACTCTCCCTGCTGGCAAACACATGCATGTGTATTTCAACTTTGGGGTGCACACCTTAATGCAATAGGCTGCGCACACCTATGGGCGGTGTAGGTGGAAGCGGCGGTGGAGGAGGACCAGGGCCGGATTAACAGCATCATGGGCTTGGTGCTGAGGATTTTGAAGGGCCTTAGGGCCGTGCCTTGCCATGCACCCAGAGGAGGAAGGGTGCAGCCATGCATGCCTAATTCAACATGGGATGCTGTCTCTGAAGCCCATAAACACATCCATGCATCGCCAACTGTCCCTCCTTGTCCGGCCTTCACGCTGTGTGGGGAGGTTCTGAGGGTGCTGCCTGGGGAAGCGAGCATAGAAGCCAGACTTCTGTGTTTACAAGTGACAGAAGAGCGGTAACAGTGAATATGGCCAACCCGGGGCCTATATAAAAGGTAGGGGCCTGGAGCTGCAGCTCCAATAGACCCTACATTAATCTGGCCCTGAGGAGGAGGACGAGGTAGCCAACACTGCTTCTTTTCACAAATTTTAAATGAGGGTACACCCCAAAAGAGTGAGAAAGAGCAAAAATGGAACAATGGGTGGGTAAGGTCGGTATCCATTGCTATTCTGCATAAGGTACGGAAAAGTCCCGTGGGATCCATGCCTGGTTCATTTTAATGAACGTGAGCTTGTCCACATTGTCTCTGGACAGGCGGCTGCGCTTGTCTGTTATAACGCCCCCAGCCGTGCTAAATACCCGTTCAGATAATACACTGGCTGCAGGGCACGCCAGCACCTCCAAGGCGTAAAGGGCAAGCTCAGGCCATGTGCCCAATTTGGAGACCCAGAAGTTGAAGGGGGCAGACCCGTCATTCACTACATGTAGGCGTGTGCACACATACTGCTCCACCATGTTGGTAAAATGCTGCCTCCTGCTAAGACGTTCCATCTGAGCTGCTGGTGCTGCTGTTTGTTGTGGCGTGCTGACAAAGCTTTTCCACATTTCGGCCATGCTAACCCTGCCTTCTGAGGTGCTGGCGGTGCCCTGGTTGCGTTGGCGACCTCCTCCTCCTCCTCCTCTGCCTTGTGCTTCCACTGTGGCCCCGCTGTCAGATGGGAATGCCAGCAGCATGGCGTCTACCAGCGTGCGCTTGTACTCGCGCATCTTGCGATCGCGCTCCAGTGAGTGAATTAAGGACGGTACGTTGTCCTTGTAACGGGGATCCAGCAGCGTGGCCACCCAGTAATCAGCACAAGTTAGAATGTGGGCAACTCGGCGGTCGTTGTGGAGACACTGCAGCATGTAATCGCTCATGTGTGCCAGGCTGCCCAGAGGCGACGAAAGGCTGTCCTCTGTGGGAGGTGTATGGTCCGTGTCCTCTGTATCCCCCCAGCCACGCACCAGTGATGGCCATGAGCTGGCCTGGGTGCCACCCTGCTGTGAACATGGTTCCATCTCCTCCTCCAGCTCCTCCTCCTCCTCATCCTCCTCATCCTCCAGAACTGTGCCCCTGCTGGACAATTGCGTCCCTGGCGTTTGCGTGTGCAGGAACCCACCCTCGGAGCCCCTTGCGAATGACTGCCCTGAAAGCCTTGGAAATGTTACCTCTTCATCCTCCTCCTCCTCCTCATCCTGTGCCACATCCTCTTCCATCATCGCCCGAATTGTTTTTTCAAGGAGGCATAGAAGTGGGATAGTTAAGCTGAGAACGGCGTCATTGCCACTGGCCATGTTGGTGGAGTACTCAAAACAGCGCAACAAGGCACACAGGTCTCGCATGGAGGCCCAGTTATTGGTGGTGAAGTGGTGCTGTTCCGCAGAGCGACTCACGCGTGCGTGCTGCAGCTGAAACTCCACTATGGCCTGCTGCTGCTCGCACAGTCTTTCCAGCATGTGCAAGGTGGAGTTCCACCTTGTGGGCACGTCACATATGAGGCGGTGAGCGGGAAGGCCGAAGTTACGCTGCAGCGCTGCCAGGCGAGCAGCAGCAGGGTGAGAACGCCGAAAGTGCGCACAAACGGCCCGCACTTTCTGCAGCAGCTCTGACATATCGGGGTAGTTTTTAAGGAACCTCTGCACCACCAAATTCAGCACATGCGCCAGGCAAGGGATGTGCGTCAAACCGGCTAGGCCCAGAGCTGCTATGAGATTTCGCCCGTTATCGCACACCACCAGGCCGGGCTTGAGGCTCGCTGGCAGCAACCACTCATTTGTCTGCTGTTCCATGCTCCTCCACAACTCCTGCGCGGTGTGTGGTTTGTCCCCCAAACAGGCAAGTTGTAAAACTGCCTGCTGTCGTTTACCCCTGGCCGTGCTGAAGTTGGTGGTGAAGGTGTTACGCTGTCCGGATGAGGAGGCGGTAGAGGATGAGGAAGCGGAGTAGGAGGAGTTAGGAACAGGAGGCAAACTGAAGCGCCCTGCAATCCTCGGTGGTGGAAGGACATGCGCCAAATTGCTATCCGCCTCAGGCCCATCCGCCACTGCATTTACCCAGTGTGCCGTTAGGGAGATATAACGCCCCTGACCGTGCTTACTGGTCCACGTATCCGTAGTTAGGTGGACCTTGGCACAGATGGCGTTGCGCAGTGCACACCTGATTTTTTCCCCCACTTGGTTGTGCAGGGAAGGGATGGCTTGCCTGGAAAAGTAGTGGCGGCTGGGCACGACGTACTGTGGGACAGCCACCGACATAAGGTTTTTAAAACTGTGCGTCTCCACCAGACGGAATGACAGCATTTCAAAGGCCAATAATTTTGAAATGCTGGCATTCAGGGCCAGGGATCGCGGGTGGGTAGGGGGGTACTTCCTCTTCCTCTCAAGTGTTTGGGAGATGGAAAGCTGAACGCTTCCACGGGACATTGTGGAGATGGTTGTTGGTGACCCAGGTGGTGGTGTTGCTGACAGATCGTCTGTTTGCGGGGTGGCAGGTGCCGGTATCACTACAGATGTGGCTGGAGCGGCCGAGACTGCAGCAGAAGAGGAAGCAGGATGAGCCAGAGACGTTTCTTGGTTTTGAAGGTGTGTACTCCACTGCAGCTCGTGCTTTGCACTTAGATGCCTGATCATGCAGGTTGTGCTCAGGTTGAGAAGGTTCATGCCTCGCTTCAAGCTCTGATTGCACAGGGTGCAAACCACTCGTGTCCTGTCATCAGCACATTTTCTAAAGAACTTCCACGCTAGAGAACTCCTTTGAGCTGACTTTGGTGCGCTCGTTCCCTTGCTGCGTTGGGCAGTAGCGGGCGTAGTGTCTAGGGCACGGCCGCTCCGCTTCTGCACCCTGCTCCCTCTTCTGCTGTGCTGGTGGCTCTGTGCGACCACCGCCTCTTCCTCCAAACTACTCAGTTCACCTGCATGACGTTCATTCCATGTGGGGTCGAGGACCTCATCGTCCTCCACATCATCTTCCACCCAGTCTTCACCCCTGCCCTCCTTGTCGGTCTCCACAATGCTGAACGCCGCAGCAGTTGGCACCTGCGTTTCGTCATCATCGGAGACGTGCTGCGATGATCCTTGCATGTACTCATCTTGAGGAATAAGTGGTTGGGCATCGCTGCACTCAATCTCTTCCACTTCTGGGGCAGGGCTAGGTGGATGGCCCTGGGAAACCCTGCTGACAGAGTCCTCAAAAAGAATAAGAGACTGCTGTATGGCTTGGGGCTCAGACTGCTGGCCTGATTTGCAAGGGGGTGAGGTGAAAGACGGTTGGACATTGGCTGCAGGTGCCAACTCTGACCTTTCTGCAGTAGACTGGGTGGGAGACAATGTGAAGGAACTGGAGGCACTGTCAGCAGCAAACCAATCTACTATCGCCTCAACTTGTTCTGGCCTCATCACTTCTAGGGGCGTTTGATGCCCTACCAAATACTGATGCAGGTTCTGTCGCCTACTCACACTTGAGGAAGGTGTTTCACTTGTGCGTGTAGCTGGCACAGATCGACCATGTCCTCTCCTTGCAACAGGAGCTCTACCAGCAGCACCACGACCCAGGCCACGGCCCTTATTTGACGGTCTCCTCATATTTCTGTAATTTAAGATCTTGCCCTAGAAAGGTTTTTATTGAATAGCGGAATAGAAAATATGATCCAAAAAAAGTGTATGTATATCACACGTACACAACCACACTAGGCCCCAATTACTATTGTTTGTACCCCTAAAAGGCTAGATGAGGAGTAGGGGGAGTATGGAACAGGCAGCACCCTCAAACCTTCAGAAGTATGAGATGAACCCCAACAACTTGGAAAGGTGGATCTCTCTCACACGTACCGACACAGACTATCCCGCAATTCAATTGATCCTCAAAGGTTTTTATTGAATAGCGGAATAGGAAATATGATCAAAAAAAGTGTATGTATCTCGCACGTACACAACCACACTAGGCCCCAATTACTATTGTTTGTACCCCTAAAAGGCTAGATGAGGAGTAGGGGGGGTATGGAACAGGCAGCACCCTCAAACCTTCAGAAGTATGAGATGAACCCCAACAACTTGGAAAGGTGGATCTCTCTCACACGTACCGACACAGACTATCCCGCAATTCAATTGATCCCCAAAGGTTTTTATTGAATAGCGGAATAGGAAATATGATCAAAAAAAGTGTATGTATCTCACACGTACAGAAACACACTAGGCCCCAATTACTATTGTTTGTACACCTAAAAGGATGGATGAGGAGGAGGAGGAGTATGGAACAGGCAGCACCCTCAAAGCTTCAGAAGTATGAGATGAACCCCAAAAACTTGGAAAGGTGGATCTCACACGTACCGACACAGACTATTCCGCAATTTAATTGATCCCCAAAGGTTTTTATTGAATAGCGGAATAGGAAATATGATCAAAAAATGTGTATGTATCTCACACGTACAGAAGCACACTAGGCCCCAATTACTATTGTTTGTACACCTAAAAGGATGGATGAGGAGGAGGAGGAGTATGGAACAGGCAGCACCCTCAAAGCTTCAGAAGTATGAGATGAACCCCAAAAACTTGGAAAGGTGGATCTCACACGTACCGACACAGACTATCCCGCAATTTAATTGATCCCCAAAGGTTTTTATTGAATAGCGGAATAGGAAATATGATCAAAAAATGTGTATGTATCTCACACGTACAGAAGCACACTAGGCCCCAATTACTATTGTTTGTACACCTAAAAGGATGGATGAGGAGGAGGAGGAGTATGGAACAGGCAGCACCCTCAAAGCTTCAGAAGTATGAGATGAACCCCAAAAACTTGGAAAGGTGGATCTCACACGTACCGACACAGACTATCCCGCAATTTAATTGATCCCCAAAGGTTTTTATTGAATAGCGGAATAGGAAATATGATCAAAAAATGTGTATGTATCTCACACGTACAGAAGCACACTAGGCCCCAATTACTATTGTTTGTACACCTAAAAGGATGGATGAGGAGGAGGAGGAGTATGGAACAGGCAGCACCCTCAAAGCTTCAGAAGTATGAGATGAACCCCAAAAACTTGGAAAGGTGGATCTCACACGTACCGACACAGACTATCCCGCAATTTAATTGATCCCCAAAGGTTTTTATTGAATAGCGGAATAGGAAATATGATCAAAAAAAGTGTATGTATCTCGCACGTACACAACCACACTAGGCCCCAATTACTATTGTTTGTACCCCTAAAAGGCTAGATGAGGAGTAGGGGGGGTATGGAACAGGCAGCACCCTCAAACCTTCAGAAGTATGAGATGAACCCCAACAACTTGGAAAGGTGGATCTCTCTCACACGTACCGACACAGACTATCCCGCAATTCAATTGATCCTCAAAGGTTTTTATTGAATAGCGGAATAGGAAATATGATCAAAAAAAGTGTATGTATCTCGCACGTACACAACCACACTAGGCCCCAATTACTATTGTTTGTACCCCTAAAAGGCTAGGAGTAGGGGGGAGTATGGAACAGGCAGCACCCTCAAACCTTCAGAAGTATGAGATGAACCCCAACAACTTGGAAAGGTGGATCTCTCTCACACGTACCAACACAGACTATCCCCCAATTTAACTGATCCCCAGAGGTTTTTGATTAAATAGCGGAATAGAAAATATGATCCCAAAAAAGTGTATGTATATCACACGTACACAACCACACTAGGCCCCAATTACTATTGTTTGTACCCCTAAAAGGCTAGGAGTAGGGGGAGTATGGAACAGGCAGCACCCTCAAACCTTCAGAAGTATGAGATGAACCCCAACAACTTGGAAAGGTGGATCTCTCTCACACGTACCAACACAGACTATCCCCCAATTTAACTGATCCCCAGAGGTTTTTGATTAAATAGCGGAATAGAAAATATGATCCCAAAAAAGTGTATGTATATCACACGTACACAACCACACTAGGCCCCAATTACTATTGTTTGTACCCCTAAAAGGCTAGGAGTAGGGGGGAGTATGGAACAGGCAGCACCCTCAAACCTTCAGAAGTATGAGATGAACCCCAACAACTTGGAAAGGTGGATCTCTCTCACACGTACCAACACAGACTATCCCCCAATTTAACTGATCCCCAGAGGTTTTTGATTAAATAGCGGAATAGAAAATATGATCCCAAAAAAGTGTATGTATATCACACGTACACAACCACACTAGGCCCCAATTACTATTGTTTGTACCCCTAAAAGGCTAGGAGTAGGGGGGAGTATGGAACAGGCAGCACCCTCAAACCTTCAGAAGTATGAGATGAACCCCAACAACTTGGAAAGGTGGATCTCTCTCACACGTACCAACACAGACTATCCCCCAATTTAACTGATCCCCAGAGGTTTTTGATTAAATAGCGGAATAGAAAATATGATCCCAAAAAAGTGTATGTATATCACACGTACACAACCACACTAGGCCCCAATTACTATTGTTTGTACCCCTAAAAGGCTAGGAGTAGGGGGAGTATGGAACAGGCAGCACCCTCAAACCTTCAGAAGTATGAGATGAACCCCAACAACTTGGAAAGGTGGATCTCTCTCACACGTACCAACACAGACTATCCCCCAATTTAACTGATCCCCAGAGGTTTTTGATTAAATAGCGGAATAGAAAATATGATCCCAAAAAAGTGTATGTATATCACACGTACACAACCACACTAGGCCCCAATTACTATTGTTTGTACCCCTAAAAGGCTAGGAGTAGGGGGAGTATGGAACAGGCAGCACCCTCAAACCTTCAGAAGTATGAGATGAACCCCAACAACTTGGAAAGGTGGATCTCTCTCACACGTACCAACACAGACTATCCCCCAATTTAACTGATCCCCAGAGGTTTTTGATTAAATAGCGGAATAGAAAATATGATCCCAAAAAAGTGTATGTATATCACACGTACACAACCACACTAGGCCCCAATTACTATTGTTTGTACCCCTAAAAGGCTAGGAGTAGGGGGGAGTATGGAACAGGCAGCACCCTCAAACCTTCAGAAGTATGAGATGAACCCCAACAACTTGGAAAGGTGGATCTCTCTCACACGTACCAACACAGACTATCCCCCAATTTAACTGATCCCCAAAGGTTTTTGATTAAATAGCGGAATAGAAAATATGATCCCAAAAAAGTGTATGTATATCACACGTACACAACCACACTAGGCCCCAATTACTATTGTTTGTACCCCTAAAAGGCTAGATGAGGAGTAGGGGGAGTATGGAACAGGCAGCACCCTCAAACCTTCAGTATGAGATTGTGTTCACTGTACCCCACAAAGATTGAGTTCACTGCACCCCACAATGATTGTGTTCACTGCACCCCACAAAGATTGTGTTCACTGCACCTCACAAAGATTGTGTTCACTGTACCCCCCAAAGATTGTGTTCACTGCACCCCACAAAGATTCTGTTCACTGTACCCCACAAAGATTGTGTTCACTGCACCCCAAAAAGATTGTGTTCACTGCACCCCAAAAAGGATGTTGTTCACTGCACCCCAAAAAGGATTTTGTTCACTGCACCCCAAAAAGGATGTTGTTCACTCCACCCCAAAAAGATTGTGTTCACTGCACCCCACAAAGATTGTGTTCACTGCACCCCAAAAAGATTGTGTTCACTGCACCCCAAAAATGATTTTGTTCACTGCACCCCAAAAAGGATTTTGTTCACTGCACCCCAAAAAGGATGTTGTTCACTCCACCCCAAAAAGATTGTGTTCACTGCACCCCAAAAAGATTGTGTTCACTGCACCCCACAAAGGATTTTGTTCACTGCACCCCAAAAAGATTGTGTTCACTGCACCCCAAAAAGGATGTTGTTCACTGCACCCCAAAAAGGATTTTGTTCACTGCACCCCAAAAAGATTGTGTTCACTGCACCCCACAAAGGATTTTGTTCACTGCACCCCACAAAGATTGTGTTCACTGCACACCAAAAAGGATTGTGTTCACTGCACCCCAAAAAGATTTTGTTCACTGCACCCCAAAAAGATTGTGTTCACTGCAGCCCAAAAAGATTGTGTTCACTGCAGCCCAAAAAGATTGTGTTCACTGCAGCCCAAAAAGATTGTGTTCACTGCAGCCCAAAAAGATTGTGTTCACTGCAGCTCACACACAGAAAAATGGATGTGGATCACTGACACCTGCCTATCTCCAATCCCACACCACACAGCAATATCGATTGTAGTTTGTAGAACACAGTTTCCCTAAAATTCAGCAGACTCTGTCCCTAACAGGATTGAGAAGAGATCGTAGATCAGGATTGAGTGCAGATTCACCCCACCCCCCACACAGCAATATCGATTGTAGTTTGTAGAACACAGTTTCCCTAAAATTCAGCAGACTCTGTCCCTAACAGGATTGAGAAGAGATCGTAGATCAGGATTGAGTGCAGATTCACCCCACCCCCCACACAGCAATATCGATTGTAGTTTGTAGAAGACACTGACCCTATATAATTCAGCAGACTCTATCCCTAAAATGCCTACAACTCGCCCTGCCTAAACACTCCGACCTGTCCCTCAATTCTATCCGGACACAAATGGTTTTTTCCTGCCTATCTTTCCCTAATCAGCAGCCAGCACGTTGATGTGTGCTCTGTCCCTGAATCTAAGCAGCATAATGACGCCGCTGCGGCTGCCTCGAACTTATAAAGACTTGGTCACATGCTTCAGACGGCCAATCACAGCTACTGAGACATTTGCAGGCATGGCTGGGATGGCTTAAGGCACACCAGTTAAACGATTGTTGATTGGCTGTTGAAAGCCCGCCATGAAAAGAGCGCCAAAGCATGCAAAACCCGGAAATAAAACGACCGAACACGGATTTTTACCCGAACATACAGTAAAGTGTCCGTGTCCGTGTTCGGGTACAAAAAATCCAATTATTCGGTACGAACACGAATAATACAGTCCGTGTTCGCTCAACACTAATAACGAGTATTTAGAATCTGGAGATGGACCAGCATCTTTGTTTTGCCTTTTTTTTAGTTACCAGCGCTTAGCAGTTAATCAGCATTATAAAGAATCCATCTCCCTATACCCCTTCAATCCACTCCACTCCTTTCCCTGCATCCAGCTGTTTGCACTATGTTAACCCTAACAGACACTGAGCAGGTCAACTGGAGATATAATGGAAGTCCTGAGCCAAATCCTAGCTTTGCCTGTGATAAAACATCTGGAAGAAAAAAAATGAATTAAATAGCATAAAATCTACAAGTATTTCAAGCGGTAAACAATTACTGAACAGATAAAGTAACAGCCAACCTGTAAGAAGAGTCTTGTCCTCGTTCTCACCTAGATAGGTCAGGTCCAGGTAGCTGGATATAGTGTGGTATTATAGGATTTTTTCATAGACCTTTGCAAAGTGCAGTAACAGATTTTACTTTACAGAAGTCGGAACATTCATTTTTTTAGCAAAAACAATGAAGCAATATTTATGGACCTGTTGTCCAAGGTGGAGATTAGTTGTACAGTACTGAATGTAGTGCTCTTCTAAGTTGGCTCACCATCCCCCTGTATAAATCATCAGGTTCTCCTAAACTTGTGAATATTTCTCATATTAGTACAGGGAAAACAGTGATACAGATTCACTCCTCCTTCTTCCCACTAATTCATTAAATTCAGCCATGAATCATTCAGATACATGGTGTTTGTTACCCCAGCATTTCAAATTCCTGATATGTGGCTGCTGTACCATGTACTTGGATGAAAAATTATCCTGTTCTCTTTTTTTTATTCCTTCCTTTATGTGAAATCCCTGGTGTTCCTGCCAGTCCCTCCGCTTTCCTGCTGAAAATCTGACCACACTAAGCAGGAGAGCTCAACATGGTCAGTTGTCAAGCTCTGCTGGGAACTCAGGCTGCTCTCCTCCAATGATCAGACTTGTCCTGACACCCTCCCCCCCTGCGCAACCTTTCACTTGGAAGATCAGTGTGCTGTTGCTTCTCCTCCTCCCAGCTCTTACAGTATGCAGCTGAGAACAGAAGGAATGTGATCACTTATAACAAGGAGAAAAAAATGTATTTAGGATGGTTTTGTTTTAAAACTATACACAAATGTTTGCCTTTCATTTCAATTTTAAATTGAATGGGTTGTTTTACAAGGTGATCGTTTACAATCACTTTTATCTCTATCTAACAATATTTTTATATTTATTTATTACAGGTACTTATATAGCACCATCAATTTTAGCAGCGCTTTACATATATATATTGTACATTCACATCAGTTCCTCTGCCCTCAAGGAGCTTACAATCTAAGGTCCCTAAAGCCCCGTACACACGTACCGATCGTCGTCATACAAACGTTCGTCTTTTCTCCCCGGGATGACGATGTCTGTTGAAAAGTGCAAAGACAGCACAAGAATTTTGTCCGCCGACTTCAGCTGACTGCAGAAGTGATGTCATGTAATGGTTAACTTTCCCTGTGTTTTTTCTTTTCTGAGCATGCCCAGTCTTGCAAATCTGCGGTCTGTCGGCTGATTTCTGTACTGACTGGCGAACAATCGTCCGTTTTGGTGTCGGCATACAAAAATTTTTATGTTTGCAAGAAAGACTCTTGTCCGCAGAATGTGCGCAGACAGCTGTCGGAGGCACCATACTAACAAGCGTACAATCGGCAGATCTTTCGTCCGCCGACGTTTGTATGACGACGATCGGTACGTGTGTACGGGCCTTTACTCCTATTCATACATACACATATTAGGGCAAATTTAGCTGGTATCCATTTACCCTACCAGTATGTCTTTGTAGTGTGAGAGAAAACCAGAGCACCTGGAGAATTATAAATAATTCCATACAGCTCTCTGTATTTGAAAAGTACAAAAATGTAATATTTTACACATTTTTATGCCACATATTTACATGCAATTTTTGGATCTAACAATAATATATAGAGTATATATATATATATATATATATATATACATATATATATATATATATATATATATATATATATATATATATATATATATTGCTGTCTATATATATTGCTGTCTATCACATTAAAAGGATTCATCATGAGTGGAGACGGGTTGTGCTGCAGACTATGACCAGGTTGCAGCTTCTGCTTACCCAAGCAGGCAGCTACTGGAAACAAAGGTCAGATACGCAGGTAAGAGTCTTTGGCACTGCTGAAGCGCAGGGATCACAGTTCGGTGGGTAGGACAGCCTAACCTGGCAGGAGTGTATGGAGACACATAGGATCACTAAGAGAAAGTAGTAATTAGTAATAGACAAACAGAAATCAATAGGAGCAGGCGGACATGCACGAGAACACAGAGCAAGAAACAGGCTAGGAATATACAGAAAGACATTGAAGCAGACTGCAAACATGGGTACTGGTAACTAAAGGCAGGCTCAGGGGATCACAGAGGTGCAGGAAGGCCAAAAGCTGCCAAACTAAGGCTCCGTTCACATGTAGGCGTCTTGGGGCGTTTTTGGGGAGTTTTTCTGCTCTAGGATCAGCTCTCAAAACGCCCAACAAGACAAATCCTATTCATTTCAATGGCCCCTGTTCACATCTGAGAGTTTTGACGCTGTAAGCAAAACGCCCAACGCTCTAAAAAGTACATGAGCTTCTTTTTGGGCAGATTACAGGCGTTTTCCATTGGTTTCTATTCAATCTAAAAACGCCTGCACAAAAAACGCCTGTAAAATCGCGGTAAAATCGCGGTAAAAACCGCGGCAAAATCGCGGTAAAAAACGCGCGAAAACGCTACGCTCAGGTGTGAATGTAGCCTTAAACAAGTGATGAAGAGACACAAGTACACTGGAATGCTCAGAAGATATGACAGGTGCAAAGATACAGGTTCCGTTCCAGGCAGGAGCACACACTGAGGATAGGCTGGGTGACACCGGGAATACTGGGGGCAGTGCCAGATTGAGGCTGCATTCACATGTCAGCGTTTGGATCGCGGGCAGAACCGCCGTGGTTCCGCCCGCGATCCGGAGATTATTGCAAATCGCGGGACGCCTAGCGTTGCTCGTTGATTTGCAATAGCCCCCCAAACCCCGAGCGATGTTGCCGCGATTTCCGCCTGCCGAATCGCGGCAACATCGCGCAAACAAAATCCCGGGACGCAATACGCTCCAAAGAAGTACAAACGCTGACATGTGAATGCAGCCTTAAACCTTGGGGGGCCCGGGCATTTCCAGTTGGGGGCTATAAAAATTACCACTTGCCGAACCGCTCAAAGTAATTTTACTGCGAGTGAGCGGCAGCTGCAGGCTCAGCGATGTACTGGTATGTAGCTGAGTACATGTGCACTAGCATGCCTCAATGGGCACAGCAGCTCACGGTGATCAGTACCCAGCCGATGTGAGTGCCCGAAGTATCATGTGATCGCTAAGATTGGTCATAGCGATCACATTATTACAATGTCAACAAAACAGGCATGAATGGCTTCCAATCATGACTATTTTGTTTACTATTGTGATGCTGTGATTGGCCCACAGCTATCACATGGTACCTTCAAAGCCAATCAAAGCACCCTGTACCATATATTTAGCTGTAGCAATTCACAGATCACAATAGTAATCAAGCTGTCATAAATAAAAGCCATTCATGACAGCAAAAACTATTAAAATCGTGATCATCACTGTTCAAAGCCATATTGTAAAAAAAAAAAAAGAATTCCCGATCATCCCATCAGAGTAGTACAGCGTCACTATGCTGTATTGCACTGCTGTATTGAACTGGTGATAGTATATAAAAAAAATTGTGAAAAAAAAAAATGTATTTCCAAAAATTTTGTGACAAAATGTTACAACTTCAAAACTTGCCATGCCTCCTACTAAATACATTGGACTGTCTATTTTCCAAAGAGGGGTCATTTGGGGGGTATTTGTACTGTCCTGGCATTTCAGGTGCCCAAGAAATTAGATCAGTACATCAGGATTGATCAATTTTCAGATATACAGTATCTCACAAAAGTGAGTACACCCCTCACATTTTTGTAAACATATAACAGTGTAAGGGCTCTTTCACACGGGCGTTCCGATCAGATCCGCCTGTCAGCTTTTTAGGCAGATCTGATCGGATGCCCCATTCAGCCCTATGGAGCAGCGGATGTGAGCGGTGACATGTCCGCTGACACCCGCTGCCATCCGCATCCGATCCTGTCCGTGAAATCCGAACGGATGGAAACCCTATTTTCCATCCGTTCTGGGGATTGGATCGGATGGGATCGGATGAGAGCGGACAAGCGGTCTGCTTTCATCCAATTCCCCATAGAAAGCAGCGGGGCTCTGACACCTCCCTCTTCGCACTGTGTACGGAGACGGAGCTGTCATCCGCCGGCTCAGCGGGGATCGGCGGATCGATCCCCGCTGAGCAGAGCACGGTCCGCAACGGAATGCGGACCGTGTGAAAGAGCCCTAAATTTGCTGTCCCCTCAAAATAACTCCACACGCAGCCATTAATGTCTAAACCGCTGGCAACAAAAGTGAGTACACCCCTAAATGACAATGTGAAAATTGTGCCCAAAGTGTCAATATTTTGAGTGGCCAACATTATTTTCCAGCACTGCCTTAACCCTCTTGGGCATGAAGTTCACCAGAGCTTCACAGGTTGCCACTGGTGTCCTCTTCCACTCCTACATGATGACATCATGGAGCTAGTGGATGTTAGAGACCTTGCGCGCCTCCATCTTCCATTTGAAGATGCCCCACAGATGCTCAATAGAGTTTAGGTCTGAAAAAAATGCTTGGCCAGTCCATCACCTTTACCCTCAGCTTCTTTAGCAAGGCAGTGGTCATCTTGGAGGTGTGTTTGGGGTCGTTAATATGTTGGAATACTGCCCTGCAGCCCAGCCTTTGAGGGGAGGGGATTATGCTCAGCTTCAGTAGGTCACAGTACATGTTGGCATTCATGGTTCCCTCAATGAACTGTAGCTCCCCAGTGCCTGCAGCACTTATGCAGCCCCAGACCATGACACTCCCACCACCATGCTTGACTGTAGGCAGAACACACTTGTCTTTGTACTCCTCACCTGGTTGCCGCCAAACACGCTTGACACCATCTGAACCAAATAACTTTATCTTGGTCTTATCAGACCACAGGACATGGTTCCAGTGATCTATGTCCTTAGTCTGCTTGTCTTCAGCAAACTGTTTGCGGGCTTTCTTGTGCATCATCTTTAAAAGAGGCTTCCTTCTGGGACGACAGCCATGCAGACCAATTTGATGCAGTGTGCGGCGTATGGTCTGAGCACTGACAGGCTGAACCCACACTCCTTCAACCTTTGCAGCAATGCTAGCAGCACTCATACGTCTATTTCCCAAAGACAACCTCTGGATATGATGCTGAGCACGTGCACTCAACTTTGGTTGACCATGGCGAGGCCTGTTCTGAGTGGAACCTGTCCTGTTAAACCGCTGTATGGTCTTGGCCACCGTGCTGCTGCTCAGTTTCAGGGTCAATCTTCTTATAGCCTTGGCCATCTTGGCCATCTTTATGTAGCACAACAATTCTTTTTTTTTTCAGATCCTCAGAGAGTACTTTGCCATGAGGTGCCATGTTGAACTTCCAGTGACCAGTATGAGAGAGTGAGAGCGATAACATTAAATTTAACACACCTGCTCCCAATTCACACCTGACACCTTGTAATACTAACGAGTCACGTGACACCAGAGAGGGAAAATGGCTAATTTGACCGAATTTGGACATTTTAATTTATGGGTGTACTCACTTTTGTTGCCAGCGGTTTATACATTAATGGCTGTGCGTTGAGTTATTTTGAGGGGTCTGCAAATTTACACTGTAATACAAGCTGTACACTCACTACATAACATTGTAGCAAAGTGTCATTTCTTCAGTGTTGTCACATGAAAAGATATAATAAATTATTTACAAAAAATGTGAGGGGTGTACTCACTTTTGTGAGATACTGTATATACCATAGTTTGTACTATAACTTTCCTACATACTAAATATTATACACTGATTTTGGTTATTTTTATCACAGAAATGTAGCATACTACATTTTGGCATATATTCATAAAAAAAAGATTTATTGTTTGCAAAATTTTAGAAAGAAAGAAAGAAAGAAAGAAAGAAAGAAAGAAAGAAAGAAAGAAAGAAAAACGCATTTTATTTTGAGATTTTCTGTATTTGTTTAATTTATATACCAAAAAAAAAAAAGTGGTAAATAAATACCACCAAAAGAAAGCTCTATTTGTGTGAAAAAAAATAATTTTCTTTTGGGTACAGTGCTGCATGATTGAGCAATTACCAGTTAAAGTAGCACAGTGCTGAATAGCAAAAAATGCCCTGGTCATGAAGAGGGGAAAACCTTACAGTAGTCAAGTAGTTAAATTATATAACAAATAAAAAAGTGAACTGAAATTAATGATAAACCTGATACCTATCCCAAATTCGACCAATCTCATAATTTCTGGTAAAGCTTGCTAACATAGTTTTACCCTATTCAAGATCGGAGATTGTCAGACTCGCCCCTTGACCCAATCAGGCTCAAGCGGGGGAGTGAGCTTCTTTCTCATGTTTCTCACTGCGATAAGTCAATGCTCGTGATTAACTTCACTTCTGCATGATGAGGTCAGGGCTTCGCTTGGCACTTTCCAACATTTTTTGAACTTTTCCCTTGTCCCACCCATTTGTCTCTTGTAAACAAGGAAATAAAATCCATGACACAGTCATGTTAAAACAAATATCTTGAATAGTAAAATAATATGAGAAGTTGAAATGTAAAACATCTGCCAGAAGCCCTCATCCTTTTTTCAGCCTCTGAAGTCAGACTTAACCACTCTTTTTCCTGAAACGAACACACTTTGTTATTTTTTTAATAATAAGACTCATTTTATAAATATTATTTTTATTTTATTTATAAAGGAAGTCTGGGGTACATTCTGGCAGGGGGCAATTGTCCCCTTATAAATCCAGCACTGTCTGGGGGTACTACAGAGATTATACTACAAAGCCCTAGGAGACATTTGTGAAACTGCTGGGAACATAGAGGGTCCAGCTACAGGTAAACTGGAAATTTTGGAGTCACTTGGAAGATCAGGGACACTAGGATTTATGGGGTCACTCGTAAACTCTTGGAAAGTCAGGGACACTAAGAATCTAGGGGTCACTCAGAGTCTCCTTGGAAATTCAGGGACACTAGTAATCTTGGGGTAACTCAGAATCTTCTCAGAAAACCAGGGACATTAGGCATCTTGAGGTCATTTGGAATCTTCCCAGAAAGTCAGGGACACTAGACATCTTGAGGTCATTCGGAATCTTCTCAGAAAGTCAGGGACCCTAGACATCTTGAGGTAATTCGGAATCTTCTCAGAAAGTCAGGGACCCTAGACATCTTGAGGTCATTCGGAATCTTCCCAGAAAGTCAGGGACCCTAGACACCTTGAGGTCATTCGGAATCTTCTCAGAAAGTCAGGGACCCTAGACATCTTGAGGTCATTCGGAATCTTCTCAGAAAGTCAGGGACCCTAGACATCTTGAGGTCATTCGGAATCTTCTCAGAAAGTCAGGGACACTAGACATCTTGAGGTCATTCGGAATCTTCTCAGAAAGTCAGGGACCCTAGACATCTTGAGGTCATTCGGAATCTTCTCAGAAAGTCAGGGACCCTAGACATCTTGAGGTCATTTGGAATCTTCTCAGAAAGTCAGGGACACTAGACATCTTGAGGTCATTCGGAATCTTCTCAGAAAGTCAGGGACACTAGACATCTTGAGGTCATTCGGAATCTTCCCAGAAAGTCAGGGACCCTAGACATCTTGAGGTCATTCGGAATTTTCTCAGAAAGTCAGGGACACTAGGAATCTTGAGGTCATTCGGAATCTTCTCAGAAAGGCAGGGACATTAGGAATCTTTGGGTCACCCTGAATCTTCTCGGAAAATCAAAGACAGTAGAAAACACTGGAGATTATTTTCGAAAAGTCAGGGACACCAAGAAACATTGGAGGACCTGGTGTCAGAAACAGTAACTGTTGCTCAGGTAATGCCTGAAGGAATGAGCCCAGCTTTAGGTGACACCAAATTGGCACTGCACAGAGAACGTTACAAGAATGCAGAAAAATGCAGTAAGAGATAATTTCATGAAAATACATTATAGGGTCATTAAAGCCCAGCTCTGGGCAAATAAAAAACCCCTTACAGTAAGGCTGTGACCACACTGCAAGGGTTAATTGCTTTATATCTAGGGGAACAATAAAACGAGATACGTTTATCTGCTTCTCCACTATTCCGCTCTTGTGTTCTAAGGCAGTGCTGGGACAAGGTCATCTAGAACCCAGGGCAAACATGCCAATATGTCCCCCCCCCCAAGTTGTATGAGCATTATGTTTCAGCAACCCCCCCCCTCAAAAAAAATTGAACACTAAGACACTAAGCTGGATGCTTACCCCCTAAGCATAAATCTACCCTCCTCCCAGGGCAAATTCGCCCCTCTGCTGAAATCCCTCCTCTCAGCACAAATCTTTGCCCTCCCCCCTTATCCATGCCCCCAGCTCAAATCCTCTCTCTCTCTCCACAAATTCCCCCCCCCCCCCCATTAAAAAAAAAAAAATCACTCCTCCTAGCACAAATCCTCTACCCCTCACACAAATTTCCCCTCCAGGTATACATCTTCCTCCCCAAATTCCAAAACCTCCCCTCTCAAAACAAATGTTTCCCTATTCTCCCTACCCCCCCCCCCCCAGTTTCCCCTCCTAGCAGAAGTACCCCTCAATCATCCCTACTAGCCCAAATCCATCATTTTCTTTCCCAGCACTAATCCTTCACCCTCACCATATCACCTCTTCTAGCACAAACCCTTCTCCTAGCACATATCTTCTTCCCCCTTCCCAACACAAATTTCCCCAAATCACCACTCCTAGCACACCCCTCCAAATTTGCCCTCCTATAACAATTCTTACCCCCTGCTGTCCCACATATTCCCCCTCCCAACACAAATCCCCTCCCCCCCAATCGGCATGTTATCACAGTGCCCAGGAAAACTTCCCCTCCTGCCCACCCCTTGTCCCGGCCCTGGTCTAGGGTCCTGACATCATCAAGACGAGATTTGGCTCCATAACCTTGCTCTGGATGCAAGGATGCCGAGGAACAGTCCACCGTCAGATTGTTTGTGGGGGAGTGTCGTCTGGGGGGAAGTGAAAAATCAAATAAGTAAAGCCTTTACTCCTTCCCCCCTAGACAAAAATGAACTATTAAGCCTTGCAGTATGGGCAGTTATCATTTTTTTCTGCTTGGAGTTGAGCTTTAAAAAAGTGGGTATGTCTGGCTTATTTTTGGAGAGTAAGAATTTTGTTTGGCTGGGTTCACACTTAAATTGGATGCAGCTCAGAGCAGAGGACTGGTGTGTCCCTGTTCTCTGTTTCAGGGAAGAATCAGGCCCAAATTTTGTGCCTGAATTCGGACCTGAAACGGAACCAAAGACACACCGCCCTGCCGCAGCTACCACGGAGATGCATGAATCAAGTCCTTTGAGAGCCAGGCACACTCTCCTGTCATGCGAATTGGATGCGGGGAAACCCTCATCCAATTCGCACTAGTGTGAACCTAGCCTTACTGTTACTTTAAATAGAAAGAGAGATTTTTATCTATCTAACTATTTATCTCAAACAACATAAATTTTACACCAAAACGTATTTTAAAGATACTGAACGCAACGGATATATACCCACCCACAGTTGTCACCACCCTAGGTGGATCAAGGGGATCCCCAAGGGACAACTGATGAGGATGCAGCAGAACTGTAGGGACGATAATGATTATAACCACCAAGCTGATGTATTAATCAACAGATTAAAAGACAAAGGATATGATCCCAAACAACTGACAGACCTCAAAGATCAGATTGGCACTATGAACAGAACAATTAACTAAAAGATAAAGTTAGAACCAATACCTATAAAAATTTCGCTTTCTTTACACAATATCATAGGAATTTCAAAGAATTGGAAAAGATTGTCCAACAACATTGGCCCATTCTTTTGAGGGACACAACCCTAAAAAACATTCTACCTCCTAGACCACAATTACCGGAAAGTCCCTAATCTTAGGGACAGACTGGTGCACAATGTCCCAGACCCCCCTAAAGCTATGGTCTCTTTCCTTGACCACTAGGGTTTTTTCTCCTGTGGTAAATGTAAACCTTGTCAGACAGTAAAAAATAGGACTAGAAAACTAATGAAATTCAAATCTAATACTACCTCCAAAGAGTATAATATAAAAAAGTTGATAACATGTTCTAGTACACATGTCACCAACCTGTTATCCTGTCCTTGCAGCCTACAATACGTAGGCCGCACCACACGTAAGCTGACAGTTAGAATAGGTGAACACCTTTAATAATATAAGGAAAGGTTTCACAAAGCACAGTGTCTTTCAACATTTCAGATTATATCATAATAGAGATCCAACATTATTGACATTCAGTGGAATCGATAAAATCGATGTCCACTGACGTGGCAAAGATATGCGTAAAGCAGTATCACAAAACGAAACATATTGGATTTATGAGTTAGGGACATTGTAACCTCAGGGTATGAACATAGATTTAGACCTCATTTGTTTTATTACTGATTTTTAATTTCATCTGGCTTTGTTGATAGTATGCATTTATTGTGAACGGATACACCACACGCTGATCGTATTCTTAAAATGTATTTTATATAATTTTTAATTAATTGGTTAATTTAAAAACTTTCGTAGTAAATATATATTTTTTTATAACCATGATGGAGACAGGATAACATCCACCCAACTTCAATAGAGTTGCATTTATTGAACATATAAATAATATTAATATAACTTTCAATTATTTTGGTAATATTTTAACCATTAATTTTATATATACATCTTTTCGGGGATGTGATGGACTTTAAATGTTGAATGTTTATGCCTTAATTTAGTCACCATCAAATATTGAATATTTATACACCATTATCTACATTACAAATATATGTTCTTCTGGATTTGATTTTTATAGGGTCACTTACATGCCCCCCAAAATATTCAGCCTCTTACTGTATTGTTATTATTATTTTTATATATTAAGATACATTATAATTATATTTAATATATAGTATGTTGCTCTACACATATATATGTACAATTAAGCCCTAAATGAAACCAGGTGAATAGATTGTATGTTAAATTATGGACATCACACTTAATGGCAGAATATCATCGACTATGAACACCATACATTCATTTAACAGCAAAATATCATATCGCCACCTTCTGGCCAAAACACGTATTTACCATAAGGACATAAGCATTTTTGTACCCTCACTCCATTATAAAGATTAAGCATTTTTGGATCGCTTTTTGGTATTATTATTAATATGGTCACGATATTTGATTTTTTGATTCCTGGGTATAACATTTATCCCCCGCTAACAAGTGACCCCCGTGGAAAAAAGACACCGTGAAGTGTATCCGGCAACGATATGTGTTAAGGGAAATGGGGTGGAGTAGTTGAGGGCGGATATGGCTTCTTCTCTCCCTATTTAATGAGACCGACGCAGCGCACGCACAGCTTCCGAAGACACCATTCCTATGACGAAACTCGTCAAGTTCTAACGCACGCTGCCTCGTTCTGGGCCCATAGCTGAACCGCACGCCATTCCCCCACTTCCGGGTACGGCGCGACTCCCACAGCAGACACTACGGACAGCCGAAAGGCACTTTAGTCTGCAAGGGAGTTCAAACAAGGGCACTAGCTTTTTTTTATCTTATTTTTATCTTGTTTTTACTGTGATTGTGTGAAGCCTTTAATAAAGATTGAATTTTTTAAACCGTCTGCACCATGAGGAGCTTCTTTTCTTCTTCCACATCCTGAGTGTATATAGGCGAAAGCCACGGACATCCACGTATCCACAGGAGACCAGAACTGTCAAGGATAAACACCCAAGCCTGTATAGATTCCTGCTGGCGTACGCTAACAGGAATCAACACCATCTGGTAAGTGGGCAATTTTACCATAAATCACCGGCGATGAAGTGGAGGGTCACACCATCACTACTGCATATGTGTATGCACCAGCACCTGATATAGCTGCACTAAAAGGACTTTATGCACCATTTGCACTATAATTATTTGCACTATTATAATATGGACTTTCATATCTCATTTGTGAGCACTTTCATTTGCTGTCCCACATTGCACTTTATGAGTAAATGTATTCATTTTTACATAATTTTTATATGATATTGATGTTATTTATTTCTATCTAAGTGAAAGTGATTTGCCCATTGCAATATACCACTGTATGCTATCTCACATATATGACCATTTGTGAGCACGTTCATTTGCTGTCCCACATTGCACTTTAACATTATTTATTAGTTTTTGTAAGGTATTGATGTTATTCATTTTCACTTTTTCTAAGTGATTGTGATTGGTTCATTGCAATTTAGCACTGTATTGGCACAAGGTAGCAATACCTTAGCACTATATATATTTTGATTTTTTAGCACCGTATTTCTCACATGGATACACATTAGTGGTAGGACATTAATGCCCTCCACCATTGGGTTTTAGCGCAGTTTTTTCTCTATTTTTTAAGAAAGAGAGATGGCCTGGCTGGGCTGGGTTGGTAGACCAATTGATTAAACAACAGGCGAATACCACTTCTTAAACACAAGACCTGTGGGAATAAAGGTGAGAGTGCTTTCACACTGTTTTCTTGAAAAAACAAGTTAAAAGCGCATATGTGGTTTTGATACATTTTGCAGTACATTTGCTGGGTGCCTGACTCCTAGCCTGCACATGGACATGTGACTCAAAAAATGCACCGAAAACACAACTGTGGTGTGTTTTTAATGCGTTTTCCATTCATTTCAATTGGGGGTTGTGTTTTGGTGCGGTTTTGAAAGCACTCCAAAGATGTAGCATTCAGGATATTCTACAAATGCACCGCACCTGCAGCGTAGTGGTGTGAAGAGTAGGGATGGCCTTGCGGTTCGCCCGGCGGTCGGTTCACGGCGAACTTTGCTCGTTCGCAGCCCGCCGATTTTGCGAACATATGGCGTTGTTCGTGGCGGCCATATTAGTTTACATTAGGGAGAACTTTGACCCATGACACAGCCATCAGGTGGAACGGGACAGCCAAGCGAAACATTTCAGCACATGGACATAACCCCTACCTTATAAATAGACCTGAGCTGCCGGCCATTTCACATTCTGCTTTTTGTCAGTGTAGGGAGAGGTCTGCTGTGTGCACCAGGGAAAGATCGTCAGTGACACAAATCGCTCTGTTAAGGTCCACAAAAGTCATTTTAAGAGCTGGTATTTGGTATAGGTGTACTGTCTCATTTTTGTCAGTGTAGGGAGAGGTCTGCTGTGTGCACCAGGGACAGATTCGTCAGTGACTCAAATCGCTCTGTTAAGGTCCACAAAAGTCATTTTAAGGACTGGTATTTGTAGGTGTGCAGTGCACTATATAGGGGTGTAATCCACTTATAATATACTTTGTAATATAGAAAGCATATTATAGTGGATATGTATTGTGCACTGTGTAGCATTGTGACTGGTGTGTTAGGCGTTTCTGCAGCAATACTACAAACAGTGACAAAAGCACTTTTAAAGTATTATAACTGGTGTAATAGACCAGTGGCCCCCCAATACCACATAATGAAGTGGGGTGTTATCTGAGTATACTTTTAGTGCTGGTTCACACTGCCGCTACCACTAAAGTAGCGTCGCTTCCAGCGCGACTTTGACGCGATTTTGACGCGACTTTGGCGCGACTTTGACGCGACTTTGGCGCGACTTAGCGCGACTTTGACGCGACCTAATCGCGAGGCAACTTTTTATTTGGCCAATCACAATCTGATGTCTTGTGACCTAATTTCCTTTTCCTGTGTTTTTTTTTTTACATATTTCCTTTTTCCCATGTGTGCAGTGTTGTGTGTCTCACATAGCTTTGTTTGTCTGTCCAGAAACGTAAAAAAAAAAAAAGAGCTTTTTTCCTATAATTTTTAAGAAGCACATGCCTCCAAAGACACCCAAAAAATGCCCGTAAAATGTCTGCAAGAAAAAAAGCCAGCCGCAGAGAAGCCATATTACAGAAAATATAGTAAAAATGCTGTTTTTTAGGGGTTCTGGACATGCTACAGAGCTGAAAGTTGACAGGTACACTTTTTAGACACCCAGACACTAAATCCCAAAAATGACATGCCTGCCTAAAAAAAATGCCCGCTAAATGCCTGCAAGAAAAAAAGACAGCTGGTAAGACACTACAAAAAATTATAAGAAAAATGATTTTTTTTAGGGGTTCTGGACATGCTACATAGCTGAAACTTGACAGGGACACTTTTTTGACCCCCCAGACACTAAATCCAGAAAATGACATGCCTGCCTAAAAAAATGCCCGCTAAATGCCTGCAAGAAAAAAAGCCAGCCGCAGAGAAGCCGTATTCCTGAAAATATAGTAAAAATGCTGTTTTTTAGGGGTTCTGGACATGCTACAGAGCTGAAAATTGACAGGTACACTTTTTAGACCCCACAGACACTAAATAAAAAAAATGACATGCCTGCCTAAAAAAAGGCCCGCTAAATGCCTGCAAGAAAAAAAGACAGCTGGTAAGACACTACAAAAAATTATAAGAAAAATGATTTTTTTTTAGGGGTTCTGGACATGCTACATAGCTGAAACTTGACAGGGACACTTTTTTGACCCCCCAGACACTAAATCCAGAAAATGACATGCCTGCCTAAAAAAATGCCCGCTAAATGCCTGCAAGAAAAAAAGCCAGCCGCAGAGAAGCCGTATTCCTGAAAATATAGTAAAAATGCTGTTTTTTAGGGGTTCTGGACATGCTACAGAGCTGAAAATTGACAGGTACACTTTTTAGACCCCCCAGACACTAAATAAAAAAAATGACATGCCTGCCTAAAAAAATGCCCGCTAAATGCCTGCAAGAAAAAAAGACAGCTGGTAAGACACTACAAAAAATTATAAGAAAAATGATTTTTTTTAGGGGTTCTGGACATGCTACAGAGCTGAAACTTGACAGGGACACTTTTTAGACCCCCCAGAAACGAAATCCCAAAAATGACATGCCTGCCTAAAAAAATGACCGCTGATGAATGCCTGCAAGTATAAAAGACAGCTGGTAAAGACACTACAAAAAATTAAAAGAAAAATGATTTTTTTTTAGGGGTTCTGGACATGCTACAGAGCTGAAACTTGACAGGGACACTTTTTAGACCCCCCAGAAACGAAATCCAAAAAATGACATGCCTGCCTAAAAAAATGACCGCTAATGCCTGCAAGAAAATTATGCTCTTTTCTTGTTCACTGCCATTTTTTAGCAAAGTCGGATGACAAGTCGGATTACAGGTCGCTTCAATTAAGATAAGGAGGCGACTCCCATTGAAGTATATGGGACAGGTCGGATCACTGGTCGCCTGAAAGTAGTACAGGACCCTTTTCTGAAGTCGGAGCGACCTTAATAGCGGCAATTAAGACGGCACTGATTCATTTACATTGGTTTGGTCATGTCAAGCGACCTGGGGCGACCTGGGGCGACACAAGTCGCCTCGTGAGTCGCCCTAGTGTGAATGGGGGCTTATAAGTGTATTTGTGTCCTGCAAAAATATTGCCTCTTTTGCTGCGTTAACTCTGCTACACACCGTGCCAAACTTACTGGCCAATTTTTTGTACAACTGGTGTGATAGACCAATGCCCCCCCAATACCACTTATTGAAGTGGGGTGTTATTTAACAGTATACGTTTATAAGAGTGTATTTTAGTCCTGCAAAAATTTGGCCTCTTTTGCTGCGTTAACTGTGCTACACACAGTGACTACAGTTCCTGGCCAATTTTTTGTAGAACTGGTGTGATAAACTAGTGGCCCCCCAATACCACATATTGAAGTGGGGTGTTATCAGAGTATAATTTTATATGTGTATTTGTGTCCTGTAACAATATTGCCTCTTTTGCTGCGTTAACTCTGCTACACACAGTGCCAGACTCACTGGCCAATTTTTTGTACAACTGGTGTGATAAACCAGTTGCCCCCCAATACCACATATTGAAGTGGGGTGTTATCAGAGTATACTTTTATAAGTGTATTTGTGTCCTGCAACAATATTGCCTCTATTGCTGCGTTAACTCTGCTACACACAGTGCCAAACTCACTGGCCAATTTTGTGTACAACTGGCGTGATAAACCAGTGGCCCCCCAATACCACATATTGAAGTGGGGTGTTATCTGAGTATACTTTTATAAGTGAATTTGTGTCCTGCAACAATATTGCCTCTATTGCTGCGTTAACTGTGCTATACACAGTGCCAAACTTACTGGCCAATTTTTTGTACAACTGGTGTGATAGACCAGTGGCCCCCCAATACCACATATTGAAGTGGGGTTTTATCTGAGTATACTTTTATTAGTGTATTTGTGTCCTGCAACAATATTGCCTCTTTTGCTGCGTTAACTCTGCTACACACAGTGCCAAACGTACTGGCCAATTTTTTTTACAACTGGTGTGATAGACCAGTGGCCCCCCAATACCACATATTGAAGTGGGGTGTTATCTGAGTATACTTTTATAAGTGTATTTGTGTCCTGCAACAATATTGTCTCTATTGCTGCGTTAACTCTGCTACACATAGTGCCAAACTCACTGGCCAATTTTTTGTACAACTGGTGTGATAAACCAGTTGCCCCCCTAATACCACATATTGAAGTGGGGTGTTATCAGAGTATACTTTTATAAGTGAATTTGTGTCCTGCAACAATATTGCCTCTTTTGCTGCGTTAACTCTGCTACACACAGTGCCAAACTCACTGGCCAATTTTCTATACAACTGATGTGATAAACCAGTTGCCCCCCAATACTACATATTGAAGTGGGGTGTTATTTAACAGTATACTTTTATAAGAGTGTATTTTAGTCCTGAAAAAATGTGGCCTCTTTTGCTGCGTTAACTGTGCTACACACAGTGATAACAGTTACTGGCAAATTATTTGTAGAACTGGTGTGATAAACCAGTGCCCCCCAATACCGCAGATTGAAGCGGGGTGTTATATACCTTGTTCCACATATACTGCTCTTCTCTAGAGACTTTTGTCACAGGGTAATTTAAAAAATGACAGGCAGAGGACGAGGCAGACCCTTATGCAGGGGTGGTAGGGGTAGGGCAGGAGCAGTAGGCCGGAGCCAAAGTGTGAAGTTTCAGAAGGTGCGTTCGATTACGTCAAAGGACGCACCAGACTTGGTTGAGTGGCTCACTCAGCCTTCCTTCCTCTGGCACCTAGCACTCGGACCACCCCGAATATCACCCATCAGAATTATTGAAGCACTGTTCCTATTTTTCCAGCACTTTATGGACTGTTTATCATATATTTATTGTATCATTAACTATCTATATTTATATTAGGTTCACTGTATCACTTACAGTTAATTCATTTTATTCTTGATTTTTATCTTTTGCCTTTGTTCAGTAATCACTTAATATTATCACCCTTTGGCACTTTTAATACGTATTGACTCACTGGAACACTTTTTATTGATATTTAACCACTTGCCTTCTGTGCACTTAAACACCATTCCCATCCAGGCCAATTTTCAGCTTTCAGCGCTCTCACACTTTGACTGACAATTGCGCGGTCATGCTACACTGTACCCATATGAAATTTTTATCATTTTTTTCACACAAATAGAGCTTTCTTTTGGTGGTATTTAATCATCTCTGGGTTTTTTATTTTTTACAAAAAAAAAGAATAAAGACAGAAAATTTAAAAAAAAAAAAAAAAAGTTTTTCTTATTTTCTGCGAGTAAATTTTGAAAATAAATTTTTCTCCTTCACTGATGTGCGCTGATGAGGCGGCACTGATGGGCACTGATAGGCTGCACTGATGAGGTGGCACTTATGGGCACTGATGAGGTGGCACTTATGGGCACTGATGAGGAGGTACTAATATGCCGCACTGATGAGCATTGATAGGCGGCACTGATAGGCGGCACTGATAGGCGGCACTGATGAGCACTGATAGGCGGCACTGCTGGGCACTGAGAGGTGGCACTGCTGGGCACTGAGAGGTGGCACATAGAGGTGGCACTGCTGGGCACTGAGAGGCGGCACTGATAGGCGGCACTGATGGGCACTGGCGGATGGCACTGATGGACACTGACGGGTGGCACTGATGAGCACTGATGGGCGGCACTGATGAGCACTGATGGGCAGCACCATCAGTGCCCACACTCAGTGCCCATAGTGCTGCCAGTCAGTGCCTAGATGAGCAGGCACTGATGGGCACTGACTGGCAGCACTATGGGCACTGATTGTGGGCACTGATTGTGAGCATTGATGGGGGACACTGATGGCGGGCACTGTTGGGGGCAATTTGTATGTTTTTTTACCTTTTAGTAATCAGGGCACTGGTGATCAGTGCCCTGATTACATGTCTCTGTGTCCCCGGCGGCTGACGGCTCCCCCTCCTTCCTCACACTGCAGGCTCCGTGTGAGGAAGGAGCGCCGGCGATGAGAGATGATCTCATATGTTTACATATGAGATCATCTCTCATTAGATGGTCCGATCACGTGGTGAATGGCCGCTGTGATTGGCCATTCACCACGATCTGTGATCGGCTGTGTCCAAGGGACACGGCCCACACAGATTCTCCCCGATGCGTGCTCGCGGGAGCGCGCGGGGAGCCTGCTTCTGGGAGGCCGTTTAAAAACGGCCTCCCGAAAATTCGAGTCCGCGCTGCAGCCGTATATAGGCTGTGGCGCGGATGCGAGGAAGTTAAGTTAATTTTATCTATTTATTGCACTTATCAGTCATTTTTTGGTTCACTTAGCGTTATTCCATTCTGGTACTTTCCTTAAACCAGAGCATCATTTTCACTTTTGCACCTTATATTATTTATATATTTACTTATATTGGTTTTATTGCATATTTTTTGTGTATTGATATTTGAATACGCACATCAGCACTTTAGGATTTTATATTTTATTTAATCCAGTGCTAAAATCCATCCCTTTCCATACATATTTATTCATTTATCACCTATAGGCAGCGCCACCTACCTCACCCTACCCCAGACTTACTGATATAGCCCTTTTGGACTATATTTTGAGTTTGGCTGCGGCCAATTTCTTGTTCATAAGCGCAGAATTTTTTACCTCCAACGTTCTTAGCTGTCAGGTAAACCCATGAGGGCTAATTTTCACCCCGCCCTCCATTTTTATTTATTGATTGCCTTTATATTTGATAGTCATTTCTTTTGCATGTGTGCGCTATTTTTTGTAAATATGCATGTCTCTTGGTCTATAGCTGCACCAGCTTTAGAAATGCATGTTCAGGGTATGCCCCCCCAGCTCCTTTTTGTTTGTAATGTATTCGGTCTGACCAGACTCTGGGGTTGAGCACCCCACTCTCCCACACCTGTACTCTATCAGTGTCCACTAGCTAGCAGATATAGGAGGAGTCCCTCATAGTGCAGTCGCACATCTCTCCCAGTAAGGAGTAAGCATCTCCAATGGTTTGAGAAGCTGGATTCATCCTTCTTTTTATGGATAGTGTAGGACCCACTGACAATGGGGTACTTTGACGTAGTGGTGGGCTTGAGCACGATATGGCCATATGGTGGGACTAAATCCCCATTTTTATTTATTGATTGCCTTTATATTTGATAGTCATTTCTTTTGCATGTGTGCGCTATTTTTTGAATATATCCATGGTTAATTTTTGGGGCCTGGAATGGCCGACACTTACTTCTGTATCCTGTGAATGCCTAATGTACCTCTAGCTACAGAATACAACATTCTTAGCTGTCAGGTAAACCCATGTGGGCTAATTTTTAGGGCCTTTCATGGCCGACACTTACTTATTTATCCTGTGAATGCCTAATTTTTCAGACTGGAATTGAAAATCAATGGGTCTGTAAACGTTCCGCCAAATTGTGGAATGGCTGTGGACCCATTTCACAGATGACATTCATTTACTGGCTGCTGTTAGTTCTGGCTGATTTAGGGAAAAAAAAAAAAACATTTATTTTTCTGTAACAAAAAAAAAGAAATTTTTTAGGGCAACTTTTCCAATTGCAATACTTCTATTATGACATTGTCCATGTGGTGGGACTATTTGTGCACAGCTAGTAAGTCTTTTGTGGCTGCAAATATGACCTAAAAGTTTTTAAAGTTCGCCTCCCATTAAAGTCAATGGGGCCCGCCGCAAACTTGAGGTTCGCGGACATTTGAGAAAGTTTGCGGCTAACGTTCGCGAACGATGTTTGTCCATCACTAGTGAAGAGTCCCAAAGGAAATATTTGCTCCAAATCATCACTGACTGGGGAAACTTCACACTGGACTTAATGTAACTTGGATTCTGTGCCTCTCCACTCTTCCTCCAGACTCTGGGAGCATGAGGTCCAGTGTGAAGTTTCCACAGTCAGTCAGTGATGATTTGGGGTGTCATGTAATCTGCTGGTGTTGGTCCACTGTAAGTCCAAAGTCAGCCCTTTACCAGGAAATTCATGCTTCGCTCTGCTGACTAGCTTTATGGAAATGCTTATTTCATTTTCCAGCAGGACTTGGCACCTGCCCACACTGCCAAAAGTAGTAATACTTGGTTTAATGATCATGGTATCACTGTGCTTGATTGGCCAGCAAACTCGCCTGACCTAAACCCCATAGAGAATCTGTGGGGTATTGTCAAGAGGAAGATGAGACACCAGACCCAACAATGCGGAAAAGCTGAAGGCCGCTATCAAAGCAACCTGAGCTTTCAGTAAGCCAACATTTATGTATTAAAAATCCTTTTTTTCATTGGTCTTATGTAATATGCTTGAAATGCTTGAAATATATCACCCTATGTTTAATTAATCTATACAATCTATAAGAGTTACACTTTTTGAATTGAATTACTAAAATAAATTAACTTTTTGTTGATATTCTAATTTTTTGAGATGCACCTGTACACTCACCGGACACTTTATTAGGTACACCTTGCTAGTACCGGGTTGGACCCCCTTTTGCCTTCAGAGCTGCCTAAATTCTTTGGGCATAGAATAAACAAGGTGTTGGAAACATTCTAAAGAGATTTTGGTCCACATTGCCATGATAGCATCACACAGTTGCTGCAGATTTGTCAGCTGCATATCCATGGAGTGAATCTCCCGTTCCACTGCATCCCAAATGTGCTCTATTGGATTGAGATCTGGTGACTGTGGAGGCCATTGGAGTACAGTGAACTCATTATCATGTTCAAGAAACCAGTGGTGAGATGATTTGAGCTTTGTGACATGGTGCATTATCCTGCTGGAAGTAACAATCAAAAGATGGGTACACTGTAGTCATAAAGGGATGGACATGGTCAGCAACAATACTCAGGTAGGCCGTGGCATTTAAATGATGCTCAATTAATCACTTGCCTACAGGGCACTTTCACCCCCTTCCTGCCCAGGCCAATTTTCAGCTTTCAGCGCTCTCACACTTTGAATGACAATTGCGCTGTCATACAACACTGTACCCATATGACGTTTTTATAATTTTTTTCACACAAATAGAGCTTTCTTTTGATGGTATTTAATCACCTCTGGGTTTTTTATTTCTTAGAAAAAAAAAAGAAAAAAGACAGAAAATTTTGAAAAAAAAAGTTTTTCTTATTTTCTGTGAGTAAATTTTGAAAATAAATACATTTTTCTCCTTCACTGATGTGCGCTGATGAGGCGGCACTGATGGCCACTGATAGGCTGCACTGATGGGCACTGATGAGGTGGCACTTAGGCTACGTTCACATGTTGGCGTAGCGGATCGTGGGCAGAATCACCGCTATTCTGCCCGCGATCCGGAAATCATTGCAAATCGCGGGACGCCTGTGCGTTGCCGTTGATTTGCAATGGCACCCCAAACGCTGTGCGATGCTGCCGCGATTTCCGCCTGCCGAATCGCAGTAACATCACGCAAACAAAATCGTGGGTCGTATGACGCCCCAAAGAAGCTCTTTCGGCAGGCGGAAATCGCGGCAACATCGCACAGCGTTTGGGGTGCCATTGCAAATCAACAGAAACGCACAGGCGTCCCACGATTAGCAATGATTTCCGGATCGCAGGCAGAATAGGGATGATTCTGCCTGCGATCCGCTACGCTAACATGTGAACGTAGCCTTATGGGCACTGATGAGTTGGCACTTATGGGCAATGAGGAGGTGGCACTGATGAGGAGGTACTGATGGGCACTGATAGGTGGCACTGATGAGCACTGATAGGTGGCACTGATGGGCACTGAGAGGCGGCACTGATGGGCACTGAGAGGCGGCACTGATGGGCGTCACTGATGGGCACTGACAGGCGGCACTAATGGACACTGACAGGTGGCACTGATGGGCACTGACGGGTGGCACTGATGGGCGCCACTGATGGGCAGCACCATCAGTGACCACAATCAGTGCCCATAGTGCTGCCAGTCAGTGCCCATCAGTGCCTAGATGAGCAGGCACTGATGGGCACTGACTGGCAGTACTATGGGCACTGATTGTGGGCACTGATGGGGGGCACTGATGGTAGGAATTAATGGCACTTTTTTTACATTTCGTGTAATCAGAGCACTGATGATCAGTGCCCTGATTACTTGTATTTGTGTCCCCTATGAGGAGGAGCCGCTGATCGGCTCTCCTCACCTCACACACACTGACAGTGTGAGGCGTGGAGAGCCAAATAATGGCACTTCCTCATTTACATGTGACCATCACATGGGTAAAGAGTCATGTCATTGACTCTTTACCGAGATCGGGATTGCGCCGTGTCCTAGCAACAGGCCATTGTGGTGCGCCGTCATATGACGGCGTCCCAGGATAATAGCTCCACCGCTCCACCATCATTTGACGGTGGGCAGGTAGTATGTGGTTAACTAAGGGGCCCAAAGTGTGCCAAGAAAATATCCCCCATACCATTACACCACCACCCTGAACTGTTGATACGAGGCAGGATGGATTCATGCTTTCATGTTGTTTACGCCACATTCTGACCCTACCACCTGAATGTTGCAGCTGAAATAGAGACTTATCAGACCAGGCAATGTTTTTCCAATCTTCTATTGTCCAGTTTTAGTGAGCCTATGTGAATTGTATAATCTCAGTTCTTAGCAAAAAGGGATGGCACCTGGTGTGGTCTTCTGCTGCTGTAGCCCATCTGCTTCAAGGTTCGATGTGTTGTGCGTTCAGAGATGGTATTCTGCATACCTTGATTGTAACAAATGGTTATTTGAGTTATTGTTGCCTTTCTATCATTTCAAACCAGTCTGCCCATTCTCCTCTGACATCAACAAGGCATTTTGTCCACACAAATGTCACTTACTGGATATTTTCTCTTTTTCAGACCATTCTCTGCAAACTCTAGAGATAAAAGTCCCAGTAGATCAGCAGTTTTTTAAAAACTCAGATCAGCCCGTCTGGCAACAACAACTATGCCATTTTCGTAGTCACTTAAATCCCCTTTCTTCCCCATTCTGATGCTTGGTTTGAACTTCAGCAAGTCTTCTTCACCATATCTAGATGCCTAAATGCATTGAGTTATTGCCATGTGATTGGCTGATTAGCAATTTGTGTTACCAAGCAATTGAACAGGTGTACTGTACCTAATAAGGTGGATGGTGAGTGTATAGGACCAGGGGCAGACTGGCAACTTTGAGCCTGGGGGCAAGTACAAACCAGAGGCCCATGGTGCAGCGACTCGGCCCCCCTCCAACTCTCCCTCGTCCCGTCCTCTTCCTGACTCCCATTCCAAGCTGAAGCCTTGCTCCAGATACTCTCCACTTATGGCCTAAATCATGGTTCCCGACCTGGCCAGCATGTTGCAGCGACTCGGCCCCCGTCCCACTTTCCCTCATCATGTCCTCTTCCTGACTCCCATTCCAAGCTGAAGCCCTGCTCCAGATACTCTCCACTTACCGCCTAAATCCAGGTTCCTGACCTGGCCAGCATGGTGCAGCGACTCGGCCCCCCTCCCACTCTCCCTCATCCCGTCCTCTTCCTGACTCCCATTCCAAGCTGAAGCCCTGCTCCAGATACTCTCCACTTACGGCCTAAATCCAGGTTCCCGACCTGGCCAGCATGGTGCAGCGACTCGGCCCCCCTCCAACTCTCCCTCATCCCGTCCTCTTCCTGACTCCCATTCCAAGCTGAAGCCTTGCTCCAGATACTCTCCACTTACAGCCTAAATCATGGTTCCCGACCTGGCCAGCATGTTGCAGCGACTCGGCCCCCGTCCCACTCTCCCTCATCCCGTCCTCTTCCTGACACCCATTCCAAGCTGAAGCCCTGCTCCAGATACTCTCCACTTACGGCCTAAATCCAGGTTCCCGACCTGGCCAGCATGGTGCAGCGACTCGGCCCCCCTCCCACTCTCCCTCATCCCGTCCTCTTCCTGACTCCCATTCCAAGCTGAAGCCTTGCTCCAGATACTCTCCACTTACAGCCTAAATCATGGTTCCCGACCTGGCCAGCATGTTGCGGCGACTCGGCCCCCGTCCCACTTTCCCTTATCCCGTCCTCTTCCTGACTCCCATTCCAAGCTGAAGCCTTGCTCCAGATACTCTCCACTTACCACCTAAATCCAGGTTCCCGACCTGGCCAGCATGGTGCAGCGACTCGGCCCCCCTCCCACTCTCCCTCATACCGTCCTCTTCCTGACTCCCATTCCAAGCTGAAGCCCTGCTCCAGATACTCTGCACTTACGGCCTAAATCCAGGTTCCCGACCTGGCCAGCATGGTGCAGCAACTCGGCCCCCCTCCAACTCTCCCTCGTCCCGTCCTCTTCCTGACTCCCATTCCAAGCTGAAGCCTTGCTCCAGATACTCTCCATTTACCGCCTAAATCCAGGTTCCCGACCTGGCCAGCATGGTGCAGCAACTCGGCCCCCCTCCAACTCTCCCTCTTCCCGTCCTCTTCCTGACACCCATTCCAAGCTGAAGCCTTGCTCCAGATACTCTCCACTTACCACCTAAATCCAGGTTCCTGACCTGGCCAGCAGGGGTCGGTTGGGGGGAGCTGGGACAGCTCGGTCGGGGATGGCGGGGGGAGAAGAGTCACCAGTGGGGCATGGAACTGGTCCCTGCTCAGACACAGTTTACACCATCCATGCTGGGAGGGGAGGTCTGCGCTCTGTCCTTGTCTTCAACCTGTACTCAGTAGGTCAGTGGCAGAAACTTTTTACTTCTCTTCACCAGGAATCCTTCAGGCATGTCTGTGGCAGAAGCAGTGCAGCCTTTTTATGGGGCATCAGAGTGGCCCAGGAGGAAATTTCCCCCCATGCCCCCTGGCCCAGTCCTCCCCTGTATAGGACTGCATTTACTAATAGATATGAATAAGCTGGAAAATTATAACGTCATAAAAAAAAAATCCAAAAAAACAAAACAGAGTGGTTCAGCAGGCATTTTAGTAATGCATTGCATGTCTAAAGCCTGTAAGGCTACAGCAAACTAGACGTTTTGCATATTATAAAGAATACCACGCTTAGCCCTTCCTAATCTTCCTATTTTGAACAAGTGAACATCAAGAAGAATACTCATTAAAATGATTAATGCTTTTGCACTTCATTGCATGTATTATTTTCTGCATGTCTCCTTGGCAACATTAGGGCCTGCCCATTTCCTTTTTTTCATTTATCATTTGCCTTTTGCAGGATATACAGACTACCTCTGTGTAAAAGCGTTGTTTGTATCTATAGGATGTGACAGATGTATTCAAGTGTGACTGTGTACCAGTGAGAGGAGGGAAAGACTAAGCCATATTGTGTTGTAGCAACTAGATAATTGCTATAATTAAGCCACAACTCTTCCTCTTTTCTTTATTTTTAGCTGGGATTCCTGAAATGTCCTTGCAGAATAAATCACTGCACAATTGGAACAGTCTCTTTTAGAAAAAATAAATAAACTCTTAATTAAGTTCCATGTAACTCACTGCTGTTTCTGTGAAAATCACATCTGATAATAAATAATAATAATAATAATAATACAGTAACCCCCCCTCCATTGCGGGGGTTACTTCCGGACCCAGCCGCGAAAAGTGAAATTCCGCGAAATAGAGAAAGCCTATTAAAATGCATTGTAGGCATGTTTATTTTACTGTCACTGTACGTGTAGAAGCATTTTAAGGTCTTTAAACACACTTTTAAAACAATAGAAACTCATTTAAACACATAAAAGATACTAAGAGACATAGCAAGAGCTATGGAAAACACAAAAATATTTCATTTTTAATGATTTATATAGTAAAATAACATTACAAAAAAAAACGCGAATTACCGGACCGCAAAAACTGAACCGCGATGGAGCGGGGGATTACTGTAATACAAAAAGTGAATCTCCAGCTTGTCAAACAAAGAAGTGTACTTATAAATATCCCCTGTAGAAGGGCCAATGTTGGTAAATCCCACATTACTACAGGGACAAAACTGAAAGAAGCAATGCCAATAAAATTCTCACCTCAATGTTGAATGTGTCAAAATAAATTTGCACTCAGTACTAAAAAATCTGAGCTGCAAATGTAAAATGACTGAATAATTATGAAATTGTGTATAAATACATGCTGTACTAATAAATATTCAAAAAGTGATCCTCAACATCATAAATAAATGAAAATAATCAAATTAAAGTGGAAGTATAGCCAAAGCTCGTTTGGTTGTACTTCTATGGATCACAGGAGTGCAAAATGTACTGCACTCATGTGACCCGTTTTCAGCCGAGAGCAGGCTGAAGTGTACAGCTTGTATAACAGTGTAAATTTGCTGTCCCCTCAAAAAAAACTCAACACACAACCACTTGCCAACCGCCGCACGACTATTTACTGCGGCAGTTAGCCCCCTACAGGCAAAGCAACGTAGACCTATGTCGCTCGCCCACGAGCCTGTAGGGGGCAAGCGCGCGCCGGCGGTGGCGCACTCCCGCCCCCGCTCGTTCCCTGCTGAGCCAGCGTGTGTGACCGGCGGCTCCGATGGCCGCCAGCCACTTGCGATCTCCCGCAGGAGAGGGAGAAAGGCAGGCAGCTGATGTAAACAAAGGCAGGCAGCTGATGTAAACAAAGCCGTCTGTCATTCTCATTGAAGTAGGCACAGAGGCTATGCGATCCTGCTCTATAGGATCACATGTCTCTGTGGTTACTTCACTAGCCACGCCCCCTAACAGTTAGAATCACGCCCCTAGGGACACACTTAACCCCTTGATCACCAATAAAGTTAACTTCTTCCCTGCCAGTGTCATTTTTACAGTAACAGTGCATATTTTTAGCACTGATTACTGTAGTAATGTCACTGGTACCCCCAAAAGTGTCAAAAATGTCAGTCAGGGGTCCGATCTGTCCGCCGCAATGTCGCAGTCCCGCAAAAGAAAACGCAGATCACCGCCATTACTAGTTTAAAAAAAAACAATAAAAATGACATAAATCTTTGCCGTAGTTAGTAAACGCAATAACTTTTGAGCAAACCAATTGAAATATGCTTATTGCGATTTTTTTTTTTACCAAAAATATGTAGCAGAAAACAAATTGGCCTAAAATGTTAAAAAAAATTAGATTTTTACATTTTTTTTGAGAATTTCATATAAAAAAATGTGAAAATATTGTTATTTTTTCAAAATTTCCGCTCTTTTTTTTGTTTATAGCGCAAAAAATGATCAAATACCACCAAAAGAAAGCTTTGTTTGTGGGGGAAAAAAGATGTCAATTTTATTTGGGTACAGTGTCGCACGACCGCGCAATTGTCCGTTAAAGTCACGCAGTGCCGAATCGCAAAATAGGGCCTGGTCATTGAGCAGCCAAATCCTCCGGGGCTTAAGTGGTTAATGTCTAAACTGCTGGCAACAAAAGTGAGTACACCCCTAAGTAAAAATGTCCAAATTGGGCCCAATTAGCCATTTTCCCTCTCCGGTGTCATGTGACTCGTTAGTGTTACAAGGTCTCAGGTATGAATGGGGAGCAGGTGTGTTAAATTTGGTGTTATCACTCTCACTCCCTCATACTGGTCACTGGAAGTTCAACATGGCGCCTCATGGCAAAGAACTCTGCTAAAGATAATGCACAAGAAAGCCCGCAAACAGTTTGCTGAAGACAAGCAGACTAAGGACATGGATTACTGGAACCATGTCCTGTGGTCTGATGAGACCAAGATAAAAGTATTTAGTTCAGATGGTGTCAAGCGTGTCTGGCGGCAACCAGGGGAGGAGTACAAAGACAAATGTGTCTTGCCTACAGTCAAGCATGGTGGTGGAAGTGTCATGGTCTGGGGCTGCAGGAGTTCTGCTGGCATTGGGGAGCTACAGTTTATTGAGGGAACCATGAATGCCAACATGTACTGTGACATACTCAAGCAGAGTATGATCCCCTCCCTTCGGAGACTGGGCCGCAAGGCAGTATTCCAACATGATAAGAACCCCAAACACACCTCCAAGATGACCACTGCCTTGCTAAAGAAGCTGGCAAAGCATGTCTCCAGATCTAAACCCTATTGAGTATCTGTGGGGCATCCTGAAATGGAAGGTAGAGGAGCGCAAGCACCTGTGAAGCTCTGGTAAACTCAATGCTCAAGAGGGTTAAGACAGTGGTGAAAAATAATGGTGGCCACAAAAATATTGACACTTTGATGGCTATTTGGGAAAATGGCTGATTGGGCCTAATTTGGACATTTCCACTTAGGGGTGTACTCACTTTTGTTGCCAGCAGTTTAGACATTAATGGCTATGTGTTGAGTTATTTTGAGGGGACAGCAAATTTACATTGTTATACAAGCTGTACACTCACTACCTTACATTGTAGCAAAGTGTCATTTCTTCAGTGTTGTCACATGAAAAGATATAGTAAAATATTTACAAAAATGTGAGGGGTGTACTTACTTTTGTGAGTTACTATATATATATATATATATATATATATATATATATATATATATACAGCGCTTTTTCCCACATTTTGTTATGTTGCAGCCTTTTTCCAAAATTGATTAAATTCATTATTTTCTTCAAAATTCTACAAACAATACCCCATAATGACAACGTGAAGGAACATAGTTTGAAATATTTGCAAATTTATTAAAAATAAAAAAAAACGGGGAAAAAATCACATGTACATAAGTATTCATAGCCTTTGCTGAATATACTTTGCTGAAAATACTTTGTTGAAGCACCTTTGCCACCAATTACAGCCTCAAGTCTTTTTGAGTATGATGCTACAAGCTTGGCACACCTATTTTTGGGCAGTTTCTCCCATTCTTCTGTGCAGGATCTTTCAAGCTCCATTAGGTTGGATGGGGAGCATCAGTGCACAGCCATTTTCAGATCTCTCCAGAGATGTTAAATCGGGTTCAAGTCTGAGCTCGGGCTGGGCCACTCAAGGACTTTTTCAGAGTTGCCCCATAGCCACTCCTTTGTTATCTTGGCTGTGTGCTTAGGGTCGTTGCCCTGTTGGAAGATGAACCTTCTCCCCAGTCTGAGGTCCAGAGCACTCTGGAGCAGATTTTTATCAAGGATGTCTCTGTACTTTGCTGCATTCATCTTTCCCTTGATCCTGACAAGTCTTCCAGTTCTTTCCACTGTAAAACATCCCCACAGCATGATGCTGCCACCACCATGCTTCACTGTAGGAATGGTATTGGCCAGGTGATGAGCGGTGCCGTGTTTCCTCCAGACATAACGCTTGCCATTCAGGCCAAAGAGTTCAATCTTTGTTTCATCAGGCCAGAGAATTTTGTTTCTCATTATCTGAGAATCCTTCAGGTGCCTTTTGGCAAACTCCACGTGGGTTGTCATGTGCCTTTTACTGAGTAGTGGCTTCCCTCAGGCCACTCTTCCATACAGGCCTGATTGGTAGAATTCTGCAGAAGTGGTTCTTCTTCTGGAAGGTTCTCCACTCTCCACAAAGAAACGCTGGAGCTCTGTCAGAGTGACCCATCTGGGTTCTTGGTCACCTCCCTGACAAAGGCCCTCCTACCCCAATCGCTCAGTTTGGCAAGGCGGCCTCCTCTAAGAAGAGTCCTTGTTTTTCCAAACTTCTTCCATTTACAGATGATGGAGGCCACTGCGCTCATTGGGACCTTCAATGTTGCAGACATTTTTCTGTAGCCTTCCACAGATCTGTGCCTTGATACAATCCTGTCTCGGAGGTCTACAGACAATTCCTTGGACTTCATGGCTTGGTTTGTGCTCTGACATGCACTGTTAACTGTCGGACATTATATAGACAAGTGTGTGTCTTTCTGAATCATGTCTAATCAACTGAATTTATCACAGGTGGACTCCAATCAAGTTGTAGAAACATCTCAGTGGAAAAAGGATGTACCTGAGCTCAGTTTTGAGTGTCATAGTAAATGCTGTGAATGCTTATGTACATGTGATTTTTTTCATTTTCTATATATGTGCAAAGATTTCAAACAATCTAATTCACATTCACGTTGTCCTTATGGAGTATTGTTTGTAGAATTTTGAGAAAAATAATGAATTTAATACATTTTAGAATAAGGCTGTAATATAACAAAATGTGGAAAAAGTGAAGCGCTGTAAATACTTCTCAGATGCACTGTATATATATATATATATATATATATATATATATATATATATATATATGCTGCAAAGCACCTTGTCCTTGATGGAGACAAGGGCCTCTTCCTCAAAACCCTGGGCTGTGGTCGTGGGAGTCTGCGGGTGGGGAGCTTATCAGAATCTAGAAATCCCCTTTAACAAGGGGGCTCCAGATCCCAGCCCCCCCTATGTGAATAAGTATGGGGTACATGGTACCCCTACTCATTCACCAAAAAACTTGTAAAAAGTGAATAAAAACAGTACATGAGTTTTTGACAATCCCTTTATTAAAAAATAAAAAAAAATGGCCCCTAAGAGATCCATCGTTAATCATGCCACGCGCTACACGCCGCCACCGCTGGATCAAGAAAAAGAAAAATCTCTGGCCTCGTCTGACACTCCCCACCAAATGCCTGCTCCTCAACCTGACATTTCTCAATTAGCTAAATGGTGGAGTCACCCTTGTGATGTCACCGACTGGGGCATATTGGGTTGGTGATGTCACAATAGGCGGGGCTACCAGGTGACATCACCAGATGCCCCCTCCCCTTACCTATTTAAGAACTGTCATCCTAGCGGAGTAGGCATTAGGTGGTTAGGCTTCATTATGGGAGGAGCTTTTTTTTTTTTTTTACGGGTGCAGCCAGCGTCATGATTGACAATTGATCTACATCGGGGACAATGGTTTTTAATTTTTTTCACATTTTTTTTTTAAAAACGACTTGTTAAAAACTGTCTACTGTTTTTCTTTATTTTGTACAATTTTTTTGGTGAATGAGTAGGCGTGCAATGTACCCCATGCTCATTCACATGGTAACGGGATCTGAGGGCCCCTCTTGATAAAGGGAGCTTCCAGATTCCAATAAGCCCCCTGCCCACAGACCCCCCACAACTGCCGCCCAGGGTTGTCGAGAAGAGGCCCTTGTACCCATCAACATGGAGACAAGGAGCTTTGGAGTGGGGGGGCTGAGCCACCCTGCCCCAAAGCAACCCCCTATGTTGAGGGCATGTAGCTTGGTATGGTTCAGGAGGGGGGGCGCTCGATCGCCCCCCCCCCCTTTCCCTGGCCTGCCGGGCTGCCTACTCGGATAAGGGTCTGGTATTGATTTTGTGGGGGACCCAGGCAATTTTTTTTTTAATTTTTGCATGGGATTCCTCTTAAAATCCATACCAGACCAGAAGGGGAATATGGGAGAAATCTCCTGGAGAAGAGCTGCACTGCCAACACTCCTGCCAATGTGAGGGTTCCATTTTATGAAGCACATAGGGAGCCAAGTAAGCCCTATGGGTAATTTTGAATTGGATAAGGCTGTCTCTGGAAGAAACCAACATATGAAAAGGGAGATCCCACATATCATTCCAATCATCATTATCAAGTTCTGGAACGTCCTGTAGCCACTTACAGCGAAGCCCCGCCAAATCCAACAAAGCCACAAAGGGCCACTGATAAGGCTTTACAGCTGGCCCTCCTGTACCGGGTCCCATCAGTTCAAAAGGGGGGCCCAGGCACACAGGAGAGACAGCTGTACTGCCTTGTGACTCCTGTGAACCTCCCTTGCAGTGTTTCTGGCTTTCTCCCTCAGGCTGCCCTGCAGAGGGATCAGTTCTAGATACAGCGGGTAAAATAAGTAATGAACACATCACCATTTTTCTAGGTAAATATGTTTCTAAAGGTGCTATTGACATGAAATCCTAGTCACATGTCTGTAACCCATGCAATCCATACATACAAAGAAAGCAAAATAAAAATGTTTAAATAATTAAATTATGTGTAAAAAAATGGAATGACACAGGGAAAAAGTATTGGACGCGCTAACTAAAATGTAGGTAATACTTCATACAAAATCCTTTGTTGATAATGACAGCATCAAGATGCCTCCTGTATGGAGAAACTGGTCACATGCATTGCTCAGGTGGGATTTTGGCCCATTCTTCCACACAAACAGCCAGGAAATCTTGAAGATTCCGTGGGCCTCTTCTATGAACTCTGATCTTTAGTTCTTTCTATATATTTTCTATTGGATTCAAGTCAGGTGATTGTCTGGGCCATTCTAGCAACTTTATTTTCTTTCTTTGAAACCATTAGAGAGTTTCCTTGGCTTTGTGTTTGGGATCATTGTCTTGCTGAAATGTCCACCCTCGTTTCATCTTCATCATCCTGGTAGATGGCAGCAGATTTATATCAAGAATGTCTTGGTACATTTTTCCATTCAGCCTTCCTTCAATGATATGAAGTTTGCCAGTACCGTATGCTGAAAAACAGCCCCACATCATGATGTTCCCCACCTCCAAACTTCACTGTTGGTTTGGTGTTTTTTGGCATTGGGCCATTTGACCCTAATTTCTGAACTTATTTGTTTTGGTTTCTTTGTATGTATGGATTGCATGGGTGCAGGGCTTGAACTGAATAGTAGGGATGATCGAACGGTTCGGGTCGACCATAGGTTCGACCCGAACATTGGCTGTTCGAAATTCGGCCGAATTCCAAACTTTTTGCGGTAAAAGTTCGGAATTCGGCCACCAGAACCGCCCAAAATGCAATGGGACAGGAACTGGGCTTTAAAAGCCTGTGATTAGCCAAGAAACATCAGTAAAAGCAATTTGGAGTGACTAGGGGGTCCAGAGGCCAATTAGGAGTGAATACGCCCCCCATATGCCCCCCAGTATATAACATAGCCCCGCCAAATCTCTAGCACTGTATTACAGAGGCTGTGGAATAGAGTGGAAGCATTTCTGCTGCTCCAGTGTCATTTTGCAATTATTAGTGTGAGGAAAGGGATATGCAGTGTAGTTAGGGTACTATATACCACTATAGTTAGATTCAATAATCTAGTTTATGTAGGGAAAGTGTTAAGTGTCAGAGTGACCGTAGTGTAGGATGAACTGACTCTGCTATGCCAGGGTGACAGAACTCTTCCATGTCAGGGTGACCGCCAGAAAAAAAAGATAATTTTTCTTAGAATTTCAGTAGCGCAGGGATGGGGCTCCGTTCCTTTCACACCTGGGCGTTTTTGTTGCAGGCATTTATTGGGCATTTTTTGGGTGTCTTTGGAGGCAGGCATGACATCGGAACTTCAGTATAGGGGTATATAGAGACATATACACATACACACATATAGGTGTGAAAGGAGCGGAACCCCATCCCTGCGCTAATGAAATAATTTCAATAGCGCAGGGATAGGGTTCCGCTCCTTTCACACCTATATGTGTGTATGTGTATATGTGTATATATATGTGTGTGTGTGTGTATATACCCCTATACAGAAGTTCAGATGTTATGCCTGCCTCTAAAGACGCCCAAAAAATGCCCAATAAACGCCTGCAACAAAAACGCCCAGGTGTGAAAGGAGCGGAACCCCATCCCTGCGCTACTAAAAATTCAAAGAAAATTTAACTTTTTTTTTTTTGGTTCTGGACATGCTAAAGAGCTGAAACTTCACAGGTACACTTTCTAGACCCCCCAGATACTAAATCCAAAGAAATCTCTTTTTTTTTTTTTCAATAATTTTTTCAATAATTGGCTCTCTATCAAAAACGAAAATTTTTAAGAACTTTTTTAGTGTGATTAATAGTCCCTGGGGCATGACCCAGAACCCTAGGCACTTTTTAGGGGCATTTATTGGGTTTTAGGGCTTCAAAATTGTGTTTTTTGATTCCAGAAGTTCGGGTCCCATTGATTTCAATGGGGTTCTGGAATCCGAACCGAACTTTTGGGAAGTTCGGGTGTTCTGGTCGAACCAAACTTTTCAAAAGTTCGATCATCCCTACTGAATAGTGCTTCTGCGGCAAGGTGTATGTGTTGCAGCTTTTCAAATTTGCCACATGACAAAATGAGGGTCTGCATTTGGGGTGCCATTAACCATTAATGGCACCGCAAGCGCTATGCATGTTTGCAGTGCATTTCTGATATGCACTGCAAAATGTGCCTTACTTGTGCACTTTGTCAAATGTTTAGGAAATCTCAAGTTTGAATGCGACCTAAGAACTCTTTGACATGGGCAGCTGAGCTGTCGATTTACTGCTATCCCTGGCTTCACACCCAAATCCGAGCAATACAGTCAGACAGGGCTGCATACATGCTGCGGATGCAATGCTTTACTTCACAGCTGCAGCATTTTTAACGTAGGTTGCAGAGTCTGACATGCAGCAGCATCTGTCAACCCATTGAGTTTATTAGGGCTGCTCTGCAACTGTGAGCCAAGTGTTGGGCAGCACAGTCTCACAATGTAAAATTGCGATTCAGCAATTACAAAAAAATAAATAAAAAATACCCATGAGGTGGCAGTAGTAAGGGTATCATTTCTGCCATGGCAAAGCAAAGCATCGCGACTGTGGCATTTTAGCACAAATATCATATAATATATTAGATATTAGGAGGGGGGGGGCTGTCAGGTAGGCTGTATGGGCCCCGTTATTATCTAACAGCAGCCCTGAGGCCACAGAAAGGAGGTGATTATAAAAGTAGGAAGTGGGTTTTTCTTCACAATCTGCTCTAAGAACATGCTCCAAATCTGAACATTTCAAAGACATGTGTAAAGGACATGTGTGAAAATAAGGGCTGAAAGTATGGAAGAATTGTAGGTAAATAAAATAGTAAGAGGCAGAGACATATTCAGAGGAGAGCTGGGCCTAAGGTTGCAAGGAGTAGTTCGCCACAGCCTGTGAAATGGCTTTCATCTTATATTTGGCCCCAGTGGCCAAGCTAGACATTCTTTCACCCGGGACAAAGACTGAGTTTGGCGTCCCCCCGCCCCAGAGAGAAGTTCTCCATTCATACACTCCCAGCCCCTTGCCCAGAGAGGGAAGTGTAATATAAACATTGATAAGCCAGAGGATAGTAATAATAATATATATATGTAATTTCATAGTTTTGGTAATAGTGATTTCAAGCCTCACGTCTGTAGCGCATTAGGGAAAGAAGAAGTGAGCAAAGAGGTGGATCTTTGTCTGTTCTTCCTTCCCAGCGGTGCCCCTCCCAATACCCCTGGGGGCGAGGCTTGAAATCTCCACATAAAGAGTTGCTTCTTTTTTCTGGAATAACAGCTAGGATTGCCACCTTTTTCTTTAAGCCAACTTTTATTTTTTTTGTAGTATATACTATAGGATTATAAAAGACTTGGGACACCTTCGGGTGCCCCAAGGAGAGCAGCAATGTGGCGCATGTAGCGTGCCACAGTAAACAGTGGGACAAATTGCATTAACAGTTGGAGGGGCTTAAAGGAGCATGATTATATAAAACAAAAGCATTCTTGTACCCATAAAATATACTAAGACTACTAAAACAAATGTCACTGTAAAAATAGGGCAGTGGATACTGTCAGTAGTGGAGAGGTTGGTGTCAGTAGAGCACTGGATAGTGTCAGTAGTGGAGAGGTTGGTATCGGTAGGGCAGTGGATAGTGTAAGTAGGGCAGAGGTTGACGTCAGTAGAGCAGTGGATTGTGTTAGTCATTAGAGCAGTGGATAGTGTCAATAGGGTAGAGGATGGTGTCAATAGGGCAGTGAACGTTGCCAGTAGTGTTTTATTTATTTATTTTTTAAATACGTTTTTTTACAATATTCATTTTTTTTTTATAATTTTTTAGGAGCCCATCGTGGAGCTTTGGTGAAATGCCAGGGGTCTAAACAGACCCCTGATGTCTCACTTTTAAGACAGGAAAAGGAATTAAGGATTTAGATCCTTAAATTCCTTTCTCTGCAGCCTTAGCTGCACTGGACAATGAATGAACGGAAGGTGCTCTGTGCTGAGCAGCTTCCCTTACATTCACAAACTGAACCATAGTAAACACAGTTTACTATGCTTCAGGTATTAGTGAACAGAGTGGGTGATCAGTACCAATACCTCACACCGTTTATTCAGAAAAGGAAGGGAAAAGGACAGAAATATGTAGTTTACCGGCCCCTTCCCCTGCTCTTCATCCTGACACATCGCAGCAGGCGGCGGGAGGTGGGAGGTGGGAGGGGGGGACTGAAACGACTGGGGGACCTAGACAGCACAAAGAGAGGAGAGGAGGGGGGAGAGGGCTTAATTTACTAGAACCGTTTGTCATCTGTTGTATTTTCCTCCTGCAGCTGCTAAATCTGGCTTTCAGCAGCTGCAGGAGGAACATACAGCTGATCGGTTCTAGCAAATGCTGCCCCTGCCACCCTTCCTGTTCAGGTCTGACTTTAAGGCAGCAAGGTAGCAGACTAAGTCCCTGGGGCTCGGATCCTGCCCCCCCCCCCCCCACGATTTCTGTTCTCATTGTAAAAGAGTTTTATTTCAATCCCCCCCCCCCCCCCCCACGTATGCCTGGATGTACTTGATCTCGAATCATAAACTATATTTAAGGAAAGATGCCATAATGCAGGGTGGCAGCATGCCTGCCTAAGGGGAGGTCAGGATTATATGATTTCATACTTGTCAAATGACGGTATGCTCGTTGCCAAAATTCCATGTTAGTTTTCCCTACATAGAAGCATGTGCAGTCACATTGAAGAAGGTATATCACTCCCTTTATCTTACAGTTAGCGAAAAGTTTTGGCACAAATTTTTCCCCATTAGGTAGAGTGATTGATTTTGACACTTCCATGTATCTACAACAATTACAGCCTCCACATTTAAAAGTGCCTAAACATTTGCACAGGTCTCTGATAGTTCCACCCTTGCATTCACTTTATACTAATTTATCTTTAAGTGACCTAGCTCATTTGAATGTGGAAGCTCCAGTACCAAAGGACCAATTGTAGGTATGGTTACTATATGAAGCAAAAAATAGTGCAGCGCTATCTAGTATGGTATAACCAATACATCAGAGTGAAGTATTAAATGACATGAATAACTCAGTGAACAAAAGAGTCCATAAAATGTGTTTCAAAAATTTGTAATAATAAGTGGTGATAAAAAGTCCCAGAGAGGTGATGATAGACCCGAAGACTTGGAATCCAATGGTAAAGGCAGGGGTACACCCGTGGAATGTAAGTAGCAAAATGGCAGCTTACCAGAAGCTCAGGCCTCCAACTTAATGGAATGGCCACATAGGCTAGAGCAATGATTCCAAATGGATCACCTCCTCCAGAGACCAGGTAGCCAGGTAAATTCCTCTATATCACATAGGAACTCCACACACGATATCATAAAATATGGAAGGAAATAAGCAGCACATAGCGTAATTCCGTAAAATTTGCACAAGGTTTTATTTAGATTGCACATACATGGGTAACTTTGTATAAAGGCACATCGAAAAAACATCCAAGGCCGATGCATAGGATCCCGAAGTGTTCGAAGTGATCAAAGTGTTTAGAGACACTATGACCGGGGAATCCCTTACGAATATTGGCTACATGTTCACCCATGCGTATTTGCATGTTGTGCAAAGTACGGCCGATGTACTGTTTGCCGCAACAGCATTGGAGCATGTAGACAACATTCGGAGTTGAGCAAGTGATGAAGGAATTGATGACATATTCTCTTCCTGTACTGTTAGATTTAATTTATTTATTTATTTAATTATTTTTAAGGGATTCCCCGGTCATAGTGTCTCTAAACACTTCGATTTGTGTCATCATAAAAATCCCCAAAATACCCTATTTGTAGCCTTTGACCGCTATGTTCCCGACTGGCGAGGATCTAATATCAAGAGAGAATTATCCCGTGCTGAGACACGGTGGATATATATCCTCAAAACATATGTCCCTCATGGCTTGAACATAGAATGGGATATTAACTGTTTTATCAACAACAATTGATATGTATTTTATCTGGTAAACCATTTTAGGGGCTTTGTTACAGTTGTTTTTAATGTCTTTTAATATCTAATATTTGTTTTACATTAGTGCTTTTTAGATGTTCTTTGATGGTATGTAATTATTATGCATTTTATATGTGTGGGGAAGTGTTATTTATTTACTCCATAACATTGGAAATAGTGCATAAATTGAGTCCTACATTTTTAATTTTCGCCACTAGATGGAGCTCTTTCCAAATCTCCAGTTTTACGTATGGACCATTTTTTATCATATTTTTTCTTAGTAATTTTAATAAATTGCCTTTTTAGAGTACATATATTTATATATATATACTCCTTTTTAAAGTCTTTTTCCCATTTTTCATTTTTATTATGTTTTATTAGAATTGATGGCAGCGATGTCACTTACAATATGAAGATATTCTATCTGCTCTATTTTAAAAATTGGTCTGCCTTTAATAATTGGTCTGCCGCTAGTACTATAGAGTATTAGATATCTTCAAAAAATCTGGCATTTAATACGAGATGTATATGGAGGTGATATTGCTGAACCTTTCCCTCACTTCGGCATTTACATGTACGGTACTTCCGCCCCACGAGCCTTCATTCCATCTGATTGGCCCGCGATGCGGAAGCATCATTGCTTCTGGGGGATTTAACTGGTGTGACAGTGGCGCCCGGTAACCACGCCCTGGACGACGTCACGTATGACGAAACCGGTCGGTCGGTACTGGACGCACAACTGTCACGCCCCCTAGACGCCGGCTCATATACACGTGGGATGCCGCGATCCTATGCATCGGCCTTGGATTTTTTTCGATGTGCCTTTATACAAAGTTACCCATGTAAGTGCAATCTAAATAAAACCTTGTGCAAATTTTATGGAATTATGCTATGTGCTGCTTATTTCCTTCCATATTTTATGATATCATGTGTGGAGTTCCTATGTGATATAGAAGAATTTACCTGGCTACCTGGTCTCTGGAGGAGGTGATCCATTTGGAATCATTGCTCTAGCGTATGTGGCCATTCCATTAAGTTGGAGGCCTGAGCTTCTGGTAAGCTGCCATTTTGCTACTTACATTCCATGGGTGTACCCCTGCCTTTACCTTTGGATTCCAAGTCTTCGGGTCTATCATCACCTCTCTGGGACTTTTTATCACCACTTATTATTACTAATTTTTGGAACACATTTTATGGACTCTTTTGTTCACTGTGTTATTCATGTCATTTAATTCTTCACTTTGATTTATGGGTTATACCATACTAGATAACGCTGCACTATTTTTTGCTTTATATTGTTGATCTTACTATTGATCAAGTGTTTTCAGCTGCTTTCACATTTATTTATTTTTGCTCACTTGTTTATTCACTATTAGCGCAGGATTTTTTTTGTTTTATTTATGGTTACTATATGCCAATATTTATAGATAATCCACCTGATCGCCAGATGTTTGTTAGAAAAAATAGTAATAATATGTATGAGATTACTTTTTACCTGTGGGGCAGATGTGGTTTAAAAGTAGATCATGGTGTGTTTTGATAATTGCTCTTCTTCAGGCAAGTGGATATATAACCCCCGGAGAGGAGCCTTCAATTTGTCTACCTCAATTTTAAAAAAAGGATAATTTGAACAGTTGCGTCTGACTCTTAAGTATTGGCTGTATGGTATTGATGTGATTAGCGACTGAGGGTGGAAACTGCTGGCTTGTAAGATAGAATTACCTTTACGTAGGTTTTATGTAAAGACTACTAGAAAGTAGGCCATCTGGGTTTTTGTGAATTTGGAAATTCAGAAAGGTGACAGTATGTAAAGCACGTGTCATGGTGAAACTAAGGTTGAAGGTATTGCAATTGATCTGTTCAACAAAACTTTGTGTGTGGTCAGGTGAGCTACCCCATACCACAAAAATATCATTGATGTATCTAAACCAAATGACCACATGCTCCAAATAGGATACAAGATCCTCTGATGTATGGGTCATGCACTCCCACTCCCCCAGGTACAGATTGGAGTAGGATAGGGCACAACAAGGCACCTGGAGGAAGTGGGAGCCATTGAAAACAAAATAGTTGTGGTTGAGGATAAAATCCAAAGCATCAATTACAGAGTTGTTAAGTGGCCATGTATGGTGACTTGTTTGAGGTAAAAAGTGTCTGAATGCAGGACAGCCCCTTGTCGTGTGGGATGGAACTGTAAAGTGCCTCCACATCAATGGCAAACAAAGATACCTCAGGTGGAATGGATAAACATCGATGTTCTGTAGCAGGTGTATTGTGTCAAATATGTAACTAGGGAGGCTCAAGACATGGGGGGCGTAAGTGGCCATCTACAAATTTACTGAGATTTTGGGTCAGGGATCCGTTAACTGAAATGATCGGTCTCCCTGAGGGAGAATGTAGACTTTTATGTAGCTTTGGTAAGGAGTGAGTAAAAGGTCGGTGTGCGAGGGGGTGCCCTGCATATGAAATCCCACTCGGATTTAGAAATTATGTTGTGTGAATTTGCTGAATCCACTAGATTGTAAAACTCCTGTTGGAGTTTTTAATCTTAGTGGTAGAAATGCGACTGTACCACTGTTTATTGGTCAAGATTTTATTGCACATGTTGATATATTTGTCATTATCCATGATCACGATATTGCCCCTCATATTGGAGGGTTTAATCGTGATCATGGGATTGTTTGTGTGATTGATTTGGTAGGGTTTTTTTTTCTCAGCTAGTGATAAATTCTCATTTATGTTTGATCTTGATGTTTTTAATTTTATTACTTGTAAGTTTTACAAAGGCCAAAACATTAGAATTAAGGCTTAGTGCCGGAAATGTATCCAATTTCTTTTTGTATTTAGGTGCAGTTGATGGTTCCGGTGTGTGATCCTTTGGTTGATCCAAATGTTAGAGCAGATGCTCCAGAGTATGATCATTCTCTTCAAGAAGTGAAATGAGGTGATCTATGGCTTGCAACTCGTAAGGTTTAAATTGTGAGTCCCTTGGCTCACCTTTGAAATAAAGTTTTTTAAGAATGAGTTTTCTCGCAAAAAGTTGGATGTCTTTTATTACCTCAAATTCATTGATATCTTCAGTGGGACAGAAACTTGAACCCCTAGCTAGTACCTGATGTTCAATATTAGAGAGTGCCCATGTCTAGTCAAATTGACCTCATCCAAAGTTTCTATCTCTTGGTGCACTATTGGGTCTGTGTTGTTCAATCCAATGTTCCCCTTGTCTCGTGTGTTGGTGGATTGCCCTGAGTGGGGTCTAAAAAAATCCTTTGTTGTGATTAGGATTGTTGGGATCCTGTGAAGGAAAGAGTAGAGGTGACAGTTTTGGAAGTGGGTGTACCTCCCCCAAGTGAAGAAGAGAAAGGAGAGAGACCTCCACCACCATATGTGTTACCTGACACCACGTGTGCGCCCCCAAAGAGGCCTGAGGATGAGGCTTGTACAGTGATGCGTTTTTTGTTGGATCTTTCTTGTGACCCTGCCACCTTGTGAGTTACTTTTCGATTTGCGTGATTTCTTCGATTTAGAATATCCTTTAGAAGAAATAGACATGGAAGAATTAGATGAAACATACGACATACCCAATTTTGTGTTCATGGGTCCCTTCTTAAAGTTAAATCTTGTTTTAAGTTGTATTGAATGCCAGTTATATGCTCTATTCTCTTGAAAGGCCACTTTATCCCCATAGAATTTGGTGTAACCATCAGGCAGCTGTAACTAATTGAAAAGCCAAAAAATACTTGTGGCAGTTTGGAAGGGCCAAGCCCCCATGAGAAGTAGGACGCCTTAAGGTAGCCAATTTGTATTGAGGAGACTGAGGGCCTCACAGAAGGTAGGAAAACATTTTATGTAAATGGCCAAACAAGGACTCTGGCATCCACTGCAGTGAATTGCGAAACAAATAAATAAACTTAGGGAGGATTTTCATTTTTAAAAAATGAATACGACCCAATAGAGACTAGAGCCGAAACAACTAATCGAATCATCGTCAACTAATCGATTATGAAAATAGTTTTTAACTATTTTTTTAATCGATTAGTTGGTCAGCTGATTAGTTGGTCTGCATACAGAATGCATTATTTGTTACAAGACACAGTGAAGCACACATACAGCTCAGTACATCATCCATACATGTCATTAAGTACCTAAGAACTTGTGAATGTGTGAGGAGCAATGCCTCATGGGACATGCAGTCCTGGGCAGGAAGTGAGTGGTTCTAAAGGCAGAAGTTTTATTTATCTTGCTATAGGGGCACTCTTTACTATACTTTTCAGCTTGCTATTGGGGCACTCTGAAGGCAGGAGGAGCCAGAAGCATCAGGGGGACCCCAGAAGAGGAGGATCAGGACTGCTGTGCAAAACCATTACACAGTGCAGGTAAGTATAACATGGTTGAGATTTTTTTTTTCTCCCCAACAACAAATTGACCAAAAAAAAAATGCAAAACGCAAATCGCAGCAAAATCGCGTGCGCAAAAAAACACACAGCAAAAAGCACTGCAGAAATGGATAAAAAGCAAGCTGCATAGGTGTGAACCGAGCCTTATGCTGGCCATATATGTTTTGATTTTCAGACGAGAATATTCATACAAAAAATATTTGTACATTACCTGAATGAAAGAATGTTGTTTGTAAATGAATGTAATTTCTAAACGAAAACCACTTTCACTATCTGAAAATTCCTTTAACCAAGAAGTTTTCTATTCTCTTTCGAATCTTCCCATCACTAAGGTCGAAAACGAACATCAATTTGACCCCACTAACAATTAGAAAATCAAATGAACGTTCTTAAAATTAAAATTTTTTTGAAGGAAGACATTGTTTTTGTATGGCCAGCCTTTATCAAGTCACCTGCCTATGAGAAAGGAGTCCGTCATACATAATATATTACAGTTCTGTCTAAAAATTGGCAAAACCGTCCAATTTTTTTTTTTTTTTTTCTTAACCACTTTAAGACCGGAGGATTTTCCTGCTTAACGTTCAGGTCACTTTTTGCAACTTGGCACTGCGCAAATTTAACTGACAATTGCGCGGTCATGAAACGCTGTACCCAAACAAAATTTACGTCCTTTTTTCCCCACAATCAGAGCTTTCTTTTGGTGGTATTTTCTCACCTCTGTACTTTTCATTTTTTGCGATATTAATAAAAAAATGCAAAAAATTGACATTTTCTACTTTGACAGTTAAAAAATATCCAATATATTAAATTTTTGTCATATATTTAGGCCAAAATGTATTTAGCTACATGTCTTTGACAAAAAAAATTCTCAATGAGCATATTTTTATCCACTTTAAGACCGGAAGATTTTACCCCATTCCTGACCAGGCTATATTTTGCGATTCGTCACTGCGTTACTTTAACGGACAATTAATTGCCTCGTTGTGCGACGATGTACCCAAATTAAATTTATGTCCTTTTTTCCCCACAAATAGAGCTTTCTTTTGGTGGTATTTGATCACCTGTGTGATTTTGTATTTTTGAAAATAAGAGCGACAATTTTGAAAAAAAAAAACAATATTTTTCACATTCTGATATATAACATTCCCCAAAAAATATTTACAAATCAAAATTTTTTAACATTTTAGGCCAATTTGTTTTCTGCTACATATTTTTGGTAAAACAAAATCACAATAAGAGTATTTTGATTGGTTTGCGCAAAACTTATCACGTTTACTAACTATGGGAAAGATTTGTCATTTTTATTTATTTATTTATTACTAGTAATGGTGGCGATCTGCGATTTTTTTGCGGGACTGCGACATTGCGGCAGACAGATCGGACCCATAACTGACATTTTTGACACTTTTGGGGGGACCAGTGACATTACTACAGTAATCAGTGCTATAAATATGCACTGTTACTGTACTAATGACACTGGCAGGGAAAGCGTTAACACTGTTAGTGATCAAGGGGTTAAATGTATGCCTCATGCTTACTGACGTGTGTGGGGGGAGGGGGTTGTGTGACACAGACAGAGATCGCAGGTTCATCTATGAATCATGTGATCTGTCCTTGCCTGTCACAGAGGAGATCCGCCCGCTTTGTTTACACAAGCGGGCGGATTTCCTCACTCTTTCCCACGACGATCGGGGAAGAGCGGCGGTGATCACCGCATCTCCTCCCATGGCCCGACTCCTGCTGTGTCTAAACACAGCGGGAGCGAGCCTCCGTCGGGTGCGTGCGCCGCCGAGAGAGGGAGGTATCTAGCGACTTAGGTCTACGTCGCCAGACCCGGCCGAGCCGCTCTGCTGCAGTAGCAGCAACGTGAGCGGTCGGCAAGTGGTTAAAATAGTAAAATTAGTATATCTCTTGTGTCTGTTATTCTCAGAGTGGATTGGAGATTTTGCTCCCTAACTATATAGTTGGTTATTTATATTTACCACTGCATAAAGATCTTTAGGAATAAATTGCCTTTTTTTTTAAACTTTACATATTAACTAATGTATACACCACACTTTTTTTTAAGATTATTACCCGATTAGTCAGTTAATCAAAATAATAATCGGGCAACTAATCGATTATGAAAAAAATAGTTTGTTGCAGCCCTAATAGAGAGAGTGGAATATTTTAAGCAATAGACAGCATGGATTGGTGAAAGACAGAAGTTGGCAAGCAAATCTGATTTTTCTTTTTATGAGAAGGTAAGCAAAACAATAGACAAAGGAGTGGCTATGGTTGTAGTTTACTTGGATTTTGCAAAAGCATTTGACACAGTTCCCCACACACGGCTAATGTGCAAGGTAAAGTCTACAGGCTTGGAAAAATCAGTTTGTAAATGGATAGAAAATTGGCTAAAAGATAGAATTCAGAGAGTAGTGATTAATGATTTTTACTCTGAATGGTCTAAAGTTATCAGTGGTGTACCCCAAGGTTCAGTGTTGGGACCCTTACTTTTTAATATCTTTATAAATGATATAGGGCAGCGATGGTGAACCTTGGCACCCCAGATGTTTTGGAACTACATTTGCCATGATGCTCAACTACACTGCAGAGTGCATGAGCATCATGGGAAATGTTGTTCCAAAACATCTGGGGTGCCAAGGTTCGCCATCACTGATATAGGGTCTGGGATTAAAAGTAGCATTTCAGTCTTTGCAGATGACACCAAGCTTTGCAGTGGAAGAACTTTCATACAGTATGTCTCCAACTCACAAGCTGACCTAAATGCACTGTTTAACCACTTCTGGACCGGAAGGATTTACCCTCTTAACCACTTAAGGACCGCCCACCGCAGATACTTTGCTGCTGGGCAAAGTGGCCTGTGGGGGCGAGCGGGCGCCGTCGGAGGCGCGCTCCCGCCCCCAGTCGTTCACAGGCATCCCCGCGCGAGTGATCGGCGGCTCCGATGTCCGCCGGCCACTCCCGATCTTCCGCTGGAGAGGGAGAAAGGCAGGCGGCTAATGTAAACAAAGCCGTCTGTCATTCTCCCTGGTGTAGCTGCAGAGACTGTACGATCCTGCTATGTAGGATCGTATGTCTCTGTGGTTACATCACAAGCCACGCCCCCCCCCACAGTTAGAATCACGCTCCTAGGGATACAGTTAACCCACTGTTTACCAATAAAGTTAACCTCTTCCCTGCCAGTGTCATTTTTACAGTAACAGTGCATATGTATAGCACTGATTACAGTAGTAATGTCACTGGTACCCCCAAAAGTGTCAAAAATTTCAGTAAAGGGTCCGATCTGTCCACCGCAATGTCGCAGTCCCGCAAAAAAAAAAAATCGCAGATCGCCGCCATTACTAGTTAAAAAAACATACAATAAAAATGACATAAATCTTTCCCGTAGTTAGTAAACGCAATAACTTGTGCGCAAACCAATCAAAATGTGCTTATTGCGATTTTTTTTTTACCAAAAATATGTAGCAGAAAACAAATTGGCCTAAAATGTTAAAAAATTTAGATTTTTACATTTTTTTTTTTTTTGGGGGAATTTCATATGAAAAAAAATGTAAAAAATATTGTTATTTTTTCAAAATTGTCGCTCTTTTTTTGTTTATAGCGCAAAAAGTAAAAATCGCACAGGTGATGAAATACCACCAAAAGAAAGCTCTGTTTGTGGGGAAAAAAAAATCCTCCAGGGCTTAAGTGGTTAATGGCCAGGCCATTTTTTGCGATACAGCACTGCATTATTTTAAAGCCCCGTACAATAAGAAATTCGGCCGGGAAATTTCGTCCGACCGATCTGCCGATTTTCGATTTTTAGTATGGTGCTTTCAACAGCGGACTCCGACTTTTCGGCTGACAAAATCCTGGTGTGCAGGCATTAAAATTTTTGTCCTCCGTCAAAACACGTCCGATTTTCGTCTCATTAGTACAGATTTCTATGGGGAAAAATCTTATGAGCAAGACTAGGCATGCTCAGAGATGAAAGAACACATACAAAGCAATCCAACACATGACATCACTTCTGAAGTAGAATTCTGTCGTGCGGGAAAATTCGTGTGCAGTCTAGAGCACATTCCAAACAACAGACACGACTCTGGACAAAAGACGGACGACCGGTCGGCGGAAATTCGTGGCGTGTGTACGAGGCTTTTCTGACAATTGTGCGGTCCTGCGATGCTGTACCCAAATAAAGTTGATGTCCTTTTTTCCCCACAAATAGAGCTTTCTTTTGGTGGTATTTGATCACCTGTGTGATTTTTATTTTTTGCGCTATAAACAAAAAAAGAGCGACATTTCTGAAAAAAAAAAAAAAAACAATATTTTTTATGTTCTGCTATATAACATTCCAAATTAAAAAAAAAAACTTAAATATTATTTTGTCATCATTTTAGGCCAATTTGTATTCTGCCACATATTTTTGGTAAAAAAAAATCCCAATACCTGTATATTGCACTTATATACGTGTATAACATAGTTACATAGTTACATAGTTAGTGAGATTGAAAAAAGACATCAGTCCATCAAGTTCAACCTATGATGTGTGTGTGTGTTTGCTTTTAACCGTACATTGTATACCCCTGTATGTTGTGGTCTCTAAGGTGTCCATCTAATATTTTTTTGAAACTTTCAATGCTCCCCGCTGATACGACTGCTTGTGGAAGAGAATTCCACATCCTTACCGCTCTTACAGTGAAGAACCCCTTACGCATTTTAAGGTTAAACCGCCTTTCCTCTAGTTTTAGTGAGTGGCCACGTGTCTTATTGTATCTCCTCTCTCTGAATAGTTTGTTCCTTATGCTAGGGTCGCCAGTACAGTATTTGTACATTGATATCATATCCCCCCTCAATCGTCTCTTCTCCAGAGAGAATAAGTTCAGTGCTTGTAGTCTTTCCTCATAGCTGACGTCCTCCATTCCCCTAATTATTTTTGTTGCCCTTCTCTGGACTCTTTCCAATTCCAGCACATCCTTCCTGAGGACCGGTGCCCAGAACTGGACAGCATACTCCAAATGTGGCCGGACCAGAGTCTTGTAGAGCGGGAGAATAATCTCTTTATTTCTGGAGTGAATCCCCTTTTTTATACATCCCAGTATTCTGTTGGCTTTGCTTGCAGCGGCTTGGCATTGCATGCCACTGCCAAGCCTGTTGTCTACCAGTACCCCCAGGTCCCTTTCCATCCTAGACTAACCCAGAGGTTCCCTCCCTAGTGAGTAGCTTGCTTTCTGGTTTCTGGCCCCCAAGTGCATTACTTTACATTTTTCAACATTAAACCTCATCTGCCATGTAGTTGCCCACCCCGTTATTTTGTTCAGGTCCGCTTGTAAGGTTTCCACATCCTGCATAGAAGATATTGGCATGCTTAGTTTAGTATCATCCGCAAATACTGAGATTGTACTAGATATCCCCTCCTCTAGATCATTTATGAATAAATTAAACAGGATTGGTCCCAGGACAGAACCCTGGGGGACCCCACTTTCCACACCCGCCCAATCCAAGTACTCCCCATTAATCACCACCCTCTGGACTCTCCCCTGGAGCCAGTTCTCTATCCAGATACTCACCCTATGGTCCATACCTACCTTCCTTAGTTTGTACAGTAAGCGCTTGTGGGGAACGGTGTCAAAGGCCTTTGCAAAGTCCAGATACACCACATCCACCGGCTTACCTTTATCTAGGTGGCAGCTCACTTCATCGTAGAAGGTTAATAGATTGGTTTGGCAAGAACGATTTTTCATGAATCCATGCTGATTACTACTAATAATACCGTTTTCATTACTAAAGTCTTGTATGTGGTCCCTTAACATCCCCTCCAAAATCTTGCAGACTACAGATGTTAGGCTGACCGGCCTATAGTTACCCGGGATACATCTTGGCCCCTTTTTAAATATTGGTACCACGTTGGCTTTTTTCCAATCAGCTGGCATCATACCCGTCTGTAAACTATCCTTAAAGATCAAGAATAATGGTCTGGCAATCACCTGGCTGAGCTCTTTCAGAACCCTCGGGTGCAAGCCATCCGGTCCCGGTGATTTATTTATGTTAAGTTTCTCTAGTTTAGTTTTAAGTCTATCTTCTGTTAGCCATGGCGGTATTTCCTGAGGTGTGTTGTTTAGTTCGGCCTTACAAGCTAGGTTTGTGTAGCCCCCCGATTCTTTTGTGAAGACTGAAGAGAAGAAATTATTTAACACTTCCGCCTTTTCTCTGTCCTCAGTGGCCATATTTCCTTTGTCATCTTTTATGGGGCCAATGTGTTCTGGCCTCGCTTTCTTACTGTTTATATACTTAAAAAACTTCTTGGGGTTCTTTTTACTCTCCTCCGCTATATGTCTCTCGTGTTCTATTTTAGCTGCCCTGATTTCATCTTTACATTTCTTATTACACTCTTTTTAATGCTTAAATGCTGCCAATGACCCCTCAGTCTTGTATTTTTTGAAGGCCTTTTCTTTAGCACTCATATACATTTTTATGTTGGAGTTTAGCCACCCAGGGTTTAGCTTTGCTCTTTTAAATTTATTTCCCTTTGGAATGCACTGGCCAATCCCCTTGTTAAGTATGCTCTTGAAGCACTCCCATTTTTCCTCCGTGTTCTTTGTTCCCAGGGTTCTATCCCAATTTATATTTTCTAGCAGTGAGCGCAGTTTTGGGAATTTGGCTCTTTTGAAATTCAGCGTCTTAATATTACCCTTGTGCTTCCTATTACTGTAATTAATACTGAAACTTATTGACCTATGGTCACTGTTTCCTAAGTTCTCCTGTATTTCTATATCCGTGAGCAGGTCTGCATTGTTAGTAATCAGTAGGTCAAGTACCGCATTGTTTCTTGTCGGTGCATTCACCATCTGACCCATGAAATTGTCCTGCAAAACATTTAGGAACTGCCGAGCCTTGGCTGAGTGTGCGGTTCCATCTGCCCAATCTATATCAGGATAATTAAAGTCCCCCATTATAATGACATTTCCCATCCTTGCTGCCAATCCTATCTGTAAAATGAGGTCCACCTCCCCCTCCTCCCTCTGGTGGGGGGGCCTATAGCATACGCCCAATATTACCTTCCCCACCGTGCCTTCCCTTTGAAGCTCTACCCATAGGGATTCTGCCTCGTCCTTAGCTCCATTATTAATATCATCCCTCATATTTACCTGTATACTGTTCTTAATATACAAACATACCCCTCCCCCTTTTTTACCTTCTCTATCTCTGCGATAAAGGGAATACCCCTGAATGGTCGCCATCCAGTCATGAGAGCTGTCAAACCAAGTCTCAGTTATCCCCACAAAATCTAAGTCCTCCTCAAACATCAGCAGCTCCAGCTCTCCCATCTTGTTGGCCAGATATAAGCGTCTACAAACTAGGGAAAAGATTTATGTCATTTTTATTTATTTATCTTTTTACTAGCAATGGCGGTGATCAGGGACTGGGAAATTGCGGCAGACAGATCGGACATCAAACTGACATTTTTTACACTTTTGCGTTGGACCAGTGATATTACTACAGTAATCAGTGCTAAAAATATGCACTGTTACTGTAATAATGACGCTGGCAGAGAAGGGGTTAACACCAGGGGCAATCAAAGGGTTAAATGTGTCCCTAGGGGGTGCTTTCTAACTGTGTGGGGGATGGGCTTTCTGCATGAACACAGAGACCTGTGTTCCTAAATAAGAGGAACACATGATCCCTGTGTTCATAACTGACAGAACAGCGGTCAGACCCCCCTACCAAGGAAGTCAATGCTATACGAGCTGACGTAACGCGTATAGGGGGTGGAGCCTGCATGCTTGACGTCATATCCCCTCGAGGCGAGCGTCCTGAACCGCTGTAACCGATTTTTTATGCTGTCTTGAATACCTGATCATGTAAGTGCATTCTAAATAAACATTTACCCTGTAAACCGTATGGAGAGCACTAGATTTTTGTCTATTTTCTCCTTATGTATGCACCTGATCGAATTGGACTGGAGTGAAGTCCCATACTTCCCTATGTGGTGTTATCATCTTGCACATACCCTAATTGAGGGAACAAGCTGACTTAGACCCTTGGTGACTCAGGCGTCTAAGAGTGAGGTGAGAGGTCAAATTTACTGGTGAAGGGTTGGTGAACACATTCACTGTGGTGTGAAGCACTGGAGACTTTCTTCACTTGATTGGATTGTTGAACTTTTTTACTCACTTTGATTTACACCATTATTCTCAATTTTGCTACTGTTTAGATTTGGCGCAACACTGTTTGAATTTCTTTATGCTTTGATTGTGTAGTGTGGACACAGTCGGTGGGTGCCGCCAAGTCACTTATATTTATATTTATATATTTTTGGTATAACACAATATTTTTCGCATATATATTTTGTGGCACAATATATTACTTTTTGCATAGAATTGGTTACATTGATTTTTATACAATATAATTTTGCACATTTTATATGTTGCACCATTTTTTGCGCTGATATTTTTGCGCTGATATTTTTTCACTGCGTTTACAACGGCTAACCGTTCTACTCTTTCAGCGGGGAATGATCGTGGGTGTCAGGTGGCCATCAGAGCTGCCTACCCGCTGCATCGGCTTCCCCGGTGACAAGCGGGGGCGGGAGCGTACCGCCGGGCCGGAGGCGCGCGCTGATCCCCTAGCCTCCTGCGCATGACTGACGTATAGTTACGGCGGTTCATGCAGGAATGGCTACCTGCCGCAGTACAACTGCGGGGGGCAGTCGGAAAGCGGTTAAAGGAGTTGTAAAGTCAAAAGGTTTTTTATCTTAATGTATAAAGATAGATAAAAAAAACCTTCTGTGTGTAGCAACCGCCCCAGCACCCTCTAATACTTACCTGACCCCCCATCTCTGTCACATGCAGTCAGTGCTTGAGACTAGGGGGAACAGGCAGGTTGTGCCTGTTTGAGCTGCAAGGTTGGTGAAAAGCAAACAAGCGTGCATGTGAAAGTTGACAAGCATTGGGGTTGGACAGCCTGCTAGTCAGGACATTTAATTATGTAGATAGTGTCAGGACATGGCTAGGATATTGTTTTTGGAAGTTTTTAAAATTAATCTATCTACCTCACTATAGACTTGTAAATAGCACAAATAAACATACCACTGTTTGCCACTATTCTGTTGGACTGGTATCTGTGCTTGAATGTGTGCTTACCCCAGGGAGCTTTGTACCGGTTACCTATCCAGAGCTCACATAAGGTATCGAATGCACTGATACATATTCATACAAATGTTTGTTTAAATATTTGTTAAAAAATCGACTAATGTATGGTCAGCTTAACGGTGTTATTATTTCTTCATAGGATGCATAGGACCCCCCATTCACTTCACAAAACAGACCTGTGGGATAGCTTTAATTATAATAGATGTGGACAGGTCTAAGGAGATTTCATTCATCTTATTTGGCAATGTCCTAAGTTGGTAAGATATTGGAAAGATGTTGTTCAACATACTGACAGTCCTTACATGTAATCAATATACACTACATTGTCAAAAGTATTGAGATGCCTGCCTTCCAAGAAGAGTTGAAGCTGTTATAGCTGCAAAGGGTGGGTCAACTCAATATTGAACCCTACAGACTAAGACTGGGTTGCCATTAAAGTTCATGTGCGTGTAAAGGCAGGTGTCCCAATACTTTTGGTAATATAGTGTATTTGTATTTTGGAGCATCTAGATCAGCCTTTCTCAACCATAATTCTTTGGAACCCTAGTGTTCCTCCAGAGGCTGTTAGGGGTTCTTGAAGTAAGGAGAAATTTCTGCATTATAGATATGTTCCCACGGATGCCAAATATGTTGCTATCTGTGAAGAGGGATGTTTCCACTCACTACCAATGTAAGGAGTATTCTTTCCACCAGTGGCGGCTGGTCGATAGGGGGCGCAGGGGCGCAGCCCCCCCAATCATAAAGAAAAAAAAAACATCTTCAAAGAAAAAAAAAAATACCATCTAGTCCACTATAGGGCGCCGGACCTATTGCTGGCTATGGGGGGGGGTAGGGTTTGGCATCCCACGTGGGCCCAGGCAGAGGCGCCGATTGGCGGCCGTTCTGGGTGTCACAGGGGCGCAAGCAATGTGCCCCGACACTACCCACTAGTCCTGTCCTGGCTTATAATTGGTCCAGACTCCAGCCTGGACCAATCATGATTCAGGACATCCCTGCTGACGGCGTTGGGGGTGGTGCCGGTGCGTGCGTCAGTCACTCACCGTCACTGCCCGATCTCCGTCACCTTCCCACCGGTTCCCGCTGCCGCAGGACGGAGAGGACTCGAGGAGAGGAGCAGCGCTCACCTTACCGCCAGTTCCCGCCGCCGTCAGAAGAACAAAGAGGACTCGACGACGAGGAGAGGAGCAGCGCTCACGTCCCCGCCGCCATCAGAACGAAGAGAACTTGAGGAGAGGAGCAGCGCGCAGTGGACATCTCGCAAGCAGTATGAGTGTGGAGTGACTGTCACGGTCGAGTCAGCGAGCCAGCCCAGGAGAGAAGGTAAGTTATTGAAGCCACTGCAGCGATGCCATGACCTGTGACATGACCTGTGACATGACCTGTGACATGCCTGTGCCATGCCCTTACCATGACCTGTGCCATGACCTGTGACATACCTGTGCCATGACCTGTGCCATGACCTGTGACATGCCTATACCATGACCTGTGACATGACCTGTGACATGACCTGTGACATGCCTGTGCCATGACCTGTGCCATGCCCTTACTATGACCTGTGCCATGACCTGTGACATACCTGTGACATGCCTGTGCCATGACCTGTGACATGCCTGTACCATGCCTGTGACATGCCTGTGCCATGACCTGTGACATGACCTGTGACATGACCTGTGACATGACCTGTGACATGACCGTACCATGACCTGTGCCATGCCCTTACCATGACCTGTGACATGCCTGTACCATGACCTGTGCCATGCCCTTTTCATGACCTGTGACATGCCTGTACCATGACCTGTGCCATGCCCTTACCATGACCTGTGCCATGCCCTTACCATGACCTGTGCCATGCACTTACCATGACCTGTGACATGCCTGTACCATGACCTGTGCCATGCCTGTGTCATGACCTGTGCCATGCCCTTACCATGACCTGTGCCATGCCTGTACCATGACCTGTGACATTCCTGTACCATGAACTGTGCCATGACCTGTGACATGCCTGTACCATGATCTGTGACATGACCTGTGACATACCTGTGACATGACCTGTGCCATGCCCTTACCATGACCTGTGCCATGCCCTTACCATGACCTGTGCCATGCCCTTACCGTGACCTGTGCCATGCCCTTACCATGACCTGTGCCATGCCCTTAACATGACCTGTGCCATGCACATACCATGACCTGTGACATGCCTGTACCATGACCTGTGCCATGCCTGTGTCATGCCCTTTGCCATGACCTGTGACATGCCCTTACCATCACCTGTGACATGCCTGTACCATCACCTGTGACATGCCTGTACCATAACCTGTGCCATGCCCTTACCATGACCTGTGCCATGCCTATACCATCATCTGTGCCATGCCTATACCATCTCCTGTACCATGACCTGTGCCATGCCTGTACCATCACCTGTGCCATGCCTATACCATAACCTGTGCCATGCCTATACCATCATCTGTGCCATGCCTGTGCCATGCCTGTACCATGCCCTTACCATGACCTGTGCCATGCCTATACCATCTCCTGTACCATCACCTGTGCCATGCCTATACCATCACCTGTGCCATGCCTGTACTATGACCTCAAAGTCTATTACATTTTTCTTTTTGCAACCCCCCCCCCCCCCAAAAAATTTGAGCACCAGCCGCCACTGCTTTCCACCGACAATGACAATAATGTACAGTTAGCTATAGATAAAGCAATTATTAGCTGGGGTTCCCCGAGACTAGAAAGTCTAGAAAGTTACTTCAAGAGGTTCCTACATGTTAAAAAGGAGAGATCTAGAAATTCTGGAAAATTAAAGTGGAAGTAAAGCCTAACGTAAACTAGTCTAAAAAAAAAAAAAAATGTCCCCTCCCTCCTATGTATACTGCCTAGCCTGTATAAAAAAGATCCATGTACTTACTGTGACGGATGTGGACATCAGATCCCTGCCCACCTTACTAACTCCTGACAAAGGATTGGCCAATCTCACAATGTGCTTTCACTTACGCAACAATGCCACTCTCAGCTGTACTCTGCACAAAGATTTTTCAGCATGCGGGACCCACTCTAGGTGCCAGCAACCTGAAAGTGATTGTCACTGGGTTAAATTATTTAAGCAATTAACCCTTTAAGTTACCACCCCCACCTTTTGACAGAAAAGGAGGAAACCTAACCATAATCTTAGCATTACCAACTATGATTTTAGAATAAACATCTAACCTACACTATTCCCACAGACAGATGTGTACAGAAAATGTATAAAAATAAAAATGCATCTGAAAATGTATAAAAAATACGTCTGTGATAACGCCCTGGAGGAGGGTGAAACGCGACGACGCAATTTCCGGTCCTACGCTTGCTGTGACATAATTTCCGGTAGCGGTGGAACGCACGCCGGGACCAAGGGAGCCCCGAGCACACCGCGATCCGAATGATCTTCAATACCATATGAATGACCTAACAAGCCTGCTTTCTCTTACCAAAATGTGAGTGATCCATTTATGTTCTTCTTAAATAAACGTTTTGAAATCAGTATCACACTATTGTGAGCCTTTCCTTCCCCATATGGTCTGTTTATCCTGCTGAGCACATACATTGGAGGTCCATTTGCGTCCTTGGCCAGTCTAGAGGATATTGCCCGGATTCCATACTGGACTAAGCTCGAGTGACCCTTACACAGTATTGTCTAGGGGTCCATACTGTCCGGTAAGTGGAACATCCTAGGGGAGAGGATATTCACCATTCTCACTTCACAGTGTCAGCATGATTTTGCACCGATTCCTCAGCACTTAAGCACCTTTATGAACTATCTTTCACTGGCTACTTGCTGAAGCACTTTGGGACTTAAATGCAATGTTATGAGGAACTTTTTTTCACATTATATTTATTCTTATTTATTGATATTAATTGCACAGGGTGCACCGGACACTTGTTCTATTAATGTGAATTGATGTTGGTATATAATTTAATATTTTTATGATATCACAACCTTTTTGCGCTGCTTTTTGCACTGTCACATACTGTATGCTGTAGCCTACGGCAGCAAAGTATGACTAGTTTGCATGCTGAGTATTTTTATGTAGGCTGTACTCTAATGTATTGTCATTAACCACTTAAGCCCCGGAGGATTTTCCTGCTAAACGACCAGGGGGTATTTTGCGATTCGGCACTGCGTGACTTTAACGGACAATTGCGCGGTCGTGCGACGCTGTACCTAAACGAATTTGACGTCCTTTTTTTCCCACAAACAGAGCTTTCTTTTGGTGGTATTTGATCACCCGTGTGATTTTTTACTTTTTGCGCTATAAACAAAAAAAGAGCGTACATTTTGCAAAAATAACAATATTTTTCACATTTTTTTATATGAAATTCCCCAAAAAAAAAATGTAAAAATCTAAATTTTTTTAAATTTTCAACCAATTTGTTTTATGCTACCTGTGTTTGGTAAAAAAAAAATCGCAAAAAGCGTATTTTGATCGGTTTGCGCAAAAGTTATCGCGTTTACTAACAAAGGGAAAGATTTTTGTCATTTTTGTTGTTTTTTTTTTTTAACGTGTAATGGCGGCGATCTGCGATTTTTTTTGCGGTACTGCGACATTGGGGCGGACAGATCGGACCCTTGACTGACATTTTTGACACTTTTGGGGTTACCAGTGACATTTCTACAGTAATCAGTGCTATATATATGCACTGTTACTGTAAAAATACACTGGTAGTGAAGGGGTTAACTTTATTTGGGAGGGAGGGGCTATGTGTGTCCCTAGGGGCGTGCTTTCTACTGTGATTGGCTGTGGCTTGAGCTGTAAGGACACTGATCAACGGATCTACATAGTAGATCTGTGTGATCAGTGTGTTTACACCGAGGAGAATGACAGGTGGCTTGTTTACACAAGCTGCCTGACATTCTCCCTCTCCCCCGCCGATCGCCGAGTGACCGGCAGACATCGGGTCCGCTGGTCACACGCGTGGGGGGGTCCGTGACCGCGCGGGAGCGGGAGCGCGCCTCCGCGGGCGCGCGCTCGCTCCCCAGAGCCTCACAGGCGAGCGACGTAGACCTACGTCACTCTGCCTGTGAGGGGCTGACTGCCGCAGTAAATATACTGTGAGCAGTCGGCAAGCGGTTAAGTATTGTTTGTTTCAAATATTGATTTTGTATTATGGAATATATTGGAGAACAAACAGGAAGTGCCTACAAATATAATCTGTTATGTTCCAAGTATTGCCGGATTTCCTTCTATTTAAAACGCACTTGATGCAAATTTAGTGTATGGAATATTATTGGTTATTATTGACCAATTTGACAAGCCTTGTGAGTATACAGGAGCCAGAAAGATGGCCGATGGCTAACTTCCTGATGACGCGTTATCACGAAATGCATTGAGGTTGGTCCAGAGACTACAACTTCCAGTTCATCATTTCCACTCTCTATTTGGAATGCACCCTGGAACGCACGCCAGAATCAAGCAGCGTTAGTCCCTTTTGGCTGTTCAAATGTGCCGATGTTGGCACTTTTAAATGTGAGCATTTCATCACTGTTTAAAAATTGCTACCAATAAACTCCAAACGATATTGCGCAATTATTTGTTCTTGATCTTTTTGAGAAACGCTATAACCATTGTGACTGGTGGACAAGCTTAATATGATATCCTGTGAGCCAGGGGGCCACCCATCAAAAGTATGTCATACAGCTAAGGAGGCTACCTGATAAATATAAAGCAAGCTGGGTCCTGGAGGTCCTCTGTTCTCTGGTGAATTACCCTAGCATTAATAGGTGAAGGAAAGCACAAGCACTTTTAAGCAAGAGGATTTGTTAAAGCACCTTATCATCACTGTGGTAAACTTTTCACACACTGGATGAATTTTTGCACTTTACGAATTAATGGACTTTTTTTCTATATCTATAATTATATGCATTATTTAACTATTCACATTATTTTATGTGTACTCTAATGTAGAAGTGTTAGTGTTTCTTCATGAAAAATAGCAACTTACATTAGTGTTCCTTGCACCATAAAAGCAAGGTCTCCCTAATACATGAGGACCCCTCTGCACTACCATAAATATTACCAAGTCAAAAAAAAAAAAAACATGTGGAAAAAAGTTAGTATGTGTGCTTAAACTTCTTTAACCTGCAGCACCTTGGCAAGACATATAGACAATATTAAATCCTTCCAGCAAGATTCTGGGAAATGCAGAGTATTCCAAACCTCATGAGAGACGCTGGAGAATCTTTTCATGAGATTTGGGATACCCTGTTTTCCCCAGGAACTTGCCAGAAGGATTGTGGAGGATTTCCCTTACTTAACTGCAGGGATCAGTCTAGCAGTGCAGAAGATCTTTTGAGTAAATCTACTCTTCATGCCCTCAGACCAGGCCCGGACTGGGACATAAAATAGGCCCGGGCATTTTAGGCTGAGCAGCCCATGTTTTTTTTTTTTTTTAAAACAAAATGACCAATGATGAACAGCTACCGGTTTCTCTATGTTTTTTAGTTATATTTAGCCTGCACACCCATGCGATCCGATTCTGCAAATCGCACTGTGTTTTGAAAACCGATTGCGGGGTGTCGTTAACCTAACATACACTCCGCAATCTGTTTGCATGGACGGGTTGCTATTTAAATGCAGTCCGCATTTAGTGTGAACCCAGGCTAAGAGATAACAGGTAATTTTAGGGTACATTAAAAATATATTACCGAATTTTTGGGTAAAATATAAAAGATGAGTTTATGTCAAGTAAATAAATACCCAACATGTCAAACCTTAAGACTATGCATGCCCGAAAATAGCAACACATTTCAATACCCTATATTTTCCATAGGCAAAGCTATTAAAGATCATAGAGGTCATCAGTTCAGAGTTAACCATGAATAATGATCCTATAATTATTGCTCTCATTCCAGTGTGCAGGGTCATATATTACACGTGTAGTAAAATTAAGGTTTTTGTTCACAGGTGCCCCCAAAATGTGTATGTAGTTTCTTATGGTATTGGTGGGATAGGGATGACATCAGTAGCAGTGGTGGTAGTGGGGATAGGGATGACATCAGTAGCAGTGGTGGTAGTGGGGATAGGGATGACATCAGTAGCAGTGGTGGTAGTGGGGATAGGGATGACATCAGTAGTGGTGGTAGTGGGGATAGGGATGACATCAGTGGCAGTGGTGGTGGGGATAGGGATGACATCAGTGGCAGTGGTGGTGGGGATAGGGATGACATCAGTAGCAGTGGAAATAGGAATGACATCAGTGGCAGTGGTAGTGGGAATTGGGATGACATCAGTGGCAGTGGGGATTGGGATGATATCAGTGGCAGTGGTAGTGGGGATTGGGATGACATCAGTGTTAGTGGGGATTGGGATGACATCAGTGGCAGTGGGGATAGGGGTGACATCAGTGGTGGTGGGGGATAGGGGTGACATCAGTGGTGGTGGGGGATAGGGGTGACATCAGTGGCAGTGAGTGGTGGTGGGGATAGGGGTGACATCAGTGGTGGTGGGGATAGGGGTGACAGCAGTGGCAGTGGTGGTGGGGATAGGGGTGACATCAGTGGTGGTGGGGGATAGGGGTGACATCAGTGGCAGTGGTGGTAGTGGGGATAGGGATGACATCAGTAGCAGTGGTGGTAGTGGGGATAGGGATGACATCAGTAGCAGTGGTGGTAGTGGGGATAGGGATGACATCAGTAGTGGTGGTAGTGGGGATAGGGATGACATCAGTAGTGGTGGTAGTGGGGATAGGGATGACATCAGTGGCATTGGTGGTGGGGATAGGGATGACATCAGTGGCAGTGGTGGTGGGGATAGGGATGACATCAGTAGCAGTGGAAATAGGAATGACATCAGTGGCAGTGGTAGTGGGAATTGGGATGACATCAGTGGCAGTGGGGATTGGGATGATATCAGTGGCAGTGGTAGTGGGGATTGGGATGACATCAGTGTTAGTGGGGATTGGGATGACATCAGTGGCAGTGGGGATAGGGGTGACATCAGTGGTGGTGGGGGATAGGGGTGACATCAGTGGTGGTGGGGGATAGGGGTGACATCAGTGGCAGTGAGTGGTGGTGGGGATAGGGGTGACATCAGTGGTGGTGGGGATAGGGGTGACAGCAGTGGCAGTGGTGGTGGGGATAGGGGTGACATCAGCGGTGGTGGGGGATAGGGGTGACATCAGTGGCAGTGGTGGTGGGGATAGGGGTGACATCAGTGGCAGTGAGTGGTGGTGGGGATAGGGGTGACATCAGTGGTGGTGGGGATAGGGGTGACAGCAGTGGCAGTGGTGGTGGGGATAGAGGTTACATCAGTGGCAGTGGGAATAGGAATGACATCAGTGATAGTGGAGATTGGGATGACATCAGTGGCAGTGGTTGGGATAGGGATAACAGCAGTGGCGGTGTTGAGGATAGGGATGACATCAGTGGCGGTGTTGAGTATAGGGATGACATCAGTGGGAATGATGAGGATAGGGATGACATCAGTGGGAGTGGTGGTAAGGATAGGAATAACATCAGTGGCAGTGGTGGTGGGGATAAGGATGACATCAGTGGCAGTGGTGGTGGTGATAGGAATGGCAATGTCCACTGCCACTGATGTCATCCCTATCCCCACCACCACCGCTACTGATGTCATCCCTATCCCCCCCCCATCACCACTGCCTCATGGGAGGGGGGAGAGATCAGACAGAGGGATGGCGGTGGGAGGGATGGGATACGGCAGAAGGATGGCAGTGGGAGGGATGGTGGGATCCAGCAGAGGGATGGCGGTGGGAGGGATGGTGGGATCCAGGAGAGGGATGGCAGTGGGAGGGATGGTGGGATCCAGGAGAGGGATGGCAGTGGGAGGGATGGTGGGATCCAGGAGTGGGGTGGCAGTGGGAGGGATGGTGGGATCCAGCAGAGGGGTGGCGGTGGGAGGGATGGTGGGATCCAGCAGAGAGATGGCGGTGGGAGGGATGGTGGGATCCAGGAGAGGAATGGTGGGATCCAGCAGAGGGATGGCGGTGAGAGGGATGGTGGGATCCAGGAGAGGGATGGCAGTGGGAGGGATGGTGGGATCCAGGAGAGGGGTGGCGGGATCCAGGAGAGGGGTGGCGGTGGGAGGGATGGTGGGATCCAGGAGAGGGGTAGTGGTGGGAGGGATGGTGGGATCCAGGAGAGGGATGGCGGTGGGAGGGATGGTGGGATCCAGGAGAGGGGTGGCGGAGGGAGGGATGGTGGAATCCAGGAGAGGGGTGGCGGTGGGAGGGATGGTGGGATCCAGGAGAGGGATGGCGGTGAGAGGGATGGTGGGATACAGGAGAGGGATGGTGGGATCCAGTAGAGGGATGGCGGTGGGAGGGATGGTGGGATCCAGGAGAGGGGTGGCGGTGGGAGGGAGGGTGGGATCCAGGAGAGGGGTGGCGGTGGGAGGGAGGGAGGATGGGATCCAGGAGAGGGGTGGCGGTGGGAGGGATGGTGGGATCCAGGAGAGGGATGGTGGTGGGAGGGATGGTGGGATCCAGGAGAGGGGTGGCGGTGAGAGGGATGGTGGGATCTAGGAGAGGGGTGGCGGTGGGAGTGATGGTGGGATCCAGGAGAGGGATGGCGGTGGGAGGGATGGTGGGATCCAGGAGAGGGGTGGCGGTGGGAGGGATGGTGGGATCCAGGAGAGGGGTGGCGGTGAGAGGGATGGTGGGATCCAGGAGAGGGGTGGCGGTGAGAGGGATGGTGGGATCCAGGAGAGGGGTGGCGGTGGGAGGGATGGTGGGATCCAGGAGAGGGATGGCGGTGGGAGGGATGGTGGGATCCAGGAGAGGGGTGGCAGTGAGAGGGATGGTGGGATCCAGGAGAGGGGTGGCAGTGAGAGGGATGGTGGGATCCAGGAGAGGGGTGGCGGTGGGATGAATGGGATGCCCTTTCCTTACCTTGCAGCCGGTCTTGGCTTGGGTGGTGTGTTGTTGTCTGCGGTGCGTGCGGCTGCAGAGCCAGAGACACTGTTCCCGCTTCTTCTCAACCCGACAGGCAGAAGGGGTCCCCTCTAGCTCCACCCCCTTCACAGTGAGACACGGTCACCTGGTCCACTCCTCCATAGCTACGCTGGGTGGCTGTGGAGACGGCCGCCGTGAGCGGCCAGCCCAAACAGTGCCTTAGGAGTGACGGGGAGTCGGGGACATACCCGTAACCCGGGGCGGGGAGCTAGAAGAATATGCGGTAGCGGCCGCCTGCTGGTAATGCGGCGGCCGGCCCTCTCCACGGAAACGGCCACGGAGAGGCCAGCGGCAACCGGCATCAGAGCGGAGGGACACTTCACTAGTGAAAATCATGCGCCCGGAGCAGAGGCCTCGGCCCACCGGGCAGGCCCGTTGCTACAAGGCAGGCAAACCAAGCAATTGCTTGGGGCCCCGAGCTGGCCTGGGGCCCCAAGACAACGGCTGGTTAGGAATAAATGCAACGACACTGTGTGAGGCTGTGAGCCCCCCTTTGATTGTCAATGCAGTAAAGTGCAATGACACTGTTATCGGGATCTCCCTCAAGGGGCCACTCTCTGCCTCAACAGGTTTGTAAAAAGTCTGATAAGATCTGCAGACACAAGAGAGATCCCTGGCCTACCAGCTAGACTTTATGCAGAGCATGGACAGTGCAGACTGACAGCTCCTACTGTATACAGATAGCAGGGCTCTAAATGCAATTTAAAATTCCTGCAGCCAGTGTGGATGAGTGAGGAGCAGATAGCATCAGGATGAGTAGCTGCTAGGACCCTCTGCTTCTACATCTGGCGAGTGCCGACAGGTCTGAAAACTTCTTTCTTTCTTTTCTTCTATCTCCCTTCTAATCTTAGTCTTTCTATGTTTGTTTATCTGTCCCCCTCCTCTCTCTCTCTCTCCTTTCTTTCTTTCTTGTTTATATCTATATCTATCTATCTATCTATCTATCTATCTATCTATCTATCTATCTATCTATCTATCTATCTATCTATCTATCTATCTATCTATCTATCTATCTATCTATCTATCTATCTATCTATCTCATATATGAAAATATATAGATAGATAGATAGATAGATAGATAGATAGATAGATAGATAGATAGATAGATAGATAGATAGATAGATAGATAGATAGATAGATAGATAGATAGATAGATAGATAGATAGATAGATACTTAAACTGTATGGCTATGCTGTGGTTCCTGTAGGCTTTGTGTGCGTGCGGGGGGGTCGGGGGGCCTCCATGTCCATTCTGCTTGGGGCCCCCAAACTCCTTCAAACGGCCCTGCCACCGGGCATATGCCCGATCTGCCCTATGGCCAGTCCGGCCCTGCCTCAGACCTAAACATGCAGGTAGTCCTTGCACCATTGGTGCATTTCCTGGAGTTCAGCTACAACGTTAATATCAAGATTTATTATGTAGGAGGGCATGCTGATTTATTTAGACTTTGCTTGTGAGGCTCCGTTCACATGTAGGCGTTTTGGGGCGTTTTTGGGGCGTTTTTCTGCTCTAGGATCAGCTCTCAAAACGCCCAACAAGACAAATCCTATACATTTCAATGGCCCCTGTTCACATCTGAGCGTTTTGAAGCTGTATACAAAACGCCCAACGCTCAAAAAAGTACATGAGCTTCTTTTTGGGCAGATTACAGGCGTTTTCCATTGATCTCTATTGAATCTAAAAACGCCTGCACAAAAATCGCGGTAAAAATCGCGGTAAAATCGCGGTAAAAAACGCCGCAAAAATCGCGGTAAAATCGCGGTAAAAAACGCGCGAAAAACGCTACGCTCAGGTGTGAATGTAGCCTGAGTGCAAGTTGTCAGTGCATTTTTTTAGAAAACTTTTTATTTTAGTAAACTGGTTTGTAATTTCTTCTCGCACTCTGCAATTTATGTTTTAATTATTAGCGGACTTTATAGCAATAAAAACTCGGAAGCACGGCAAGGTTTTAATGAAGAAAAGGACATTAATTCTGATAGTCTGTTGGAAACTCTTCTCTTAAGAAAAAGTAATCTATTTTATAGTAAGAGGATGCATTATTCCATGTATCACTGTATTAAATAAGCAGTTGGAATTCTCTTTTAAAAAAAAAATGCACAAACAGCTGAAGAAACCTAATTAAAATGGAGATTGCAAGCTCTAACTAGCACGGCCCTCTGATTCCTACCTTATTAAATTGTATTGTAATTGTACTGTCTGCTCTCATGTTGTAAAGTGCTGCATAAACTGTTGGTGCTATATAAATCCTGTATAATAATAACAATATTAATAATAATTTGTTTGTTTTAAAAAGCCTTGAAGGCACGATGCATGCAGCTTTATTTGTAAATACCCCTCTCTAGTGGTCAGACTAATGCTGGCCATACACGTATAGATTTTCGTCCGGAAATTTTCGTTTCAAGAAAATTTGTTTGATTTTCTAATCGTTAGTGGGGTTAAATCGATGTCCTTTTTCGACTGCAGCGACGGGAAAATTCGTAGGGGCAGAAGGGAAAACTTTTCTCGATCAACGAATTTTCGGGCAGTGTATGTGGTAATCGTTCAGAAATTACATTAATTTTAAAATTAAATGTTAAAAGCAAAAGACAATTTTCGAACGACATTCGTCTATTCAAAGAATGTTCAAAGAATGTTCAAAGAATGTTCAAAGAATGTTCAAGACAATAGGTTTAGGGGGGCGTGCCCGGAAGCGGTCATGCGATGACACGCTGAGACTGACCTCCGCTGAGCTCCACACCTCCACACGCTGAACACCCACGCCCGCCGGGGATCCGGAAGAGAGCGAGGCGGGGACACCAAGGAGCCGGGCAGACAGGAGAGAGCCTCCAGCTGGCCGCGAGCAGCGGTTTTTGCGGGTCGGGCCCGGCTGGGTCAGCAGGCAGGTGCGGGGGCTGTAGCTTTGCATACCAGCAGACCACTCGCTCTGGGAGAGAGGGCTGAACGCCAGACGGGACACCGTAGCGGCTGAGGCTGCAGGTGCTGCAGAGTCTTACCCCACAGACGGCACCCCGCACGGTCGGGGAGGAACTTGGACTTGGACTGGTGGAGTTCCCGGATGGAGGAGTGAGCCACCCGGAGCCATCCAGAGAGTTACGGAGCTGATGGGGGAAAGACTGAGATGTACCGCCCATTGTAGAGCTAATTGAGGATGACCACCCGAGGGGAGAGGAGAGGCAATGGACGGTCACATATAACAAGACAAGCATAGAAGCCTGGCCTTACCCCTCTTCCCCCCGAGAGGACGGATTATAGCAACGGCAGAGAAAAGGGAAGGATATTACACTATAACTAAAAACTTTCGTAGTACAAGAGACACACTCTGTGGAGAGGTGAAGGAAGACAAAGCTAAACTGGAGCCGTGAGTACTGTAAGACATATTAAGTGGCAATAAGTATGTATTGGTGCAATAGAACTGTGTGATGTATACTTGCTGGAAAGAGTGGAATAATCTGCTAAACCAACAATAACAGGAGAAAAAATACACTAATGAAGAGGGAGAAAAGGACAGGAAGCTATGTAGGATAAAGAAAAAGGATGACACTCACTAAGAGAAGAAAGGGAAGAAGGAGTACAGGAAAAGGTCAGTCAAACAAAACAGAAGGAGAGATTGACCGTTTCTTCTCTAATAGCCAGAAATCCGCAAAAACTGTAGAAATGGCAGCAGCAAGCTCAGAAGCTAGCCATACATCAAAATTAGCGGACACTTCACCCACTACAGTAAGAGTGGCTAATGACTTAAGGAATAGCCAAGATGAAACACCAATAACCTGTATACTCACGCAAGCTGCCACACAAAATTCAGAGCTTAAAGCTATGCTACAGGCACTCCCGACAAGAGCAGACATAGAACAGATGATCAATAGAATAGAGGAGAAACATCAGCAAGAAATACAAGAAGTTAAAAAAGACATACAGGAGATTGCAACCCGGTTAGGAGAAGAGGAGGCTTCAATTAGCGCATTAAAAGAAAGATTGGCAGCTATAGAAGCAAAAAGAGATAACCAGGAAGACACGCAGGCGGTATTACAACTACAGCTAGAGGACATAGAGAACAGAAGTCGCCGCAGTAACCTGCGGATACGCGGAATAGCTGAAACTTTCGGCAATGAAAGATTAGTGGAGGTGACAAAAGAAATATTTAAACAAGTTTTAAAAGATAAATACCCAGGAAACTTAGAAATTGAGAGAGTCCACAGATCCCTTGGCCCCCGAAGCAAAGAAGAAAGGAGGCCTAGAGATGTGATCTGCAGAATACACCATTACACACACAAAGAAACGATTCTGAGATCAGCATGGGAGACCCAGGAGATAATAATGGAAGGAAAACCAGTAAAGATTTTTGCAGACATTTCTGGGGGAACGTTACGGAGAAGGGCGATCCTGAGACCTTTGTTAGAATTGGCCAAGAGGGTGGGATGTACTTATAGATGGGGGTTCCCCTTTTCCGTGACGTTTCGCAGAGACGGAAGATACTTCAAGCTCCAATCGTACCAAGATAGAATGGCATTTTTTCGCTTTATAGAGGCAGAACCTATACAGGTGGAGAACTGGCTGTGCCATATACCCAGAGAGGGACCCATTGGGTATCCCCGATTACAGGAGAAAGAGAGAGACGATCGGGTGGAAGAGATAGGAGAAAGAAGAACAACATAGAAGATCTATGATAGGAATGGAACTCTCGTAATGCTGATTATGTCTTACTGATACACTAGTAGGGAATGGAGATTCTCCTTTTCCCCTTTTTTTTTTTTTTTAGCATATTACACTTTAAGGGAGGAAGGCATGGCTGGGATTTTTCCTCCTTTTGGATTTTATACATGAAATGGGAGGATTGGGTTTTTCACTTGTTAAACTTTGCACACGAGAAGGTGTGGTTGGGATTTTTTCCCCCTCTAAATTTTGAGCACGAAGCACAAAAGTAAATAATTTCCTTTTTTTTTTTTTTTTTTTTTTTTTTTTTTTCTCACATTTTTTGGGAGGAAGGTGTGTTTGGGATTTCTTCCCCCTCTAAACTTTGAGCACGAAGCACAAAAGTAAATAATTTCCTTTTTTTTTTTTTTTTTTTTTTTTTTTTTTTTTTCTTTTCTTTTTTCTCACATTTTCTGGGAGGAAGGTGTGTTTGGGATTTCTTCCCCCTCTAAACTTGGAGCACGAAGCACAAAAGTAAATACCTTTTTTTTTTTTTTTTTTTTTTTTTTTTTTTTTCCCCCACATTTTTTGGGAGGAAGGTGTGTTTGGGATTTCTTCCTCCTCTAAATTTGGAGCACGAAGCACAAAAGTATATATTTTTTTTTTTTTTTTTTTTTTTTTTTTTTGGACCTCTACTTATTTTTTACTTTTTGCCACTATTTAAGGGGGAATAAGGCAATAGTACAAGGAAGTGTAAGACTAAATAGCACTCATATAAGGGGGAAGGAGAGAGTTATGAAGGAATGTAACTATTTTTCTCTTGCCGATGCAATACCTATTAGAAAGGACCCGGGGGGTAGTGGGAGACTAGAATTAATTGAAGAAGTATAGAAGGGAGGTGTGGGGGATCGGCGGAGAGTCATGCCGGGGTAGTCCCCTATTTAAAAAATCCACACAGAAGTACACTTAATAGTGCAGTGTGAGATAAGGATAGGTTTACTATCCAAATTGGAGAAGAGAAGAGCCGGAACCGCGGGGAACCGGAATCTTCTCTTCGCCAATTAGGGAGGGGTTTGGTTTGATTTTTTTTTTTTTTTTTTTGGGATTGTTTTGTTGTATGTAAACTAAACAGAGATGGAGGATTTAAAAATCATGTCGCATAATGTTAGGGGGCTAAACATTCCAGAAAAGAGACGCATATTATTAAATGACCTAAAAAAACGAAGAATTAGCGTTGCATTTATACAAGAGACGCACTTCAGGACAGATAAAATACCATATCTTAAAAATAGTTTTTTTCCATACACATATCACTCCACGAATATGGAGGCAAAATCGAGAGGGGTATCTATATTGATAGCAAAGAGCGTCCCGTGGACCCTGCAAGACAGTAAACAAGATCCAGAGGGAAGGTTCCTATTTGTGAAAGGATTAATAGGAGAATTAAGGGTAACATTAGCAACACTATATGCGCCTAACAATGGACAGGATAGGTTCATATCAAAAACCCTGGCTAATTTGGAGAGCTTCACAGAGGGTCAACTAATCCTGGGAGGAGATTTTAATGCTCCCCTGATACCCGCAGTAGACACCTCAGCCGGGACTATGGCAGTATCCCCCGGAAGGAATAGACGCATATTGAAAATACTGCATAAATCTCAGTTGATAGACGTATGGCGCCTTCAACACCCCTCCGAGAAAGAATATACGTTCTTTTCGACGCCGCATAAGAATTATTCTAGAATTGATTACTTTGCAATACCCCACGCTCAGCTACAGGCAGTGAAAAAAACGGATATTGATAATATCACATGGTCAGACCATGCATCTATAACAATGGTGTATGGTCTCACATTAAATCCTTTAAGGAATAAGCAATGCTGGAGGCTGAACGAGAGCTTGCTGCAAAGGGAAGAAGTGTTAAAAGAGGTGGCTCAAGAACTAAAAAACTTTTTCGAGATTAATGATCAAGAGGAATGCCGGATGGGCACCCTATGGGAAGCACATAAGGCAGTAATAAGAGGGATTTTTATCAAGAACGGGGCGCGTATCAAAAAAGAGAGAAATGAACAAATGGCACAGTTGTTAGAAAAACTTAGAGAACTAGAGACAAAACATAAGCAGTCAGCGTCAGATAGAATATTGTCAGAGTTAACAGCGATTAGGAAACAGATTACGGACCTGTTACAATATAAGGCCAAAGCAGATATACAAAGATGCCGCAAACTAAATTATGAGGCAGGAAATAAATGTGGAAAATTGTTGGCTAGGACTGTCAAGGAACAGAGATTGAGGTCATACATACCGCATATAGTAACAGCTGAGGGGAATAAAAAGACATTACCAACACAAATAACGGAAGTATTTGAGAAATTCTATGCCACACTGTATAATTTAAAAGGAGAGCCACCTAAACAAAGGGAAATTGAAAAATATTTAAACGAGTCACAATTACCTAAGCTATCAGAGGAAGAAAGAGACTCACTAGAAGCAGAAATAACCATAGAGGAGATACAGCAGGCAACGAATCTAATGAAACCAGGAAAAGCGCCAGGGCCAGATGGCCTAACGGCACAATACTATCAGTCACTGTTCCACATTTTAGGCCCATACCTGGTAAAGTTATTCAATGCAACAGAGTCAGATGGGACGTTAACCAGAGACACACTGACGGCACATATCTCATTAATTTTAAAAGAGGGTAAGGACCCAGCGGCTTGTAGCAGTTATAGGCCAATATCCCTATTAAACGTGGACTTGAAGATATTCACAAAGATACTGGCAGACAGGATGGCAAGAATATTACCAAAATTAATACATCTAGATCAAGTAGGCTTTATGACATCAAGAGAAGCGAAAGATAATACAACAAGAATACTCAACTTGATACAAATAGTAAAGGAAGAGAAGACCCCGTGTGTAGTGTTGAGCGCGGACGCAGAGAAGGCCTTTGACCGGGTGGGCTGGCCTTTCCTGTTTGCCGTGCTCAAATATATCGGGTTGGGTAACTTAATGATAGATAGAATAACTAGAGTCTACACAAATCCAACTGCTAGGGTGAAAGCTAATGGGTTATTATCAAAAACATTTCCGATAAAAAATGGCACAAGGCAAGGGTGCCCGTTATCACCCCTCTTGTTCGCCCTTACACTAGAGCCTTTCCTCTGTAAAGTCAGAGGGAACTTAAACATAGAAGGAGTAAGCGTAAAGGGGAAACAATACAAAATAGCTGCTTACGCGGACGACATGTTATTTTCGCTAACTAATCCAAGTATCTCATTGCCGAACCTGATACAAGAACTTAAAGTATATGGGGCCTTATCAAATCTAAAAATCAACTTTGGGAAATCAGAGGCAATGGGGGTAGAGATGCCCACGACTCAGGTGCAATTATTGAAAAATAGCTTTGGTTTTAAGTGGAATGAGACGGCCGTGAGATACTTGGGAACATACATACCGGCAAAATTAGAACAGGTGTATGACCTCAATTTCCTGCCTATGATAGCAACGACTAAGAGATTATTAGAAAAATGGCACGGGGGGATGCAATCGTGGTTTGGTAAATGTAATTTATTGAAGATGATAATATTGCCAAAATTTGTATATCTTTTCCGAGCACTACCGGTGAAGATACCAGGTAGATTTTTCAAGGTAATACACTCATTGCTTGTGAAATATATCTGGTCAAACAAAAAACCAAGAATAGCACGGGAAATTTTAACTTTGCCTAAAAAAAAGGGGGGTCTAGCCCTGCCGGACGTACGAGCATATTACCAGGCAGCTCAAATAAGTAGGATCTTGGACTGGTGGCATCACTCAGAGACTAAACTTTGGGTGATCCTGGAACAAGCACAAACAGAAGTAAACCTGAAAAGAGCGATATGGTGCTACCAGGACCTCCCGAAAAGATTAAAACATCACTTAATAATTGGAAATACTTTACGGATCTGCACGAGACCAAATGTATTTAATAAACTAACGACAGATAGATCCCCCTTGCTTCCAATATTAGGTAATCCCCGATTCCCTCCGGGACTAGATCAAAGACAATTTGTAATGCTAAGGGAAAGGGAGCAGGAACAGGCATCGTCTTTCTTAACACAAAAAAAATGGCCTTCGATGACCAGATTGACTGAAGGGGAGGGACTATATAAGGTGCCTTTTTGGCAAGCTGTCCAACTACATCATTTTCTGGTCTCTATACCGGGACCAGAGGATTTTGATAGACCACTAACGAGATTCGAGCAAGCTTGTGTAAAGCCAGGAAATCTCTCACGTACTCTGTCAATTGCATATGGCCTATTGACAAACCCGGAGGAACAACCGGATTTGCCATGGGTAAGGAGGTGGGAGGAGGACTTGAACTGTAGGTTTACAGGGGAGCAGATCCAGAGGATATTAAGGTTTGCACTAGGGTCATCTAGATGTACCAGAATACAAGAGACGAACTATAAGTTGGTAACAAGATGGTATGTCACGCCTGAGAAATTACATAGATGGTTCCCAAATGAATCTAATCTATGTTGGAGATGCGGGACGGAAGTGGGAACCTTGTACCATATCTTCTGGTCCTGCTCTAAAATAAAAACCTACTGGACAGGGGTGAAGGATATAGTTCAGAAATTTGTAGAACACGAATTAGAGGAGAATCCGTCTTTTCTTCTATTAAATCTATCGGATATTCCAGCAAAAAAATATGAAAGATCCATAATTCCTCATTTGATAAATGCAGCAAAGGCATGCATTCCAGGGGCCTGGAAAAAAACACAACCTCCCTTAGTGTCCGAGTGGATACGAAGGATAGAAGATAACAGGAGATTGGAAGAATTGATTGCAGCGGCACAAAATAGACAGGAGAAACATAGAAAAATTTGGGAACTGTGGAACCACTGGATATGCTCTGAAGAAGGGAAACGATACTTCACAAAATAAAATGAGAAGGAAAGTGAGATAGCAAAAGAGAGTATCCCCCCATCTCTGTTTATTACAATAAGTTCTTTTGGTTTTTTTTTTTTTTTTTTTTTTTTTTTTTTTTTTTTTTTTTTTTTTTCTTCTCTGTCGTGTTGGGTGGGAGGGAGGGGAGGGAAGGGGGGGGGGAGGAAAGAAAAATGTTTTAGGAAAATAGCAGATAGAGATGTTATATATTATGATATATATTATGAAAAAGATGTATATGTTGAAAATGTTATGTATAACCATGTGAATTCCTGAATAAAAAGAGATAAATTGACAAAGAATGTTCAAAGAATGTTCAAAGAATGTTCAAAGAATATTCCCGGCCGAAATTCTGTGCGTGTATGGCTAGCATTAGTATTTTATCAGTGTAAAACTTGATCTATCCAAACACATGTTGTCTAAGGCAGTGCTTTTCAACCTTTTTTCAGTCACCGCACCTTTTTTTTTTAAAGTATGGATTTCTTTTTTTTTTTTCTTTTTTTCTTTTTGCAGAATCATACTTGCCTAGGTGAACGTAGCATCTGCCCTCTGCTGGCTTTAACACTGAGAACCGAGCGATCAAACACCATTGATTGCTCGGTTCTCACAGATCTCTGCTTTGCCTCCCCCCCCCCCGCGCTCACTGGAGCGTGGGGCTGTGGAAGGGGCAGGAGCGGCTGGCCCAGGCTCTCAGCAGCTTGCTGAGTCTGGTGTTAGTCCAGGCATGTGGGCGGTTCCCGACCATATGGTTGCAATCTTGCCTGAGCCCTGGACCGGCTCTGTGATGTCAGCTGACAGCGGGCTTCAGCCAACTGTCTGCTGAAAATGGGAGCTTTGGCTGTAGTTCTCCTTTAACAGTATGCAGAATCTTAAGACAGCCCAGTCTAAAATGTTAAAAAAGAAAAATGTTATTAAATATTCCAACCCTGGGACAATGCACACAACCACCTTGATAAATTGACCATCACATCAGTGGTCCCCCCAATAACATAAAAGTCCCCGCTTCACATAAAAGTTCCCTCATCAAATCAGAAGCCTCCATTCACATCAAATCCCCCCCCCCCCCCAATTATCTCAGAGCCCATCCTCCCATCACACCAGAGTTCTCCCATCACAGAATTTGATAGGCGTTTATGAGCTGGTGCTCCCCAAACGCACACTGTCTGTGCACTGCATCTAATTGGTGGTATGGCCCAAATTTGCTAACAGTGGGAGGGCCTTAAATAAAATCTGAGCCTACTCTTTCTATACTCAGCACACATACTGTATATGCCAAAGTCCTTTTCAGGGTCGCCGATAGGGGGGTACCACCGGTTCTCTTGAAGGGGGGGGGTTTTGAAGTTGTAATTTTTTGTAAATTGTTTTTGGAAAAGTAAGAAATCGTTTTTTTTTTATATACTGTCACTAGTGCAGTACAGCATCATCCGGGATACTGACTAGTGACAGTATGTAAAAATAAAATAAATAAATACATTTTTATTCAATTTTTTAAAGATTTTTTTTTTTGCTGCTGATGTATGAGGAGGACTTTGATTTTGGGGGGATAACAGAGACTTGGTTTGATAGCTCTCATGATTGGTTGGCGACCATTCAGGGATATTCCCTTTATCGCAGAGATAGAGAAGGTAAAAAAGGGGGAGGGGTATGACTGTATATTAAGAACAATGTTCAGGTAAATATGAGGGATGATATTAATAATGGAGCTATGGATGAGGTAGAATCCCTATGGGTAGAACTTCAAAGGGAACGCACCATGGGGAAAGTAATATTGGGCGTATGCTATAGGCCCCCCAACCAGATGGAGGAGGGGGAGGCGGACCTCCTTTCACAGATTGGATTGACAGCAAGGATAGGAAATGTAATTATAATGGGGGACTTTTATTATCCAGATATAGACTGGGCAGAAGAATCCACGCATTCATCCAAGGCTCGGCAGTTCCTAAATGTTTTGCAGGACATTTTTATGGGTCAGATAGTAAACGCACCGACCAGAAAAAATGCGGTACTAGACCTACTGATTACCAACAATACAGACCTGATCACAGATATAGAAATATGGGGCAACTTAGGAAATAGTGACCATAGGTCAATTCGTTTCAGAATTAATCATAGTAATAGGAAACACAACGATAATATAAACACACTGAATTTCAAAAGAGCCATTTTCCCAAAACTGCGCTCTTTGCTAGAAAATATCAAATGGGATAGAACCCTGGGAACAAAGAACACGGAGGAAAAATGGGAGTGCTTCAAGAACATACTAAACAAAGGGATTGGCCAGTGCATTCCAAAGGGAAAAAAATTTAAAAGAGAAAAACTAAACCCTGGGTGGCTAAACTCCAACATAAAATTGCATATTAATACTAAAGAAAAGGCCTTCAAAAAATACAAGGCTGAGGGGTCATTGGCAGCATTCCAACATTACAAAGAGTGCAATAAGAAATGTAAAGTCTAAATCAAGGCGGCTAAAATAGAACATGAGAGACATATAGCGGAGGAGAGTAAGAAAAACACCAAGAAATTCTTTAAGTACTGTATATAAATAGTAAGAAAGCGAGGCCAGAACACATTGGCCCCATCAAAGACGATGAAGGGAAGCTGGCCACAGAGGACAGAGAGAAGGCGAAAGTGTTAAATAATTTCTTCTCTTCAGTCTTCACAAAAGAATTGGGGGGGCTACACTAACCCAGCTTGTAAGGCTAAACTAAGTAATACACCTCAGGACGTACCGCCATGGCTAACAGAAGATAGACTTAGAACTAAACTGGAGAAACTTAACATAATAAATCACTGGGACCGGATGGCTTGCTCCCGACATTTCTTAAAGAGCTCAGCCAGGTGATAGGCAGACCATTATTCTTGATCTTTAAGGATAGTCTACAGTGGGTATGGTGCCAGCTGTTAGGAAAAAAGTCAACGTGGTACCAATATTTAAAAAAAGGGCCGAGATATATACCGGGTAACTATAGACCTGTTAGCCTAACATCTGAAGTCTGCAAGATTTTGGAGGGGATGTTAAGGGACTATATACAAAACTTTAGTAATGAGAACGGTATTATCAGTAGTAATCAGCATGGATTCAGGAAAAATCGTTCTTGCCAGACCAATCTATTAACCTTCTGGTGTATCTGGACTTTGCAAAGGCATTTGACACAGTTCCCCACAAACGCTTACTGTACAAACTAAGGTACATAGGTATGGACCATAGGGTGAGTACCTGGATAGAGAAATGGCTCCAGGGGAGAGTCCAGAGGGTGGTGATAAATGGGGAGTACTTATATTGGGTGGGTGTGGAAAGTGGAGTCCCCCAAGGTTCTGTCCTGGGACCAATCCTGTTTAATTTATTCATAAACCATCTAGAGGAGGGGATATCCAGCACAATCTCGGTATTTGCGGATGATACTAAACTAAGCATGTCAATATCTTCTATGCAGGATGTGGAAACCTTACAAGCGGACCTGAGCAAAATAATGGGGTGGGCAACTACATGGCAGATGAGGTTTAATGTTGAAAAATGTAAAGTAATGCACTTGGGCATCAGAAACATGAAAGCAAGCTACTCACTAGGGGGGAAAACTCTGGGTGAATCTAAGATGTAAAAGGACCTGGGGTCCTAGTGGACAACAGGCTTGGCAGTGGCATGCAATGCCAAGACGCTGCAAGCAAAGCCAACAAAATACTGGCATGTATAAAAAAGGGGATTCACTCCAGAAATAAAGAGATTATTCTCCCACTCTACAAGACTCTGATCCAGGCACATCTGGAGTATGCCGTCCAGTTCTGGGCACCGGTCCTCAGAAAGGATGTGCTAGAACGGGAGAGAGTCCAGAGAAGGGTAACAAAAATAATTAGGGGAATGGAGGACCTCAGCTATGAGGAAAGACTACAAGCATTGAACTTATTCACTCTGGAGAAGAGACGCTTGAGGGAGGATATGATATCAATGTACAAATACTGTACTGGTGATGACCCTAGCATAGGGAACAAATTTTTCAGAGAAAGGGAATACAATAAGGCACGTGGCCACTCGCTAAAACTAGAGAAAAAACGGTTTAACCTTAAAATGCGTAAGAGGTTCTTTACTGTCAGAGCAGTAAGGATGTGGAATTCTCTTCCACAAGCAGTGGTATCAGCAGGGAGCATCGATAGTTTCAAAAAACTATTAGATGGGCACCTGAAAGACCACAACATAAAGGGGTATACAATGTATGGTTAACACACACACATCATAGGTTGAACTGAATGGACTGATGTCTTTTTTCAACCTCACAAACTATGTAACTATGTGATCGCTCTGATTTGTTGTGGCAATCATGATATTGCGGCTGCCGTGAGTCACTATGTTCACCAGACACAGCAGTCACAGGATTGTGCTGCTGTGTACCATGACCAGTATCAGTATGCTGCGGTGCCTGCCGGTGCTGCCCGCTCATAGTAAATGTACTGTGGGAGGGCAGAAGTGGTTAATAAAATTACATTACATGCTTTTCTACATACAGTCTACCTTACAGTAAAACGTCAGTAATTTACTTAGAGTGCAGGGGTGAGCAATATGAAATTTAAAGCATAGTTTCAATAGTGCAGGACTAATGGGCCACACACACTATACAATTGTCTTTAGATTTTTTTCCTTTAGAATTGCCAAAACCATATAATATGTGGTCAAACCTGAACACTTTCAATTTGTATGCAATCAGGCAGGCCCTTGCACCAAATAGTTGAAGGTAAATCTAATGGAAATCTAACAACAAAAGTTGTATAGTGTGTATCCAGATTAGGAAAGGGCCAGGAGTGCATAATGTGGAGAGTGCAGGGTTTAGGAGTGCATGTGCATATCACAGAGTGCAGGAGTCAGGAGTGTGTTACGCACAGGCCACTTTAGGCTTCTTTCACACAGATGGTTACCTGCGGCTAGTGGATTCCAGCAGCAAGAATCAGTAGATGCGATTCTCTGGGGCATGCTATTAGCAGCATCTGCTCAGTCTGTCTAAACTAATGGTGGGCTAACAGCAGCCACTGCTGTTTGCTTGTAGCAGTATAGTGAGCGGATGCAGTTAGGCAGATGTCTGAGCCTAAACACAGCTGTCTACGTGCAGGCTTGAAAAGTAGAGGAGAGAGCCGCTCGGGTGTATGCTCCGAACCCGGTGCAGGTCAGATCCGCCGTCCAGGAGTATGAAAAATCCAAATGTGAGACCGCACTCAGGGTATTGTGATGAAATCAAAGGTTTCTTTATTCCTCAAAATAGTAGACAGCCCAGTCTAAAATGTTAAAAAAGAAAAATGTTATTAAATATTCCAACCCTGGGACAATGCACACAACCACCTTGATAAATTGACCATCACATCAGTGGTCCCCCCAATAACATAAAAGTCCCCGCTTCACATAAAAGTTCCCTCATCAAATCAGAAGCCTCCATTCACATCAAATCCCCCCCCCCCCCCAATTATCTCAGAGCCCATCCTCCCATCACACCAGAGTTCTCCCATCACAGAATTTGATAGGCGTTTATGAGCTGGTGCTCCCCAAACGCACACTGTCTGTGCACTGCATCTAATTGGTGGTATGGCCCAAATTTGCTAACAGTGGGAGGGCCTTAAATAAAATCTGAGCCTACTCTTTCTATACTCAGCACACATACTGTATATGCCAAAGTCCTTTTCAGGGTCGCCGATAGGGGGGTACCACCGGTTCTCTTGAAGGGGGGGGGTTTTGAAGTTGTAATTTTTTGTAAATTGTTTTTGGAAAAGTAAGAAATCGTTTTTTTTTTATATACTGTCACTAGTGCAGTACAGCATCATCCGGGATACTGACTAGTGACAGTATGTAAAAATAAAATAAATAAATACATTTTTATTCAATTTTTTAAAGATTTTTTTTTTTGCTGCTGATGTATGAGGAGGACTTTGATTTTGGGGGGATAACAGAGACTTGGTTTGATAGCTCTCATGATTGGTTGGCGACCATTCAGGGATATTCCCTTTATCGCAGAGATAGAGAAGGTAAAAAAGGGGGAGGGGTATGACTGTATATTAAGAACAATGTTCAGGTAAATATGAGGGATGATATTAATAATGGAGCTATGGATGAGGTAGAATCCCTATGGGTAGAACTTCAAAGGGAACGCACCATGGGGAAAGTAATATTGGGCGTATGCTATAGGCCCCCCAACCAGATGGAGGAGGGGGAGGCGGACCTCCTTTCACAGATTGGATTGACAGCAAGGATAGGAAATGTAATTATAATGGGGGACTTTTATTATCCAGATATAGACTGGGCAGAAGAATCCACGCATTCATCCAAGGCTCGGCAGTTCCTAAATGTTTTGCAGGACATTTTTATGGGTCAGATAGTAAACGCACCGACCAGAAAAAATGCGGTACTAGACCTACTGATTACCAACAATACAGACCTGATCACAGATCAGGTCTGCCTTACACTGCTGTTTGCTTGTAGCAGTATAGTGAGCGGATGCAGTTAGGCAGATGTCTGAGCCTAAACACAGCTGTCTACGTGCAGGCTTGAAAAGTAGAGGAGAGAGCCGCTCGGGTGTATGCTCCGAACCCGGTGCAGGTCAGATCCGCCGTCCAGGAGTATGAAAAATCCAAATGTGAGACCGCACTCAGGGTATTGTGATGAAATCAAAGGTTTCTTTATTCCTCAAAATAGTAGACAGACAGTGTACAAAACAGATGTGTCCAGTTGACGCGTTTCACGACATTGTTAGTCGCTTACTCATAACCACACTCAGTGACCCCTGCACTCTCTGCATTACTTACTCCTGACCCCTGCATTACTTACTCCTGACCCCTGCATTACTTACTCCTGACCTCTGCATTACCTACTCCTGACCTCTGCATTATCTACTCCTGACCTCTGCATTACTTTCTCCTGACCTCTGCATTACCTACTCCTGACCTCTACATTACTTACTCCTGACCCCTGCACTCTCTGCATTACTTACTCCTGACCCCTGCAATATCTGCATTACTTACTTCTGACCACTGCATTACTTACCCCTGACCCCTGCGTTACTTACTCCTGACCCCTGCGTTACTTACTCCTGACCCCTGCATTCTCTGCATTACTTACTCCTGACCCCTGGACCCTCTGCATTACTTACTCCTGACCTCTGCATTACTTACTTCTGACCCCTGCACTCTCTACATTACCTACTCCTGACTCCTGGACCCTCTGCATTACTTACTCCTGACCCCTGCATTACTTACTCCTGACACCTGCACTCTCTGCATTACTTACTCCTGACCTCTGCATTACTTACTCCTGACCCTTGCACTCTCTGCATTACTTACTCCTGACCCCTGCATTGCTTACTGTGCCCCCAAGTGCCTTTTAAGGAGGGTTTGGTTCCCTCCAGGCTCACCTGCCCCCTATCTATCCATTAGAGTGCATGTGCTTCCACTGTGGAGACTCTCATAGATTTCAGGAGTTAGGACTGCAGGTAATACAGGGTGCCGTGAAGTGGCCCTGCAGCTTACACATGCATATGCAAATGTGTGCTAACTAAACCCCTATTTTTAACGTATACTATTGGACAGGTTAATTCGATTGGTTAACAAACTGGTTGGTGAATTAAGCTGGGAATTCATTGTTTTTGTCTCAAAAAAATTAAAGGAACACTTTTTTTTAAATCAGAGTATAGCATTAAGTCAATTAAACTCTTGGGATATTGATCTGGTCAGTTAAGTAGCAGAGGGGGTTGTTAATCTGTTTCAGCTGCTTTGGTGTTAATGAAATGAACATGTGTACTAGATGGGCAACAATGAGATGACCTCCAAAACAGGAATGATTTTACAGGTGAAGGCTATTGACATTTTTTTACTCATCTTTTCTGACTATTTTTCATTAGTTTTGCATTTTCTAGGGTCAGTGTCACTACTGGTAGCATGAGGTAATACCTGGACCCTATTAAGGTTGCACAGGCAGTCCAACTCCTCCAGGATGGCACATCAATATGTGCCATTGCCAGAAGGTTTGCTGTGTCTCCCAGCAGTCTCAAGAGCATGGAGGAGCTTCCAGGAGACACGCAGTTACTCTAGGAGAGCTGGACAGGGCCGTAGAAGGTCCTTAACTCATCAGCAGGCCTGGTATTTGCTGCTTTGTGCCAGGAGGAAAAGGATGAGCACTGCCAGAACCCTACAAAATGACTTCCAGCAGGCCACTGGTGTGAATGTCCCTGACCAAACAATCAGAATCAGACTTCATGGGAGTGGCCTGAGGGCCTGATGTTCTTAAGTGGGCCCTGTGCTCACTGCCCGGCACCATGGAGCTCGATTGGCATTAGCAATTGAACACCAGAATTGGCAGGTCCGCCACTGGTGCCCTGTGCTTTTCATAGATGAGGCAGGTTCACCCTGAGCACATGTCACAGACATGAAAGGGTCTGGAGAAGCCATGGAGAATGTTATGCTGCCTATAACATCATTCAGCATGACCGGTTTGGTGGTGGGTCAGTGACGGTCTGGGGAGGCATATCCATTGGCGAACACACAGACCTCTACAGGCTAGACAATGGCTCCCTGACTGTCATTAGGTATTGGGATGAAATCTTTGGACCCATTGTCAGACAATACGCTGTGCAGTGGGTCCTGGGTTCCTACAAGTGCGCGACAATGCTCGGCCTCATGTGGTGCGAGTATGCAGCCAGTTCCTGTAGGATGAAGGAATTGATACCAATGAATGGCCCCCCACGCTCGCCTCACCTAATTCCAATAGAACACCCCTGGGACATTATGTTTCGGTCCATCTGATGCACCCGGGTTGCACCTCAGTCTGTTCAGGAGCTCAGTGATGCCCTGGTCCAGAGGGGGAAATACCCCAGGACACCATCCATCGTCTCATTTGGAGCATGCCTCAATGTTGTCAGACATGCATAAAAGCACGTGGGGGCCATACAACCTACTGAGTACCATTTTGTGTTGCTGCAATGAAATTTCAGCAAAATGGACTAGCCTGCTGCATCATTTTTCAGTTTGATTTTCGGGGTGTCTTTGAATTCAGCCCTCTGTAGGTTGATCACTTTCATTTTCCATCAAACAATAATGTGGCATCCTTTCATTCCTAACTAGACATATGCCGGTTTTCGGTAATTCGATATATCGCGGTATTGCATAGCCACGGTATTGTTATTGTGGCATTTTTAAAATACCGAGTTTCTCTGTCAAGTCTGCCTGACTTGTGAATTGATACATTTCAGTGAGCTGGATGACTCATTCACTCACTCAGCTAACACCTTTCAGCATTAAGTCTCCTAACTATAAACAAAAATGATTACATTTGTATCTTTTCCTTCCCTCTGCCAGGGAGAAAGGAAGTTTAACCTCTTAAAGACTGGATCTTTTTCTGACACTTGCTGTTTGCAAGTTAAAATCAGTTTTTTTTTTGCTAGAAAAGTACTTAGAACCCCCAAACATTTTATATATTTTTTTAGCAGAGACCCTACAGAATAAAATGGCGATTGTTGTAATATTTTATGTCACACTGTATTTGCGCAGCAGTCTTTCAAACGCAATGATTAGACTTTAACCGCTTGCCGACTGCGCACAGTATATTTACTGCGGCAGTCGGCCCCGGCCAGGCAGAGTGACGTAGGTCTACGTCGCTCGCCTGTCACTCCTTCCAGAGCCAATAGCGGGCGGGCGCGCGCCCGCCGAGGCGCGCGCCCGCCGAGGCTCGTTCACGGAGGAGTGCGGGAGTGTGACTGGCGGACCCGATGTCCGCCGGTCACACTACGATCGCCGCTACAGCGGGAGAAAGACAGAGCGGCTTGTGTAAACAAGCCACCTGTCAGTTCTCCCTGTGTAAAAGTGAAGATCAAACAGTTCTACTATGTAGAACTGTTGATCTTTGTTTTTACACTAGTAGCCATGTCCCTACACAGTTAGAATCACGCCCCTAGGACACACTTAACCCCTCCCTGTCCAATACTGTTAACCCCTTCCCTGCCAGTGTCATTTTTGCAGTAACAGTGCATATATATAGCACTGATTACTGCAGTAATGTCACTGGTACCCCCAAAAGTGTCAAAAATGTCAGTCAAGGGTCCGATCTGTCCGCCGCAATGTCGCAGTACCGCAAAAAAAATCGCAGATCGCCGCCATTACTCGTTAAAAAAAAAAACACCAAAAATGACAAAAATCTTTCCCTTTGTTAGTAAACGCGATAACTTTTGCGCAAACCAATCAAAATACGCTTTTTGCGATTTTTTTTACCAAACATAGGTAGCGTAAAACAAATTGGCCGAAAATTTTAAAAAATTTTGATTTTTACATTTTTTTTTGGGGGAATTTCATATAAAAAAAAGTGAAAAATATTGTTGTTTTTGCAAAAATTACGCTCTTTTTTTGTTTATAGCGCGTGATCAAAAAATCGCACAGGTGATCAAATACCACCAAAAGAAAGCTCTGTTTGTGGGAAAAAAAGGACGTGAAATTCGTTTAGGTACAGCGTCGCACGACCGCGCGATTGTCCGTTAAAGTCACGCAGTAAAAAATCGCAAAATAACCCCTGGTCTTTTAGCAGGAAAATCCTCCGGTGGTAAAGTGGTTAATGAATAAAAAAAAAAAAAAAAACGTAACAGTAAAGTTATCCCAATTTTTTTTTTTTTTGTTACACAGAGAATCGTGAGAGAATCGTGATCTTTATTCCAAGCTAAAAAATCGTGATTCTCATTTTGGCCAGAATCGTGCAGCTCTAATAAATATATATATACACACACACACGCCTAGCAGCCCACATTACATTATTATATAGCCATCAAGCAGTGTCTGGCCTACCTGGTGATGACTGGTCCTGGCGCTCTGATCCGATGGCCTGGTCTTTAAAGGGGCAAATCCTTGCGATCCAGAAGTGGTTAAACCTGCAGGAGGACCGGTGTTTTTATCTATTAATGACTTTACTATTGCTTTAGGCCTGGTTCACATGTATGCGGGTTGGTGGTTCACATGTATGCGGGTTGGCGGTTCACATGTATGCGGGTTGGCGGCCCACATTTGCACAGGCATAGCAGCCCATTGATTTGAACGGGCTGCTATGCCCTCATTTTCCGCAGAAAAAAGGTGCATGCAGCATTTTTTTTAAATTCAGTGGCCTTGAAATCCATCCTGCTTTTGCACCATGCGACTAACCTGCAGTTCCTGCTCTGGCAAGCTTTCTGCATTTTTTGTATACGTGGGCACGGCATTTAAAAATAAACAGTTTGCGTGTGCAGCAACGGCAGGTAAGTCGCATGGTGCAAAAGAAGGATGGATTTCATGGCCACTGCATTTTTTTAAATTCTGCATGCACCTTTTTTCAGCTGAAAACGCAGGCATAGCAGCTCAAGCCCATTCACATCAATGGGCTGCTATGCCTGTGCAAATGTGGGCCCCCAACCCGCATACATGTGAACCAGGCCTAAAGCAATAGTAAAGTCATTAATAGATAAAAACACCGGTCCTCCTGCAGGTTTAACCAATTAATGACTTTACTATTGCTTTAGGCCTGGTTCACATGTATGCGGGTTGGGGGCCCACATTTGCACAGGCATAGCAGCCCATTGATGTGAATGGGCTTGAGCTGCTATGCCTGCGTTTTCAGCTGAAAAAAGGTGCATGCAGAATTTAAAAAAATGCAGTGGCCATGAAATCCATCCTTCTTTTGCACCATGCGACTTACCTGCCGTTGCTGCACACGCAAACTGTTTATTTTTAAATGCCGTGCCCACGTATACAAAAAATGCAGAAAGCTTGCCAGAGCAGGAACTGCAGGTTAGTCGCATGGTGCAAAAGCAGGATGGATTTCAAGGCCACTGAATTTTAAAAAAATGCTGCATGCACCTTTTTTCTGCGGAAAATGAGGGCATAGCAGCCCATTCAAATCAATGGGCTGCTATGCCTGTGCAAATGTGAACCACCAACCCGCATACATGTGAACCAGGCCTAAAGCAATAGTAAAGTAATTTATAAACAACACCTCCTTCAGGTTTAACCACTTCTTGACCACAAGGATTTGCCCTCTTAATGACCAGGCCATCGGATCGGAGCCGAGCGCCAGAACCAGTTATCACCAGTTAGGCCAGACACTGCTTGATGACCTATTTTAGGCCTGGTTCACAGAGTCTGTACTGACTGACTATATAATAATGTGCATAAGTGAACCAAAGCCCCTAAATTCAGCAATGAAATTGAAGTGAGGTGGAAATTTAATAATTTAAATTTAATAATAGAATACCGTGATAATACCGTATACCGTGGCAAAACCTTAATCAATTAATCGCAGCATGAAAATCTGATACCGTCACAAGCCTATTCCTAACACATTACCCAGTCCATATCAGTATAGATATCCAGCATGATATTTTTGCTTATTGAGATCTGATATGTTTTCAAAGTACTCCTTTAATTTTTTTTTAGTAGTGTATAGTGTTGAGCGAACACGGACTGTATTATTCGTGTTCGTACCGAATAATTGGATTTTTTGTACCCGAACACGGACACGGACACTTTACTGTATGTTCGGGTAAAAATCCGTGTTCGGTCGTTTTATTTCCGGGTTTTGCATGCTTTGGCGCTCTTTTCATGGCGGGCTTTCAACAGCCAATCAACAATCGTTTAACTGGTGTGCCTTAAGCCATCCCAGCCATGCCTGCAAATGTCTCAGTAGCTGTGATTGGCCGTCTGAAGCATGTGACCAAGTCTTTATAAGTTCGAGGCAGCCGCAGCGGCGTCATTATGCTGCTTAGATTCAGGGACAGAGCACACATCAACGTGCTGGCTGCTGATTAGGGAAAGATAGGCAGGAAAAAACCATTTGTGTCCGGATAGAATTGAGGGACAGGTCGGAGTGTTTAGGCAGGGCGAGTTGTAGGCATTTTAGGGATAGAGTCTGCTGAATTATATAGGGTCAGTGTCTTCTACAAACTACAATCGATATTGCTGTGTGGGGGGTGGGGTCTGCACTCAATCCTGATCTACGATCTCTTCTCAATCCTGTTAGGGACAGAGTCTGCTGAATTTTAGGGAAACTGTGTTCTACAAACTACAATCGATATTGCTGTGTGGTGTGGGATTGGAGATAGGCAGGTGTCAGTGATCCACATCCATTTTTCTGTGTGTGAGCTGCAGTGAACACAATCTTTTTGGGCTGCAGTGAACACAATCTTTTTGGGCTGCAGTGAACACAATCTTTTTGGGCTGCAGTGAACACAATCTTTTTGGGGTGCAGTGAACAAAATCTTTTTGGGGTGCAGTGAACACAATCCTTTTTGGTGTGCAGTGAACACAATCTTTGTGGGGTGCAGTGAACAAAATCCTTTGTGGGGTGCAGTGAACACAATCTTTTTGGGGTGCAGTGAACAAAATCCTTTTTGGGGTGCAGTGAACAACATCCTTTTTGGGGTGCAGTGAACACAATCTTTTTGGGGTGCAGTGAACAAAATCCTTTGTGGGGTGCAGTGAACACAATCTTTTTGGGGTGCAGTGAACACAATCTTTTTGGGGTGGAGTGAACAACATCCTTTTTGGGGTGCAGTGAACAAAATCCTTTTTGGGGTGCAGTGAACAAAATCATTTTTGGGGTGCAGTGAACACAATCTTTTTGGGGTGCAGTGAACACAATCTTTGTGGGGTGCAGTGAACACAATCTTTTTGGGGTGGAGTGAACAACATCCTTTTTGGGGTGCAGTGAACAACATCCTTTTTGGGGTGCAGTGAACACAATCTTTTTGGGGTGCAGTGAACACAATCTTTGTGGGGTACAGTGAACAGAATCTTTGTGGGGTGCAGTGAACACAATCTTTGGGGGGTACAGTGAACACAATCTTTGTGAGGTGCAGTGAACACAATCTTTGTGGGGTGCAGTGAACACAATCATTGTGGGGTGCAGTGAACTCAATCTTTGTGGGGTACAGTGAACACAATCTCATACTGAAGGTTTGAGGGTGCTGCCTGTTCCATACTCCCCCTACTCCTCATCTAGCCTTTTAGGGGTACAAACAATAGTAATTGGGGCCTAGTGTGGTTGTGTACGTGTGATATACATACACTTTTTTGGGATCATATTTTCTATTCCGCTATTTAATCAAAAACCTTTGGGGATCAGTTAAATTGGGGGATAGTCTGTGTTGGTACGTGTGAGAGAGATCCACCTTTCCAAGTTGTTGGGGTTCATCTCATACTTCTGAAGGTTTGAGGGTGCTGCCTGTTCCATACTCCCCCTACTCCTAGCCTTTTAGGGGTACAAACAATAGTAATTGGGGCCTAGTGTGGTTGTGTACGTGTGATATACATACACTTTTTTGGGATCATATTTTCTATTCCGCTATTTAATCAAAAACCTTTGGGGATCAGTTAAATTGGGGGATAGTCTGTGTTGGTACGTGTGAGAGAGATCCACCTTTCCAAGTTGTTGGGGTTCATCTCATACTTCTGAAGGTTTGAGGGTGCTGCCTGTTCCATACTCCCCCTACTCCTAGCCTTTTAGGGGTACAAACAATAGTAATTGGGGCCTAGTGTGGTTGTGTACGTGTGATATACATACACTTTTTTGGGATCATATTTTCTATTCCGCTATTTAATCAAAAACCTCTGGGGATCAGTTAAATTGGGGGATAGTCTGTGTTGGTACGTGTGAGAGAGATCCACCTTTCCAAGTTGTTGGGGTTCATCTCATACTTCTGAAGGTTTGAGGGTGCTGCCTGTTCCATACTCCCCCTACTCCTAGCCTTTTAGGGGTACAAACAATAGTAATTGGGGCCTAGTGTGGTTGTGTACGTGTGATATACATACACTTTTTTGGGATCATATTTTCTATTCCGCTATTTAATCAAAAACCTTTGGGGATCAGTTAAATTGGGGGATAGTCTGTGTTGGTACGTGTGAGAGAGATCCACCTTTCCAAGTTGTTGGGGTTCATCTCATACTTCTGAAGGTTTGAGGGTGCTGCCTGTTCCATACTCCCCCTACTCCTAGCCTTTTAGGGGTACAAACAATAGTAATTGGGGCCTAGTGTGGTTGTGTACGTGTGATATACATACACTTTTTTGGGATCATATTTTCTATTCCGCTATTTAATCAAAAACCTTTGGGGATCAGTTAAATTGGGGGATAGTCTGTGTTGGTACGTGTGAGAGAGATCCACCTTTCCAAGTTGTTGGGGTTCATCTCATACTTCTGAAGGTTTGAGGGTGCTGCCTGTTCCATACTCCCCCTACTCCTAGCCTTTTAGGGGTACAAACAATAGTAATTGGGGCCTAGTGTGGTTGTGTACGTGTGATATACATACACTTTTTTGGGATCATATTTTCTATTCCGCTATTTAATCAAAAACCTTTGGGGATCAGTTAAATTGGGGGATAGTCTGTGTTGGTACGTGTGAGAGAGATCCACCTTTCCAAGTTGTTGGGGTTCATCTCATACTTCTGAAGGTTTGAGGGTGCTGCCTGTTCCATACTCCCCCTACTCCTAGCCTTTTAGGGGTACAAACAATAGTAATTGGGGCCTAGTGTGGTTGTGTACGTGTGATATACATACACTTTTTTGGGATCATATTTTCTATTCCGCTATTTAATCAAAAACCTTTGGGGATCAGTTAAATTGGGGGATAGTCTGTGTTGGTACGTGTGAGAGAGATCCACCTTTCCAAGTTGTTGGGGTTCATCTCATACTTCTGAAGGTTTGAGGGTGCTGCCTGTTCCATACTCCCCCTACTCCTAGCCTTTTAGGGGTACAAACAATAGTAATTGGGGCCTAGTGTGGTTGTGTACGTGTGATATACATACACTTTTTTGGGATCATATTTTCTATTCCGCTATTTAATCAAAAACCTCTGGGGATCAGTTAAATTGGGGGATAGTCTGTGTTGGTACGTGTGAGAGAGATCCACCTTTCCAAGTTGTTGGGGTTCATCTCATACTTCTGAAGGTTTGAGGGTGCTGCCTGTTCCATACTCCCCCTACTCCTAGCCTTTTAGGGGTACAAACAATAGTAATTGGGGCCTAGTGTGGTTGTGTACGTGTGATATACATACACTTTTTTGGGATCATATTTTCTATTCCGCTATTTAATCAAAAACCTTTGGGGATCAGTTAAATTGGGGGATAGTCTGTGTTGGTACGTGTGAGAGAGATCCACCTTTCCAAGTTGTTGGGGTTCATCTCATACTTCTGAAGGTTTGAGGGTGCTGCCTGTTCCATACTCCCCCTACTCCTAGCCTTTTAGGGGTACAAACAATAGTAATTGGGGCCTAGTGTGGTTGTGTACGTGTGATATACATACACTTTTTTGGGATCATATTTTCTATTCCGCTATTTAATCAAAAACCTTTGGGGATCAGTTAAATTGGGGGATAGTCTGTGTTGGTACGTGTGAGAGAGATCCACCTTTCCAAGTTGTTGGGGTTCATCTCATACTTCTGAAGGTTTGAGGGTGCTGCCTGTTCCATACTCCCCCTACTCCTAGCCTTTTAGGGGTACAAACAATAGTAATTGGGGCCTAGTGTGGTTGTGTACGTGTGATATACATACACTTTTTTGGGATCATATTTTCTATTCCGCTATTTAATCAAAAACCTTTGGGGATCAGTTAAATTGGGGGATAGTCTGTGTTGGTACGTGTGAGAGAGATCCACCTTTCCAAGTTGTTGGGGTTCATCTCATACTTCTGAAGGTTTGAGGGTGCTGCCTGTTCCATACTCCCCCTACTCCTAGCCTTTTAGGGGTACAAACAATAGTAATTGGGGCCTAGTGTGGTTGTGTACGTGTGATATACATACACTTTTTTGGGATCATATTTTCTATTCCGCTATTTAATCAAAAACCTTTGGGGATCAGTTAAATTGGGGGATAGTCTGTGTTGGTACGTGTGAGAGAGATCCACCTTTCCAAGTTGTTGGGGTTCATCTCATACTTCTGAAGGTTTGAGGGTGCTGCCTGTTCCATACTCCCCCTACTCCTAGCCTTTTAGGGGTACAAACAATAGTAATTGGGGCCTAGTGTGGTTGTGTACGTGTGATATACATACACTTTTTTGGGATCATATTTTCTATTCCGCTATTTAATCAAAAACCTTTGGGGATCAGTTAAATTGGGGGATAGTCTGTGTTGGTACGTGTGAGAGAGATCCACCTTTCCAAGTTGTTGGGGTTCATCTCATACTTCTGAAGGTTTGAGGGTGCTGCCTGTTCCATACTCCCCCTACTCCTAGCCTTTTAGGGGTACAAACAATAGTAATTGGGGCCTAGTGTGGTTGTGTACGTGTGATATACATACACTTTTTTGGGATCATATTTTCTATTCCGCTATTTAATCAAAAACCTTTGGGGATCAGTTAAATTGGGGGATAGTCTGTGTTGGTACGTGTGAGAGAGATCCACCTTTCCAAGTTGTTGGGGTTCATCTCATACTTCTGAAGGTTTGAGGGTGCTGCCTGTTCCATACTCCCCCTACTCCTAGCCTTTTAGGGGTACAAACAATAGTAATTGGGGCCTAGTGTGGTTGTGTACGTGTGATATACATACACTTTTTTGGGATCATATTTTCTATTCCGCTATTTAATCAAAAACCTTTGGGGATCAGTTAAATTGGGGGATAGTCTGTGTTGGTACGTGTGAGAGAGATCCACCTTTCCAAGTTGTTGGGGTTCATCTCATACTTCTGAAGGTTTGAGGGTGCTGCCTGTTCCATACTCCCCCTACTCCTAGCCTTTTAGGGGTACAAACAATAGTAATTGGGGCCTAGTGTGGTTGTGTACGTGTGATATACATACACTTTTTTGGGATCATATTTTCTATTCCGCTATTTAATCAAAAACCTTTGGGGATCAGTTAAATTGGGGGATAGTCTGTGTTGGTACGTGTGAGAGAGATCCACCTTTCCAAGTTGTTGGGGTTCATCTCATACTTCTGAAGGTTTGAGGGTGCTGCCTGTTCCATACTCCCCCTACTCCTAGCCTTTTAGGGGTACAAACAATAGTAATTGGGGCCTAGTGTGGTTGTGTACGTGTGATATACATACACTTTTTTGGGATCATATTTTCTATTCCGCTATTTAATCAAAAACCTTTGGGGATCAGTTAAATTGGGGGATAGTCTGTGTTGGTACGTGTGAGAGAGATCCACCTTTCCAAGTTGTTGGGGTTCATCTCATACTTCTGAAGGTTTGAGGGTGCTGCCTGTTCCATACTCCCCCTACTCCTAGCCTTTTAGGGGTACAAACAATAGTAATTGGGGCCTAGTGTGGTTGTGTACGTGTGATATACATACACTTTTTTGGGATCATATTTTCTATTCCGCTATTTAATCAAAAACCTTTGGGGATCAGTTAAATTGGGGGATAGTCTGTGTTGGTACGTGTGAGAGAGATCCACCTTTCCAAGTTGTTGGGGTTCATCTCATACTTCTGAAGGTTTGAGGGTGCTGCCTGTTCCATACTCCCCCTACTCCTAGCCTTTTAGGGGTACAAACAATAGTAATTGGGGCCTAGTGTGGTTGTGTACGTGTGATATACATACACTTTTTTGGGATCATATTTTCTATTCCGCTATTTAATCAAAAACCTTTGGGGATCAGTTAAATTGGGGGATAGTCTGTGTTGGTACGTGTGAGAGAGATCCACCTTTCCAAGTTGTTGGGGTTCATCTCATACTTCTGAAGGTTTGAGGGTGCTGCCTGTTCCATACTCCCCCTACTCCTAGCCTTTTAGGGGTACAAACAATAGTAATTGGGGCCTAGTGTGGTTGTGTACGTGTGATATACATACACTTTTTTGGGATCATATTTTCTATTCCGCTATTTAATCAAAAACCTTTGGGGATCAGTTAAATTGGGGGATAGTCTGTGTTGGTACGTGTGAGAGAGATCCACCTTTCCAAGTTGTTGGGGTTCATCTCATACTTCTGAAGGTTTGAGGGTGCTGCCTGTTCCATACTCCCCCTACTCCTAGCCTTTTAGGGGTACAAACAATAGTAATTGGGGCCTAGTGTGGTTGTGTACGTGTGATATACATACACTTTTTTGGGATCATATTTTCTATTCCGCTATTTAATCAAAAACCTTTGGGGATCAGTTAAATTGGGGGATAGTCTGTGTTGGTACGTGTGAGAGAGATCCACCTTTCCAAGTTGTTGGGGTTCATCTCATACTTCTGAAGGTTTGAGGGTGCTGCCTGTTCCATACCCCCCCTACTCCTCATCTAGCCTTTTAGGGGTACAAACAATAGTAATTGGGGCCTAGTGTGGTTGTGTACGTGCGAGATACATACACTTTTTTTGATCATATTTCCTATTCCGCTATTCAATAAAAACCTTTGAGGATCAATTGAATTGCGGGATAGTCTGTGTCGGTACGTGTGAGAGAGATCCACCTTTCCAAGTTGTTGGGGTTCATCTCATACTTCTGAAGGTTTGAGGGTGCTGCCTGTTCCATACTCCCCCTACTCCTCATCTAGCCTTTTAGGGGTACAAACAATAGTAATTGGGGCCCAGTGTGGTTGTGTACGTGTGATATACATACACTTTTTTTGGATCATATTTTCTATTCCGCTATTTAATTTAACTGGGCCTCCATGCGAGACCTGTGTGCCTTGTTGCGCTGTTTTGAGTACTCCACCAACATGGCCAGTGGCAATGACGCCGTTCTCAGCTTAACTATCCCACTTCTATGCCTCCTTGAAAAAACAATTCGGGCGATGATGGAAGAGGATGTGGCACAGGATGAGGAGGAGGAGGAGGATGAAGAGGTAACATTTCCAAGGCTTTCAGGGCAGTCATTCGCAAGGGGCTCCGAGGGTGGGTTCCTGCACACGCAAACGCCAGGGACGCAATTGTCCAGCAGGGGCACAGTTCTGGAGGATGAGGAGGATGAGGAGGAGGAGGAGCTGGAGGAGGAGATGGAACCATGTTCACAGCAGGGTGGCACCCAGGCCAGCTCATGGCCATCACTGGTGCGTGGCTGGGGGGATACAGAGGACACGGACGATACACCTCCCACAGAGGACAGCCTTTCGTTGCCTCTGGGCAGCCTGGCACACATGAGCGATTACATGCTGCAGTGTCTCCACAACGACCGCCGAGTTGCCCACATTCTAACTTGTGCTGATTACTGGGTGGCCACGCTGCTGGATCCCCGTTACAAGGACAACGTACCGTCCTTAATTCACTCACTGGAGCGCGATCGCAAGATGCGCGAGTACAAGCGCACGCTGGTAGACGCCATGCTGCTGGCATTCCCATCTGACAGCGGGGCCACAGTGGAAGCACAAGGCAGAGGAGGAGGAGGAGGAGGTCGCCAACGCAACCAGGGCACCGCCAGCACCTCAGAAGGCAGGGTTAGCATGGCCGAAATGTGGAAAAGCTTTGTCAGCACGCCACAACAAACAGCAGCACCAGCAGCTCAGATGGAACGTCTTAGCAGGAGGCAGCATTTTACCAACATGGTGGAGCAGTATGTGTGCACACGCCTACATGTAGTGAATGACGGGTCTGCCCCCTTCAACTTCTGGGTCTCCAAATTGGGCACATGGCTTGAGCTTGCCCTTTACGCCTTGGAGGTGCTGGCGTGCCCTGCAGCCAGTGTATTATCTGAACGGGTATTTAGCACGGCTGGGGGCGTTATAACAGACAAGCGCAGCCGCCTGTCCAGAGACAATGTGGACAAGCTCACGTTCATTAAAATGAACCAGGCATGGATCCCACGGGACTTTTCCGTACCTTATGCAGAATAGCAATGGATACCGACCTTACCCACCCATTGTTCCATTTTTGCTCTTTCTCACTCTTTTGGGGTGTACCCTCATTTAAAATTTTTGAAAAGAAGCAGTGTTGGCTACCTCGTCCTCCTCCTCAGGGCCAGATTAATGTAGGGGCTATTGGAGCTGCAGCTCCAGGCCCCTACCTTTTATATAGGCCCCGGGTTGGCCATATTCACTGTTACCGCTCTTCTGTCACTTGTAAACACAGAAGTCTGGCTTCTATGCTCGCTTCCCCAGGCAGCACCCTCAGAACCTCCCCACACAGCGTGAAGGCCGGACAAGGAGGGACAGTTGGCGATGCATGGATGTGTTTATGGGCTTCAGAGACAGCATCCCATGTTGAATTAGGCATGCATGGCTGCACCCTTCCTCCTCTGGGTGCATGGCAAGGCACGGCCCTTAAGGCCCTTCAAAATCCTCAGCACCAAGCCCATGATGCTGTTAATCCGGCCCTGGTCCTCCTCCACCGCCGCTTCCACCTACACCGCCCATAGGTGTGCGCAGCCTATTGCATTAAGGTGTGCACCCCAAAGTTGAAATACACATGCATGTGTTTGCCAGCAGGGAGAGTAATGTATCGGGGCCATGTACCTGTAGGCAAGGAGAAATAGAGCAGAGCAGGTCCCAGGGAGATCTTTCCCATCTCCTCACTGGCAATGCTATGTGCCCTAGGTGATTAGGGTGTGCCCAGGCACACCCAGCACACCCTGTGCGCACGCCTATGTCACCGGCCGCCACATCCACCACCACCTCAACCTCCCTCCTACTCCATATGGGCCTCGTCCTTCAGAGATGAAGAAGAACATTGTTTTATTTTTCTGTTTTTTTTTGTTGTTTTAAGTTATTTCCCTATCCACATTTGTTTGCAGAGCACTTGCCATGCTCTTAATTACGTTTTGCTGCCATTTGCAGCACTCTAGCCCTTTCCTTTGGTGTTTTAGAGCCATTTTAGTGCCTTAAAGTTCGGGTCCCCATTGACTTCAATGGGGTTCGGTGTCCGGGAAAAGTTCGGTAAAAGTCCGGGACACGGACCCGGACTTTTTTTTAAAGTTCGGCCGAACCCGTCGAACACGGACATCTAGGTGTTCGCTCAACCCTAGTAGTGTATAATGTTTAGGGTTTCTTAGTAATTTTCTAGCAAAAAATATGGATTTTAGATTGTAAGCAACAAATCTCAAAAATAGGCTTTGTCTTGAAGTGGTTAAAGGACTGGATTCTTTACTAAATGTACATAATATAACTGGATACTAACATTTAGGCCTCATGCACATTGGACGTTATCAAAACGTCAGAAGAAAGCTGTGGCTGTAGAAGGAGTTTTTCAGCTTTTTTGCAGTAGCGTTTTTCAGCATTTTTTAGCAAAACTATACCCCCACAAAAGCTTATGACTCAAAAACGTTGATAAACGCTGAATAGCCGTGTTTTTAAGCTTTTTTATAGTTAGAGTGTTTTTCCAGCTGAAAAAGCAAATTGGTTCATGCTTTGCTTCTTTTTTTTTTTTTTTTTGCCTTCCTCTGGATCAACTGTGGGTATAGAATTGTGTATATAGGATTGCAATTTTTTTTTATTTTTCCTAGCACTTTAACTGCCTCTTAAGAGTGGCAGACGTGTTCGTCTGTCACATTTACTATAGCCTAAAGTCTTTAAATATCTCAGTTGTCATTCAAAACAGAGCAAACATTACTTTCTCCTCCAGGTACACTCTCTGGGTCTAGGCTCTCTAATGCAAGAGGGCACTGTCAGGGTGTCCCTTTAGTACTATTTTTCCAAAATAGGTGTAAGATGACAGGCATTGGGGAAACATAGCAAGCACTATGCTCCCCCAGCCATTATTCTTCTATATTATGATGGAAGCCAAAAGATGGTTGCATGTAACAGGGTATTAGGATCCTGGTGTTACACATCTAGTAGGGTGGCTGTTAGGCCTCATGCACACTGGATGTTTTTATAGCTGCTGTTTTTGGCATCAGATGTTTTTTTCTACAGCCAATAAACTCCCCAGCATGTTATCCTATGTGTCCATAAACACCTAGGCTGTTATCAGCAGTTTATGGCAGGGGCGTTTTCTGGCTGAAAAAAACCCCAAAAAACGAGTGGGTTTTGAGTGGCATTTTTCAGCTGTAAAAATTCTCTAATGTCAATAAACGCTGATAAAAGCCAAAAAAAGGTGCTAACTGGTGTTTGTTTGTAGGGATGATCGAACGGTTCGGGTCGACCATCGGTTCGGCCCGAACATTGGGTGTTCGAGGTTTGGCCGAATTTAGAACTTTTTGCTCAAAAAGTTCAGAATTCGGCAACCAGAACCGACCAAAATGCAGTGGGACAGGAAATGGGCTTTAAAAGCCTGTGATTGGACCAGAACCATTAGCAAAAGCCAATTGAGGGGGCAGGAGAATGCTAGGAATGTGATTGGAGTGACTAGGGGGTCCATAGTCCAATCATTAGTGAATACGCCCCCCAGTATATAAGATAGCCCCCGCCAAATTCCTAGCATTCTTATACGGGACATGGAAGAGAGTGGAATGCTGTTCTGTTACTTCTGTTACAAAGTGTTACAAAGTGTCATGTAGCATTTATTAGTGTGAGGAAAGGGATATCTAGTGTAGTTAGAGTGCTCTTTTACACTTTAGTTAGCTTTAATTTATTCAGTTTCTGTAGGGAAAGTGTTAAGTGTAAGGGGACCGTAGTGTAGTGTAGGGTTAACTGACAGTGACTGCTATGGCAGGGTGACAAAACCCTTCCATAGCAGGGTGACCGCTATAGAGAAAAGCTAGTTTCTCTCAAGTCACTTTCGCTTCTGTAATATGGCTTCGCCGCCGCCAGCATTCTTTTTGGCTGCAGGCGTTGCTAGTGATTTTTTGAGCACATGTTTGGAGTCAGACATGACATCTGAACATGTGTATAGGGGGTATATATACACAACCATGTCTGTATATATACACCTAGACATATATAGGTGTGAAAGGAGCAGAAAAAAAATACTTGCGCTAATGAAATAATTAACACCAATATAGTTACGCTCCTATCACACCTATATATGGCTAGGTGTGTATATACATATAAGTATGTGTGTATATACACCACTATACACAAGTTCAGATGTTTTGGCTGCCTCCAAAGAACCCCAAAAAATGCCCAAAAAAACGCTAGCGTAAAAAAAATAAAACGCCCAGGTGTGTTGTTGCAGGCATTTTTTGGGGGTTTTTGGAGGCAGGCAAAACATCTGAACTTGTGCACAGTACCACTATACACAAGTTCAGATGCTTTTCCTGACTCCAAAGAACCCAAAAAAATGCCTGCTATTAAACCGGCAAGGTGTGAAAAGCGAGAAGCCATATTCCAGATCTATAATTGCACTAATACAAACAATCTTTTTTTTCTGGTTCTGGACATGCTACAGAGCTGAAACTTCACAGGTACACTTTTTAGACCCCCCAGATACTAAATCCAAAGTCAAAAAATCTCTTTTTATTTTATTTTTTTTAATTTTTTCAATAATTGGCTTTTTTATCAAAAATGACAATTTTTAAGAACTTTTTTTTGTGTGATTAATAATCCCTGGGGCATGACCCAGAACCCTAGGCACTTTTTAGGGGCATTTATTGGGTTTTAGGGCTTTAAAATGGTGTTTTTTGATTACCAAAGTTTGGGTCCCATTGATTTCAATGGGGTTCTGAAATCCGGGCCGAACTTTCGGGTAGTTCGGATGTTCTGGCCGAACCGAACTTTTCAAAAGTTCGATCATCCCTATTTGTTTGCTGTTTTTTTATTCCATTGCTTTTTTAAGCCTGGGTTCTGTTTTGAGGTGTCATTTGTAGAACATAACCTGGGTTCATGCTGGTGCATGCTGAACACTGCATGTGATTTGCACTAAAAACGCACTGCATTCTTGTGCACATCACATGTGATATCTGTGCGATGCGATTTGAGTCATATATTATGTATGTCTCAAATTCCATCACATTTGCACCAAAATGTTTTAGGACCCATTTTTTCTCCACACCTAATTGCATTGCATGGATGTGAACATCCATGCAATGCGATTCTGGCAAGCGCACTGCATTTTGCATTCTGTTTCAGGGTATCGTTCATGGAACATAAAGCCCTGTTGACGTTGTGCCAATATGGCATGCGATCTTTAATGTCAAATCGCATTTCAAATTGTAACCTATTGCGGGCAATGGCACCGTTTTACACTGAGGGCAGGTTTGAAATCGTTCCACTTAACACACATGACTAAGGCACAACATATATCATCAACCCCACGTGATACCCACTATGCATACTTAACTACAATAAACACTAGGACACCATTTTGGAGTAAAATTGGCAGCAGCGGCCATTGAATTACAAATAACCAAAAATACCAAAACATTCCCCATAACAGAAACATTATTAATAATACAGTAGCCATAAACATAAGGTTGCCAATCTTTGGAGGCACACAGTATGAAAGATCCACATTGTGTCTGCGTAACTACTTACACGGTCCCCAGCTGCACCACACCGGCTCGGAGACAACCCCAACTCTCTGCAGATACTTCACAGTTCAACTGGTATTCCACATGGGACTCCATACCTTAGATGGGTCCCAAATATGATAATCACAGCAGATTTTACAATGCCTCCAAAGACCCCAACCGCCATGCCACACAAGCCACAAAAAGGGGAGTAATCAAGATGAAGGGGCGGGAGGGCAGGAACTTTCTTCATCCACATTCTTCCTCCAATGCCTAAACTTTGATATCCTGCCTTGACGACCTCTTGGAGTCCCTCCTTCCACCATGTACCCTCCCATCACTGTACATGTATCCTCCTATCTTCATATTATGACATTAACCCTTTCTATTCCTGAGTCCCATGTTTGCCCAGTCATGTTAACCCTTCGCTCATTTTTTTTTTTTTTTGCTTCGGGCTTCTCTCTATTTCAAACTCGCATGTCAGTTCAACCTCGGGGGCGATTTGACAGACATCTGTATGGGTTCATGCACAGATGTCTATTGAAGTCGCCAAAAGTAGTGCAGAAACTTCTTTTGGGAATCGGTGCACCAATTCGGACAGTGACTTTGCCAGCAATAGGCTCTGGTTTGGCATGCTATTTGAAATGTCAAATCTGCCCGATGTGAACGGGGGCTTAACCACTTGCCGACCGCCGCAAGTACATTTACTGCGTACAGCCCCGTACAGGCAAAGTGACGTAGTACTACGTCGCTAGCCTGAGAGCCTCCCTAACAAGTCCGCCGGTCACTCGCGATCTCCCCATGGAGAGGGAGAAAGGCAGGCGGCTGATGTAAACAAAGCCGCCTGTCATTCTCCCTGATCTAACTGCAGAGATCATATGATCCTGCTATGTAGGATCGTATGTCTCTGTGGTTACATCACTAGCCACACCCCTTTACAGTTAGAAGCACGCCCCTAGGGACACACTTAACCCCTGCATCACCAATAAATTTACAGTAACAGTGCATATGTATAGCACTGATTACTGTAGTGATGTCACTGGTACCCCCAAAAGTGTCAAAAATGTCAGTCAAGGGTCCGATCTGTCCGCCGCAATGCATTACTCGTTAAAAAAAAAACTCCAAAAATGACAGAAATCTTTCCCTTAGTAAACGCAATAACTTTTGTGCAAACCAATCAAAATACACTTATTGCGATTTCTTTTTTTACCAAACATATGTAGCAGATAACAAAATTGGCCCCAAATTTTAAAAAAATTTTGATTTTTACATTTTTTATTTGGGAATTTCATATAAAAAAAATGTGAAAAATATTGTTATTTTTTCAAAATCGTCACTCTTTTTTTGTTTATAGTGCAAAAAGTAAAAATAGCACAGGTGATCAAGTACCACCAAAAGAAAGCTCTGTTTGTTGGAAAAAAAGGACGTCAATTTCATTTGGGTACAGCATCGCACGACCGCGCAATTGTCCGTTAAAGTCCTGCAGTGCCGAATCGCAAAATAGGGCCTGGTCAGGAAGGGGGTAAAATCTTTCGGGGCTTAAGTGGTTAATGTTCCATGAACGAAACCTCCCCAAACAGATTGCAAAATGCAGTGAGCTTGACAGAATTTCATTGCATGGGTGGATGCGATTTTGATGCAAGGAAAAAAGGGTCCACATTTGCACCAAAATATCGTAGGACCCTTTTTTCCCCGCACCTAAATCTTATCACATGGGTGTGAATACCCATGCGATGCAATTCTGGCAAGCATTGCATTGTGGGAAAGTCGGAGGTCCTAAAATAGCAGAGAGGGGATTTTTAGCTAAAAACACCAAAAAACGCTCAAAAACACTGAAAAACGCCAATGTAAAAAAGCTAAACGCTGAAAAACTCACTACAAAGCTACTGCCATTTTTATAACGTCCAGTGTGCATGAGCCATGAGGCCTTATAGTTTCTGTAGGCACCAGTAGATGTCACTGCTCAACCTGATTTTTCTCTTCTGCAGTTAAGGGGGGAAGCCTGGAGATGGATGCACAGCAGTAAGCGGAAGGCTGGACATGACTGGGGTTTGCAGGGAAGGTTGCTACCCAGTGGGGGTTAACTTTTTTAAGGAAGAATTAAAGCAGGTGATTGGTTTTTGGGAAGGTGGGGCAGGGTGGGGCAAGGTGGGGTTAGCAGGGGCTAGTTTAGGGTGGGACCAGGGGTCCGGTCAGTTGGAGACCAGACAGCAATAGGAGAACTTCTGTACCCCCCCCTTGTCTATCGGTATGGCAGATTTGGACTCTATGCTGGCCCAGTTACGCAGTGCGGCCATGGCGAATGGTCCGCAATGGCTTCAGGCCAATATGGATGGCTTACTACAGGGGTCGGGGCAGGTACCAGCTTCGCCTGCCCCAACTTTATCACGGCCTAGGAGGTCAAGGCCTCCTGAGCGCCTCAGCCCAGAAACGACCCCTAGGGTCCGCCGTCGCTTAGGGAGCCCCCCTAGGGACCCTTCGACCTCGGCTGTCAGTGGGAAGCCTCCTACAGGTACAGCGGGGGTCGGGAGGAATCCTCGACAAAGACGGGGCCCTGGCAAAGTGAGCGCAGCCCCCTCCAGCTCCGTTGCCCCCTCACCTGCAGCTCTGGAGCATCCGACTGGCTCCCCGGGTCCCTCCGGTGGTAGCGCGGTCCGGCGTGGGAGTGAAGTGCGGGGTCCGGGTGCGGGCCTTCTTCCGGGTACGGCCGTGGCCTCTCGTGGACGAAGCCGAGGCTCCAGGAGGGTCCCCTGCGTCCCATCGGTGGTTCCGGACCGGATCTCGGCGCCCGCCGCTGTCCCATTGCGGCGGGGCGTTCGGCGGGAAGAAGAGGAGGCGGGAACGAGTGGCGGTGCTCGGCCGGAGGCGCCCGTCTATGACGTCACGGGCATGCGACCTTCGGATGGAAGCCTGCTGAGGACAAGTGCTACAGCGTCGCAGGGCAGTGACGTCACCGCCCAGCGCCAGACCTACGGAGGCCGCTCTGTTCCCTGCAGAGTGGCAGCTCCCAGCGATGGAGTCTTCAGCCTGTCTGGCTGCAGCGGTGGCTCTTCAGGGACTGGCCAGGTGTCCCACTCGGCGGAGGTGGAAGAGCGCTCTGAAGGGGAACTGTCGGCATCGGATGAAGAAGATACTCTGGATGTCGGGGCGGCTCCTCATTCGGGACACGGACGGACGGCTGAGCGGAGGCTTTCACCGGGTCAGCCAGGTAAGTCAGTGTCCTTTGCCTCTCCTTCCCTTCTGTTTACTGCTCCTTCTGTGCCTGCCTCTCCTCCTGTTGGGTCTTCTGTGGTATATTCCTCTGGTGTGTCTGCTCTGCCTGCTGTCCAGGCTCCATCTACGCTGTCTGCACTGCTTAGTTCGTCTTCTCTTCCAGCAAGGGGGCCCTCTTCGCCTGTTATTGGCGCGGGGGTCCTAGGTAGCGGAGGGGGGACGCATGTTTCAGGGGGTCTGGGTGCACAGGCAGTCCCGGACGGCATAGGGGGAGTGTCTTTGCTGCATACTCTTTTGTCCGGGTTTAAGGATTTGTTGTCCAGGTGCGAGCCGGCTTTAGCGGCTGCACCCGCGGGGGCGCCGATACATGCGTGGGCTGCTGCAACAGGGGGGGTTACAGAATCAGTGGGGTCGACAGCGGGATGTTCTTCTGTTTCACGGCCGCTGGCGGAATCCACTGGATCAAAAGAGGTGAGTTCGGTGACGCCGGTACCAGCTCCTTCGGTCCAGGCCACAGGTGGGTCGGCTGATGCAGTGGAGGTAAGTTCTGGGGTGCCGCCGTCTTCTCCTGGGGTGACGCCGGTGACAAAAGGGTCGGGTTCAGCAGATGGGGACAAGGAGCTTGTGCGCATGGCGGACTCTGCGAAGTGCGAAGTTTATGTCTGCTTCGAGGGACCTCTGGGTGCTCATTTGAAAACGGAAGTGAGGGAAAAAATTTGGCGTGGTGAGTATGTTGAGATTTTTTCTCTACTACCGTTAGAAAAATTCAACTTGGACAGGGTCAAGCCTGATGAATCAAAAAAAGAGGAGGAAGAAAAGCGCCGGTATCGTTTGATTCCGCGGTCGTTTACCAACTGGTTGCAGGCGTTCACAATTCTGGCCAGTGTGATTGGGGAAAAACATTCAGATCAGTGTTCCCCCCTATTTTGTTATTTGGATTCCATTGGGGAAGCTTATCGGGTCTACGGTGGTACGGCCTGGTTACGATACGACGAACATTTTCGTCAACGCAAGGCCGTCAGACCATCTTTGCGCTGGGATCATAAGGACTTCAGTCTTTGGATGCGCCTCATGACCCAGGCTAGATCTACCGGTCACCCCTTTCAGGGCGGGGTCGGGGGGGCGGCTTCCTCGCCTTCTCCGGCCGCAAAACGTAAAGGCTTATGTTGGCAGTTTAACGAGGCCACTTGCAAGTTTGGAACCTCCTGTCGCTTCAAGCATGAGTGTTCCAACTGCGGCGGTAATCACTCGTCGGCACGATGCTTTAAGCATGGGGGAGCAAAACATGCCGACGCTGGTAAGAGGACGGACGCCGGTGAAAGTGGAAAGGTTGGCCAGGTTCCTAAGTAGGTACCCTGATCGGGAAGCAGCCGCTCTTTTGCTGGGGGGGTTTTCGCAAGGCTTTCGCATTCCTTGTTCTTTGTCGGTGGTTCCTCCTCCCGGGGGCAATTTAAGTTCCGCTAGGACGCATTCGTCGGTGGTCTCGGCGAAGCTTCTGAAGGAAGTGAGGTTGGGCAGGATGGCGGGCCCTTTCTCGTCTCCGCCTTTGCCGAATCTGGTGCTCTCCCCTCTGGGTGTGGTTCCAAAGAAGGAACCTAATAAGTTTCGACTCATTCACCACCTGTTTTATCCCCCTGGGGGTTCGGTGAATGACGCTATAGCGGAAGACTTATGCTCGGTTTCATACGTTTCGTTCGATAAAGCGGTGGCCTGGGTGCGTCGTTTTGGGCGGGGGGCCCTTATGGCGAAAACTGACATTGAAGCTGCGTTTAGGTTGTTACCGGTGCACGCGGACAGCCTGCATCTTTTGGGTTGTGAATGGCAGGGTGGAATTTTCGTTGACCAATGTTTGCCTATGGGCTGCGCCATTTCTTGTTCGCTGTTTGAAACATTCAGTTCTTTTTTGGAATGGGTTGTTAGGGATGTTTCTGGGTTGTCTTCCATAATTCATTATTTAGACCATTTTCTGGTGATAGGTCCTCCGGGGGAGGTGATGTGTGTGACGCTTTTGGCTACGGTCCAACAGCTGTTTGATTATTTTGGAGTCCCATTAGCCCCTGACAAGACTGAGGGGCCGTGCACGGAACTGCGATTTCTGGGTATTGTCATTGATACGATGGCAATGGAATGCAGGCTTCCGGTTGACAAGCTATTGGACCTACGCGGAGTTATTGCAGGGACCTTGGACACACGAAAAATTCAGCTGCGTGCCCTGCAGTCTCTGCTGGGAAAATTGAATTTTGCCTGCCGCATCATGCCCATGGGGCGGGTGTTTTGCCGGCGGTTGGCAGCTGCCACGGCGGGAGTCAGGGCACCGCATCATTACATTCGCCTATCTAAAGAGCATCGTGATGACTTGCGGGTTTGGGATTTGTTCTTGAGCTCCTTTAACGGCCGTTCGGTTTGGTTGGAAGCTCCGGTGTCGAACTTTGACCTGGAGCTGTTTACTGACGCGGCAGGCTCGGGGGGTTTTGCGGCCTATTTCCAGGGGCAATGGTGTGCGGGGGAATGGCCGGCCTCCTGGCGGGATTCTGACTTCATTCGTAACTTGGTTCTGTTAGAATTATTTCCCATTGTGTTGGCCGTGGAGTTATGGGGTCAGGATTTCACAAATAAGAGGGTCCGTTTTCATTGTGATAACCTGGGGGTAGTTCAGTCGATAAACAGCATTACTGCTTCTTCTCCACCGGTTATTAGGTTGCTTCGCCACCTGATGCTCAAATGTTTGCTCCTGAATTCTTTTTTCTATGCTGTGCATGTTCCGGGTGTTGACAATTCGGTGGCTGATGCTCTTTCTCGCTTCCAGTGGGACAGGTTTCGGAGGTTGGCACCGGATGCGGAGCAGCAAGGCCTGATGTGTCCCGGGGAGCTGTGGAACGTCGTCTCGCCGCAGTAATGGATTTGGTTCGAGCGTCGGTTTGTCCTTCCACTTGGACGGCCTACGAAAGGGTGTGGGCGACGTGGCATCAGATGGTGAGTGAGGTGGGGGGTCTTTCTGGTGATCGGGAACAGTTGTTCCTGCTCCTATATTTTGTGAGCCTGAATTTTGAACAGCGTGTGTCTATTTCTGCGTTACGCCGCAAAATGGCGGCCTTGGCCTTCTACTTTCAGTTGTGGGGGGTTGCCGATGTAACCAAACATTTCCTTGTTCAAAAGGCCTTGAAGGGTTATGCGAGGGGTACTCGTTCGATTGATTCCAGGCGCCCGGTTTCCTTTGATGTGTTGTCCCGGTTGGTGGACTGCTTGCCGGGAGTGTGTTCTGCGGACCAGGAGGTGGAACTCTTCAGGACGGCGTTTATCTTGGCGTTCTTTGGAGCTTTTCGGATTAGCGAATTGGTGAGTATTTCCAGGCGGGGAATGGGGGATTGCAGTTGGGGGATGTTTGTTTGCATCCGGACAAGCTTCTAATCCGGATACAAAGGTCAAAAACGGACCAGCTGGGCCGAGGGGCTTGTGTTGAGCTGGGGGTGGTTCCTGGGTCCTCGCTTTGCCCCGTGGCTGCGGTGCGGCATTGGTTACAGGTGCGCTCCGCTCAACAGGGTCCTCTGTTTTTACGGGCTGATGGCACAGCCCTCTCACGTTTTCAATTTACGGCTGTCTTCCGGAAGTGCTTGGGGGCAGCCGGTTTTCAGGGGACGGATTTCTCCTCTCACTCTTTCCGCATTGGAGCCGCCACGGAAGCGGCTCGTGGGGCCTTGGGGATCAGGCCCTTCGGAAAATTGGGCGTTGGGAGTCCAGGCGATTTCGCTCGTATGTCCGTCCGCATCTGTTGTGATGCGGCAGAGGGGATCTGTTCTGTTCTGGTCGGGGCCCAGGGGCGGTCATTTAGTGAATGTTCGTTACGTGTATGCTGGTGTTTTTTCTTTGTTTTTCTCTGTGGGTTTTTGTGTGTGTACTCAGGACGTATGTTGGTATGTACCCCTCCTTATGTTTTACAGGAGCCACGGAAGTCTTGGTCTGGATATTAGGACATTCTTATGTGGTCTGGGGTGCTCGGAGGGCAGCGGTTAGGCCAGAGGGGCGCCAATTGGGTTTCAGCAGGGAGGAGGTAAAGGTTAGATGGATTGGGGTCTCAGGCATGCTGTGGTCCCGTGTCCTCCCTGAAGTCCATCGTTGCGCCCGTCTTGAGCGGCCGCCCGACATACTTTTGTTGCATGCGGGCGGCAATGATCTGGGCCTCCGTTCCTCCAGGGAGCTGATTAGGGATGTCAAACTGGACTTCCTGAGGCTGCGGACGCTTTTTCCGCGGACTGTGGTGGTGTGGTCGGACATTGTCGCCCGCACTTCTTGGCGCCTGGCTCGTTTGGTGACTAGCCTGAACAAAGCCAGGATTAAGGTGAATAAGGCGGTGGCCAAGTTTGTTGTGCGTAACGGGGGACTGGCGGTCCGGCATCTTGAGCTGGAGCAGGACCCGGCCCTTTATCTTAGAGGTGACGGGGTTCATTTGAACGCGGTGGGCATCGACCTGTGGACTTTAGGTCTGCAGGAAGGTGTTCAGAGGGCGCTGTGGGTTTGGGGGGCTACACGGCCATAAGGGGTCATGCCCGTGTGCTGTGGCTGGGGTTTTAGGGTCTTGGAGGGCTGTGACTACTTGGAAAGGGAATATGGAGGGGTAGGGCCCATCTTAGGTATGGGTGGACCTACCCCTGGCAACGTCAGTAGGCGGTATCAAGGGATCCCAATGGTTCATAGTCCTTGAGCTGGTGCAGTGGCGGCTGAGGGCCTGGAGGTCTATTGGGGTCAGGGATACAGCCAGGGGGGAAGTCAAGTTGCCTTCCAAGATCCTAAATGGTCATTCGCTTTTAAATTTTGGTATTGGATTGTTTTTGTTGAATAATGGTAATTCTTTGCTAGCTAGTGTTTTACTAGTTAGTTCTAATAAAGTTGGCTGCTATGGCCTTTTAAACCCAAACAAATGATTGTAGTGTCCTTCTTTCTTTAGACAAGTAAAAGGGGAGTCTGTGGGTAGGTTTGGGTTGTATGGGGCAAGGAGCAGCCGCAGCGTCGGCAATACCACAGTCAAGGGGGGAAGCCTGGAGATGGATGCACAGCAGTAAGCGGAAGGCTGGACATGACTGGGGTTTGCAGGGAAGGTTGCTACCCAGTGGGGGTTAACTTTTTTAAGGAAGAATTAAAGCAGGTGATTGGTTTTTGGGAAGGTGGGGCAGGGTGGGGCAAGGTGGGGTTAGCAGGGGCTAGTTTAGGGTGGGACCAGGGGTCCGGTCAGTTGGAGACCAGACAGCAATAGGAGAACTTCTCCCGCCCGCCCATCCCTTTGTCATTTCGGAGTGTGCAAAAAAAAAAAAAGAAAAAAAAAAAAAAAAAAAGGGATATGGTTATACTCAGTTAATTAAAAAAAAAAAAAAAAAAAGACTACAATACAAAGAAATAAAAAAAAAAAAAAAAAAAAAAAAAAAAAATTTTATCGAACAAACAAGTTTAGGAAACATAGCAAAAAAAAAAAAAAAATAAATAAACAAACTTAACTTACTTTTTACTGATGATGGTATTTGTAATATTTCTTGGCTGCGTTTGTTGTATGATGAATGTTGCACGCATACTGTGAATGTCAATTTGTGTTTCGGACTTTGCTGTTCCTCTAGGTTTTAGCTAGGGCACGGTTCGTGTGTTTTTCTTTGTCATGGCAGTGGCTGGGGTTTTAGGGTCTTGGAGGGCTGTGACTACTTGGAAAGGGAATATGGAGGGGTAGGGCCCATCTTAGGTATGGGTGGACCTACCCCTGGCAACGTCAGTAGGCGGTATCAAGGGATCCCAATGGTTCATAGTCCTTGAGCTGGTGCAGTGGCGGCTGAGGGCCTGGAGGTCTATTGGGGTCAGGGATACAGCCAGGGGGGAAGTCAAGTTGCCTTCCAAGATCCTAAATGGTCATTCGCTTTTAGATTTTGGTATTGGATTGTTTTTGTTGAATAATGGTAATTCTTTGCTAGCTAGTGTTTTACTAGTTAGTTCTAATAAAGTTGGCTGCTATGGCCTTTTAAACCCAAACAAATGATTGTAGTGTCCTTCTTTCTTTAGACAAGTAAAAGGGGAGTCTGTGGGTAGGTTTGGGTTGTATGGGGCAAGGAGCAGCCGCAGCGTCGGCAATACCACAGTCATGTTAGATTACTTTTTTGGGCAGTAATGTTTTTGTGGGGCTGGAGGTACCTGCTAATGTATGGCGATGCAGTAGCTGTACAAACACAGCAACAGGTCCTAATTTGACAGGTGAATGTAGGTGGCTCTGAATGCACATTGTGTTTGGGGCCATACACCTGAACCCACAGAGCTGTCAAACCAGAATCTGCAGCTATGTCCATACAGCTGCTGCATCCCCATAGCATAACATAGCCTGCCTACACACAGCTCAAACTGGGAAAAAAAAAATAATTAAAAACACTGATTCACACTGGCCACAGCACCCATGTGAATGAGCCCCAAGACCTCATTCACACATTATAGTAAATGTGACAGAGAAAAAGTCTATCGCTCTCTTTAAAGGCAGTTATAGTGCTAGGAAACCCTTGTGGAACATGCTTTAATATACGAGTAGTGTATGTTATTAAAATGATCCAGTTCCAGTACACAAGGTGCAGGTAGACAGCTGTACTGGGTGGATGCAGGAGCCAGACACTGCACCAGCAATTTGCTGATTGCAGGAGCAATGATTGCAGGTGCAGTATTAAACCCAAAAGCATACACCTATATTGCAGCTTACCAATTGTTGGTTATAATGCCTGCATTAGCCTTTTATTTTGGCTTTTTTCCTTCTATTTTCATCTGGAGATCCAGCCACTAAGTCTATTTTTTTAACACTGGCAGGGGTGCTTGCAAAGGTCTGCCTTTACGTAAAACCTTTATCCCAAAAAAGAAAAAATTATTGCTGTAACTGATCATAAAGCGTGAGCTGGAGTTTGGCTTCAATTTGTCTACAGCCAGGACCAAAAGTTGAGAATGATACAAATAATAATTTTCACAAAGTCTGCTGCTTCTGTGTTTTTAGATCTTTTTGTCAGATGTTACTATGTTACAGATGTTACTGTTACCCCCCCCCCCCCTCCTCCACTCAGACACCCCCGATCACTAGAACCGTTCGGGTTCTGATTGTTCAAAGGGAAAACGGCGCTCGGGAGAGGTCACAGCCGGGCATTGCTGTCAGTCCATTCTGGGACCAACCTTCCCCCCCCCCCCACCCCCGTGTCACCTTATCACCCAAAGTATGGGGAAGTGATTTACAAAAGTGTTAGGTTGGCAGAGGAGTGCGGAGTATACCTGCTATACAGGCGATTTTAAGGTGGATGCCTCAGGAGGGCTCAGACACACTTTGGATTCTGATTATTGTGTTACAATTCTGCTTGCATTGACCCCCTATAACCAAGGGGTCAGTGCCTTCTGGTAAGCATTCCCACACACTGGGTGTCCATGTGGTGAAGGGAATGAAGATTTTTTCATGTGGAAGAATCATCCTTTAGAGACTGCACCATTCAATTTTATTTCCTAGTGTATGGGACTTTATCTATGATTCACTTATTTATTAATTGTTGATGCACTTTATATTTGTCAATGCACTTTTTATTTAAGATTCTATGGATTTTCAATATATTGTATTTATTATATAGTGCACTTTAGGTGAGCACAGCTCTGTACACTTTAGGTGTATTTTCTTATTACTATGGTGTACTGAAGTATAATTACAAGCATTTGAGAAGTGTCAAAGGTAGAGTTGAGCGAACACCTGGATGTCCGGGTTCGGCGGGTCCGGCCGAACTTGGAAAAAAAAGTCTGGCTTCGTGACCCGGACTTAACCCGAACTTGACCCCGATCCCGAACCCCATTGAAGTCAATGGTGACCCGAACTTTTGAGCACTAAAATGGCTCTAAAAAACACATGGAAGGCTAGAGGGCTGCAAATGGCAGCAAAATCAGAGCAAGTGCTCTGCAAACAAATGTGGATAGGGAAATAACATAAAATACATGAAAATAAAAAATAATAATCTTGAATGATGTAAGGAGGACGAGGCCCATATGGAGTAGGAGGTTGAGGTGGCGGTGGATATGGCGGTGTAGGTGGAAGCGGCGGCGGTGGAGGAGGACGACGAGGTAGCCAAAACTGATTTTGGTTTTTAATTAAATTTTTTTTTATATGAGGGTACACCCCAAAAGAGTAAGAAAGATCAAATACAACAATGGCTGGGTAAGGCCGGTATACATGTCTATTCTGCACAAGGTATGGACAAGTCCTGTGGGATCCATGCCTGGTTCATTTTAATGAACGTGAGCTTGTCCACATTGGCTCTGGACAGGCGGCTGCGATTGTCTGTGATAACGCCCCCAGCTGTGCTAAATACATGTTCAGGTAATACACTGGCTGCAGGGCAGGCCAGCACCTCCAAGGTGTAAAGGGCAAGCTCAGGCCATGTGCCCAACTTGGAGACCCAGAAGTTGAAGGGGGCAGACCAGTCATTCAGTACGTCTAGGCGTGTGCACACATACTGCTCCACCATGTTAGTGCTGGGTCGTGGTGCTGCTGGTGGAGCTCCTGTTGCAAGGAGAGGACGTGGTCGATCTGTGCCAGCTACACGCCCAAGTGAAACACCTTTCTCAGCTGTGAGTAGGCGACAGAACCTGCAGCAGTATTTGGCAGGGCCTAATGCACCTCTACAAATGTTGAGGCCAGAACAAGTACAGGCGATAGTAGATTGGGTTGCTGACAGTGCCTCCAGTTCCTTCACATTGTCTCCCACCCAGTCTTCTGCTGAAAGGTCAGAGTTGGCACCTGCAGCCGATGTCCATCAATCTTTCACCTCACCCCCTTGCAAATCAGCCAAGCAGTCTTTGCCCCAAGTCATGCAGCAGTCTCTTCTTCTTTTTGATGACTCTGTTAGCATGGTTTACCAGGGCCATGCACCTAGCCCTGCCCCAGAAGTGGAAGAGATTGAATGCACCGATGCCCAACCACTTATGTCTCAAGGTGAGTACATTGGAGGACCATCGCAGCACGTCTCGGATGATGACGAAACACAGGTGCCAACTGCTGCGGAATTCCGAATTGTGGAGACCGACAAGGAGGGCAGGGGTGAAGACTGGGTGGAAGATGATGTGGAGGACGATGAGGTCCTCGACCCCACATGGAATGAACGTCATGCAGGTGACCTGAGTGGTTTGGAGGAAGCAGAAGCAGAAGAGGGAGCAGGGTGCAAAAGCGGAGCGGCCTTGTCCTAGACACTATGCCTGCTACTGCCCAACGCAGCAAGGGACCGAGCACACCAAAGTCAGCTCAAAGGAGTTCCCTAGCGTGGCAGTTCTTCAGACAATGTGATGATGACAGGACACGTGTGGTTTGCACGTTGTGCAATCAGAGCCTGAAGTGAGGCATAAACCTTCTCAACCTGAGCACAACCTGCATGACCAGGCATCTAATTTCAAAGCACGAGCTGCAGTGGAGTAGACACCTCAAAAACCAAGAAAGGTCTTTGGCTCCTCCTGCTTCCTCTTCTGCTGCTGCAGTCTCGGCCTCTTCATCCACCTCTGTAGTGGCAGTGGCATCTGCCACCCCCGCAAACAGAGGATCTGCCAGCAACACCACCACCTGGGTCACCAACAACCATCTCCACAATGTCCCGTGGAAGCGTTCTGCTTTCTATCTCCCAAACGCTGGAGTGGAAGAGGAAGTACCCCCCTACCCACCCGCGATCCCTGGCCCTGAATGCCAGCATTTCAAAATTCCTGGCCTTTGAAATGCTGTCATTCCGTCTGGTGGAGACGCAGAGTTTTAAAAGCCTTTTGGCGGTGGCTGTCCCACAGTACGTCGTTCCCAGCCGCACTACTTTTCCAGGCAAGCCATCCATTCCCTGCACAACCAAGTGAGTGACAAAATCAGGTGTGCACTGCGCAACACCATCTGTGGCAAGGTCCACCTAACTACGGATACGTGGACCAGTAAGCACGGTCAGGGACATTATATCTCCCTAACAGCACACTGGGTAAATGCAGTGGCGGCTGGGCCTGAGGCGGATAGAAGTTTGGCGCATGTCCTTCCACCACCGAGGATTGCAGGGCGCTTCAGTTTGCCTCCTGTTCCTAACTCCTCCTACTCCGCTTCCTCATCCTCTACCGCCTCCTCATCCGGTCAGCGTAACACCTTCACCACCAACTTCAGCACAGCCAGTGGTAAACGACAGCAGGCAGTTTTAAAACTTGCCTGTTTGGGGGAAAAAACCCACACCGTGCAGAAGTTGTGGAGGAGCACTGAACAGCAGACCGATGAGTGGTTGGTGCCAGTGAGCCTCAAGCCCGGCCTGGTGGTGTGCGATAATGGTCGAAATCTCGTAGCAGCTCTGGGCATAGCCAGTTTGACGCACATCCCTTGCCTGGCACATGTGCTGAATTTGGTGGTACAGAGCTTCCTTAAAAATGACCCCGATTTGTCAGAGCTGCTGCAGAAAGTGCGGACCGTCTGTGCATTCTCACCCTGCTGCTGCTCGCCTGTCAGCGCTGCAGCGTAACTTCGGCCTTCCCGCTCACCGCCTCATATGTGACATGCCCACAAGGTGGAATTCCACCTTGCACATGCTGGCCAGACTTATTGATTGACTTATTTATTGATAAGCGGGAATAGAACAACAGTATCCAATGGGTGTATCTCACTGTAACATATGCAGACTAGGCCGCAATTAAATTTTTTCCCCTAAATGGGTTTTTATTGAGAAGCGGAATAGAACAACAGTATCCAATGGGTGTATCTCACTGTAACTTATGCAGACTAGCCCGCAATTAAATTACTTTCCCCTAAATGGGTTTTTATTGATAAGCAGAATACAATAACAGTATCCAATGGGTGTATCTCACTGTAACATATGCAGACTAGGCCGCAAATTAATTTTTTTTCCCCTAAATGGGTTTTTATTGATAAGCGGAATACAACAACAGTATCCAATGGGTGTATCTCACTGTAACATATGCAGACTAGGCTGCAATTTAATTTTTTTCCCCTAAATGGGTTTTCTATTGCAAAGCGGAATACAACAGCAGTATCCAATGGGTGTATCTCAATGTAACATATACAGACTAGGCTGCAATTTAATTATTTTCCCCTAAATGGGTTTTTATTGCAAAGCGGAATACAACAGCAGTATCCAATGGGTGTATCTCACTGTAACGTATGAATGAAATTTTTTTATTTTTCCCTTAATTGGTGATTTTTGAAGAGCAGATTTGAACAGCAGTGTCTAAACGTTGTATGACAGTGTCACAGTAAAGTATGAATGAAAAACTATTCTTTCCCTGAAAGCAATCTCCTATCTCTTCCTCAGCAGCATCAGGAACCTGTCCCTAGTATATTTAGAGCAGAGTGATGCGCGGCGCTATGTGACTCTAGCTTATAGAGAGGCTGTCACATGCTGCACTGGCCAATCACAGCCATGCATGGCTGTGATGGCTTCTAAAGGGCACACTAGTTAAATGCTTGCTGCTTGGCTGCCTTGCAGCCGTTGAAACCACGCCATTAAAACCGCGCTAAAACATGAAATAACATTACCGAACAACGGACTGTATCCCGAACATACAGTGAAATGTTTGGGTCCGTGTCCGGGTACCGAATACCCAAAAGTCTGGTACGATCCCGAACAATACAGTCCAGGTTCGCTCAACCCTAGTCAAAGGCTTTTATTGACAATTACATTAGGTTTATGCATTTATTAGGAGTCAGTATTTGCAGTGTTGACCCTTCTTTTTCAAGACCTATGCAATTCGCCCTGGCATGCTGTCAACTTCTGGGCCACATCCTGACTGGTGGCAGCCCATTCTTGATTAATCGATGCTCAGAATTTCTGGGGGTTTTCTTGTTCATCTGCCTCTTGAGGATTGACCAATCTCAATGGGATTAACCACTTCCTTACGGCTGGACGTTATATGATGTCCTGGATGTTAAGTGGGGATATCTGAATGATGCCTGCAGCTGCAGGCATCATTCAGATTCAATTTTTTAACTAGCGATTCCCTTCACCATAAGAACAATCATAGGGGCTGTTCAGCCGCTTGATAAAACTTACAGGCGGCAGGAGGGGACATGGGGACATCTCCCCCCTCTGCCCTACGGTGCTTCTACCAGCTCACCCGTGCGATCAGCAAACCGAAGAAGGAATCTGCCGGTGGCGGAAGTACACCATAGAGACTGCCAAGGACAAGATGGCCCCTGGCAGTCTCTATGACTCTCGGAGGCTCGGGCGTGACGTCATAACCAGTCCAGTTGTTAATACTGCTGTGATCTTGACTGGATAGCCGAGATGTTTTTTTTTTTTTTTTTTTATTTCAGGCTTTCCAGCCTGTAGGGAGACATCTGAGGTCTTATTGACCCCAGATCTCTCCAAAAAAGAGGACCTGTCATGCACTATTCCTATGACAAGGGATGTTTACATTCCTTGTAATAGGAAAAAAAGTGATCTCTAAAAAAAAGTGATCTCTAAAAAATTAAAGGGACAGTGTAAAAAGTTATAATAAACAATAAAAAAAAAATGAAAAATGCCCCCGTCCCCGCACGCAGAAGCGAACGCATGCGTACGTTGCAGCCACATATCTAAACGAGGTTGAAACCATACATGTAAAGTATCGCCGCAAATGTTAGAGCGAGAGCAACAATTTAATCCCAAGACCTCCTCTGTAACTCTAAACTAGTAACCTGTAAAGATTTTTAAAGTGTTTGCCTATGGAGATTAAGTATTGAAGTTTGGCGTCATTCCACGAGTGTACGCAATTTTCTAGTGTGACATGTTCGGTTTCTATTTACTCGGCATAACATCTTTCAAATTATACAAAAAAAAAAATGGACTAACTTTTTAGTGTTTCGTTTTTTTAAATTCATAAAAAAATTTTCCCAAAAAAACAAGTTTTTATGCGCAAATACCGTGTGACATAAAAAGTTGCAAGGACCGCCATTTTATTCCCTACGGTCTCTGCTAAAAAAATATATACATAATGTTTGGGGGTTACGAGTAATTTTCTAGCAAATAAAAAATGTAGATTTTTGCATGTAGGAGCGGAGTGCCAGAAATGGCCCGGAAGTGGTTGGTCTGGAAGTGGTATGGAAGTGGTTAAGGTCTGGGGAGTTTCCTGGCCATGGACCCAAAATTACAATGTTTTGTTCCCCAAGCCACTTATTTATCACTTTTGTCCTATAGCAAGTGCTCCACCATGCTGTAAAATGTATTGAAACTGTTCTTGGATGGCTGGGAGAAGTTGCACTCGAACAGAGGCGTAGCGTGGGTTGTCAGCACCCGGGGCAAGGCAAGTAATTTGCGCCCCCTAACCCACGGGATTTTAGCACTCGAGTCTCTTCCACTAGATTAGTTAAAGAAACCCTTACCCCCTAAGCACATGTATTGTTTGTTATGAAAATACTGATGTAATTAAAGTAAAATGCATCTAAATAAAAGTTTGAATGACCAGCGTGACCCCTTTCAATGCCGAGAGACCAGCGTGCCCCCTTTCAATGCAGAATGACCAGTCTGCCCCCTTTCAATGAAGAGAGACCAGCGTGCCCCCTTTCAATGCAGAGAGACCAGCGTGCCCCCTTTCAATGCAGAGAGACCAGCGTGCCCCCTTTCAATGCAGAATGACCAGCATGCCCTCTTTCAATGCACAATGACCAGCGTGTCCCTATTCAATGCAGAGAGACCAGTATGCCCCCTTTCAATACAGAGAAATCAGCGTGCCCCCTTTCAATGCAGAGAGACCAGCGTGCCCCCTTTCAATGCAGAGAGACCAGCGTGCCACCTTTCAATGCAGAGTGACCAGCGTGCCCCCTTTCAATGCAGAGAGACCAGCGTGCCACCTTTCAATGCAGAGTGACTAGTGTGCCCCCTTTCAATGCAGAGAGACCAGCGTGCCCCCCTTTCAATGCAGAGAGACCAGCGTGCCCCCTTTCAATGCAGAATGACCAGTGTGCCCCCATTCAATGCAGAGAGACCAGTGTGCCCACTTTCAATGCAGAATGACCAGCGTGCCCCCTTTCAATGCAGAATGACCAGCGTGCCCCCATTCAATGCAGAGAGACCAGCGTGCCCCCTTTCAATGCAGAGAGATCAGCGTGCCCCCTTTCAATGCAGAGAGATCAGCGTGCCCCCTTTCAATGCAGAGAGACTAGCGTGCCCCCTTTCAATGCAGAGAGACCAGCGTGACACCTTTCAATGCAGAGTGACCAGTGTGCCCCCTTTCAATGCAGAGAGACCAGTGTGTCCCCTTTCAATGCAGAGAGACCAGCGTGCCCCCTTTCAATGCAGAATGACCAGAGTGCCCCCTTTCAATGCAGAATGACCAGCGTGCCCCCATTCAATGCAGAGAGACTAGCGTGTCCCCTTTCAATGCAGAGAGACCAGCGTGCCCCTTTTCAATGCAGAGAGACCAGTGTGCCCCCTTTAAATGCAGAGAGACCAGCATGCCCCCTTCAATGCAGAATGACCAGCGTGCCCCCCTTCAATGCAGAATGACCAGTGTGCCCCCATTCAATGCAGAGAGACCAGTGTGCCCCCTTTCAATGCAGAGAGACCAGTGTGCCCCCTTTCAATGCAGAGAGACCAGCGTGCCCCCTTTCAATGCAGAATGACCAGAGAGACCAGCGTGCCCCCTATCAATGCCGAATAACCAGCGTGCCCCCTTTCAATGCAGAATGACCAGCGTGCCCCCTTTCAGTGCAGAGAGACCAGCGTGCCCCCATTCAATGCAGAGAGACCAGCATGCCCCCTTTCAATGCAGAGTGACCAGCGTGTCCCCTTTCAATGAAGAGAGACCAGCGTGCCCCCTTTCAATGCAGAGAGACCAGCGTGCCCCCTTTCAATACAGAATGACCAGCGTGCCCCCTTTCAATGCAGAGAGGCCAGCGTGCCCCCTTTCAATGCAGAGAGACCAGCGTGCCACCTTTCAATGCAGAGAGACCAGCGTGCCCCCTTTCAACGCAGAGAGACCAGCGTGCCCCCTTTTCAATGCAGAATGACCAGCGTGCCCCCTTTCAATGCAGAATGACCAGCGTGCCCCCATTTAATGCAGAGAGACCAGCCTGCCCCCTTTCAATGCAGAGAGACCAGTGTGCCCCCTTTCAATGCAGAGAGACCAGTGTGCCCCCTTTCAATGCAGAATGTCCAGCGTGCCCCCATTCAATGCAGAGAGACCAGCGTGCCCCCTTTCAATGCAGAATGACCAGCGTGCCCCCTTTCAATGCAGAATGACCAGCGTGCCCCCTTTCAATGTAGAGAGACCAGCGTGCCCCCTTTCAATGCAGAGAGACCAGCGTGCCCCCTTTCAATGCAGAATGACCAGCGTGCCCCCTTTCAATGCAGTGACCAGCGTGCCGTGCCCCCTTCAATGCAGAGAGACTTACCTGCAGTGGCGGCTTCTCCCCAGTTCCCCGCGTCTCCTCAAGTCCTCCCGCCTCCTCCTTGGCCAATGGCATGGGTTCGCCTTTCAGGAGGAGGATCCGTGTGACAAAAGCGAATTTTCATTCGCTATTGTCACACAATGGGTGGGCTCGGGGCGCACTGCTCTGCACGCCGGGTCCACCCTTTTTTGAAGCCTATTAGAGCCTCTGGCTCTAATCAGGTGATTAAAAAAAAAACCCACTCTGACAGCGCCAGGCTGCTGACTCACTCGCTGCTAAACTGACTGAGCAGTGAGGACAGGCGGCATAGGCGGGTCTTGGCTTGCAACGCCACCCCACCCTACATCAATGGACAGGTGAGGTACAGTCCAGCCCCGCCCAGACCCACCATTTTCAGCCATAGGGCGGCCGCGCTGGACATCTCCCAGCCTAAAGATGGAGGCAGCCGCAGACAGTGCTTGAACTGCGTATGTCAGAGTCAGACAGAGATTGACACTGTGGATGCGCCCCCCCCCCCCCAGATGTTGCGCCTGGTGCGGCCGCCCCCCCTGCACCCCCCACGCTACACCACTGCTCTCGAAGGATGTTTTTGTACTGTTCTTTATTCATGGCTGTGTTCTTACAAAACAATCAGAAAGGGGATTTATCTGAGAAAATGATTTTACCCCAGTCCTCAGCAGTCTGGCCTAAGAATAATTAAGAAAAATAATAGGGCCACCACAGCTGATTGCTAAACCAGAATAAATTACATTCTTGGTTGTGGTTTTAATATCACTTTATTAGGATTCAATGTATGAGTTTTATGGCATTGCTAAATTGGTGCAGCATGGATCAATGTAAGTGTGCATGTGCCGTAGATGTGGGATGTAGACAAAAAAAAAAAAAGGCGCACCCATCTAAATGTAAGCTGTTAGATGAAAAGGAAATACATACAGTATCTCGCAAAAGTGAGTACACCCCTCACATTTTTGTAAATATTTTATTATATCTTTTCATGTGACAACACTGAAGAAATGACACTTTGCTACAATGTAAAGCAGGGAATATACAGCTTGTATAACAGTGTAAATTTGCTGTCCCCTCAAAATAACTCAACACACAGCCATTAATTTATAAACCACTGGCAACAAGAGTACACTCCTAAGGTAAAATGCCCAAATTGGGCCCAATTAGCCATTTTCCCTCCCCGGTGTCATGTGACTCGTTAGTGTTACAAGATCTCAGGTGTGAACGGGGAGCAGGTGTGTGAAATTTAGTGTTATCTCTCTCATACTGGCCACTGGAAGTTCAACATGGTGCCTCATGGCAAAGAACTCTGAGGATCTGAAAAAAATAATTGTTGCTCTACATAAAGATGGCCTAGGCCAGTGATGGCGAACCTTTGCACCCCAGATGTTTTTGAACTACATTTCCCATGATGCTCATGCACTCTGCAGTGTAGTTAAGCATCATGGGAAATGTAGTTCCAAAACATCTGGGGTGCCAAGGTTCACTATCACTGGCCTAGGCTATAAGAAGATTGCCAAGACCCTAAAACTGAGCTGCAGCACATTGGCCAAGACCATGCAGCGGCTTAACAGGGCAGGTTCCACTCAGAACAGGCCTTGCTATGGTCGACCAAATAAGTTGAGTGCACATGCTCAGCTTCTTATCCAGAGGTTATCTTTGGGAAATAGACGTATAAGTGCTGCCAGCATTGCTGTAGAGGTTGAAGTGCTGCCAGCATTGCTGTAAAGATTGTATCAAATTGGTCTGCATGGCTGTCATCTCAGAAGGAAGCCTCTTCTAAAGATGATGCACAAGAAAGCCCGCAAACAGTTTGCTGAAAACAAGTACACTAAGGACATGGATTGCTGGGAACCATGTCCTGTGGTCTGATTAAACCAAGATAAACTTACAGTTGGGCAAAAAAGTATTTAGTCAGCCACCAATTGTGCAAGTTCTCCCACTTAAAAAGATGAGAGAGAAGCCTGTAATTTTCATCATAGGTACACTTCAACTATGAGAGACAGAATGGGGGAAAGAATCCAGGAAATCGCATTGCAGGATTTCTAATGAATTAATTGGTAAATTCCTCAGTAAAATAAGTATTTGGTCACCTACAAACAAGCAAGATTTCTGCTCTCACAGACCTGTAACTTCTTCTTTAAGAGGCTCCTCTGTCCTCCACTCGTTACCTGTATTAATGGCACCTGTTTGAACTTGTTATCAGTATAAAAGACACCTGTCCACAACCTCAAACAGTCATACTCCAAACTCCACTTTAGCTAAGACCAAAGATCTGTCGAAGGACACCAGAAACAAAATTGTAGACCTGCACCAGGCTGGGGAGACTGAATCTGCAATAGGCAAGCAGCTTGGTGTGAAGAAATCAACTGTTGGAGCAATTATTAGAAAATGGAAGACAAAAAGACCACTGATGATCTCCCTCGATCTGGGTCTCCACGCAAGATCTCAACCCGTGGGGTCAAAATGATCAAAGGAACGGTGAGCAAAAATCCCAGAACCACATAGGGGGACCTAGTGAATGACCTGCAGAGAGCTGGGTCCAAAGTAACAAAGGCTACCATCAGTAACACATTACGCCGCCAGGGATTCAAATCCTGCAGTGCCAGACGTGTCCCCCTGCTTAAGCCAGTACATGTCCGGGTCCGTCTGAAGTTTGCTAGAGAGCATTTGGATGATCCAGAAGAGGATTGGGAGAAAATCATATGGTTAGATGAAAGCAAAGTAGAACTTTTTGGTAAAAACTCAACTCGTCGTGCTTGGAGGAGAAAGAATGTTGAGTTGCATCCAAAGAACACCATACCTACTGTGAAGCATGGGGGTGAAAACATCATGCTTTGGGGCTGTTTTTCTGCAAAGGTACCAGGATGACTGATCTGTGCAAAGGAAAGAATGAATGGGGCCATGTATGATGAGATTTTGAGTGAAACCCTCCTTCCATTAGCAAGGGCATTGAAGATGAAACGTGGCTGGGTCTTTCAGCATGACAATGATCCCAAACACACCGCCTGGGCAATGAAGGAGTGGCTTCGTAAGAAGCATTTCAAGGTCCTGGAGTGGCCTAGCTAGTTTCCAGATCTCAACCCCATAGAAAACCTTTGGAGAGAGTTGAAAGTCCGTGTTGCCCAGCGACAGCCCCAAAATATCACTGCTCTAGAGGAGATCTGCATGGAGGAATGAGCCAAAATACCAGCAACAGTGTGTGACAACCTTGTGAAGACTTACAGAAAATGTTTGACCTCTGTCATTGCCAAAAAAGGGTATACTGTATAACAAAGTATTGCGATTAACTTTTGTTATTGACCAAATAATTATTTTCCTCCATAATGTGCAAATAAATTCTTTAAAATCAGACAATGTGATTTTCTCGATTTTTTTTTTCTCATTTTGTCTCTCATACTTATTTACTGAGGAATTTACCAATTAATTCATTAGAAATCCTGCAATGCGATTTCCTGGATTCTTTCCCCCATTCTGTCTCTGATAGTTGAAGTGTACCTATGATGAAAATTACAGGCCTCTCTCATCTTTTTAAGTGGGAGAACTTGCACAATTGGTGGCTGACTAAATACTTTTTTGCCCAACTGTATTTGGTTCAGATTGTGTCAAGCGTGTTTGGCGGCACCCAGGTGAGGAGTACAAAGACAAGTGTGTGTTGCCTACAGTCAAGCATGGTGGTGGAGTGTCATGGTCTGGGCTGCATGAGTGCTGCCGGAACTCGGGAGCAACAGTTCACTGAGGGAACCATGAATGCCAACATGTACCTTGACATACTGAAGCAGAGCATGATCCCCTCCCTTTGGAGACTGGGCAGTAGGGCAGTATTCCAACATGATAACAAAACCAATCACACCTCCAAGATGACCACTGCCTTGCTTGGCCAGTCCATCACCTTTACCCTCAGCTTCTTTAGCATGTCTCCCAGATCTAAACCCTATTGAGCATCTGTGGGGCATCCTCAAGCGGAAGGTGGAGGAACGCAAGGTCTCTAACATCCACCAGCTCCGTGATGTCGTCATGGAGGAGTGGAAGAGGACTCCAGTGGCAACCTGTGAACCTCTGGTGAACTCCATGTCCAAGAGGGTTAAGGCAGTGCTGGAAAATAATGGTGGCCACACAAAATATTGACACTTCTGGCATTTTAACTAAGGGGTGTACTCACTTTTGTTGCCAGTGGTTTAGACATTAATGGCTGTGTGTTGAGTTATTTGAGGGGACAGCAAATTTACACTGTTATACAAGCTGTACACTCACTACTTTACATTGTAGCAAAGTGTCATTTCTTCAGTGTTGTCACATGAAAAGATATTATAAAAATATTTACAAAAATGTGAGGGGTGTACTCCCTTTTGTGATATACTGTAAGCAATGCATTCACTGCTATGATGCTGGATCAGCATGTCAAATGGTGTGGAAGATCTCCAAAATGCATATTTCACCTTGCAGAGATTGGCAGGCAAGTGTCCAGGCCAGGGATCCTCAAACTACAGCCCTCCAGCTGTTGCAGAACTACACATCCCATGAGGCATTGTAAAACTCTGACATTCACAGACATGCCTAGGCATGATGAGAAATGTAGTTCCTGAACAGCTGGAGGGCCATAGTTTAAAGACCCCTGGTCCAGGCTGACAGAGGGTGGGGGTTCTTCTCTCCACAGCTGCAGTTCTATTCTGAAAACAGAGCAGCTGCGGGGGGATCTCTGTCCACACTGCCGCATAATGCACAGTAATCTGTGAATGTAGAAACTACAAGTCCCATCTTCTACTGCAGCAGACGGACTTGTGGTTTAAATGAACTGCGAGCATGCAGTAGTTCATTCACACTGACTTTAGCTCTGAAAATGACAGTCTGTACAGAAGTACGGACACAGAGCTGTAGGTAGTGTGTGTCAGAGCCTGACACTGCAGACCTATTTTAAAAAACATAATAAAATGCACACATTTTTTTACTTGTAAAATAATAGGCATTTTTTTTTTTTTTTTTTAATTTTAATTAAAAGGTGAATTTGGCCTTTAGCCTTTAACTGAAAGGGCTGTGGCAAAAGCCACAGCGCTGATTGTATGCCGAATAGCTGCTGGTTTTACAGGAAGCTCGTTCAACAGAAGCCATCAGTGAGATTGGCTTCTGTCAAACAAGGACCCGTACACAAGGGCCAAAAGTTGGACGGTATCTACTGTACTGGCTGATTTTGGCCAGTGTATACAGGAATTTAGGGTTTGTTCATACTGCTGGGATTGTCTTTTTCTGTACTAGAAAAACACCAATCTCCACAGGGGCACAAAGAAAACAGCTGTGCCCTGTTTACACTTACAGGCAGGCATTGGGTGAATTGCCATGCAGTACGGAAATCTGTCTGAATTTTTCTGTCCTGCAGCACAGCTCACCCACAGTTCCATTTCGCCCCACATTTCTACAGACCTCACTCATGCATGGAAATGGAAGACATATATATGAACATTTCAATAAAGTTATAAAAAAGTAAACATTGCTCTATGTTTAAAGGCCTGTTGCACACGGACATAACAATTTACTGATGTTTATACTTACAATCATTTTAGATCCCATATAAAATATCCCATAAAGACCTTGGATAAATGCACATAAGCAATAATAAGCATCAAATTCTTCATTGCCATATACACAAGTGTAAATTACTGCACTTAAATGTAAAATTTTCTATTTTTGTTTTAACGCTCTGTACTCATCTTTACGTAGTTGTGTGTATTGTTCCACAGGCAACACTTCATCAATATCCAGATGAGTAAAAAAAAAAAAAACGTAGGCCTCATGTACATGGGATTAAAAATGCCATAAGTGCAGAGGCGTAACTAGATTTCTCAGGGCCCCGGTGCAAGAAATCATGTTTTTGACCCTTTTTAGACCCATCGTTAGGATTCATGGCCCTTGTGTACTGTCAGGGTGCCAGGAAACCAGACCAAACGGAAATACAGGTAAAATGATGTTTATTGAGAAAAACAAAAATAATAATTGCACAGGTTAAGAAAGAGAGCAGGAACAAGCCGGGATCCGGTTCAAGGATGGATGGATGGTTGTGCTAGCCGGGGGCAAATCCAGAGCGGGTAGTCAGTAGAAGCCAGTCGTCTGTCAAAGCGGGAACGTCAACCAATGCCGAGATGAGAAGATACGCAAGCCAAACCAGGTCATAAACGGAGGATCACAGGGAACAGCAGACTGCTTTCCAAGGTGCTCCTCTGCTAAGCAGTCTGCTGTTCCCTGTGATCCTCCGTTTATGACCTGGTTTGGCATGCGTATCTTCTGGCTCTCATCTCGGCATTGGTTGACGTTCCCGCTTTGGCAGATGACTGGCTTCTACTGACTACCCGCTCTGGATTTGACCCCGGCTAGCACAACCATCCATCCCTCCCTGAAACGGATCACGGCTTGTTCCTGCTCTTTCTTAACCTGTGCGGTTATTGTTGTTTTTCTCAATAAACACAATTTTACCTGCATTTACGTTTGGTCTGGTTTCCTGGCACCCTGACACTCATGCACGGTAGAACGTCCATTTATGCCCTCCCGGCAATAAGGCCTACACTGTATCTGTCTTTCGGCTATAGCGCGGGTGGGTAGTGGTTAAAGTGAATGTGAACCTCAACAATGAATTTCCTTGATTTGCCTTCTTAGAATTGGTTAAATCTGACCTGGGGAATGGGATCAGTGGCAGGGCTGGTGGGGAGAAGGGGAATGGCATCAGTAATAGTTCAAGTGGGGAGAGAGGTAATGGGATCAGTGACAGGGCTGGTTGGGAGAGGAAGAATGGGATCAATAATAGTTCTGGTGGGGAGAGGGGGGAATGGGATCAGCAGCAGGGCTGGTGAAGAGGGGAATGTGATCAGTAATAGTGCACCAACCATGGCGATGGTGGTGAGGAGGGTTGGAGCAGTGGCAGCGGTGGTGGTGGTGCGGGGTGTGGGATCAGAGGCGGTAATGGTGGGGAGGGGCTTGGGTTCAGTGGCAGAAATGGTGGTGAGGGGGGTGGGACCAGTGGCGGCGGTGGTGGGGAGGGAAGTGGGATCAGAGGCGGTGATGGTGGGGAGGGGGCTGGGATCAGTGGCGGCAATGGTGGGGAGAGGCAAGGGATCAGTGGCGGCAATGGTGGGGAGGGGGGTGGGATCAGTGGCGGCGGTGGTGGGGAGAAGGGTGTGATCAGTGGCGGCGGTGGCGGGGAGGGGGGTGTGATCAGAGGTGGTGATGGTGGTGAAGGGGGGGTGAGATCAGTGATGGTGAGGGGGGTGGGATCAGTGGCGGTGGTGAGGGGGGGTGGATGGTGGGGTGGGATCAATGGCGGTGGTGAGGGGGGGTGATGGTTGGGAGGGGGGTGGGATCAATGGCGGGGTGAAGGGGTGATGGTAGAGAGGGATCAGTGGGGGCGATGGTGGGGTGGGGAGGGGGTGGAGGAGGGGTGGGATTTGGTGTCATCCTCCCCCACCACCACCATCACCACCACCTCTGTCTTACTGATCCCATCATCCCCCCACCACCGCAGATCTCATCCCTACACCCCCCCCCCCCCCAACACCTCTGTTGTAGATAGGGATGAGATCTGTTCTGTGCCAGGCATGGGATCATTAAGAGGCAGCAAGCCAGCAAGGGTGGAGTTTGGGATCAAAATTCTTCAAGGCAAGTTCACTTACAATTAGCAGTCGAGTCTGTCAGTCAGATGATTATTCCCCCTCACTCAGCAACTCCAGCCAGGCAGGCATGCTTCTTCTAGCAGGCAGCATGTGGTCTCTTCGCACTCGCAGAGGGGAGAACTCCTCCTCCCCCAGCACTCTATTGGTGTCAGCTGGTCAGCTGACTTTCTTTCAGTGACTGTCCACCCCTGCCTCACTGCATCAGCCTTCTCTGATTGGAGGATCGGCAGGGCTGAGGGCGGTGCTGGCAGCAGCAGATTGCTTTACAGAAAACTGGCCGCTGTAAACACCAGCCGGTGTCTACAGTTACAGACTCAGCCACTAGCGAACACTCAGGCGAATGGACGGGCCCCCTCACGCCGCAGCCGCGGTAAGAGAATGGGGGCTGGCGGGTCCCCCCTCAGGTGGCGGAACTCAAGGGCCCGGTCGCAAGCGCGACTGCTGCAACCCTGATAGTTCCGCTACTGCATAAGTGCAAGGTCCCGCCAACGAGAACCAACACTTAACGCACAGTAAAACGGTGCGCTTTATCTTGGAGGTAATGTAAACAAGCACGTAGGCCCCATTCAGATTTGTTTCCACATGCATGATGATATGATTAGAGATTTGTTTGCTGCTTTATTTTCAATTGGTGTATATTCATGGGACAAAAACAAGGGTCTGAGAGTCCATTCACATTCCATTATGTGAAGTCTCTGCAAGTCGCGCCAAAGTCTCGGTGCACAGCGGTGCACGCAACTTCACAGGTCGCCCCCCAAAGTCGTGTCGCGCTAGTCTGAATGGGCTCTTACCAAAGATAAGTTGCATGGATTGTAAGTAAAACTCTGGAAGCTGTGTCTAAGAAGGCAGGCACAGGGAAATAGGATTAGTCACCAGTATTGCCTGTGGTCTTCCTCAAGCTGATCCTGTCCCCATTACTGGTGTACAATGCCTTGTTCTGCACGGTTGTCTCTGGGTGCAGACAGCTTGGTAGGGATAGAGCTTTCCTTTATGTCGGAGGCCCCAGCAAGAAGAATGGTGAGCACTATAGTAGCACTATTATGAAATCTCCTGAGCCCAGCAGACAGTAGCATCAGTGCCCTAAATCTCACACTGCAGATCTAAAAGGTATAAGGCTGTCAGCACAGAGGAGGAAGTTTAGGGTACTGCTTAGGCACAAATAAAACTTTTAAACAACCCCTATAATATAGCAAATCTTTATTTTTTAGGTTTAGAAGCACCTTTAATTTTTATGTCAACAATACAAGTCTGAATCAAATAAGTAATTTACAACATAAAATATTAATACAAAAATCAAAACATAGAACATAGCTCACAATGAGAGGAGAACACAGTAGAGGATGCTATGGAGAAATGTCAGGCATCTCATGGTGTTAAAGGATAATTTCCCTTTTTAGAAAAAAAGGTAAAAAAATTGACATTTATTTTACTGATGAGCCTGTAAAGCATTGCACCAGCGATCTATGCCATGCAGGTCTCCAGCAGATCTGTCAGTGTATCCATTTACCTATACAACAGTTACAATCTGATAGGAAGAGAGAATGGGGGGGAAAAGGGGAGCAGTCTATAGCACCCCTTTTCCTCATGGTACGGAGGCAGGAGCAGGCTGTTTAAGGTCCCCTATTGACCTTGAATACAGGGTGAGGGGAACAAAATCACTGTCTCTGGGGGAAAAGGTTAGCTGACCTTTTCCTTGGGGGGTCAAGTGACCTCTTTCCCGCCCAAATTTTATCTCTGTATCTGGGGAGAATGGGCTAGCTGACCTTTTCCAGGGGTCAGGTAGCCTCTTCCCGCTCTTTTCTCCCGCTGCATTATTCCAGAACCCCGATCCAGAGGTATTTAACCACTTTCAGACCGGAGGATTTGGCTGCTCAATGACAAGGCCCTATTTTGCGATTCGGCATTGCGTGACTTTAACGGACAATTGCGCGGTCGTGCGACGCTGTACCCAAACGAAATTGATGTCCTTTTTTTCCCACAAACAGAGCTTTCTTTTGGTGATATTTGATCCCTTGTGCGATTTTTATTTTTTGCACTATAAACAAAAAAAGAGCAACAATTTAGAAAAAATAATATTTTTCACATTTCATTTTTTTATATATATATGAAATTCTCAAAAAAAAAATTAAAAATAAATTTTTTTTAACATTTTAGGCCAATTTGTTTTCTGCTACATATTTTTGGTAAAAAAAAAATCGCAATAAGCATATTTTGGTTGGTTTGCGCAAAAGTTATTGCGTTTACTAACTACAGGAAAGATTTATGTAATTTTTATTGTTTTTTATTTTTGCTAGTAATGGCGACAATCTTTTTTTGCGGGACTGCGACATTGCGGCGGACAGATCGGACCCCTAACTGACATTTTTGACACTTTTCGGGGTACCAGTGACATTACTACAGTAATCAGTGCTATAAATATGCACTGTTACTGTAAAAATGACACTTGAAGGGAAGGGGTTAACTTTGCTGGTGATCAAGGGGTTAAGTGTGTCCCTAGGGGCATGATTCTAACTGTCAGGGGGCGTGGCTTGTGAAGTCATCACAGAGACATGCGATCCTATATAGCAGGATCACATAACCTCTGTGATTACTTCAGGGAGAATGACAGATGGCTGTGTTTACATCAGCCGTCTGTCCTTCTCTCACAGCTGCGGGAGACCGCCAATGGCCAGCGGCCATCGGAGCCGCCGGTCACATGCGCTGGCTTCCCAGCTGACGAGCAGGGATGGGAGTGGCGTGCGATCGCCCCCTAGCTCCACCCAGATGAGCGCTGAAGCGTGAGAACTGAAATTACACTCTGCTGAGCTCAGTGGTGAGGAGAGGTCCGAGTTCAGATTGGAAGGAAAAGACACACCCTGTTTCACACCAAAACAGAGCCTAGGCTGTCAGTTTGCTGGAGGACCCTCCCATCACCTTTTTTCTCTTAGTGGCAGGAAAACTTGTCAGAGGTGACTCATGCTGATAGCAGAGGAATAAAGCAGCAGACAGAAATGACACTTAATGCTTTAAATTGATACAAGTACACACCATAGGGAGATATGCTTTGTTCATATTTCATATCTGAGGTTTACAACTACTTTAACCAGTTCTGGACCGGAAGATTTTGCCCCTTAATGACCAGGCCATATTTTGCGATTCGGCCCTGCGTTTACAATAGCTGACCATCCTTCTCTCTCAGCGGGGAGCAATCGTGGGTGCCAGGCGGCAATCGGAGCCGCCTGCCCCGTGCATCGGCATCCCCCCTGCTAAGTGGGGGCGGGATCGTGCCACCGCCCGCTCACCCCCTAGCTGCAGGCGCAAGACCGACATATACCTATGTCAGTTCGCGCAGGAGGGCCGCCCTGCCGCAGTATAACTGCGGCCGGGCGGTCGGAAAGTGGTTAAAGCCCATTCGCACCACCAACCTTGGGCAATATTACTCATTGTAGGTCCAATGTGATGACAGAACGGAAAAGGGAAAAAAAAAAAAAAGGATACAGATCTCATGCAATAAGATCAAGTAACCATTACTGAATAAAAATCAAGCTCATGGTGCTAAAACTGACTTGCCAGCTTAGTGCCTATTCAATAAATGTTACTTGATTTTATGAATCAAGATCTATGCAATCTGTTCTTTTTTTGTAAAGGGGAAGTAGGGTTGCACCGATACTGGTATCTGTGCCGATACAAAGCATTTGCACAAGTTTCGGTACTCATGCAAATGCTCCAATACCTGAAAGATACCTCCAGGCATTGGTGACAGATGTGTATAGTGGGAGTACAGTTGAGGCGTGTTGGAGGTGGAGTAGAGGGTAGTTGCAGAGGTGTGCAAGGAAGTACAGTGGTGACAGAGTTGGTTGAAGGGGGCCTGATGATGTCAGAGATGTGTGGTGGGAGTCCAATTTTTTTTTTTTTTTAGCAGAGGTGTGCTCAGTGGGTGCAGAGTTGTATGAGCAGGTATTTGGTGAGGATGAAAAAGTGATAGTAAAGGTGTGGGATGGGGTACAGTGGTGGTCAAGATGTGGAATGCACAATAGTGATCTGCTGTAATCTCTAGCAACCAATTAGTGAGCAATATTGATGTACAGTAATCTCTAGCAACCAATCAGTGAGTGGTAATAACCTCTGGCAATTGGCAAACAATTGCTACCTGATCTGCTGCAGTAAACAGATTTAGAGTCTAGCTGCTATTTATTATTGTGTCTCTGAGTGGGGGGGGGGGGGTGGAATAAATGTTTGCCAGGTGCCTTCCTAGTTTCCTCCTTCCCTCTGTCAGCTGTCACCTCTGCCCCCATGTCTTTCCAGCTGCCACCTCCTCTACCCCCCACCAGCCTCCATTCCTCCCAACATTGTCCTCAACTCCTAAAGCCTCCTACTCTTATCTACAGCTGTAAATGAATAACTGGCTGACCATACATTCCTTTAATATGTCCACAGCCATCAATACATAGCCCAGCCCTCATGCCCTATCCTCTACCACCCCAATTTAACACTCCAGAGGTCTTTCCCCAGCTATCACAGCCTTTTCCATACCAACCCTCCCACCCCCGCCTCGACTACACTGCCCTCACTTACCCCCTACTCTCACCCTGCCCTAAACCCAGCCTCACCTAACCCCTTAACTCCCCCCTCCCCACCTTCCAAACCACCCCTCTACCCACTCTTCCTTGGTATAGGTGGAGTAGAACTGGGGGAATCCATAGCGGAGAAGGATCTGGGTGTTCTGGTAGATCCTAAGCTTAATAGAAGCATGCAATGCCAAGCTGCGGTTTCCAAAGCAAGCAAAGTCCTTTCTTGTATTAAGAGAGGTATGGACTCCAGAGAAAGAGATATCATTTTGCCCCTGTACAAATCATTAGTAAGACCTCATCTGGAATTTGCAGTTTAGTTTTGGGCACCAGCTCTTAAAAAAGATATCGGGGAACTGGAGAAAGTGCAGAGAAGGGCAACCAAACTGATAAGAGGCATGGAGAAGCTCAACTATGAGGAAAGCTTAGAGGAACTGAATTTATTCTCTCTTGAGAAGAGGAGATTAAGGTGGGAGATATGATCAACATGTATAAATACATAAGGGGTCCATATAGTGAACTTGGTGTTGAGTTGTTCACTTTAGGGTCAACACAGAGGACAAGGGGGCCCTCTTTACGTCTAGCGGAAAACAGATTTAGTCTCCAAATACGGAAAGGTTTCTTCACTGTATGAGCTGTGAAAATGTGGAATAGAACTCCCTCCAGAGGTGGTTCTAGCTAGCTCACTAGATTGCTTTAAAAAAGGCCTGGATTCTTTCCTGGGTGTACTTAATATAAGTGAGTACTAAAATTTTGTTAGGCAAAGTTAATGCAGGGATTATCTGATTGCCTCTCGGGGGATCAGGAAGGAATTCTTTTCCCCTGCTGTAGCAAATTGGATCATGCTTTGCTGGGGGTTTTTCGCCTTCCTCTGGATCAACTGCGGATATAGGATTGTGTATATGGGATTGTATCGTTGGGTTTTTAAATACTGTTTTTTGTTTTTTTTTTTTGTTTGAACCAGATGGACTTGTGTCTTTTTTCAACCTGACTAACTATGTAACTATGTATAGGAAATAGGTATCGGCGTGTACTTTCAAAAAAAAAAAAAAGTATCGTTACTCATACTCTGTTAAGAAAAAAAAAATGGTATTGGTGCATCCCTAAGGGGAAGCAAAGCCAAACACCAACTTCTTCGAAACATTCCTTTCCCCCTAAGGAAGGGGTGCTCAATCTTCTGAAGAGCAAGGGCGACTTAAGTGACTTGGTAATCGGTCACGGGCAACAACGAACTATGTGGTTTTAAAGCCCCCCCCAAAATGTAAACAAGCCCTTATGGTCCTGAGCCCCCTATGAGGGTGTTTTCACACTAATGCACTGCGGTTTACAAAATGCTGCAGGATTACATGACCAGATCAGACAAAATCATTTTTATTTTGAAAGGGAGTATGTAGAATACGTGTCTGGAGCGAAGTTCAGAATAGTTTGTGTAAGCTTTTCTTCCAATTTATATTTTGGAAAACCTTGGTTTGGATTGGACATTCCTTCCTGTGAACTTCTTCCATTCTACACTCTTACTGGAAATTGCCATTACCTCCTTGCCCCTCAGGATACAATTACAAAGTACTAAGCATTTTTCTTCTGATTTTCTTTCAAACTTTTGGACCAATACAAAGTCAACATGAAATCTATCAATTCCAAAAAGGGCTAGTTCACAACAGCAATGGGTAAACACTGAACATGAGAAAGGCATCAAAGTGCACTTATGCCTCATACACACAGGATGTTTTTAGAGCTGCTTCTAGGGGTATCTAGTGTTTTCTTTTTTCCCTGCCTCTACACCCCTCCATGTTAGCCTAAGTGTCCATGCACGCATAGGCTTTCAGCAGCATTTAGGGGCAGGAACTTTTAGAGGCAGGGAAAAAAATCCACTGCCAGTGCATCCAGTAGCACCAGAGTTTGCGAAGAAAAGACACTTAAAGCTACTAAAAGCTGCTATATGGCAGTGCTTAACCACTTACCGACCGCCCACCGCAGATGTACGTCACTAATTTGACGCTAAATACCGTGGTTATGGCAGCAGATAGTTGCCATAATCCCGGTATTTTTTAAAACGGCGGGCGATCAGCTTTCAGGTAAGGGTGGTCCCAGCGGCAGATTTGCCATGGGATTACCCTTACCGGGCGGCGGAAGAGGTGCCCCCCCACTCCCGCCGCGTCCCGGTCCTTTTCCTCGCTTACTGGACCTGCCGGCAGCAGGGAAAACGATCCGATCTCGGATCCTCTTAGACAGGAAGTCGAGTGAAGGCAAGATGGCCCTCACTTGACTCTATGGTCTTGGAAGACCGGAGTGATGTCAAACGTCGTTGCCTAGCAACCAGCTTAAAGAGCCGATTTTTTTTATAACCATTTTTTATTCTCTTTTTTAGTGTACTTGTGAGATCTGAGGACTTTTTGACCCCAGATCTCACAATAAAGTGGTCCTGTCATGGCTATTTCTATTACAAGGAATGTTTACATTCCTTGTAATAGGAATAAAAATGATCAAATTATTATTATTTTTTTTAAAAACTGTGTAAAAATCAAAAATAGTAAATAAAATAAATAGGAAAAAAAAATGAAAGCGCCCTGTCCCCGTTAGCTCGCACGCAGAAGCGAACGCATATGGAAGCCCCGCCCACCAGAGGCGTTACTTGAACCTTCAGGGCCCCGGTGCAAGAAACCATGAAGGGCCCCCGGACCCCTGGCCAGGGCCCTTCCCTTCAAGCCTGGGGCTCTTCCCACTGATCCTGGGGCCCTTTACTCTCATTGCGAGTCCCTTTTTTACAGTCCCGCAGTGGGCCACCTTCCTGCCATCTTGGGGCCTCCCCACGGTGGTGGAATGCCAGGGCTTGGTTGCAAGTGTGACCTTTGCGATCCTGGAAGTTCACCCACTTGTGTCAGTAGTTTTTATTTTTTGGTATTTTAATTTTATTATTTTTTATCATTTTATTTTATTTTTTTACAATGTTACTGACTATGACTCTGTCCATTCAGAAAAAGAAGGAGGTGGTAAATGACATATTTACCAACCCCTTCCTGGTTCTCTATTGTGACATCCGCTGCAGGAGAAGAGAGGGAGCATAGTGGGGGGGGGCAGCATAGTGGGGGGGGGACCAGGGGAGCACACAGGGGCCCAGAGACAGCAGAACACAAGTGAACTGGATAGGAGGAGTGGTGGGGGCAGCATACAAAGGAACCAATCTCCTCCATTTTCCTCCTGCAGCTACAGGAGGAAAAAGGAGGACATTGATTTCTCTACATGCTGCCCCCGCTGCCCCTCCTATCCAGGTGTACAGGGGAGCCGCACAGGCCCCCTGGAGCATGGGGCCCGGTTGCAATTGCAACCCCTGCAACCCCTGTAGTTACGCCCCTGCCGCCCACATATGTAAAGGGTGTTCAAACCACACATGTGAGGTATTGCCATGATCGTTAGATTGAGAGCAATAATTTGAGCCCTAGAAACTGTAGAATTTTTTAAAGTATCGCCTATGGGATTTTTAAGTACCAAAGTTTGTCGCCATTCCGCGAGCGTGCGCAATTTTGAAGAATGACATGTTGGGTATCTATTTACTCGGCATAACATTATCTTTCACATTATGGAAATAATTGGGCTAACTTTACTGTTTTCTTATTTTTTAATTCAAAAAATTGAATTTTTTTCAAAAAAAATTGCGTTTGGAAGACCGCTGCGCAAATACGGTGTGATAAAAAATATTGCAACGATCTCCATTTTATTCTCTAGGGTCTCTGCTTAGAACCCCCAAACATTATATATATTTTTAGCAGTTTTCTAGCAAAAAAAAACAGATTTTACCTTGTAAGCACCAAGTGTCAAAAATAGGCCTGGTTTTAAAAAGGTTAAACATTAATTTCATTGGCCAGAATAAATGTAACGCGCAAGAGCTTGACGCCAGGCATTTTTTTTTTTTTTGCAAAAATGCTGCTGGCTTCTAGCAGAGTTAAAGTGGTTGTAAACGGCTGGATGTTTTTTTTTTTTTTTTTTTTTAACCCTGCAAGGTAAAGCCAAAATGTGCTAGTATGCTAGTTAACTCACACTTTAAATAAACATCCTGCTGGCATGAGGCCTTAAATACACATGAAAAAGAATACATAGATAGTTTGGTTTCAGCTGTGAACAAAAACACACATCCACACATGTTAAAAATTGCATGTATACTTGTTCAGCAGGAGGAGTTTTGTTTTTTTAGAAGTACCGACTCAGCCAAAATATGCTTGTGCGTATAATAAGCATAGTAACTAACAACTGGGCAACCAAACAATTATGAAAGGTTCCATATTGAGATGAAATAGCCCTATAGGCAGCATCTCCTTGGGCAAAAGCAGGGTTTGAAAAACTCTTCCTCTGTAGGCGACGGTTGAATAACCGAATGCACAACAAAAAAAACAAAAAAAAAACATGACAATGGAAGTCATTCATAGGTACAAAGAAAAAAGAAAAACTTCAAACCGACAATGTGTTTACAGTGTCCATGGAAATAACCATCTTAAATGGCATTTGTAAGAGACGCCAAGATCATTCCACAATGACAGGTAGCTAGTGCAGCTTGTGAGGCTATTGTTTAAAAAGCATAGTAATCTGGGTGTGGGTGATGGTTTTAAACACACTACAGGCTTGTACTCGCATGTCTGACTCCGATTGCTAACGTCTTTCCCTTTAAAATTAAAATGACTGTCATCATCCAGGACTGTTGGTAGGTCTGCTTAAAGCTCCATTTAAAACTGAGTAGTATGGCTCTACCACGTGTCTAAATTTAAAGACATATCTAAACCTAAAAACAAAAATGTATTATACTGTATTGTAGCTTAATAGTCCTTAAATATGGTGGCTGCATTTTTGTCTTTTTTTTTTTTTTCTTCCAGGCGAAGGACATTTTTTTTTTTTTAGGAAGAACAGAAAATACTTGATCTTGTCAGAAATGCAGTTTCCTTCTTACTTCCTGAGGGAAGTACAAACTTTTACTCCTGTCAATCCACCATGTAATAGAGATGAACAAAGCCCAACAATCAGGGTTTCCTCCATAGCTACCATGGAGGAATAAGTGTAGACATAAAGGGATAGGAAGTGTGTTAATTGCAGGATTACCAGGTGAGAATAAAAGGGAAATAAACCTGAACGTTCATGCAGTCATTATACCTAGGGGCTGTTAAGCTGTATATACTTAACAAAAAAAAAATGGGGGAAACATTTATGCTTTTGCAAATGTTCTTAAACCCCCCCCCCCATTTTGGGGATTTCAAATGGGTTAAATAGTGGATGAAAATATGATATGTATGTACAACGCTCCCCACTAGTACTGCATAGTAAAGCACACTAATATTGTGTAGCACCCTACAGGTAGGTGCTAGGTAAATGTATAGTGGGCCTTGTCTGCCTAACAGCAGGGCTGTGATTTGTTAGGTAGGGTGTTGGGGCTTCCAGATGTGCGTGTTGAAGGGAGAAGTATCCCCACTAGCTCCTGTGAGAGGCTTCTCATAGGGCAGTGTGGGAAGCCCAATCAGGGGACACATCCCAGCTTGTAACTACCCCAGAAGGCAGATTAGGCTGCAAAGGATTCTGGGAGTGGGTATAAGTTTGGGGGAAGTGTGAGACAGGTTGTCTTTGGCGGAAGCAGAGTCCCAGGAAGGAGAGTGCGGCTGTCACTCCTCCTGTCTGAGGAAGGTGGATGTCTCGGGGTGTCGCCTGAGAATCCAGAAAGTGCTGAGTTGAGCTGAGGGGATCCGGTGTGCCGAGAACCTGCGGAGAGATAGAGAGGGGTCCAGTCCCAGGAAAGCCTACACAGGTCGTGAGTACTGCGGATTGCCCTTGGGGGTCTGCCTAGAGTCAGAGGGGACCACTCCGGAAGAGGTTCTGGGATCCAGTGTCAGCTAGCGGGAAAGGGGGTACCTAGGTGGAGGACCCTGAAGTTGTAAAGGGGGTACATAGTCAGTGGAACCTGAAGATTTCAAGGTCAAAGGGGGCATCTGCAGTCTGGGCCCTGAATTGTGCAGAGCATATCAGTTACAGTGGCAGTTACACAGAGTTATACAATATACTTCCTCAAGCTATACCAAGCGGGGGAAAGTATCTGGTGACTTACACAGCACAGCAGTGTCAGGAGTTCTACAGTTCTCAGTCTTGGATCTACAGGACTATAAGTTGGGGATTCAACACTTCCTCTGTTATACAGAGTGTTCTAACAGTCAGTGAGTGTTGGCTGGCGCTGGCTGGCGCCGGCTGGCGTCAAGGAAGCGCCAACGAGCATTTTTGGATAAAAGTCCCAATTGTAATTAGTTAAAGCCTCAAGGAGCATCCCACTATTTCCCTTCTCCCATCCCCATTATTTCAATAAAACCACAAAACAAAGATACCGGAGTTGTCGCTACTTCAGTTGTCACACCCAGGGACTCAGCTCACATGGGCTGGAAGGGATTCCGGAACTAATGGCAGACCCACATCAGGCCATAGGCCTGGAAACCTTGCTACAATTGTATAATATGACACACTACACACGAGCACACTACATGTGAGGTCCTATACATCATTATAACCAAATGCATTATGTGGAGTATATAAATAAACAACAAAAGACACTTTAAATAAAACACCTTTGTGATGCCTAAACCAGTGATAGGCGTTTCTAGTGATATAACGTAAGCTTGAAACATAAAGAGTCAAATAATGTGAAGTCTAGTCCATAAAAGGTTTACAGCAATTTCCAGTGCCCGCCAACTTCCAGGGCATTCCAGTTAAAGAATGTCCCATAGTATCAGGTATTGGGTTGTTGTTTAAGAGGTTGGGTAAATGGCTTGATCAATATCTACAGCCATTAGTTACTTGGTTGCCAGGATATATTAACCATTTGCCGACCGCCAGCCGTGTATTTACTGCGGCAGTGTGGCACTATTGCATGAATCAACGTACCTGTACGTCGTTTTGTTCAATAGCCACTATACGGCACGATCGCTCTGTGATTGGCTAGCGGGGATGTTAATCAATGGGTTCAGCAGACCCCATGTCCACCGGCCACACGTGATCATCCCCGAGAGAGGCAGAATGGGATCTGCCTGTGTAAAATAAGGCAGGTCGCCGTTCTGTCAGGGATGAACACAGTGATCTTGTGTTCCTGCTAAGCAGGAACATGGATCTCTGTGTTCATACAGTGAGTCTGCCCCCACACAGTTAGCAAGCACCCCCTAGGCACACAATCCTTTGATTGCCCCTGATGACCCCTTCTCTGCCGGTGTCCTTAGTGCAGCGACAGTGCTTTTTTTTTTTTTTTTGCACTTATCTTTTTTCAAATATAAATTTTTATTCAGGAATTCAAAATATATACATCAACAATTTAACATGAGATACAATACCATTTTAATATTTATTGTGCCCACTCTTTTACGGTTTACTTATCTTATATTCCTTCATTATTTTCTTTTTAATCCCCCTCCAACCCTCCTCCCCCCCTCCCTCTTTAACCACCCCCCAAAAAAAAAAAAAAATAAATAATAGTTATATTGTATTTATTCAAAATATTCCGCTACCAGTGGTATGGAGGGCCAATTACGTCCCCTATCTGATTTTCTTCAGCTTATCCTATTATAAATTGTTTCCCTTCCTCAGAGACGATAAAGTGGTTCCATAATTCCCATATTTTTTTATATTTTTCCTGTCTATTTTGTGATGAAGCAATTAATTCTTCCATTCTCCTAATATTCTCAACTCTTTGTATCCATTCTACTATCGAGGGGGTTTGTGTTTTTTTCCAGTTGCCTGGAATGCATGCCTTAGCCGCATTTACCAAATAAGGGATGATAGAACTTTCATATCTCCCCACTGGCATATCCGACACATGCAGCAAAAAGAAAGCCGGTTTTTCTTCTATTTTGTATTCCGTGACTTTTTGGATAATAGTCTTCACTCCCGCCCAGAATGGTTTTATGTCAACACAGGTCCAGAGGATATGGAACAGTGTACCCACTTCTCTTCTGCATCTCCAGCAATGGTCCGATTCCCTCGGGTACCAACTGTGCATTTTCTTAGGTGTAATATACCATCTCGTTATGAGCTTGTAATTCAGCTCTTGAATTTTGACACAGCCAGATGGTTTAAAAGTAAATCTTAATATCCTCTGGATCTGTTCACTTGTCAAATTGCATTCCAAATCCCTTCCCCATTTTTCCATCCATGGTAGCTCCGGCTGTTCTTCCGGATTCGTCAGTAGCCCATAAGCGATTGATAATGTATGTAATAGAATCCCTGGCTTCACGCAGTATTGTTCAAATCTTGTTAATGTTCTACAAAAACTTCCCGGGTTTGGTATTGAAGCCAGATAATGATGTAATTGAATTGCTTGCCAAAAAGGCATATTGTATATTCCCATTCTATCAATCAATTGGTTAATTGAAGGCCATTTTTTTTGTATCAAAAAAGACGAGGCCTGTTCATATTTCTTCTCCCTCAATATAGCAAACTGTCTCTTGTCTAAGCCTGGGGTAAACTGGGGGTTCCCCAATATTGGAAATAGGGGGGACTCGTTCGTTGTCAGTTTAGTATATGTATTTAATTGCTTACACACACGTAATGTATTTCCTATTATTAAATGGTTTTTCAGGTCTTTAGGTAATGCCTGATAACACCATATCGCTCTCTTCAAGTCCAACTCCGTTTGTGCTTGTTCAATTTGTACCCAAAGTTTATTTTCCGAATGGTGCCACCAATCCAGAACTCTGGCCACCTGAGTGGCCTGATAATATGCCCGTATGTCCGGGAATGCTAAACCTCCTTTTTTCTTTGGTAGCGTTAAAATTCGTCTTGCTATTCGTGGTTTTTTATGGGTCCAAATATATTTCACAAATAGGGAGTGTATTGCCTTAAAAAAAACACTCGGGATCCTAACAGGTAGCGCTCGCAACAAATACAGGAATTTTGGCAGAACTATCATCTTTAATAGATTGCATTTGCCAAACCAGGAGTGCATCCCACTATGCCATTGTTATAGTAGTCTCCTCGTCATTGCAATCAAGGGTAGAAAATTGAGATGGTACACCTGTGTCAATTTTGCCGGTATATATGTCCCCAGGTATCTCACCGCCTCATCCTTCCACTTGAAACCAAAGCTGCTTTTCAATACATTTACTTGGGACATAGGTAACCCTATTCCCATTGCCTCTGACTTACCAAAATTAATTTTCAAATATGACATGGCGTAAAATTTTTTAAACTCTTGTATCAGGTTCGGCAGTGAGATACCCGGGTTAGTCAGAGAGAATAATAAGTCATCCGCATAGGCAGCAATTTTGTATTGCTTCTCCTTAATCCTTACTCCCTCAATATCTTGATTTAATCGAATTCTACATAGAAATGGCTCTAGTGTCAAGGCAAATAGAAGGGGTGATAATGGGCACCCTTGCCTTGTGCCATTTCTTATTGGGAATGCGTCTGATAATATACCATTGGCTTTCACTCTAGCTATTGGCTCTGTATAGACTCTAGTTATTTTTCCTAGCATCGCTTTCCCCAGTCCGATGTACTTGAGCACGGAGAACAGAAAGGGCCATCCCACCCGATCAAATGTCTTCTCTGCATCCGTGCTCAGCACCACACAAGGGGTCTTTTTTTCTTTTACTACTTGTACTAGATTAAGTTACGAGTAGTATTATCTCTCGCTTCCCTTGATTTCATGAATCCCACCTGGTCTAGATGTACTAAACTTGGGAGGCATCTTGCCAATCTATTTGCCAGTATTTTAGTAAATATCTTTAAATCCACGTTCAGCAGGGATATTGGTCTATAGCTGCTACATGAAGATGGATCCTTACCCTCTTTTAATATCAACGATATATGGGCCGTAAGTGTATCTCTAGTTAACTTTCCATCTATATCTGATGCGTTATATAACCTTGCTAAATATGGACCTAAGATTTGAAACAGCGTATGATAATATTGTGTCGTTAAACCATCTGGTCCTGGTGCTTTCCCAGGCTTCATTGATTTAAGTGCTTGCTGTATCTGCTCAATAGTAATCCCCGCCTCTAGAGATTCCCGATCCATCTCCGTTAATTTGGGTAGTTGTGATTGGGCTATATATCTTTCAATATCCTGTTGAGAGGGCGGGACTTCTTTTAGATTATATAATGAGGTGTAGTATTTCTCAAATTCCGCTGTTATTTGTGTTGGTAAGGTTTTCTTAACCCCTTCTGCCATAATAATATGTGGTATGTACGATCTCAATCTCTGCCCCTGTATAGACCTGACAAGTAGTTTTCCGCATTTATTACCTGATTCGTAATTCAGTTTAGGACACCTTTGTATAGCTGCTTTGGCTTTATATTGCAACAGATCCGTTATCTGTTTTCTAATCAGCGTCAATTCTCCCCGTACTGTCTCTAATAGGGTCTGCTTATGTTCTATCTCTAACAAGCTAAGTTTTTCTAAAAGTTGTGACAGCTGCTCGTTCCTTTCCCTTTTAATACGCACTCCATGCTTAACAAAAATTCCTCTCATTACCGTCTTGTGGGTCTCCCAGAGGGTCCCCATTCGACAATCAGGTTGATCATTTATCTCGAAGCAGATTTTCATCTCCTCTGATACTTGCTTTAATATCTCTTCCCTCTGAAGTAAGTCTTCATTTAACCTCCAAAAAGCCTTCTCTGTGAGGAATTTGATGTTAAACTATATGTTATTGATATAAGTGCATGATCTGACCATGTAATGCTATCTATATCCGTTTTTTGCACCGCCTGTAGCTGAGCATGAGGTATAGCAAAGAGCTCAATTCTGGAATAATTCTTATGTGGTATTGAGTAGAATGTATATTCTTTTTACGAAGGGTGTTGTAGGCGCCATACATCAATCAGTTGCGCTTTATATAAAGCCCTTAATATCCGTTTACTCATTCCAGAGGTAAGAGCAGTGGTCCCAGAGGATGTATCTAGTGCTGGTATTAATGGCGCATTGAAATCCCCTCCAAAAATTAATTGGCCCTCTGTATAACTTACAAGTTCCGCTAGAGTCCTAGAGATGAATGTATCCTGCCGATTATTAGGTGCGTATATTGTTGCCAGCGTTACCTGTGTTTCCCCCATCAATCCCTTGACAAATAAAAATCTTCCATCTGGGTCATGTCTACTATCTTGAAAGGTCCATGGTACACAATTTGCTATAAGTATGGAGGCTCCACGGGATTTTGCTTGCGTATATGCAGAATGATATATATGTGGGAAGGATCTATTTTTAAGGAGAGATATTTTATCTGACCTAAAGTGTGTCTCTTGTATTAATGCGATACTAGTTTTTAATCGTCTCAATTCTGTTAGTAGCATATGTCTCTTTTCTGGCATATTTAATCCTTTAACATTATAGGAAATAATTTTTAAGTCCTCCATCACTGGTCACGGAACAAAAAAAAAATGATAATAAAGAAAAACCCCCTTCCCAACCGACTGACGAGCGAGAGAAATCGGTCTCTATAAGGGACCGAGTCTTTCTCCCGTCACTTCGTATAGCGTTTCTATCCTTATCTCACACGGCACTTTTCAGTGCCACCTGTGTGTAATCCTAAAATAGGGCTATGCCCCAGAGTGGCCCTCCGCGTACTCTCCCACACCTCTCCCCTTTATCTTATTTTAATATATTCTCATAATACATCCTCCTATGACACCAACATATTTACTCTAACCCTCCACATGTACTTCAACTTGATTCTCCTTTCCCCCCTCCCCTCCTTATGGAGGGGGTACATCTGGCTCTTTACCACAAATTCAGATACATGTCCAAGGGGGGCTAGGGGAAGTGGAAAGTTTATCAATACTTGTTCCTTATTTAACTATCTAGGAGAAGGGAAAAAAAAAACCCTTCCCCTTTAATTGTGTAATATACATAAAAAATTAATAAGAAGGGTAGGGAATATTGAAAAATAAATACTCCCTCCCTAATATGTGCTATTTTGTTTAAAAAAAAAAAAAAACATTTTGGGGGGGTAAAAAAAAAAATATCACTCCCCAAAAAAAGGGAAAAAGTCTCCTATTCGTGAACAGATTAAAAGGGGAAGGAAGATATCCTTCCTTTAATAAAATTATAAATAATTTATAGACAATTTCCCTTTCCCCTTTCTTTTTTTCTTCCTTCTTTTTCTTTCCCCTTTTCTTCTCCTTTCCTTCTCTCCCCCCCCCCCCCCTCTCCTTTCCTCCCTATCTTTCCATTCTTCCCCTTTCCCCCTCTAAGGAGTAACCAATCAGCAAATATACATTTCTTCAGTTCAGGTACTGTCTTATATACAGTACATACATAATTTCCCCTAATTACATACCTCCCAATTCAACTCCCCCTCGCGCCGCCAAGCCCCAAAGAAAAAAAATACATGTAACAATTAATAAGAAGGGTAGAAAATATTTTTAAAAAATACTTCCTCCCTAATTTGCGAGAAACCCCCCTTCCCCTTTACTTGTGTAATATACATAAAAAAATCGATCAGAAGGGTAGGAAATATTAAAAAATAAATACTCCCTCCCTAATATGTGCTATTTTATTTAAAAAAAAAAACCCCTTCCCCTTTACTTGTGTAATATACATAAAAAAATAATCAGAAGGGTAGGAAATATTAAAAAATAAATACTCCCTCCCTAATATGTGCTATTTTATTCCAAAAAAAAAAATTACTTCCTAATGTGCAAAAAAAAAAAAAATAATAATTTCCCCCCTACTGCGGGCATGGGGAGTCCCGCTTATTTAAAGGCTGTTCCTCTTTATCTTCTCTCTTCCTCTGTCACAGTATCTGATCTCCTCTCTTGCTGTTGAAGGTGCGGAAAAAACCTTTCTTTAGGTATCCGGTCCAACCAGTTTACCACCTGTATGGGGGTCCGTCCCTATAAACTGAAAAAAGGCCATTCGATCTTGATATGTCCTAAGGTTAAAATATCGGCCATCCCTGCGGAATACAACGGAGAAGGGGAATCCCCATCTATAGGTACACCCCGCCTTCCTCGCTAAATCTAATAGTGGTCTTAAGAGAGCTCTTCTCCGCAATGTTCCTCTGGCAATATCTGAGTATATTTTGACCGGTGTTCCTTCCACATTTATATCTTGTGCTTCCCAAGCCATCCTTAATATAGCTTCTTTATGTGTATAGTGGTGTAGTCTACAAATCACGTCTCTTGGTCTCCTCTCATCCTTGCTTCTGGGGCCTAGGGTTCTATGTATCCTTTCTATTTCGAGATGATCTGGATATTTATCCTTCAGAACCTGTTTAAAAATCTTTTCCGCCACTTCAGTTAATTTTTCATTATTTATAGTTTCGGGTACCCCACGTATTCTCAAATTATTACGTCGACTTATTTTTCTATTTCTTCTAGCTGGAGTTGTATTGTATCTTCCGTCTCCCTCTGTATGTCTCTTGTTAGCTCTAAAGATGTCACTTTCTCTTCTATAATTTTTCTGGCTGCTATCTCCTCTTCTAAGCATGTTGTAATATTTTGTATGTCCTTTTTTATTCCTTGCATTTCTTTTTGATGTGCTTCCTCTATTTTACTAATCATTTGTGCTATATCACTTTTTGTTGGCAAAGCCTGAAGCATGGCTTTAAGCTCAGAGTTCTGTGTGAGGGCTTGTGCATGTATACAGGGTACAGGGTTCTCTCTTTGTCCATTCCCTGGACTATCAGAGTAACTTTCTGATATTGGGCTAATGAATTGGGCATATCACCTGACTCCGGGCTTGTCTAGGCGCTGTTCTCACAGGTTTCCATTTTTGCCCCTCTGGGTGTTTTCTGGCTATTAGTAAGGAATTGCACAATTTCTCCTTCTGATCTACTTGTCTGCACCTTTACTGCGCTCTTCCTTCCTTTTTTTTCTTTTAGTAAGCGTCATCCTCCCCTCTCTTCCACCCTGTTTTCTATTATAGACTCTACTTGTCGGGTTTCAATATTATCACCCAAATAACCAGTCCTTTAAAGCCTCGGCTTCCCTTCACTCAGGCCATACAGAGATATTTTTTTTTTTACTTAGCCCTCCAATAGTCCTTTTCAAAAAATCCTGTATTACAATCCTTTCTCTTGGATTTATTAATTCAAACAATGGGCTCTACTGTCCATCTCATCATTATGCAATATAGAGGGAGGAAAATAAAAAAGAAAGAAGTGAAAATGATATCATCTCACCCACGTCTCCACCTTCCTGTATTCCAAGATGTTCATATCCTTTATTGCCTACTAGGCAGTAGAAAGACAAAATTGCCGGTATAGAGGGGGAGATGGGGTGGGCTGAGCTATTCCAGTTCCTGTGCCGGCTGCTCCAGTATCTGTTTTAAGCCCCAGTTAATAATCCAGCTCCGGTGTCCAGCTGTCTGAGTATCCCCTTCCTTTTCCCAGGAGAAAAACATCCAGTAAGCTGTCAACTTTGCTCTTAAGTCCGAGGGGCCATTGCCCTATACCTCCTGTCCCCGGCGTTTGACAATCCGGGTATAAGGCTCACTTAAAGCAAAATATCCCACTCACCGGCCGGGGGTAACAGGTGTCTCCATGGGAGCCAGAGGAGCCGCAAGGTGGCTGGCCTGTTCGGGAATAACGAATATCCCTATAAGAGCCGACGGTGCAGCGGGGTGGCTGGCTTGCTCAATCGCTGATCTACCAATCAGGTGCCCTTTCCTTCCTCCATCGTGCGGTCTCGATACACGCCGATGGTACAGCAGGATGGCTGGCTTGCTCAGGGATAATAGATGTCTCAATGAAAGCCGACGATACCTCAGTGTAGCTGGTTTACTCGGATGTCCCAATGAGAGGCGATGTTACAGAAGGCTGTCTGGCTTACTCGAGGGTGACGAATGTCTCAGTGGGAGCCGACAGTACAGCGGAGTGGCTGACTTACTTGACCGCTGATCTGCCGACCAGGTGCTCCTTTCCCTCCTCCACCGCGTGGGCTCACGATGGGGTATGGACTTGCTCCTTGGTCCGGCAGTTTGCGAGTCCTCCGTTCCAATCTCGGCATCTCTAGAAGCACTGGCGGGAGAGGTGTTTAGCCGCTGCGGAGAGTCTCACAGCGTGAGATCACATGACCACTTCCAAGCACGCCCCAAAATCCCGTTTTTTGCACTTATCACTAATAATGTCACTGGTCCCCAAAATGTGTTAGTTAGGTGTCCAATTTGTCCGCCGCAATGTCTCAGTCCCGCTTACCAAAAATATGTAGCAGAATACATATTGGTCCAAACTGATGAAAAAAATGGATTTTTGTATTACCGTAAAATCCTTTTCTCTTTCGTTCATTGACAGACACAGCTTCATATCTTCATTAGATGGATGGTTATGCTGCGCTTCCTAGGAGTAGGACAGTAGGCAGAAAAGGGTTAACAAAAGTTAACAAAGCTTAACTACGCCTATGGGGCAGTCCCAGGAGGTATATTCCTACTTCCTGCTCTGGGATCTCTGTTTTGTAACAAGCAGTGTAAGAAGAATACGTAACCCAACTCCACAGAGGGGTGGGTGCTGTGTCAATGGACATTAAAGAAAAGGATTTTACGGTAAGATAAAAATCGAATTTTCTCTTTCGTTCATTGATGGACACAGCTTCATATCTTTATTAGACGGATGGGACATCCCAAAGCAGTATTAGTATGAGGGGTGGGAAAAACACAGCTATAGACATATTCCCAAAAGAAAGGGCTAAACTTAGCCAACCAGGTAAACTAGGAGCTCAACCATTAACAACTGGTACTCACTTACCAGAAAAAAAAACACCCTCAAGAGGCAGACGACTCTGCCACAGCGGCCTGCAAAACTTTGCGGCCAAAGGCAGCATCAGCAGATGCAATAATACCCACCTTGTAGAACTTGGTGAACGTGTGTACAGACGCCCAGGTGGCCGCTTTGCAAACCTGGACCACTGATGCCCGATGAAGGAAGGCCCAGGAGGCACTGAGTACCCTTGTGGAAAGTGCCCTAACAGGGAAAGGAAGGACCTGACCCTTAATTGAATAGGCCTGCACCACTGTTTGCCTGATCCATCTGGAAATGGTCACGGTAGATGCAGTCTGCCCCTTACAAGGGCCATCTGTAAGGATAAACAAGGAATCTGATTTCCGAAAAGACTCAATCGCCATCATATAAACCCTGATAGCTCGAACCACAAAGAATGCAAAGCAACCTCTTTCGGATGCTTCGGCTTAGGACATAACGAAGGCAACATAATGTCTTTATTTAAGTGGAACCCTGAAACGACCTTAGGAAGGAACGTCTGACAGGGACATAGCAACACTTTGTCCCTGTGAACCACCAGGTAAGGTGCCGACAGGACAACGCAGTCAGTTCAGAGTCCCTGTGTGCAAAAGTAATAGCTACCAAGAAAGCCATCTTCCGTGACAAGGCAAGCAAAGGAATTTCACAAATATTCTCAAAGAGAGGTACCAGGTTAAGGTCCCACAGAGGCTTCAGGGGCCAGATGGCGGACCCCTGCACGTAGGTGTGAACAAAGGAATTTGCAGCCAACAGCCTTTGGAAGAAGATTGCCAAAGCTGAAATCTGACCCTTAATGGTACACAGAGCCAAACGCTGATCTACACCTCTTTGGAGAAACTCCAGTAGATGTGATACTGAAAAGGAACGGGGGGAAACCCCCCCTAGACTCACACCAAGTGATATACGATTTTCAAACTCGATGGTAAATCTTCCAAGAAGTAGATTTTACAGCTTTTAAAGAAGTAGGAATCAACGATTCCGACAACGCCCTATCCTTCAACACCTGGCTTTCAATAGCAAGGTCGTTAAAGCCAGCAACCGTTAAGCAGGATGGAAGATCGGTCCTTGAGACAGAAGATCTTCTCTGAGAGGAAGCCGCTAAGGGGCATTGGCTGCCAGTCTTACAAGGCCTGCTTACCAGGACCGACGAGGCCAGTCTGGAGTCACCAGAATCATTGGAATCCCTTCTGCCTCGATTCTGCGCAGAAGTCTCAGCAGAAGCTGTATTGGATGAAAAGTCAAAGCGTCTGCCAGAGGATCCAGAGATCTCGCAATGAATCTCGGAACCTTCCGGTTGAGCCGAGAGGCCAACAGGTGCACATCGGGGGTCCCCCACCGGAGACATAGTTGTTGAAACACTTCCGGGTGAAGGGACCATTCACCCAGGCACAGAGCCTGATGACTGAGGTAGTCCGCCTGCCAATTTTCCACCCCTGGAATGTGCACAGCAGAGAGCACTGGAACAAAGCGTTCTGCTCACCTTAGAACACCGGCCACTTCTTTGGTCGATAGGGCACTCCTTGTACTCCCTTGGTGAGTGTCCGAATTAATCCTCACCGGACACCCCTGCAGACGATCCGTCCACTGGGACAGGCATAACCTGATCACTCGAATTTCCAGGATGTTGATCAACAGACTGGATTCCTCCCTGGACCAGAACCCCTCCCCACCCTGGCGTCGTGGTAATCGCTGTCCAGAATAGGGGGGGAAAGGATTTCCCTTGTTGAAGCACCAGGGAGCAGAGCTACCAAAGCAGAGATCCTCTCGCGCCCCGACTCAACAGGATCAAATTGTTCAGAGACTGTGGATCCTTGTCCCATTTGGTTAGAATTTCCTTTTGCAAGAATGTGGTATGAAACTGGGCGAATGGAACAGCCTCGAAGGTGGAAACCATCAGGCTCAGCACCTGCATGCAAGTTCTGAGAGACGACCGACGGTTGGACAACAGGAGCAGAATCGCATGTTGCAATTTTAAGAGTTTTGTTTCCAGGAGGAACCCCCGGGCTGAGGCTGAATCCAGAGTCAGCCCCAGGAAGTTCAGCTTGGTGGACGGAATCAAAGCTGACTTTTGAAAATTCAGAGTCCAGCCGAACTCCTGCAGAGTCCTCACCGTGATGTTCAGATCCCCCTGCAGGACGGATGACGATTCTGCCCTCAGAAGATCGTCCAGGTCCCCCAGTACCAAAATCCCCCTCTGTCTGAGTAAGGCTAACACCTTTGTAAAAACACTGGAGGAGCCAAGGCGAGGCCAAACGGCATCGCCACAAATTGATAGTGCTCCTCGCCTATGGCAAAGCGAAGACAACGCTGATACCTGATGTAGATTGGAACATAAAGGTAAGCGTCCTTGAGGTCGATGGAGGCGAGAAAGTCCTCCTGGTGAAGAGAAGAAGCCACAGGCGTACAGATGGATCCCATTCCGAATTTCTGAACTCGCACAAAGTGGTTCAGGGCCTTGAGGTCCAGGATTAGGGGAACCTTCCCCTCCTTCCTGGTTACCGTGAAGAGGTTTGAATAAAATCCCTGAAACAGTTCTGACTGTGGAACCGGGCTATTACCCCTTGTGACAACAAATCCTGTGCCGCTCCCAGAAGACCGTGAAGCCGCTCGGCGGACAGGCACAGATTGGAGGAGAAGAACCTCCCTGGGGGGCAAGGATCGAAACTCGATCTTGTAACCTGCCCGAATCAACTCGAGTATCCACTTGTCCTGGATAAATGAGTTCCATGGGTCTGGAAAGAACCAAAGACACCCCCCACCCCTATAATGGGTGAGGGCATCCCTTCAGATGGAGGAGAGCTTGTCCGCGGGGCCGGAAGAACCCACCTTGGACTTACCACCCCAGGGTCTCTTGGAACCCCCTGAGAAGGGGCGAGAAGATTTTGACCCTTTGTCCTGAGACCCCGCAGGATGAAAAAAAACGCTTGTGAGCCGATAAAACAGGACCACGCTTGCGGCTAGGCTCTCTAATTTTAGAAACCTGCGGAATCAAGGTGCTCTTGCCTCCCGTGAGCCCCTTAATGATCTCTTCCATGCGGGCTCCAAACAGACGGTCCCCTACAAAATGAAGATCCGCAGAACCTTTCTAGAGGCTTGGTCCACAGACCAACATTTCAACCAGAGCATGCGGCGTTGAGTCACCGCTGTCACCAACGCTCTGCAGGCCAACAGGATGGCATCCAAGGATGCATCACAAATGTATTGCAACCCCCGTATCAACTGGTCCACCAAATCCGCCATTTCATGAGGGTGCTGACCCTCCATCAAATCCTGGCATAAAAGTTTTGCCCACTCCACTAGGGTCTGAGAGACCAGGGTTATGGCAAACACCAGTCTTAGGATAGAACCCGCCACTGTGAAAAGATGGCAGACCAAGGATTCAGCCTTTCCATCTGCTGGATCGGACGGTACGTCCTCTACTGGTAGTAGCATAACTTTATTCAGCCTAGAAACCTGGGAGTCCACCACCAGTGGTACCGTCAGTTTCTTAAAATGAGACTCTTCAGAAGGATACCTCCTGTCAAAACGATTAGGTATCCCAGCCATGTGTTTAGGAGACCCCCACTGACTAGTGACAATCTCATCAAAATAGGTGGGAAAGGGAAACACCTTAGTCGCCCTGGATGGCCTGCGTGTGCAAAATTGCACTGGAGTAGCCGAAGCAGCATCCACTGCGTCCTCCATTTTTAACGTTTCTCGCACTGATGCAATCAGTGCTTTTACCAGCGCTTTCCCACGTGCGGAGGTGGAAGAGGAATCATTATCACTATCCGAGCACTCGAGGTGCCAGGATGCAGACCCTGCGGGCTGGCTTGCGTCCGTGGCGGCCATTTCAGCCTCAGAGTCTGAGGAGGTAGATGAGGCTGGTGAAGGCTGGGGCGCTTTTTTTTCTCAGGTCTTTTTTGCAAGACTAGGTCCACTTTAGCCACTAATAACTGTAGGACCGCCGTAATGGCCGAGAGGGACCCTAAGGATCCCCCCCCCCCCTTCTGAGATTGGGTCTGGTGGTGAGGTGTGTTCTGCAGGCTCCATGTACCCTGGTGCCACAGTGCCCCAAAAAAGGCAAGGAAGAAAAACACCTATGTATATATGTCAAATATATATCTAATAGACCATGCAAAAAGCTGTAGGCACCCCACAGTACTGATACCCGTGGGACTACAAGTCTCAGCGCTACTGCATGCGAGGGAACAGGCCGGGAGATACTCCGAGGACTCACCACCGCCGCATCTCAGCTGAAATGAGAGATAAAGAGAGAATGAGCTGCAGCACGCCGGATCCCCGGAAATAGGAAGCAGCCATGCCGACACTAGAGGTCACCGCTCCTTTGCCGCTATGTGCTGCTACAAGGAAATGGCCGCCGCTGCTGTCTGAGCAGCAGCTCAAACATGGGCGCCGACTCCAGGAACATGGCGGCTGACCCGCCGCACGTGTTCCCACTGCAAAAATGGCAGCGACGATGCCCGTGAGCCAGCCGGGGAGCTACCCTGCACCTCACTCAGGTATCCGGCTGCTCACCGCACTGAGCGGACCATATATTAAAGTTCCCTCACCACCTTGGTCCTGCTGGTCCTGCACTATCACTGAGGTGATAGTGCAGAAGACAAAAAAAGAAACACATACCAACCACCCACCATCCTGGGGAACAACCCCTACAAAGGGAACTGCCAGAGAGTGGGAAAGGAGATGAGAGAAATGTGGGGGGGAGGATCCAGGAGACCTACTAACCCCAGGAGGACCCCGCAGACACCCCAGAATCCCGAGGGAGCGGTGGCACTACTCACCATACCTTAGAACAGTGGTCCTCAACCCTGGTCCTCAGGGCACACTAACAGGCCAGGTTTGCAAGATAACTAAAATACATCCCAGGTGATATAATTTGCTGCTCAGTGATTGCAATACTCTAGTCTGCATCTCCCCAAGGTAATACCTAAATTCTGGCCTGTTAGTGGGCCCTGAGGACCGGAGTTGAGGACCACTGCCTTAGAAGCAAGGCCAGGGTTCACTCTGAGCAGGTCCCTTCCCCATCTCAGCACGGGGGGTGCTGCGGCCCAGGGGAGCACTGCGACAAGGACACGTGCGTTCACACGAGGTGTCCCACTCGCGGGCCAGTCCCTTCTGTGAGACCCTCTCGCGGCCAACCCAGCGAGGAGCTAAGGTCTGCATGCGCTCGCTGGCCAGACTGGGACAGCCAAAAGAATCTAGCATATCCAGTGCATCACCCAGTCAGGCAGTTGAATGTAGTTCTCACATGAACAACTTAATTGTAGAAAAAGAAAAACAATAAAAAGGAAAGAATCAGTTTAAAAAAGACAAAGTTCCAGAACCCTTGGGCAGGAGTAGTTAAGCTTTGTAAACTTTTGTTAACCCCTTTCCGCCTAGTGTCCTACTCCTAGGAAGCGCAGCATTCCCACCCATCTAATCTGAAGATATGGAGCTGTGTCCGTCAATGAAAGAAAGAGAAAATTTTATTGTTTTACATTTTTTTATTGGCTGTGTTTTATAGCAAAGAAAAAAAATATTCAAATAAAATCTTTTTTTTTTTTTCAAAATTGTCGCTCTTTTTTTGTTTATAGCGCTAAAAATAAAAATTGCAGAGGTGATCAAATACCACCACAAGAAAGCTCTATTTATAGGGAAAAAAAAGGACATACATTTTATTTGAGTACAGCATAGCACGCTCACGCAATTGTCAGCTAAAGTAACAGTTCAGTATCGCAAAAAATGGCCTGGTCATTAACCACAAATAGATATACTGCGGCAGGCAGCCGCTGCTGGGCAAAGTGACGTAGGGGTACATGACTCGCTCAGCCGCCTGTGGGGGGCGAGCATGCACCACCAGCCATCTGTCATTCTCCCTTTAATCATCACAGAGGCTATGGGATCCTGCTATGTAGGATCGTATGTCTCTGTGATGATCTAACAAGCCACGCCCCCTGACAGTTAGAATCATGCCTCTAGGGACACACCTAACCCCTTGAGCACCAATAAAGTTAACCCCTTCCCTGCCAGTGTCATTTTGACAGTAACAGTGCATATTTATAGAACTGATTACTGTAGTAATGTCACTGGTACTCCCAAAAGTGTCAAAAATGTCAGTCAGGGGTCCGATCTGTCCGCCGCAATGTCGCAGTCCCGCAAAAAATTGCAGATCGCCACCATTACTAGTAGAAAAAAAAAAAAAAAACAATATTAATGACATAAATCTTTCCCGCAGTTAGTAACCGCAATAACTTTTGTGCAAACCACTCAAAATACGCTTATTGCGATTTTTTTTTTTACCAAAAATATGCAGCAGAAAACAAATTGGCCTAAAATGTTAAAAAATTTAGATTTTTACATTTTTTTGAGAATTTCATATAAAAAAAAATGTGAAAATTATTGTTATTTTTTCAAAATTGTCGTTTTTTTTTTTGTTTATAGCGCAAAAAATAAAAATCGCACAGGTGATCAAATACCACCAAAAGAAAGGTCTGTGGGAAAAAAAGGACGTCAATTTCATTTGGGTACAGCGTCGTTCGACCGCGCAATTGTCCGTTAAAGTCACAAAGTGCCGAATCGCAAAATAGGGCCTGGAAGTGATTAAAGATACTTCTTCCATTCTAGCCCATGTTTAAAATATTAAATGGTAAAAAAAAATTATTTCTGGGTAATGATAGATGTGAAATCACTATATTCATCTTTCAATGCATTTTTATTTGAAAAAAATAAATAAGAAATGTAACATCCGAGGCATCATAACAATGCAAACAAGTACATCATGTTACAGGGTATCAAGTAGGTGGCAGGTTACAGCGTGATACAACAATGTGGAAATACATTCAGAAGGTGATCAAACAGTGAACAAGGTTTAACAATAGGCTGGCGGCCAAGTGGAGTTGGGTTGAAGTGTTCAGTACATGAAACTTTGCCTTACTATTGTCCAAACCCACAACTAAGGGACTCCGAGACGTAAAGTCAAGAAAAGGTATGTCCTAGGAATGCCTTAGATCCATGTGAAATCCAGGAAATACTCGGGGGTAGGACAATCTGTATCCACAAAACTACAATAACCTGTAGGTGAACGTATGACAAATCAGGGGAGTAAACAGCCTCGGTGAATTGTAACACGAGCAGTAACACAGAGATACCCTGTAAGTATAGAATCTGAAGTTGTTAGGCCAGAAGAAGGGAAAAGAAGAAAGGAGAAAGAGAAGAGAAGCAATAGAAGCGAGAGAACAGCCAGTCTCCAGTGGGAGTAAGGAACTCCAATTAATGGCTACCCAGTCCAGGGATCAGTGATATTCCAATATATGTAGCCCACGGTTCCCATATTTTCTTGAATTTCGGGACTGAATTAGAGAGAACACTAACCAATATTTCCTGTGATATTATCCACGTGATTTTGTTCTTTATTTTCCGCATCGAGACCGATGGTTGTTTCCAGGCACCTGCTATTGACATTTTGGCCCCTAGGAAAATGTAAAAGATCATTTGTTGGAAAAACTTGGGAATGTTAGGTATAGGTGAGTTCAATAAAGCAATAGATGCTTGTTTAGGAATTTTGTGGGTAGTGACCTTGTATATCATGGAAAATATTTTGTTCCACATGCTTCTCCGTTTAGGGCATTCCCACCAAACATGTAACATAGTTCCAGACAATTGACAGCCCCGAAAACATAGGGGAGAAGAGGAGGGGTACATTTTGTGAAGTCTCATGGAAACTAGATACCAGCGGGTCAAGACCTTTAGGCCTGCTTCAATCAGGGACACATTTCGAATGCCCTTGTAGGAGCGTAGGCAAGCTCGTCCCCAATCCTCCATCTCCCATGTTTCCGCTAGATCAGATTCCCAAGCTTTCATGAAAGGTCATTTAGTATGTTCTGAGACCAGTGCTGAGTAGATCCCCGAGATGCCCCCTTTTTGATCCGTGGAATTGCCACACCATACCTCTTAGTTCGTGAATGATAGTGGGGGCGTTTCACCTATTGATATGGAGGTGAGAAAGTGGGATATTTGTTGAAATCTAAAGGTTTTGGAGCGTAGCATTTTTAATTTGTTCAGACAGTGTTTTAAGGAAAAAGGGCCAGTGGTAGTGAAGAAGTGACCTATGCAGTAAAGGCCTTTGTCAAGCCACCATTTAAAGGCCTTAATATCTTGACCTGGAGGGAAGACAGGGTTGTTAAACAGGTGAGCTAACGGGTAGATATTCAAGGTGAGGGCCGGAAGTTTTTTAAGTTTATCCCAAAGAGCAATGGAAGATGAAAGCGTAGGAGATAAGATTGGTGGTCTGTTTTTGGGGGAGCACCAGAGAAGGTAATCTAGTGTGAAGGAGGGTACTGCCTGTCTTTCTAGGTTAATCCAATCTCGTTTTTCATATCGAGAGTAGACCGTTGGAAATCACAATATTCAATCATTCCCCACAATTTGGCTATTCAGGCATTGGAATATCATCTCTCCCATAACAGCAAGTATGAACCAGCTCTCAAAGAATTCATTGTGACAGCTGCTTTTTTCTTTCAGAACACAATTACTTTATTTTTGATAATGTGTTTTATTTTCAGTGTCATGGGGTATCCATGGGTTTGAAGTTTTCACCATATCTATCTATATGGGCTGGTGGGAGGAGTTGTTTCTATTCTCCCATCTGAAACCATATGGGAATAATATTTTATGGTATGGAAGATACATAGATGGCCTGGTCCTTATATAGACTGGTACAGATGTATCTCTACCTGAGTTCATACAGTATGCCAATAACCATAGCTGTCAGGAACCGGCAGGACTGGTAGTGGTTTCTCTGGACCAGAGAGGCGATAGCACGGGTTGTACTAGAGGACCGGTTCTAAGCAGTTACTGGTCTTCACCAGAGCCCGCCGCAAGGCGGGATGGATTTGCTGCGGCGGTAACTACCAGGTCGCGTCCCCTAGTAACAACTCGACCCCTCTGGCAGCTGATATGGCGTGGTACACAGGGAGTAGGCAAGAGCGTAGTCGGACGTAGCAGAGGTCAGGGCAGGCGGCAAAGGTTCAAAGGCGAGTAGTCGGTAGCAACGGGTTCGGCAACAGGCAAAGCAAACAAACACAGCAGGGAACGCTTTCTCAAAGGCACAAGGCACAAAGATCCGGCAGGAAGCTGTGGGAGGAGTAGGTATTTATGGGTAGTGCACAGGTGAAGCCTAATTAAGTCAGCACTACCTCTCACAAACCTTAACCCTTAATAACCACTTTAGGCCAGGCACCAATCACTGGTGCACTGGCCCTTTGAATCTAAGAGTCCCAGCGCGCGCGCGCCCTAGAGAGCGGGGACGCACACGCCGAGACGCTGGAGTGCTGCCTGGAGGCATACGCTGTGAGCGCTCCGAGGCCAGCAGGGGGCCCGGAGCGCTCAGCGTAACAGTACCCCCCCCTTTGGTCTCCCTCTCCTTTTGGTACCGAGGAACTTAAGGATGAGACTGCGGTCCAGGATGTTCTCCTCCGGCTCCCATGACCTCTCCTCAGGACCGCAGCCCTCCCAGTCGACCAAAAAAAATCTTTTCCCCCGGGAGATCTTGGTCGCCAAGATCTCCTTGACAGAGAATATATCGAAGGTACCGGCGACAGGGGTGGGAGAAACAAGCTTGGAAGAAAAATGGTTAAAGACAGCAGGTTTAAGAAGGGAGACATGGAAGGAGTTATGGATTCGGAGGGAGGGAGGAAGATGGAGCTGATAAGAAACTTGATTGATACGGCTCTTGATTTTATAGGGTCCCAAGAAACGAGGGCCCAACTTGTAACTTGGGACCCTAAATCGGATGTACCTAGAGGAGAGCCACACCTTGTCACCCGGGCGAAATTCCGGAGGAGATCTGCGTCTCTTGTCAGCTTGAACCTTCATACGGGCGGAAGCCTTGAGGAGAGCAGCGTGGGTTTCTCGCCAGATGGAGGAAAAGTCCTGTACAAGACTGTCAACGGCAGGTACAGAAGAAGGAGTGGGAGACTGTGGCAGAGGTGGAAGAGGGTGACGGCCAAAAACTACAAAGAAAGGAGACTTGTTAGAAGCAGAGGATTGTTTGTAGTTGTAGGAGAACTCCGCCCAGGGAAGTAGATCAGCCCAGTCGTCATGGCGTGAGGACACAAAGTGACGCAGATAGTCACCCAAAATTTGGTTCACCCGTTCTACTTGGCCGTTAGACTGAGGATGGTACGAAGAAGAGAAGTCCAATTTGATCCCGAGCTGAGCACATAGAGCCCTCCAGAATTTGGAGACGAATTGTACCCCACGATCCGAGACAATATGTTTGGGAAGGCCATGGAGACGGAAGATGTGTTGGAAAAATTGTTTGGCCAACATGGGTGCAGAGGGTAGACCGGGCAGGGGTACAAAGTGAGCCATCTTGGAGAAGCGATCCACCACGACCCAAATAACGGACTTGCCATGGGAGGAGGGAAGATCTGTAATACAGTCCATAGCGATGTGAGACCAGGGAACTTCAGGAACAGGTAAAGGCAAGAGGAGACCCGTTGGTTTCTGGCGAGGAGATTTATCCCGGGCGCAAATCATACAGGCCCTTGACGAAGTCCGAGACATCTTTCTCCAGAGAAGGCCACCAGTACCTTTGGGAGATTAGTTGGAGAGATTTTAGCACCCCTGGATGACCGGCAAAATGGGAGGCGTGGCCCCACTTGAGAATTCGCAACCGCTGACGTGGAGGTACGTAGGATTTGCCAGGAGGAAGAAGGCGCAGATCCACGGGAGCGACTGTAATAAGGCGTTCTGGAGGGATAATATATTGAGGTGTTAACTCGTCGCCCACCACATCAGAGGAGCGAGACAGAGCATCTGCCCTAATGTTCTTACAAGCCGGACGGAAATGGATCTCAAAATTAAAGCGGGCGAAGAACAGAGACCAACGGGCCTGACAGGGATTTAATCTCTGAGCAGACTGGAGATAAGCCAGGTTCTTGTGGTCCGTGAAGATGTACACAGGATGTGTGGCGCCCTCGAGTAAATGTCTCCATTCCTCCAGTGCCAATTTAATAGCCAGCAGTTCTCTGTCCCCAATGGAGTAATTTCTCTCTGCGGGAGAGAATGTCTTTGAAAAGAAGCCACAAGTTGAAGTCTTGCCCCTGGAGGACTTCTGGGTGAGGACAGCTCTGGCTCCCACCGAGGAGGCATCCACTTCAAGAGAGAAAGGCTTGGTGGAATCTGGTCTAGAGAGAACGGGTGCAGAGGCAAAGGCGGATTTCAGGGACTGGAAGGCTTCCTCGGCTTGGGAAGGCCAGGATTTGGGGTTAGCTCCTTTTCTTGTGAGAGCCACGATAGGAGCTACCAGAGTGGAATAGTGAGGGATGAATTGCCTGTAGTAGTTCGCAAAGCCCAAAAATCTTTGTATGGCTCGGAGACCAGAGGGGCGTGGCCAATCCAGAACCGCAGAGAGCTTGGCTGGGTCCATTTGAAGTCCTTGGGCTGAGATAATGTATCCCAGGAAAGGCAGGGAGGTCCGTTCAAAAAGACATTTTTCAAGTTTAGCGTACAGGCGATTCCTCCTAAGACGAGTAAGGACTTGTCGCACATGGGCCCGGTGTTGGTCCAAATTGGAGGAGAAGATGAGGATATCATCCAGGTATACGACCACGCAGGTGTAAAGTAAGTCCCTGAAAATATCATTGACAAATTCCTGGAAGACAGCAGGTGCGTTGCAGAGGCCGAAGGGCATCACCAAATACTCAAAATGGCCGTCCCTTGTGTTAAAGGCGGTCTTCCATTCGTCTCCCTCACGAATACGGATCAGATTATAGGCCCCCCGAAGGTCCAATTTAGTGAAGATCTTTGCCCCTCGGAGACGATCAAATAACTCAGAGATTAAAGGCAGAGGGTAACGGTTCTTGATGGTAATTTTATTAAGACCTCTGTAGTCAATGCAGGGGCGGAGAGAGCCGTCTTTTTTTGTCACGAAGAAAAAACCGGCCCCAGCAGGAGAAGAAGATTTTCTTATGAATCCTCTCTGTATGTTCTCACGTATATAGTCAGACATGGCAAGAGTCTCAGGAGGTGAGAGAGGATAAATTCTGCCCCGAGGTGGAGTAGAACCAGGTATCAGGTCGATCGGGCAATCATAGGGTCGGTGAGGAGGAAGAACCTCAGCTTGTTTCTTGCAGAAGACATCCGCAAAGGAATGGTATGGTTTGGGCAGCCCAGGAGGCGGAGAAACTTGCGGGTCCTGTTTGACCAGAGCAGGCTTGAGACAGCGGTCAGAACAGGAGGAACCCCAACGCAGGATCTCACCGGTGGACCAATTCAGGACAGGACTATGACGTTGAAGCCACGGCAGACCCAGGAGGAGTTCGGAGGAACAGAAGGGAAGGACAAAGAACTCTAAAGTCTCGGTATGAAATATTCCGATGTCCATCTGCAGAGGCTGGGTACGGAACTGCACGGTGGCAGAGAGTCTCTCACCGTTAACAGTAGAGATGAAAAACGGCTTGGGTAGACGGATTACTGGAATACCATACTTGTCAACCAAGGAGGCGTGGAAGAAGTTGCCAGCTGAACCGGAATCCAAGAAGGCGGTTGCGGAGAAAGAGGACTTGGAAGAGATGATCAACTGCACAGGTATGATAAGACGTGGAGAGGAAGAATCCACACCTAGCAACGCCTCTCCCACGTTTACTAGGTGCGAGCGTTTCCCGAACGCGGTGGACGGAGAGGACAATCTCTAAGGAAGTGCTCGGTACTGGCACAGTACAGACACAGGTTCTCGTCTCTGCGGCGGCTTCGTTCTTGTGGAGTCAGGCGTGACCGATCCACCTGCATGGCCTCCATGGCGGGAGGCCCAGTAGCGGGTTGAGGTGGACGCAGAAAAACGGGAGCCAGACGAGGGTAACGTCTAGGACGAGCTTTTTCCTTTTCAAGGAGGAGTTCCTCTTGTCTTTCGGCGAAACGCTTGTCTATCCTAGTGGCCAGCAAGATGAGGTCACTAAGAGTGGAAGGAAGCTCACGTGCAGCCAGGACGTCCTTTATTTCGCTGTTAAGTCCCTTCTTGAAGGTGGCGCAAAGGGCTTCATTGTTCCAGTTCAGCTCAGAGGCCAGGGTGCTGAACTGAATGGCATAGTCACCCACGGAAGAATCTCCTTGGGTCAAGTTTAGTAAGGCAGTCTCTGCGGAGGTAACCCGGGCAGGCTCCTCAAAAACATTCCGGAACTCTAGGCAGAAGCTCTGGACGGAAGCGGTGCCAGGATCTGCGCGGTCCCATAGTGGTGTAGCCCAGGCCAGGGCCTTCCCGGACAGTAAACTGAGAATAAAGGCTACCTTGGCTCGCTCAGAAGGAAACTGGTCGGACAGTAGCTCGAGGTGGAGAGAGCACTGCGACAGGAACCCACGGCACTGCTTTGGATCTCCGTCATATTTGTCTGGTAGGGACAAACGGATTCTGGAACCGGTGGCAACTGCAGGCGGAGGTGCTGGCTGTTGCTGAGAAGGCAGGAGCTGCTGCAACATAGCGGTCAACTGGGCCAGCTGTTGACCCTGCTGGGCCACAATGGTGGTGAGGTCCGCTAGGCTTGGCAGGGGAACATCAGCGGGATCCATGGCCGGATCTTACTGTCAGGAACCAGCAGGACTGGTAGTGGATCCTCTGGACCAGAGAGGCGATGGCACGGGTTGTACTAGAGGACCGGTTCTAAGCAGTTACTGGTCTTCACCAGAGCCCGCCGCAAGGCGGGATGGATTTGCTGCGGCGGTAACTACCAGGTCGCGTCCCCTAGTAACAACTCGACCCCTCTGGCAGCTGATATGGCGTGGTACACAGGGAGTAGGCAAGAGCGTAGTCGGACGTAGCAGAGGTCAGGGCAGGCGGCAAAGGTTCAAAGGCGAGTAGTCGGTAGCAACGGGTTCGGCAACAGGCAAAGCAAACAAACACAGCAGGGAACGCTTTCTCAAAGGCACAAGGCACAAAGATCCGGCAGGAAGCTGTGGGAGGAGTAGGTATTTATGGGTAGTGCACAGGTGAAGCCTAATTAAGTCAGCACTACCTCTCACAAACCTTAACCCTTAATAACCACTTTAGGCCAGGCACCAATCACTGGTGCACTGGCCCTTTGAATCTAAGAGTCCCGGCGCGCGCGCGCCCTAGAGAGCGGGGACGCACACGCCGAGACGCTGGAGTGCTGCCTGGAGGCATACGCTGTGAGCGCTCCGAGGCCAGCAGGGGGCCCGGAGCGCTCAGCGTAACAATAGCCTTAATTTAGAATTTTCAAGTGAAAGTGGTACATCTATTAATTTCCTGGACATTGTTTTAATGAGCAACTCTGATACTGGACAGGTCAGTACAAGACATTTAGAAAGCCTTGTACAGGTAACACTCTTTTTTTGGCCTTGTCACCCAACATACACAATCCAATATATACCAGTTGAAGAGTTTACTCAAGCCAAGAGAAATTGCTCTACCCCTGAAGCCTAATTCATTAATTATTATTAATTAATTAATAATAGACTCAAATAATGTGGCTACAAGGATTGCCTCATCAACAGATGTAAACGCATTGTTCGCACAAAACAGAGGTCTGGCTTACTTATAACAAAACGTAAACCAACACAGGAGTCTAGTGGCCCAGTTACTTTTGTAACTTCGTTTTCTAGTGAGTATAAGGCGGTTAAAATTATAATAAAGAAGTATATACCCATTCTGTATGCAGATAAAGATCTAATTCTTATACTACAGAACGGTTGTAGGTTTTCTAGCAGGCATTCATGTACATAAGGTAATCTCTTATCTCCTATAGTCTTTTTGTGTCCAAACAACCCAGAAGTACTTGGCTAAAAGCAGTAGGTTCATATTGCTGCGGTTTAAATACCTGCCCCTACTGTGATAAGCATACAAAACGCACCACAAAAGTATCTAGATCTACAGGGAAGGAATATTTGTCAAGGAGAATGCTTGACTGCATAGTTTGGAAATTTGGAAATTGGCGGGCACTGGAAATTGCTGTGAACCTTTTATGGGACCCATGGACTAACCTTTTCACTCTATTGGACTTTTTGTGTTTCAAGCTTACTTTTTATTACTTGAAACACCTATCAATGGTTTAGGTATGACAGTGGTGTTTTATTCAGTGTATTTTCTTGTTTATTATTTATATATTCCACATAATGTATTTGGTTCTAATAATGTATAGGACCTCACATGTAGTGTGCGCTTAGTGTGTCCTATTATACAATATCAGTGGGTTTTACTATGCAGTACTAGCGGGGAGAGCTGTAGCAAATATCTAATTTTTATCACTGCTTACAATCAGTTAGAACACTAGCAGATATTCAGCAGCAGACCCATACACACATTCACTTTAGGCTTCAAAAAATTTAAAGGAACACTCTGAAAACACATCAGATCTCAATGGGGAAAAATCACATGCTGGATATCCATACTGATATGGATTGGGTAATGTGTTAGGAACGAAAGGATGCCACATTGTTTGGTGGAAATTAAATTATCAACCTGCAGAGGGCTGAATTCAAAGACACCCCAGAAATCAAAATGACAAAATGATGCAGCAGGCCAGTCCATTTTGCTGAAATTTCATTGCAGCAATTCAAAATGTTACTTCAAAATGGTAGTTTGTATGGCCCCCATGTACTTGTATGCATGCCTGACAACATTGGTGCATGCTCCTAATGAGACGACGGATGGTGTCCTGGGGTATTTCCTCCCAGATCTGGACCAGGGCATCACTGAGCTCCTGAACAGACAGAGGTGTAACCTGGCTGTGTCGTGTGGACCGAAACAATGTCCCAGAGGTGTTCTATTGGATTTACATGGTGTCAATTCCTTCATCCTCCAGGAACTGGCTGCATACTCTCGCCACATGAGGCCGAGCATTGTCATGCACCAGGAGGAACCCAGGACCCACTGCACCAGCGTAGGGTCTGACAATGGGATCCAAGGATTTCATCCGGATACCTAATGGCAGTCTAGCCTGTAGAGGTCTGTGCGTCCCTCCATGGATATGCCTCCCCATACCATCCCCGACCCACCACCAAACCGGTCATGCTGAACGATGTTAAGGCAACATAACGTTCTCCACAGCTTCTCCAGACCATTTCACGTCTATCACGTGCTCAGGGTGAACCTGCTCTCATCTGTGAAAAGCATAGGGCGCCAGTGGCGGACCTGCCAATTCTGGTTGTTCAATGGCAAATGCCAATCGAGCAGGGCAGTGAGCACAGTGCCTACTAGAGGATGTCGGGCCATCAGGCCAACCCTATGAACCTGTTTCTGATTGTTTGGTCAGACATTCACACCAGTGACCTGCTGGAGGTCATTTTTTAGGGCTCTGGCAGTGCTCATCCTGTTCCACCTTGCACAAAGGAGCATATCCTTCTGACGATCGGCCCTGCTGATCGGTAAGGACCTTGTACGGCCCTGTCCAGCTCTCCTAGAGTAACTGTGTCTCTCCTGGAATCTCCTCTATGCTCTTGAGACTGTGCTGGGGAAGACAGCAAACCTTCTGGCAATGTCATGTATTGATGTGCCATCCTGGAGGAGTTTGACTGCCTGTGCAACCTTTATAGGGTCCAGGTATCGCCTCCTGCTACCAGTAGTGACAGTGACCCTAGCCAAATTGCAAAACTAGTGAAAAAAAGTCAGAAAAGATGAGTAGGGGGGAAAACGTCAGTGGCCTCCACCTAAAAAATCATTCCTGTTTTTGATGTAATCTCATTGTTGCCCATCTAGTGCACCTGTTTCATTAATACCAAATCAGCTGAAACTGATTAACAACCCCCTCTGCTACTTAAAGAGGTTGTAAACCTCCAAAAATAAAAAATAAAAACTTGAAAAACAAAGGCATAATGAGCTAGTACGCATCGCATACTAGGTTATTATGAAATTCCTTACAATTAAGTCCCTGCAGCACTGCCCGCACACCGCTGACATGGCCGACATGGTAAGCCGTCTTCCTTTCGGGTTCGCAATGACATCACGCCTGCGAATGCACCGGAGCTGGCGTTCACGGCCCAGGGCTCACTGGCTGATGTCAGGGTAATGTCACTGGCTGCATGCAAAGTAAATATCTCCTAAATGGTGCAGGTTTAGGAGATATTTACAGTACCTATAGGAAAGCCTTATCATAGGCTTACCTATAGGTACAAGTTACAGAGAAAGCTTTACTTACTTCGATTACCGAACCTGCCCAATCATTTGCTCCTCTCCTAACAGCTGCTGTGAAGTGAATTCAAGAGTCCACCTCCAGAAATGAGATCCATATTGATGTAGATCAGTTTACAGTACCCTCATTGTTAACTAGTATTCTACTTCATCCCCATTTTACTTCATTTGATGTCTACTGGGCAACACTATTCCTATAGCCTCATGTTTCAGCATTAAACCTCATTGGCCCATTTTGCCTTTCTAACAAGATCTTTCTGTAATATATTCCTACCTCTGAGCATTTGTCAATGTAATTCAGAGAAAAGGATTTTACGGTAAGTCAAAAATCCAGTGACTCGGATGGGGGTGAGAAATCTGTGACTTTTTTAGAGCCGGGGTCGAACCCAGAAACCAGTGGAGCAACCCTCAACACCAGGAGCCCCCAAAGGGTATTCAAAAAGAAAAACCAAACCCAAAAATAAAGATCAGAGAGAATCAACACAAACTAGGATCACAGAGATCCACAAGGTCCCACAGCCAGAAAACACACAAATAGATCCAGTGAGTAGAGATCTATTACCCTGTGCACTAAATACAGTATATAGGTAAATACTGATCACTGTATTTAGTGTCACTAGTGACCCTAATTTGCGCTTGCGCTAAGCCCATATAGGGTTAGGGCACCCGCCACCTATTCCCTAATAAACTTTTAACCGCTTGATCTTCCCCAGTTAACCCCTTCACTCCATATAAAACAGTGCACTAATATATACAGTATATCAGATAACTACTGATCACTGTATTTAGTGTCACTGGTGACCCTAATTTGCGCTTGCGCTAGGCCCGAATAGGTTTAGGCCACCCGCCATCTATCCTCTATAAAGGTTTAACCCCTTGATCTCCCCCAGTTTAACCCCTTCACTTCCCTGTCACAGTGTTGGGTAGTGAGGAGTAAAATCAAAAATTTACGCCATTAGAAAACCTAAAGATGGAGATTGATTTTCGGGGTCCCGTACACAGCTAGGCTCCCAAAAAGTCTCACATATGTGATATCCCTGTACTCAGGAGAAGCAGCAGAATATATTTTGGGGTGTAATTACACATATACCCATGGCATGTGTGAGAAATTTATCTTTTAGTGACAACTTTGTGTTAAAAAAAAAAATTTTTTTTTTTTATTCATTTTTCAAACACCTGTGACAAAAAAATTAAATATTCAATGAGCTCAACATGCCTCTCAGAACATTCCTTAGGATGTCTACTTTCCAAAAAGTGGTAATTTGGGGGGGTCTTGTACTGCCCTGCCATTTTAGCACTTCATGAATTGAGATAGGCAGTCAGAAATTAAAGCTGCGTAAAATTTCAGTATTTACACCATAGTTTGTAGACGCTATAACTTTTGCGCAAACCAATAAAAATACGCTCATTGAATTTTTTTTTGTCAAAGACATGTAGCTAAATATATTTTGGCCAAAAAAAAATGACATAAATTGAGTATATTGGATATTTTTTAAAAGACAAAGTTGAAAATGTCATTTTTTTGCAAAATTTTCGCTCTTTTTTTATTAATATCGCAAAAAATAAAAAGCGCAGAGGTGATCAAATACCACCAAAAGAAAGCTCTGTTTGTGGGAAAAAAAGGACGTAAATTTTGTTTGGGTACCACATTGCATGACCGCACAATTGTCAGTTAAATTCGCACAGTGCCGAAGCACAAAAAGTGGTCTGGACGGAAGACAGCAAAATCCTCCGGTGGTAAAGTGGTTAAATCACTAAAAATGCCTTCCTTGGTAAAGCATAAGAACATCAAAGTGTTTCTTGACTTGGTACATGAAGACCTTCGCAAAATTAAATGGCAAAGAGAGGGCATAGACAATCTATCTAGGGCAGAACGGTTAGCCCTTAAAGAGCTCGAGGAGGCACCTGGTTTTGTCATCAAGGGCAGTGATAAGGGAGGGAATGCTGTACTGCTTAGTGAAGACCTGTATGAGAAGGAAACTTTACGACAGTTAAGAGATACCAGCACATATAAAAAACTAAGGGATAGTCCTTTTCCCTCCCTTGTCTCTGCCTTTAATCAGAAAATTTCCCTTGGGAGAGAGGCCGAATTGATCTCTAAGAAAGAAGCTGATCATCTTATGGTAAACACTTACAACCTACCAACATTCTACACCATCCCCAAACTCCATAAATCATTATCAAATCCACCGGGGAGACCGATTGTATCTGCGATAGGGGGTCCACTTGAAAAAGTAGGGAAATACGTTGATTCCCTTATTAAAGGGATGGTTTATGATTTGCCGTCCTATGTACAGGACACGAGGGATGTTCTGAAAAGACTTGCAGACGTCTCTATTCCTGAACAAATGTTATTGGTAGGTATAGATGTAGAGACACTTTATACGTCTATACCCCACCAGTGGGGCCTAAAAGCTGTCTCACATTTCCTTCAGCTGAAGTTTCCGTATTTAGGAGCCCACAATGAATTCATTGTGGAGCTCCTTGAATTTATGTTGAATAACAATTATTTCCAATTTCTTAATACCTTTTATCAACAGATTAGGGGCACCTCGATGGGGGCACCGTGGGCACCTGCCTACGCCTGCCTCTATCTGGGACTCTGGGAGGAGCAGGTTATTTATCCATCCCCAATGTACCTCAGCCACTGCCATCTGTGGTTGAGGTACATTGACGATGTCCTGCTCCTCTGGGGTGGCACCCTCCTCCAATTGGAATCCTTCATTCAGGAGTTAAATCATAATGATCGCAACATAAGATTAACATACACAGCTACAGCCAATAACCTTCCCTTTCTGGACCTCCTGATTTCACAGGAAAATCAGGTCGTTAAAACCAAAACATTCCGTAAGGAAACTGCCGCCAACACTTTGTTGGCAGCTGACAGCCACCATCCTAAATCACCAATTGAGGGTATACCGGTGGGTCAGTTTCTACGTCTAAAGAGGAACTGCTCTGACCCATCGGATTAACAATCAGAAGCAAGAGACATACATAGAAGGTTTAGAGAAAGAGGCTATTCGAACAGGGTGATTAAAAAAGCACGTAAAAAAGTAGCCCTTAAAAAGAGAACAGACCTACTTACTAATAAGGAAAATCAACCTGCCCCGCTATTTAACTACCAGCCCTCTTACCCTCGTATAGTCACCAGATTTGGCACACAATGGGACCAAGTTAAGGCTATCCTTAATAAACACTGGCAAGTGCTGACGGTCTCCCCACTTGTGGGCCAAATCGTTGGTCCACGGCCGTTAGTCACAGCCAAAAGAGCTAAGAATCTGAAGGACAGTCTCACTCATTCCGAGTTTGTCAGAACCAACAAAAGTGGGAACTGGTTGTCATCACTACCCCCATTGAAGGGTATGTTTATCTGCGGTAGATGCTCCATATGTATGTTTGTTATTAGGTCAGACTCATTCTCTAGCTTTGACGGCCTGGAGGATTTTAAGATTAACAGCTTTATCAATTGTCAGACCATGCGAGTCATCTATCAGTTAATTTGTCCTTGTAACAAAACCTACATAGGAAAAAATAAACGACAGTTAAAGGTTAGGATTGCCGAGCATGTGGCAGACATTCGCAAAAAGGTGGATAATAGAACCATACCACTACATTTTCTAGAATGCCATGATTCTAATCCAGAGGGTTTATGAGTAAGAGGCATCTATGCATTGAAGTTACCATCCAGGAGGGGAGATTTTATTTTTTATATTTTTATATATATATTTTTTTCTTTTTATTATTATTTAGTAATTTTTTAAACAATACCCACCCCAGGAGGGGAGATTTTGACACCATCTTGTTACAGAAGGAGAAACTCTGGATCTACAAGGTGGGGTCACTTGCACCCCGGGGCCTGAATGTTGAATTCAGTTTACAATCCTTCCTAGAACAATAGCCTTTGGGTTTGGCATTCCCCGATGTGGAGTGCATCTGTGTTCTCTCTTTTACTGCTTAATTATTAATACACTTATGGCTATACCATCCCAATATAGCTTCAACACCAACCCCCATTTACTGTGTATATATCTATAAAATCATTGGGTCCCTCTCTCTTCCTCTTCCTTTGTATTTGGTACAGTCCCTCTTCCTTACATTATAGGGAATTCCTTCTACTTTTTCGATTTATAGGGATATGGGTAACTCTCCCAACCTTCTGCTTCCTTCAAATTGTATATTTGTGTCCCTTACTTGGGGTGATGACCTGCTATATATGGCTTATAAACACCTGATGGCATCTATTTATTATACTAAAATGTCCAACCTATCTTTATTATAGGCAGGGTCACTATACTGTAGGTTGACAGATATGGTTAATGTATCGTTGGGACTTCCCATTCCTTATTTAAATATTTTTGGCTGAATATATTCATATGGCCATCAAACATATGAAATGTGGGAGGATTAACAAGCCTTATTTAGACTGCACCATTTAACTAAGTGAAAGTTGATGGGGGGAGATACTGTATGTACCACCACCAGCAATACCCATTTTTTGACTACTTTTTATCATGTTTTACCCTGTATAAATTTTTATTCTGTATTTTTAATCTTACATTTTCATAACAGTATATTGGTCACTTTGGGAGGTGGATAATAGGTGGATAATAATGTTTTTATTTCTACATATACTCCATGAGAGAGGATCTTGACGTTTGTGGGAATGTCCAATTTGTTGAACTCTTCTGTGTAAGTGGAGACATCTTGTGGCCAAAAGACGGTATCACATGTGTTTAAGTGTGGAATGGTTGCCACACCTGCACTTAATCAGAGGATCACTATAAATACTGAACTACCTGCTTCCCACCTTTAGCTCTGAGGAAACTGGCATCTTGCCAGTGAAACGCGTCAGCGTTTACGTCACCTGACCGCAGTCAATGGACCAGTAACCGCTGTGACGTTCGGACATTGCACGGCTGCTTCCTTTCCGTTCCAGCGCCTCCCACCTCCTACGTCCGGTGTGACGTCAGGCCGTAGCCGGCGTGCCTGTGGCTGATACAAGGAAGTACACAGAGGGAGAGCGCACCACGAGGAACGCCAACGCCGGCATATTCCGATATACTGCCACAAAGGTACTAATATCCCTGGATTACATCTGTGGCTTGGACCTATGTCCCCTGGACGGTAATTAGAAGATCTGTTATCTACCTACTTATGTTTGTCTAACATTGTGAATGGCTCACCTTGGAACTTTCAGTTGGATTGAAGCCCGGTCCCCCCTCCCCTTTTTTTTTTTTTGCCTCCTAGTTTATTATTGCATTGTTTGCACCAGAACCAGCTCTTCCCCAATTGGGGTATTACACACCGGCCCGTCAATCACCCCGTGTGGTGACTTCCACTACTTGAGACTGTGTTGGTCCAGCTTTAATATTTTTTGATATCTGTCATTGACTGGGCATTTTCAGCCGTTACAGGTCTCTTTCGGTACATCTACCAGTCCACTGCACCAACCCGGGTTGATGTCTCTCCATTGTTTACTGCATTGTTTTTAATCACACTATTTTATTTTGCTGTGCCACATCCATTCACATGTTTTTGTATCGGCATATGTGCCTAATAAAGTTGTTCAATTTTGAAATCCATCTTACTGGTGCCCTTAGTTGATCCGTTTTGTGGGGAGGATCCTCTATCTCCCCTTTTACTTTTCAAGTCAAAAATCCAGTTCTCTCTATCGTTCGACAGACGCAGCTCCATATTCTCCTTGACCATTAGGACATCCCAAAGCAGTATTTGCATGAGGGGAAAAACAACGCAGAAAAGATGGTAATTCCCCAATGGCTAAACTTAGCCAACCAGGTAACACTGAGCGCAAACCAGAAAAAAAAATGGAGCTCATCTAGAAACAACATACACCCTCAAAGAGACAAATTGCTCTTTTAAACAGCAGCCTGCAAAACCTTGAAGCCAAAATAAGCATCCGAGGATGCCAACACATCTACTTTGTAGAATTTTTTGAACGTGTGCACAGACGACCAAGTTGCCGCCTTGCAAACTTGCATTTCTGACGCCTGATGGCGAAAAGCCCAAGAGACACTCAGCGCCCTAGTAGAATGCACCTTCACAGGGAAAGGAGGAACCTGACCCTTCAGTGAATAAGCCTGTACCACTGTCTGTCTGATCCACCTGGATATGGTCACAGCAGACGTAGCCAATTCCTTTCGAGGTCCTTCGGTGAGGACAAAGAGAGAGTCTTATTTCCTGAAAGATTCAGTAGCCACCAGGTGAACTCTAATTGTCCGAACCACATCCAAAGAATAGTTACATAGTAACATAGTGCAAATATAAAGGGTTCGCGCTTAGGATAAATGGGTGTTAATGCTCCAAAATCAATAAAAATAATTATATAATAATTGAATAATTAAATCAATATAAGCTGCTGCAGGTAAAAAAGGTAATACCTCTCAAACAATAAAACAACTATGTACCTGCGCTGCTTATGTGTAAACACCTCAAAATATATGTGATTATATAAAGTGCTAGTGCAAAATTATACTGAGTGCAGCCTTAAAAAAAACTATATGTATATTACACAAGTACACACAATAAATATCAGTTATGAATACCATATATGAAAATACCACATAAAAAAACTTGTGCAAATAAAAAACTTATAAATACAAATATGTATTATATACTATATAGTCCATGATAATGTTAAAGTGAAAAAAAGTCTCTGTGCTTAATTTAAGTGCTTCGTGCTCCAATAATATTAAAAAGTGCTCGTGCTCAATCCAGGTGAAGTGGTGCTCCCCTCTCAGCTCCCCACTCACCAGAAGTTGGATGAAAAAACGCCTTATCAGTAGATAAAAATGGAGTAGATCCCTCACTGGATCGCCAACAGGAACAAGGTACCGCACCACAAGCCTCTCACTCTATCTCCAGGTTATGTTCTCACGATTCATAAAAAGAAAGGGCCATCATGGTGCAGTATATCAGACTTGTTTATTCACACGCAAAACCAAATAACACTTACACTGTACAGGAAAAATTATCGCCTTGTGCAAACCCGCGGGACGCCAAACAAATGGCCGTGCGTTCCACCCGCGTAACCGGAAGCCGGAAGCCGGAAGTGGTTGCAGCCGGAAGTGATGTATTACGTATTCGGACGGCTTGACGCGTTTCGCTCCGCCAATCAGAGCGTTCTCAAAAGCAAAGGCGTCACGAATACGTAGTACTATATATAACGGTATCAATAATGCAACATTGTAAACACCTGAGGCGGACCGGAAGTCGGCGATTGACTATAAGTATAATTTTGCACTAGCACTTTATATAATCACATATATTTTGAGGTGTTTACACATAAGCAGCGCAGGTACATAGTTGTTTTATAGTAACATAGTACATAGAATGGAAAGCAATTTCCTTGGGATGCCTGGGCTTAGGAGGAGGGAACGCATAGATCAGTTGATACTGACCCCAAGGAGCCCCCGGTGCATCTGTGGCGTCGGCCAGAGGATCTCGAGACCTGGCTACAAACCTCTGAACCTTGTTGTTGAGGCGAGAAGCTAACAGGTCAACCTCGGGTGTCCCCCACCGGATGCACAGGAGGTGAAACACCTCTGGGTAAAAAGACCATTTCCCCTGATCCAACACCTGACAACTCAGGTAATCCGGCTGCCAGTTTTCCACACCTGGAATGGGCACTGCAGAAAGGAGTGGAAAAAAATTTCCTGCCCATTTCAGGATCTCGGCCACCTCCCGGGCCACCAAGACACTTTTGGTGCCCCCTTGATGATTGATGTAAGCCACGGTCATGGCATTGTCCAATTGAATCCGGACTGGACAACCCTGTAAATGATTTGTCCAGTGACTCAGGCAAGGCTTTATCGCTCTGAGTTCCAGAATATTGATCAGAAGTTTGGACTCTTCCACTGTCCAGGATCCCTGGGTATACAGCTTCTCCAGCCAGACAGGCTAGCGTCTGTGGTTACCACAGTCTAATACAAGGGGAGGAATATCTTGCCCTGGCATAGTGCTAGCGAGTGAAGCCACCATAGAAGAGCAGTCTGTGTTGTGACTTAACTGAAGCATAGTGTTCAAGGACTTTGGATATTTGTTCCATTCAACAAGGGAATTCCCTTTGTAAGGGTCTCATGTGGAACTGAGCAAACGGAATGAGCTCGAGGGATGACACCATCAGACCTAAGGCTCACATGCAAGAGGACAGATTGCTGGATAACAGCAAACAAATCGCCCAATGCAATATTTGCAGCTTGTCCGGGGGAAGAAAAACCCTTGCTGAAGCGAAGTCCAGAGTCAGGCCCAGATAATCCAGTTTTAAGGATGGTACCAGGGCAGATTTTTTTAAATTGACATTCCAACCCAACTCTTGCAGAGTCCGCACAGTGCTTGTCAAGTCGCCCAACAGGGCTGAATGTGAGTCTGCTCTTAAGAGGAGATCGTCCAGGTACCCCAGTACCTCAATCCCCCATTGTCGCAGTAATTCCAATACCGGAGCCAACACTTTGGTGAAGACCCTGGGGGCAGAGGCGAGAACAAAGGGTAATGCCACAAGCTGATAATGCTCCTCTCCTACAGCAAAGCGAAGAAGGCTCTGGTGTCCAGTATAAACAGGGATGTATAGATATGCGTCCTTGCTATCGATGGAGGCCAAAAAGTCCCCTTGGTGTAGAGATGCCATTACCATGCAAATGGACTCCATTCTAAGCTTCTGTACCTGCACAAACAGGTTCAGAGCCTTAAAGTCCAGGATTGGACGTACTTTGCCTTTTTTCTTGGGCACAGTGAACAAGTTTGAATAGAACCCCTGAAAGCGTTCCAGAGAAGGAACCGGCACAATCACCCCTTGCGACCGCAGATCTTGTACCGCCTCTCATAGATCCCTTAACCGGTCTGGAAATAGGCATAGATTGGATGGGAAAAACCTGTCTGACGGTCGAGATCAGAATTCGATCTTGTAACCCGATCGGATCAGTTCATGGACCCATTTGTCCTGAATCAAGGAAGTCCATGGTCCCGGAAAGAAGCAAAGACGTCCCCCCACCCCAGATATGGGTGAGGGCGTCCCTTCATGCAGACGGGGATTTGTCTGCAGGTCTGGATTGTCCTGTTCTCGGCTTACCCGACCCTGTCTTCTTGGTACCCCCTGAAGACCTAAATGGCTTAGATCCTTTCCCCTGTGTGCCAGAAATGTGGGCTGTGAAATAAGGCCCCTGACTATTACGTGGTGGCTTGATCTTAGTGGATTGAGGAAGAAGAGTACTCTTCCCACCTGCGAGTCCTTGGATTAACTCATCCAATGAGAAACCAAACAAATGGTCTCCCATTTTTTGAGGCCTGATCTGCAGACCAGCTTTTTAGCCAACACCATGCGTTTAATATAGCTACCCCCCACCGCGGACACTCTAGCTACAAGGGGGACCGCATCTAGCAAAGCATCACATATAAATAGTAGGGCTTGGACCATCTGGTCCGTTAGCTCTGTCAGGCCCGGAGAGAGCTGTTCCGCTTTGAAGTCACTTTTTAGTAACTTAGCCCATTCCGTTATGGTCTGGGACACCAGAGTGATCACGAAGATTGGTTTAAGTATTGAGCCCTCTATCACATGTAAATGGCGGGACAGAGACTCAATCCATCTATCCACAGGGTCTGTAAAGACTGGGACCACTATAGATATGTTCAGTCTGGAAACCAGATGGTCCATCTTCGGTGGTATGGTCCACCGCATTTGTGAATGGGTAGCATCTTTTAAAACGCTTTTGGCACCACTAACATCTGTTTTATGCGCCCCCACTGTTTGTTGACAATTTTGTCAAAAAGTTCCGGACAAGGGAAAAGAAAAAGTGGGCGACTTCTGGGATTTGCAGGTGCAAAAAGTCACCCGCGTCCCGAATGCTGCAGAATCATCCGCTATTTTTAGAGTTTTCTGCAGTGACACTATAAGTGCCTCCACCAGCACGTTTTACCGCGCGGCTGCAGACGAGGATATGTTGTCCTCACCATCCGAGAGCGATGATGCAGAACCCTCAGGGTAACCTGCATCCGCGGCAGCCATATCTACCTCAGAGCCTGAGGATTTAGGAGAGGCAGGGGAGGGCATAGGGCGCTTTTTACTAATGGTATTTTTGATAACCATATCCACTTTTGCCACCAGGTACCTAGATTTTGCTAAGGCGTTTGATACAGTTCCCCATAAGCGCTTAATTTATAAAATAAGGTCTGCAGGTATCGACAGCAGGGTTTGCTCTTGGATACGGAACTGGCTAAAAGGGCGTGCCCAAAGGGTGGTAATAAACAGCGCATACTCAGACTGGTCTGAGGTGGTAAGCGGGGTCCCCCAAGGCTCAGTCCTAGGACCAACCTTGTTCAATTTATTCATAAACAGCATTGAGGACGGGATCAGTAGTTCAATATCAGTTTTTGCAGATGACACAAAATTAGGCAGGGCAATAACAGCACAGCATGAAGCAGATATCCTACAGAATGACCTGGACAAAATAACGGAATGGGCAACGACATGGCAAATGAGGTTTAACGTGGAGAAATGTAAGGTTTTGCACTTGGGGACTAGAAACATAAAAGCACAATACACGTTAGGAGGGGAACCCTTGGGAGAATCAAAAATGGAGAAAGATCTGGGAGTCTTGGTTGATGATAGATTAGGCAACAGCATGCAATGTCAAGCGGCAGCTGCCAAGGCTAGCAGAATATTAGCATGCATAAAGAAAGGGATGTATTCCAGAGATAAGACTATAATCCTTCCACTTTATAAAACTCTGGTCCGACCTCATCTGGAGTATTCTGTCCAGTTCTGGTCACCAGTCCTCAGAAGGGATGCGTTGGAGCTGGAGAGGGTCCAGAGAAGGGCAACTAAACTAATTAGGGGATTGGAGGACCTTGGTTATGAGGAGCGTCTGCAATGGCTTGATTTATTCTCCCTGGAGAAGAGACGCCTGAGGGGGGACATGATAGCAGTTTTTAAATATCTCAATGGGGATCTAGGCTTAGAAAAAAAGCTGTTCAGTCGAAGGGATTGCATGAGGACTCGGGGGCATACAATGCGATTAGAGGAGAAGCGTTTTAACCTCAGGCAACGTGGGGGGTTCTTTACTGTTAGGGCTACAGGATTGTGGAATTCTCTACCACAAGAGGTGGTTTCTGCAGGTAGTATGGTGGCTTTCAAAAGACTACTAGACATACATCTCAAGGATCAGAACATTCAGGGGTATGCGAGATGATTACAGCCACACACACCTACACAGGTTGAACTGGATGGACTATTGTCTTTATTCAACCTCACCTACTATGTAACTATGAAGCCTAAGGGGGAAAGAATGTTCAGACAGTGTAATTGATACTCTTCACAAACTCTTTTAGTGACCATCTTTCTGCTTGGGAGAATTTTTTATTTTTTTTTGTACATTAGTTAAGGCTGTACCCTCCTTACTGTTCTAGAATTCTGTCAAGATGGAGTCGAAAAGGGCCTGGTGCTTAGTGTACAATGGGTAAAAATGGCAGTTTTGTCCTTATTTCTAGATAAGCTGGCTCAGGGTCCTGTGGTAAAAAGGTTTCTCTAAGCTTGGGAAAGACCCACTCCCCTCAACGTTAATGATTTTACCTTGTGGGAGCTGTCTAAGGTGGAAGAAATTCTTTAAAGTTTCTTCCCCTTAAAATGTCCTTTCTTCTGGCCATCACTATGGCCAGGAGAATAGGGGATCAACAGGTTTTGTCCATTAAGGAACCTTTCCTAATCATCCTTCCTAAAGTAGTCTTCAAGCCAGATCATCTTTTTTTGCCCAAAGTAGCATCTTTGTATCACAGATCTCAGAAGATTGACCCACCTTCGTAATGTAATGATTAACCACTTAATGACCAATGGTATTTTTGACACTTGTAAGTGGGAAGGGGGTGCGCTGATCTGTGAAAAAGCTGCTACTGAAAATGTGAAATAAATAAACGAAGTGATGTGTGAGTGTGCTAATTCTAAATAAATATATAATTATATAATAAATTATATATGCAAACTGTGATTAATGAGATATTCAACAATATCAAATGAATGAATAAATACAAATGTGTTGAGACAAAACACAAACAATAAGTGATTCAATCAGTCCAAAATGAAAAGTCTTTCTTCAAAATGGTAATAGTGATGCAAAATGCAAATGTGAAGGAATCCAACCAAATCAACAATGACTGTTGACAGCAGGTAATCGCAAAAAAAATTAAAATAACACAGGTTTGCCGTTTCCAGCGGTTATAGTGTTCCCATCCTGAACGCGATTCTTCTGCATTCAGTAGAGGGAGGCTGAAGCTCCCCTAACCGCAGCAGCTCCTCAACTCTGCTAAAAGTCTATGTGTACATTGACATAACGGAATTTTTGTAAAATCTTACCGTAAAATTCCTTTCTCTGAGTCCTCCGACAGTCGCCGCCCATTCACACAGTCTTCACTAATAGGGGTATTGCTTCCTCTCCACAGGAGTTTCTAGACATAAGACTTGTAAAAGAACAATTTATCTACATAGTCACACCCATGGGGGCTGTCCTTCTAGTCCAATACCCCCCTGCAATAGCCATCCCAATTCAGTTTGGTCGCAAGCAGTGATAGTGTATAAAAAACCCCCAAAGAGGGGCCGGGGCGGCGACTGTCGGAGGACTCAGAGAAAGGAATTTTACGGTAAGATTTTACAAAAATTCAGTTTTCTCTTACGTCCTCCGACAGTCGCCGGCCATTCACACAGTCTTCACTAATGGGGATGTCCCAAAGCAGTGTAGACATGAGGGGTGGGCACCGCAACCGCCAGAAAAGCAATGCAGTACCCACATCAGAGAAAGGACCCTTACATGAACAGCAAGGGAACCTTCTGGGTAACAAAAAAAGGGCTCAACATGAGCAACAACCCAGGAAAGTCCCCTATGGCACTGCCGCACAGAGAACTTTGCGGCCAAAAGATGCATCAGCTGATGCCAGAACATTAATTTTATAAAATTTGGAAAAGGTGTGCACCGACGACCAAATCACAGCCTTGAGCACCTGGGCCACCGAAGCCTGATGCCGGAAAGCCCAGGACGCACTCACCGACCTGGTAGAATGTGCCTTGACAGGGAATGGAGGAACCCGTTCCCGCAACGAGTAGGCCTGTACAATGGTCTGTCTGATCCATTTGGCAATGGTTGCCGCAGATGCAGCCATACCCTTCCGAGGACCCTCAGGAAGTACAAAGAGAGAATCCGACTTGCGAAAGGATTCAGTCGACGACAGGTAAACCCTGATTGCACTGACAACATCCAGAGAATGCAAAGCAACCTCTTTTGGATGCTTAGGGTTCGCACAAAGCGAAGGCAAGACAATGTCCTCATTGAGGTGAAAATCCGAAACTACCTTTGGCAAAAAGGACGGATTAGGTCGCAAGACCACCTTATCTCTATGAACCACCAGTTAAGGGGAACGGCAGGTCAACGCCGCCAACTCCGACACTCTGCGAGCTGAAGTGATCGCCACCAGAAAAGCAACTTTTTTAGACAGCAGAGGTAACAAGATCTCCCTGATGTTTTCAAACGGGGACCGTTGCAACACGGACAGAACCAAGTTCAAGTCCCATGGAGGTAAGGGCTCTCTTCTGGGAGGGGCCAAGTGACGCACACCCTGAATAAAGGTGTGAATCAAGGAATTAGACGCCACAGGGCGCTGAAAAAGAACAGCCAGTGCAGATACCTGGCCCTTAATCGTGGCCAACGCAAGGCGCTGGTCTACACCCGATTGGAGGAAAGCCAACACTCTCGCCACCGAGTATGAACGAGGAGAGAAACCCCTGGACTCACACCAGGCAAAATAAGCTTTCCAAGTTCAGTAATAAATCTTACCATATAAGGCTTTTCTAGCCTTGATTAAGGTAGGAAAGACCTCTGAGGAGAGACCCCTGTCTCTCAGGACCTGGCTTTCAACAGCCATACCGTTAAAGCCAGCGACTGTAAAGCAGGATGGAAGATCGGTCCCTGAGACAGTAGATCTTCCCGCATTGGCAGCCGCCACGGAGGCTCTACGGCCAGGTGAACGATGTCCGCTTACCAGGACCGGTGAGGCCAGGCCAGCGCTACCAGAATCACCAGTGTTTGTTCCAAGGCCAACCTGCGAAGGAACCTGGACAACAACTGAATCGGAGGAAAGGCATAAATCAGACGATACTGATGTCAAGGTACTACCAACGCGTCCGAGGCGTCTGCCAGAGGATCGCGTGTTCTTGCCACGAACCTTTCCACCTTGTGGTTTAGTCGAGACGCAAACAGATTCACATCCGGGGAACCCCACTTCGCGCACAGCATTTGAAATACCTCCAGGTGTAGGGACCATTCCCCCTGGTCCAGGGCCTGGCGGCTCAGATAATCCGCCTGCCAATTCTCCACACCCGGAATGTGCACTGCCGATAACGCCGGGACATGAGTCTCGGCCCAAGACAGAATACTGGTCACTTCCTGGGCCGCCCGGGCACTCCTAGTGCCCCCTTGGTGGTTGATGTACGCCACCGCAGTGGCATTGTCCGTCTGCACCCGTACAGGGCGGCCCTAAAGACGATCCGACCAGTGGAGCAGGCACAGCCTGATCGCTCTTAATTCCAAAATGTTGATCGGGAGAGAGGATTCCTCCTCCGACCAAATGCCCTGGGCAGACAGGTTGCCCAGAACGCCACCCCAGCCCGACAGGCTGGCATCCGTGGTAATCACCGTCCACAGAATTTGCCGGAAGGATTTTCCATCTGACACCGCCAGGGACTGAAGCCACCACAAGAGATCCATTCTGGTTTGGTGACTCAGAGACACTCTCAGGTCCTGAGGTAGTCTGTCCCACCTGGCCAGGATCTCTGCTTGGAGAGATCGCGTGTGAAACTGTGCAAACGGTATCGCCTCGAAGGCTGACACCATCATACAGGTCCGGAGTGATGAGGATTTGTTGTCCCTGAGGGACCTGACCTCGCTCTGCAGGGTCCGGAGCTTGGCCTCCGGCAAGAACACCTTTGCTTGAGCAGAGTCCAGAACCATTCCCAGATACGGGAGACGAACCGAAGGCGACAAGGTCGACTTCTAAATGTTGATTGTCCAACCGAACTCCTGAATCGTCTGGACCGTAGTGGACAGATCGCGCAACAGGCTCTGACTGGCACTCGATCTTAACAGGAGATCGTCCAGATATCCCAAGACCGCAATGCCCTGTGCCCGCAACAGGCCCAGAACAGGCGCAAAGACTTTGGTAAAGACCCTTGGAGCCGAAGCGAGACCGAAAAGGTAACGCCACAAACTGGTAATGATCCTCCGTGATAGCGAATCGGAGGTACCTCTGATGACCCTCGAAAATGGGAATGTGCAGATACGCATCCTTCAGGTCTATAGAGGCCAGGAACTCCCCCGGATTCAGGGAGGCCACCACCGAGCGAAGTGATTCCATGCGGAATTTGCGAACGCGCATGAAGCGGTTCAGCGCTTTCAAGTCCAGAATCGACGCACTTTGCCCTCTTTTCTGGGCACAGTGAACAGATTTGAATAAAAACCCCGAAACCTGTCCTGATGAGGTACCGGGACGACAACCCCCTGGGCGATGAGATCCTGCACCGCCTGATGCAGGTCCTGCAACCGCCCTGGGGTCAAATGAAGATTTGAGGGAAAGAATCTGTTCGCCGGCCTTGAAAGAAATTTGATCTTGTACCCTGACCGAATGATTTCCTGAACCCATCTGTCCGTGATTCGGAGCAGTCAAGGTTGTTGTAGAATCCGTATATGCAAAGAGATGAAAGGGAAAAGATCATGGTGCAGTAAATCACAATTAGTGAAAAACACCACATATAGGGAGGGTTCCACCAGTGCAGGATTAAATGCAGTATGTGTACACACTTCCTCCACCCCTCATGCAGTGCACACTCACTAAAGCTAAAACAATTACTTGCTTGTAACAATATAGGTTTGGTGGGATGGTTCACATGCACTTGGAGGATACAGCAAGCCAGCACCACAGGGTGTTCTCCAAATCTCTCAGAGGTCAATAATCATCTATGCAAAGTAAAATGGAAACGACATTTATTCAGTAGTAAAAGCACAAACAGCACAAAGTAATAGCCACTCACATTGAAGAACACTCCCAGCTAGCGGTGCAGTAACAGTTCATCAGTGGGTGACAACTGCCTTAAATCACTCCTTTTGATCCACGAAGTAAGAAGGGAGCCCCAGCCGAATTGTTGTCTATAGATGCAGAAAAGGCCTTCGATAGGGTTGATTGGGGCTTAGTTAGAAACTCTGAGATACCTAGCTATTGGAGAAAGGATGATACGATGGATCTCTGCCTTATATTACCATCCAACCCAAGAATAAGAATGAATGGCAGTTTGTCCTCCCCCTTCGACTTACACAACGGGAATAGACAAGGGTGCCCCCTTTCCCCAATGCGGTATGTATTAGGCTCTGGAACCCTTATTGGCAGCAAGTCCTAAAAATCAAGACATTAGAGCAGTGGTTCTCAACTCCTATCCTCGGGACCCTCTAAAGCTGGATACACACTATCCAACTTTTGTGGTTAGATTTCCTTCAGATTTACCTTTTCTATGTAGTGCAAGGGCCTGCCTGATTGCATACAAATTGAAAGTGTTTAGGTTTGACCTCATATTATATGGTTTTGGTAAATCTAAAGGAAAAAGTCTTCAGAAAGTCTTATAGTGTGTATGGCCCATTACAGGCCAGGTTTGCAAGATAACTGAAATACATCACAGGTGATATACTTTGCTGCTCATTGATTGCAGTATTCTAGTCTGCATCTCCCCAAGGTAATACTTAAAATCTGGCCTGTTAGTGGGTCCTGAGGACCTGAGGTGAGAACCACTGCATTAGAGGGATGAGAGTGGGGAGTAATGAGTACAAGGTGGCTGCATATGTGGGCAATGTACTATTCTTCATCTCTAACCCTAGGCTAATGCTCCCGATAGTGTTGGAGGAACTACTAGGGAGACATGGGAAGCTATCAAATTCATAGCTAAACCAAAGAGCCTGAATATTACAATACTAAAGAGAACAGGCAATACAGCCTAAGTTCCCCTTTGTATGGTGTAGAAAGGTACTGGGATACCTTGGTATTAAATTAACTACATCCCTAGCAACTCTGTATAACGGTAATTAAATATCAATGTTGAATAAAGTGAAGGATCAGCTGAACTCCCTGAGACATCAACCTCTTTCATGGCTGAGCAGAAAAAAAAAAAAACACATAAAAAAAAGGGTAGGAGATGGGTGGAAATTGAGTGCGCACAAAGCAAGGTAGATTTGGGGAAGATGGTTTGGATGCCACAAGCACATTGAGACTTGGCCAATAACACAAGTACACAAGGAACATGTTGAGAATTTGGGACAGTTTATGTAGATTTTTTTCACTGGGAACATAATGCACCTTTGATTTCATTAACCACCTCCCACCCGGCCACTGTACATATACGGCCGGGTGGGAGTCTCTTCCTTCTGATCGGACGTTCCCGAACGTCCTGCAGAAGGAGCGAGATCGCGCCGCCGCGGGCACGCACAGCGGCGCAATCTCGATGTGCCTGTGTCCCTCGGACACAGAGCAACAAGTTTTGGCAGGAGGGCCCTGTGATTGGCCCTCCTGATCACATGACGGCTGTGTCCAATCACAGCCATCATGTAATGTAAATACAGCCGTTGCAACGGCTTTGATCTCTTCTTCTCCTCACGCAGATCCTGTCAGTGAGGAGAAGACGACGATCTGTGCTGCAGCCAGGGGATCAGTGAGTTTTACAAATTACTCACTGATCACAGGGGGGGTCTGTGCTGGTAATCAGAACATTGATTACCAGTGCAGCCCTGGGGGGGGGGGGGGGTGCCACTAGAGCCCCCAGGGATGCCCACCCATGACCACCAGGGATGCCCACCCATGACCACCAGGGATGGCAATCAGGGCTCAGAGAGCCTGCCAGTGGTGCCCTCCCTATCAGTGCTGCCCACCAATGCCATCTATCAGTGCTGCCCACCAGTGCCCATTATTGCCATCTATCAGTGCCGCCCACCAGTGCCCATTATTACCCACCAGTGCCCATCAGTGCCGCTGATCAGTGCTGCCTATCAGTGCCCATCAGCGCTGCCTATTAGTGCCCACCAATGCTGCATATCAGTGCTACCTATCAGTGCCACATATCAGTGCTGCATATCAGTGCTACCTATCAGTGCCCATCAGTGCTGCATATCAGTGCCACCCCATCAGTGCCTCCTCATCAGTGCGGCCTCATCAGTGCAGGAAAAAACGTATCTATTTACAACATTTTATAACATAAAACAAAAACAATTTTTTTTTTTTTCAAACTTTTCTGTCTTTTTTTATTTTTGCACCAAAAAAGAAAAAACCTTGCGGTGATCAAATACCACCAAAAAAAAAAGCTTGATTTGTGGGAAAAAAATGACACAAATTTGGTTTAGGTACAGTGTTGCACCGCGCAATTGTCATTCAAAATGCAACAGCGCTAAAAGCTGAAAATTGGTCTGGGAAGGAAGGGGGTTTAAGTACCCAGTATTGAGGTAGTTAATAGATACAAATTATTTTAAATAAGGGCAAGGGAACTATTTATAGTTTTCTAGATGGGTAAAAAAATTAGGTGATACAGTTAAAAGATGTAATAGTAGGAAACAGATTGTGCACTTTTTTGAATTAACACAAAAATGGGTGAATATGCCACTTTGCGCATGGATATACACAATTGCAGCACTTTGTGCGTACTTCACTGCAGCCTCTGCGGCAAAGAAATAATGAGACCAATGGAGAAATAGTTTAGCTCAGCCGCATGTACTAAGCATCGTATATCAAAAATATATAAGATTGTACTAGGGGAAACAGAGCCTGTATACCCGCCTTATTTGGGGAAATGGGACCTTAGAGATGAGGAAAAGAGAACTAAGTTTTGAGATTAGCTTGTTACTCATCGGTTAATTTAACCACTTCAATACAGGGCACTTTCACCCCCATCCTGCCCAGGCCAATTTTCAGCTTTTAGCGCTGTTGTATTTTGAATGACAATTACGCTGTCATACAACACTGTACCTAAACCAAATTTATGTCATTTTTTCCCCCACAAATAGTGCTTTCTTTTGGTGGTATTTGATCACCGCAAGTTTTTTCCTTTTTTGCTAAGCAAATAAGTTTGAAAAAAAAAAAAGGTTTTTGTTTATGTTATAAAATTTTGTAAATAAATAATTTTTTTTCTGCACTGACGAGGCCGTACTGACAGGCACTGATGGGCACTCATAGGCGGCACTGATGAGGAGGGCACTGACAGGCTCCCTGAGCACTGGCATCCCTGGTGGCCATGGGTGGGCAATCCCCGGTGGCTCTAGTGGCATCCCCCAAGGGTCTGCACTGGCAATCAATGCTCTGTTTACCAGAACAGACCCCCCTCCCCCGTCAGGAGAGCTGCCAATCGGCTCTCCTCTACTCGCACCTGTCAGGCGCGAACTAAGGAAAGGCGATCAACGGCACTTCCTATTTACTTTGTGAGCATTTGTGATTGGAAACAGCTGGTCACATGGTAAAGAGCCTACGTCATAGGCTCTTTACTGGGATTGGAGATGCGGTGTGTCAGACACACCGCACCACCGATCGCTGCTCTGCTCATATGACGCCCAGTCGGGATTAAGCAACTACTTTTCGGCCACCATTTTGCTATATGAGGGGCGGAAAGTGGTTAAGGACAACAGAGATGTGGTACCAGCTTTTTCCTAGATGGTATCTCACCCCGCAGATGGCTCAGAGGTTCAGTGCAGAGATATCCCCAACTTGTTGGAGGATATGCAGGGCTCCTGGGAACTTTGCACATCTGTGGTGGGAGTGCACAAAGATACAAGTTTTTTGGGAAGGGTTTATTAGGTTAAATTCACCAGATTACAGGAGACTGTATTCAGGTGGAACCTTGGAGTTGCCTGTTTCACAACATGGAGAAAAAGGTGACTCACTTACTGAACGCAACTAAAAGCCTGATACCGGTACTTTAGCGATCACCAGAAGTCCCGAGTTTGAGGGACTGGGTTGCAAGGGTGGATTGGGTGAGATCCATGGAGGACAGATGTATGCAGCAGAGCACTCCCATGCAAAATATCTAGATATATGGGAAGACTAGCTAAAGTTTAAAAAAAAAAAAAGGTCAGGATCAGGAGCTATGATGTACAAGAGAGAAGGGGGTCTGATAGGAGGGGATCTGGTTAGTTATTTTTCTTTTTTTTGGGGGGAAGGGTTATCAATATAGAAAGTGTACTTGTAACTGTTATATAAAATTGTTAATCTGTGTAATGACTTGAACCATGTTTTTATATGCTTATGGAAACAATTAAAATGTTAATATAAAAAAAGTAAGGCGAATGACAGTATAACACCGCCAATTCCAACGCCCTGCATGCAGAGGTGATAGCGACCAAGGCCAGGGCAAGCAGGGGAATCTCCCAAAGATTTTTAAAAAGGAGGCTTCTGGAGGACAGAGCACTAAATTGAGGTCCCAAGGCAGCAACAGCAGCTTCCCTGAAGAAAAGGTATGCACCAGGGAGTATGTGGCCAAAGCCCATTGAAAGAAGACTGCTAAGGACAGCACCTGACCCTTGATAGTACTCAAGGCCAGTTTCTGCTCAATCCCCCTATTGAAGGAAGGTCAAAATCTCAGCCACCGAGACAAAGCAAGGATGAACCAAAAGAGACTCACACCACACAATGTACGACTTTCACGTACGATGGTAGATCTTTCTAGAAGTAGATTTCCTAGCTTTTAACAGCGTTGGAACCTACCTCTAACTATCCTCACCTGGCGTTCAACAGCAAAGCCGTCAAAACCAGCGACTGTAAAGCAGGATGGAAAATTGGCCCCTGGGACAGCAGATCTTCCCTGAGAGGACGCTTCCAAGGAACCCACGGGGCCACAAACACATCTGTGGCATCCGCCAGAGGATCCCATGACCAAGCCACAAACATCTGCACCTTTCTGTTGAGCCGAGACGCCAACAGATCCAGCTCGAAGATGCCCCCCCCCCGGAGACAAAACTGATAGAACATCCGGATGAAGGGACCACTCCCAGTGGTCCGACGCCTTCCGACTGTGAGTAAGGCAGCAGCTGCAAACAGGGAGAAAGCTGTGTGACTGAGCTCTGTGAGAAATCAATAGCTGTTTGACTGTGCTGCGACTGACTGCTGTGTGACTGTCTCTGCAACTGAGTACCTGGGAAGTCTGGTGAGTATCCTTGCGACTGGGAGTATCTTGGCGACTGGTGAGTATCCTTGCGACTGGTGAGTATCCTTGCGACTGGTGAGTATCCTTGCGACTAGTGAGTATCCTTGTGACTGGTGAGTATCCTTGTGACTGGTGAGTATCCTTGCGACTAGTGAGTATCCTTGCGACTGGTGAAGTAGCTTGCGACTGGTGAGTATATTTGCGACTGGTGAGTACCCTTGCACTGGTGAGTATCCTTGCACTGGTGAGTATCCTTGCGACCGGTGAGTATCTTTGCGACCGGTGAGTATCCTTGCGACTGGTGAGTATCCTTGCGACTGGTGAAGTAGCTTGCGACTGGTGAGTATGCTTGCGACTGGTGAAGTAGCTTGCGACTGGTGAGTATCCTTGAGACTGGTGAGTATCTTTGCGACTGGGGAGTATCCTTGCGACTGGTGAAGTAGCTTGTGACTGGTGAGTATCCTTGCGACTGGTGAGTATCTTTGCTACTGGAGAGTATCCTTGCGACTGGTGAAGTAGCTTGCGAATGGTGAGTATCTTTGCGACTGGTGAGTATCTTTGCGACTGGTGAGTATCCTTGCGACTGGTGAGTATGCTTGCGACTGGTGAATATCCTTGCGACTGGTGAGTATCTTTGCGACTGGTGAGTTTCCTTGCGACTGGTGAGTTTCCTTGCGACTGGTGAGTATCCTTGCGACTGGTGAGTATCTTTGCGACTGGTGAAGTATCTTTGCGACTGGTGAGTATCCTTGCGACTGGTGAATATCCTTGGGACTGGTGAGTATCTTTGTGACTGGTGAGTTTCCTTGCGACTGGTGAGTATCCTTGCGACTGGTGAGTATCTTTGCGACTGGTGGAGTAGCTTGCGACTGGTGAGTATCTTAGCGACTGGTGAAGTAGCTTCCGACTGGTGAGTATCCTTGCGACTGGTGAGTATCTTTGCGACTGGTGGAGTAGCTTGCGACTGGTGAGTATCTTAGCGACTGGTGAAGTAGCTTCCGACTGGTGAGTATCCTTGCGACTGGTGAGTATCCTTGCGACTGGTGAGTATCCTTGCGACTAGTGAAGTAGCTTTGCGACTGGTGAAGTAGCTTGCGACTGGTGAGTATCCTTGCGACTGGTGAGTATCTTTGCGACTGGGGAGTATCCTTGTGACTGGTGAAGTAGCTTGCGACTGGTGAGTATCTTTGCGACTGGTGAAGTAGCTTGCGACTGGTGAGTATCTTTGTGACTGGTGAGTATCTTTGCGACTGGTGAGTATCCTTGCGACTGGTGAATATCCTTGGGACTGGTGAGTATCTTTGCGACTGGTGAGTTTCCTTGCGACTGGTGAGTTTCCTTGCGACTGGTGAGAATCCTTGCGACTGGTGAGTATCTTTGCGACTGGTGAAGTAGCTTGCGACTGGTGAGTATCTTTGCGACTGGTGAGTATCTTTGCGACTGGTGAGTATCCTTGCGACTGGTGAGTTTCCTTGGGACTGGTGAGTTTCCTTGCGACTGGTGAGTATCCTTGCGACTGGTGAGTATCTTTGCGACTGGTGGAGTAGCTTGCGACTGGTGAGTATCTTAGCGACTAGTGAAGTAGCTTCCGACTGGTGAGTATCCTTGCGACTGGTGAGTATCCTTGCGACTGGTGAGTATCTTTGCGACTGGTGGAGTATCTTGCAACTGGTGAGTATCTTAGCGACTGGTGAAGTAGCTTCCGACTGGTGAGTATCCTTGCGACTGGTGAGTATCCTTGCGACTGGTGAGGATCCTTGCGACTGCTGAGGATCCTTGCGACTGGTTAGTATATTAGCGACTGGTGAGTACCACAGGTTTAGTACCAGGGGAGTTAGAGGTAGTGTAGGTAAGGAAGAGCAGGTCGTTAACATTATCCCCATAGACTAGTGGGTAATAATGTCCGACAGGATTGGGGATGCCACTCAGTGCACTTCTTGCGCCATGTATGCATTCTTGATGAACCAATCGAGGACGAATACTGCTGTGCAAGATGTGAGCGACTTGTTGCTCTGGAAGCCCACATCGTGGATCTAGAGAACACAGTGACAAGACTGCGTGGCATCTACAACCTGGAAAGGAGCTTGGACTTTACCCATCAGGCGCTGGCAGGGGCCAGCGTAGAGGAGACGCAGGCAGCAGAGGTACGCAGCTGGGTGACTGTTAGGAATGTTAGTGGGAGGAGAGTCAGGGAGGCCCAGTCCTGAGTTGGTACACCCTAACATATTTGCCGAGTTGCAGGTTGAGGGGGATATCAACTCAGGGGTGGCAGTGCTGGAGCATGCGCCCTCCCCCAGCTGCCAGGGGAGGGACGGCTCCAGGAAGAAGGGGGGCCGTAACTCAGGAAAGGTTAGAAAGGTTGTGGTAGTTGGGGACTCAATTATCAAGAGGACAGTGAGGGCAATCTGTAAAAAAGATCTCGTGAACCGAACAGTATGTTGTTTACCGGGCGCCCGCGTTCGGCATATCGCAGATCTGGCAGACAGGTTGTTGTGTGGGGCTGGGGATGACCCAGCGGTCATGGTGCATGTGGGCACTAATGACAAAGTAAAAGGTAGGTGGAGGATCCTTAAGAACGATTTCAGGGACTTAGGTACTAGATTGAGGAAAAGGACCTCCAAGGTGATTTTCTCTGAAATACTGCCTGTACCTCGAGCCACACAGGAGAGGCAGAAGGAGATTAGGGAACTTAACAAGTGGCTGAGGAATTTGTGTAGGAAGGAGGGGTTTGGGTTCCTGGAGAACTGGGCTGACTTCTCAGTCGGCTACCGGCTCTTTAGTAAGGATGGGCTGCACCTTAATGGGGATGGTACAGCTCTTTTGGGGAGAAAGATGGCCACCAAGTTGGAGGGGCTTTTAAACTAGGAGACGGGGGGGAGGGCTCAGAAGTAGAATCAGCCAGGAGGGAGCAAAGGACTGAAGGCAGTTGTAGGGTCAGCAGCGACAGTAGGTCCACAACGTCAATCGGTAGGTCTGTGCGGGAGAACCTCAGACCAAACAGGAATAAACATAACCAATCACGTTTAACGTCCATAAAACTAAGAGGGGTATATGCTAATGCCAGGAGTCTAGCTAATAAAATAGATGAGTTGGAAATTTTAGTTCATGAAGAGGACATAGACCTTGTGGGAATAGCGGAGACTTGGTTCGACCCCTCACATGACTGGCTGGCAAATATCCAAGGGTATTCGGTGTACCGGAAGGACAGGGTAGGAAAAAGAGGGGGAGGGGTATGTCTCTATGTCAAGAACAATGTAAGGGTGATAGAGCGGAGTTATTACGGAAGGGATAAGTATGGAGTTAGAATCCATGTGGGTAGAACTCCTTAGGGAAGGAGAAAAGGGAAAAGTAATTGTGGGGGTTTGCTATAGGCCACCTAAACAAGGGGAGGAGGTAGAGCTGGAATTTTTAGCACTGTTGGGTAAAGTGGCAAAGCTAGGATCTGTCATCATATTGGGGGACTTCAATTATCCCGACATTGACTGGGGAGAGGGGACTACACACTCACAGAAGGCCCGTCTATTCACGGAAACCTTACAGGACAACTACATGTCACAGTTGGTGGACTCTCCGACTAGAGAAAATGCAGTCCTGGATCTATTGATCACTAATGACCCAGACATAATCTCGGAGGTAGGAGTCAAGGACAACCTGGGCTCTAGCGATCACAGGATGATCACATTTAGTGTAAATAACAATAGAACAAGGCAAGTGGGGAACATAAGAACCCTTAACTTCAGAAGGGCAAACTTTCCAAAATTGTTCTCATTGATGGAAAGGGTAAACTGGGACGAACCCTAGGATCCCTGACCACAGAGGAAAAATGGGAATGCTTTAGGAACATATTAAGCAAAGGCATCTAGCAGTGCATTCCTATGGGAAATAAATTTAGAAGAGACAAAGCCAAACCTGGCTGGCTAAACCGTAGCGTTAAAAACCTTATTAGGGGAAAAAAATTGGCCTTCAGGAAATATAAATCAGAAGGCACAGTATTGGCTTTCGACCAATACAAGGAGGCAAATAAGAAGTGTAAACACGAAATCAAGATGGCTAAAATAGACTTTGAGAGACAAATAGCAGAGGATAGTAAAAAAAACCCAAAGAAATTCTTTAAGTATATCAATAGCAAAAAAACGAGGGCAGAGCATATTGCACACATAATTAGCGATGATGGGAGGATGGTTACAGAGGACACTGAAAAAGCAACCGTGCTGAATGCTTTTTTCTCGTCAGTATTTACACAGGAAACGGAGGGGTACACTGACCATGACTAGTGTTGAGCGAACACGGACTGTAATATTCGTGTTCGTACCGAATAATTGGATTTTTGTTACCCGAACACGGACACGGACACTTTACTGTCTGTTCGGGTAAAAAATCCGTGTTCGGTCGTTTTATTTCCGGGTTTTGCATGTTTTGGCACTCTTTTCATGGCGGGCTTTCAACAGCCAATCAACAATCGTTTAACTGGTGTGCCTTAAGCTATCCCAGCCATGCCTGCAAATGTATGAGTAGCTGTGATTGGCCGTCTGAAGCATGTGACCAAGTCTTTATAAGTTCGAGGCAGCCGCAGCGGCGTCATTCTGCTGCTTAGCTCAGGGACAGAGCACACATACGTGCTGGCTGCTGATTAGGGAAAGACAGGCAGGGAAAACGAATTGGTGTCCGGATAGAATTTAGGGTCAGGTCGGAGTGTTTAGGCAGGGCGAGTTGTAGGCATTTTAGGGATAGAGTCTGCTGAATTATAGGGTCAGTGTGTTCTACAAACTACAATCGATATTGCTGTGTGGTGTGGAATAGGAGATAGGCAGGTGTCAGTGATCCACATCCATTTTTCTGTGTGTGGGCTGCAGTGAACACAATCTTTTTGGGGTGCAGTGAACACAATCCTTTTGGGGTGCAGTGAACAAAATCTTTGTGGGGTACAGTGAACACAATCTTTGTGGGGGTGCAGTGAAGACAATCCTTGTGGGGTGCAGTGAAGACAATCCTTGTGGGGTACAGTGAACACAATCTTTGTGGGGTGCAGTGAAGACAATCCTTTTGGGGTGCAGTGAACACAATCTTTGTGGGGTGCAGTGAACAAAATCTTTGTGGGGTACAGTGAACACAATCTTTGTGGGGTACAGTGAACAAAATCTTTGTGGGGTACAGTGAACACAATCTTTGTGGGGTGCAGTGAAGACAATCCTTGTGGGGTGCAGTGAAGACAATCCTTGTGGGGTGCAGTGAACAAAATCTTTGGGGGGTACAGTGAACACAATCTTTGTGGGGTACAGTGAACACAATCTTTGTGGGGTGCAGTGAAGACAATCCTTGTGGGGTGCAGTGAAGACAATCCTTGTGGGGTGCAGTGAACAAAATCTTTGGGGGGTACAGTGAACACAATCTTTGTGGGGTACAGTGAACACAATCTTTGTGGGGTGCAGTGAAGACAATCCTTTTGGGGTGCAGTGAACACAATCTTTGTGGGGTACAGTGAACACAATCTTTGTGGGGTGCAGTGAAGACAATCCTTGTGGGGTGCAGTGAAGACAATCCTTTTGGGGTGCAGTGAACACAATCTTTGTGGGGTGCAGTGAACAAAATCTTTGTGGGGTACAGTGAACACAATTTTTGTGGGGTACAGTGAACACAATCTTTGTGGGGTGCAGTGAAGACAATCCTTGTGGGGTGCAGTGAACAAAATCTTTGGGGGGTACAGTGAACACAATCTTTGTGGGGTACAGTGAAGACAATCCTTGTGGGGTGCAGTGAAGACAATCCTTGTGGGGTACAGTGAACACAATCTTTGTGGGGTGCAGTGAAGACAATCCTTTTGGGGTGCAGTGAACACAATCTTTGTGGGGTGCAGTGAACAAAATCTTTGTGGGGTACAGTGAACACAATCTTTGTGGGGTACAGTGAACACAATCCTTGTGGGGTGCAGTGAAGACAATCCTTGTGGGGTGCAGTGAACAAAATCTTAGGGGGGTACAGTGAACACAATCTTTGTGGGGTACAGTGAACACAATCTTTGTGGGGTGCAGTGAAGACAATCCTTGTGGGGTACAGTGAACACAATCTTTGTGGGGTGCAGTGAAGACAATCCTTTTGGGGTGCAGTGAACACAATCTTTGTGGGGTACAGTGAACAAAATCTTTGTGGGGTACAGTGAACACAATCTTTGTGGGGTGCAGTGAAGACAATCCTTGTGGGGTGCAGTGAACAAAATCTTTGGGGGGTACAGTGAACACAATCTTTGTGGGGTACAGTGAACACAATCTTTGTGGGGTGCAGTGAAGACAATCCTTGTGGGGTGCAGTGAACAAAATCTTTGGGGGGTACAGTGAACACAATCTTTGTGGGGTACAGTGAACACAATCTTTGTGGGGTGCAGTGAAGACAATCCTTGTGGGGTACAGTGAACACAATCTTTGTGGGGTGCAGTGAAGACAATCCTTTTGGGGTGCAGTGAACACAATCTTTGTGGGGTGCAGTGAACAAAATCTTTGTGGGGTACAGTGAACACAATCTTTGTGGGGTGCAGTGAAGACAATCCTTGTGGGGTGCAGTGAAGACAATCCTTGTGGGGTGCAGTGAACAAAATCTTTGGGGGGTACAGTGAACACAATCTTTGTGGGGTACAGTGAACACAATCTTAGTGGGGTACAGTGAACACAATCTTTGTGGGGTGCAGTGAAGAAAATCCTTTTGGGGTGCAGTGAACACAATCTTTGTGGGGTACAGTGAACACAATCTTTGTGGGGTGCAGTGAAGACAATCCTTGTGGGGTGCAGTGAAGACAATCCTTGTGGGGTGCAGTGAACAAAATCTTTGTGGGGTACAGTGAACACAATCTTTGTGGATTACAGTGAACCCAATCTTTGTGGGGTGCAGTGAAGACAATCCTTTTGGGGTGCAGTGAACACAATCTTTGTGGGGTACAGTGAACACAATCTTTGTGGGGTGCAGTGAAGACAATCCTTGTGGGGTGCAGTGAAGACAATCCTTGTGGGGTGCAGTGATCAAAATCTTTGTGGGGTACAGTGAACGCAATCTTTGTGGGGTACAGTGAACGCAATCTTTGTGGGGTACAGTGAATACAATCTTTGTGGGGTGCAGTGAACAAAATCTTTGTGGGGTACAGTGAATACAATCTTTGTGGGGTACAGTGAACACAATCTTTGTGGGGTGCAGTGAAGACAATCCTTTTGGGGTGCAGTGAACACAATCTTTGTGGGGTACAGTGAACACAATCTTTGTGGGGTGCAGTGAACAAAATCTTTGTGGGGTACAGTGAACACAATCTTTGTGGGGTGCAGTGAAGACAATCCTTTTGTGGTGCAGTGAAGACAATCCTTGTGGGGTGCAGTGAAGACAATCCTTGTGGGGTACAGTGAACACAATCTTTGTGGGGTACAGTGAACACAATCTTTGTGGGGTGCAGTGAAGACAATCCTTGTGGGGTGCAGTGAACAAAATCTTTGGGGGGTACAGTGAACACAATCTTTGTGGGGTACAGTGAACACAATCTTTGTGGGGTGCAGTGAAGACAATCCTTGTGGGGTGCAGTGAACAAAATCTTTGGGGGGTACAGTGAACACAATCTTTGTGGGGTACAGTGAACACAATCTTTGTGGGGTGCAGTGAAGACAATCCTTGTGGGGTACAGTGAACACAATCTTTGTGGGGTGCAGTGAAGACAATCTTTGTGGGGTACAGTGAAGACAATCCTTTTGGGGTGCAGTGAACACAATCTTTGTGGGGTGCAGTGAACAAAATCTTTGTGGGGTACAGTGAACACAATCTTTGTGGGGTACAGTGAACACAATCTTTGTGGGGTGCAGTGAAGACAATCCTTGTGGGGTGCAGTGAACAAAATCTTTGGGGGGTACAGTGAACACAATCTTTGTGGGGTACAGTGAAGACAATCCTTGTGGGGTGCAGTGAAGACAATCCTTGTGGGGTACAGTGAACACAATCTTTGTGGGGTGCAGTGAAGACAATCCTTTTGGGGTGCAGTGAACACAATCTTTGTGGGGTGCAGTGAACAAAATCTTTGTGGGGTACAGTGAACACAATCTTTGTGGGGTACAGTGAACACAATCCTTGTGGGGTGCAGTGAAGACAATCCTTGTGGGGTGCAGTGAACAAAATCTTAGGGGGGTACAGTGAACACAATCTTTGTGGGGTACAGTGAACACAATCTTTGTGGGGTGCAGTGAAGACAATCCTTGTGGGGTACAGTGAACACAATCTTTGTGGGGTGCAGTGAAGACAATCCTTTTGGGGTGCAGTGAACACAATCTTTGTGGGGTACAGTGAACAAAATCTTTGTGGGGTACAGTGAACACAATCTTTGTGGGGTGCAGTGAAGACAATCCTTGTGGGGTGCAGTGAACAAAATCTTTGGGGGGTACAGTGAACACAATCTTTGTGGGGTACAGTGAACACAATCTTTGTGGGGTGCAGTGAAGACAATCCTTGTGGGGTGCAGTGAACAAAATCTTTGGGGGGTACAGTGAACACAATCTTTGTGGGGTACAGTGAACACAATCTTTGTGGGGTGCAGTGAAGACAATCCTTGTGGGGTACAGTGAACACAATCTTTGTGGGGTGCAGTGAAGACAATCCTTTTGGGGTGCAGTGAACACAATCTTTGTGGGGTGCAGTGAACAAAATCTTTGTGGGGTACAGTGAACACAATCTTTGTGGGGTACAGTGAACACAATCTTTGTGGGGTGCAGTGAAGACAATCCTTGTGGGGTGCAGTGAAGACAATCCTTGTGGGGTGCAGTGAACAAAATCTTTGGGGGGTACAGTGAACACAATCTTTGTGGGGTACAGTGAACACAATCTTAGTGGGGTACAGTGAACACAATCTTTGTGGGGTGCAGTGAAGAAAATCCTTTTGGGGTGCAGTGAACACAATCTTTGTGGGGTACAGTGAACACAATCTTTGTGGGGTGCAGTGAAGACAATCCTTGTGGGGTGCAGTGAAGAAAATCCTTGTGGGGTGCAGTGAACAAAATCTTTGTGGGGTACAGTGAACACAATCTTTGTGGATTACAGTGAACACAATCTTTGTGGGCTGCAGTGAAGACAATCCTTTTGGGGTGCAGTGAACACAATCTTTGTGGGGTACAGTGAACACAATCTTTGTGGGGTGCAGTGAAGACAATCCTTGTGGGGTGCAGTGAAGACAATCCTTGTGGGGTGCAGTGATCAAAATCTTTGTGGGGTACAGTGAACGCAATCTTTGTGGGGTACAGTGAATACAATCTTTGTGGGGTGCAGTGAACAAAATCTTTGTGGGGTACAGTGAATACAATCTTTGTGGGGTACAGTGAACACAATCTTTGTGGGGTGCAGTGAAGACAATCCTTTTGGGGTGCAGTGAACACAATCTTTGTGGGGTACAGTGAACACAATCTTTGTGGGGTGCAGTGAACAAAATCTTTGTGGGGTACAGTGAACACAATCTTTGTGGGGTGCAGTGAAGACAATCCTTTTGTGGTGCAGTGAAGACAATCCTTGTGGGGTGCAGTGAAGACAATCCTTGTGGGGTACAGTGAACACAATCTTTGTGGGGTGCAGTGAAGACAATCCTTTTGGGGTGCAGTGAACACAATCTTTGTGGGGTACAGTGAACACAATCTTTGTGGGGTACAGTGAACAAAATCTTTGTGGGGTACAGTGAACACAATCTTTGTGGGGTGCAGTGAAGACAATCCTTGTGGGGTGCAGTGAAGACAATCCTTGTGGGGTGCAGTAAACAAAATCTTTGGGGGGTACAGTGAACACAATCTTTGTGGGGTACAGTGAACACAATCTTTGTGGGGTGCAGTGAACACAATCTTTTTGGGGTGCAGTGAAGACAATCCTTGTGGGGTGCAGTGAACAAAATCTTTGTGGGGTACAGTGAACACAATCTTTGTGGATTACAGTGAACACAATCTTTGTGGGGTGCAGTGAAGACAATCCTTTTGGGGTGCAGTGAACACAATCTTTGTGGGGTACAGTGAACACAATCTTTGTGGGGTGCAGTGAAGACAATCCTTGTGGGGTGCAGTGATCAAAATCTTTGTGGGGTACAGTGAACACAATCTTTGTGGGGTGCAGTGAACAAAATCTTTGTGGGGTACAGTGAACACAATCTTTGTGGGGTACAGTGAACACAATCTTTGTGGGGTGCAGTGAAGACAATCCTTTTGGGGTGCAGTGAACACAATCTTTGTGGGGTACAGTGAACACAATCTTTGTGGGGTGCAGTGAACAAAATCTTTGTGGGGTACAGTGAACACAATCTTTGTGGGGTGCAGTGAAGACAATCCTTTTGTGGTGCAGTGAACACAATCTTTGTGGGGTACAGTGAACACAATCTTTGTGGGGTGCAGTGAAGACAATCCTTGTGGGGTGCAGTGAAGACAATCCTTGTGGGGTACAGTGAACACAATCTTTGTGGGGTGCAGTGAAGACAATCCTTTTGGGGTGCAGTGAACACAATCTTTGTGGGGTACAGTGAACACAATCTTTGTGGGGTGCAGTGAAGACAATCCTTGTGGGGTGCAGTGAAGACAATCCTTGTGGGGTGCAGTGAACAAAATCTTTGGGGGGTACAGTGAGCACAATCTTTGTGGGGTACAGTGAACACAATCTTTGTGGGGTGCAGTGAAGACAATCCTTTTGGGGTGCAGTGAACACAATCTTTGTGGGGTACAGTGAACACAATCTTTGTGGGGTGCAGTGAAGACAATCCTTGTGGGGTGCAGTGAAGACAATCCTTGTGGGGTGCAGTGAACAAAATCTTTGTGGGGTACAGTGAACACAATCTTTGTGGGGTGCAGTGAACAAAATCTTTGGGGGGTACAGTGAACACAATCTTTGTGGATTACAGTGAACACCATCTTTGTGGGGTGCAGTGAAGACAATCCTTTTGGGGTGCAGTGAACACAATCTTTGTGGGGTACAGTGAACACAATCTCATACTTCTGAAGATTTGAGGGTGCTGCCTGTTTCATCCTCCTCCTCCTCATCCATCCTTTTAGGGGTACAAACAATAGTAATTGGGGCCTAGTGTGCTTCTGTACGTGTGAAAAACATACACTTTTTTTTGATCATATTTCCTATTCCGCTATTCAATAAAAACCTTTGGGGATCAATTATATTGCGGAATAGTCTGTGTCGGTACGAGTGAGATCCACCTTTCCAAGTTTTTGGAGTTCATCTCATACTTCTGAAGCTTTGAGGGTGCTGCCTGTTCCATACTCCTCCTCCTCCTCCTCCATCCTTTTAGGTGTACAAACAATAGTAATTGGGGCCTAGTGTGCTTCTGTACGTGTGAGATACATACACTTTTTTTGATCATATTTCCTATTCCGCTATTCAATAAAAACCTTTGGGGATCAATTAAATTGCGGAATAGTCTGTGTCGGTACGTGTGAGATCCACCTTTCCAAGATTTTGGGGTTCATCTCATACTTCTGAAGCTTTGAGGGTGCTGCCTGTTCCATGCTCCTCCTCCTCCTCATCCATCCTTTTAGGTGTACAAACAATAGTAATTGGGGCCTAGTGTGCTTCTGTACGTGTGAGATACATACACTTTTTTTGATCATATTTCCTATTCCGCTATTCAATAAAAACCTTTGGGGATCAATTAAATTGCGGAATAGTCTGTGTCGGTACGTGTGAGATCCACCTTTCCAAGTTTTTGGGGTTCATCTCATACTTCTGAAGCTTTGAGGGTGCTGCCTGTTCCATACTCCTCCTCCTCCTCATCCATCCTTTTAGGTGTACAAACAATAGTAATTGGGGCCTAGTGTGCTTCTGTACGTGTGAGATACATACACTTTTTTTGATCATATTTCCTATTCCGCTATTCAATAAAAACCTTTGGGGATCAATTAAATTGCGGAATAGTCTGTGTCGGTACGTGTGAGATCCACCTTTCCAAGTTTTTGGGGTTCATCTCATACTTCTGAAGCTTTGAGGGTGCTGCCTATTCCATACTCCTCCTCCTCCTCCTCCATCCTTTTAGGTGTACAAACAATAGTAATTGGGGCCTAGTGTGCTTCTGTACGTGTGAGATACATACACTTTTTTTGATCATATTTCCTATTCCGCTATTCAATAAAAACCTTTGGGGATCAATTAAATTGCGGAATAGTCTGTGTCGGTACGTGTGAGATCCACCTTTCCAAGTTTTTGGGGTTCATCTCATACTTCTGAAGCTTTGAGGGTGCTGCCTGTTCCATACTCCTCCTCCTCCTCCATCCTTTTAGGTGTACAAACAATAGTAATTGGGGCCTAGTGTGCTTCTGTACGTGTGAGATACATACACTTTTTTTGATCTTATTTCCTATTCCGCTATTCAATAAAAACCTTTGGGGATCAATTAAATTGCGGAATAGTCTGTGTCGGTACGTGTGAGATCCACCTTTCCAAGTTTTTGAGGTTCATCTCATACTTCTGAAGATTTGAGGGTGCTGCCTGTTCCATACTCCTCCTCCTCCTCATCCATCCTTTTAGGTGTACAAACAATAGTAATTGGGGCCTAGTGTGCTTCTGTACGTGTGAGATACATACACTTTTTTTGATCATATTTCCTATTCCGCTATTCAATAAAAACCTTTGGGGATCAATTAAATTGCGGAATAGTCTGTGTCGGTACGTGTGAGATCCACCTTTCCAAGTTTTTGGGGTTCATCTCATACTTCTGAAGCTTTGAGGGTGCTGCCTATTCCATACTCCTCCTCCTCCTCCTCCATCCTTTTAGGTGTACAAACAATAGTAATTGGTGCCTAGTGTGCTTCTGTACGTGTGAGATACATACACTTTTTTTGATCATATTTCCTATTCCGCTATTCAATAAAAACCTTTGGGGATCAATTAAATTGCGGAATAGTCTGTGTCAGTACGTGTGAGATCCACCTTTCCAAGTTTTTGGGGTTCATCTCATACTTCTGAAGCTTTGAGGGTGCTGCCTGTTCTATACTCCTCCTCCTCCTCCTCATCCATCCTTTTAGGTGTACAAACAATAGTAATTGGGGCCTAGTGTGCTTCTGTACGTGTGAGATACATACACTTTTTTTGATCATATTTCCTATTCCGCTATTCAATAAAAACCTTTGGGGATCAATTAAATTGCGGAATAGTCTGTGTCGGTACGTGTGAGATCCACCTTTCCAAGTTTTTGGGGTTCATCTCATACTTCTGAAGCTTTGAGGGTGCTGCCTATTCCATACTCCTCCTCCTCCTCCTCCATCCTTTTAGGTGTACAAACAATAGTAATTGGTGCCTAGTGTGCTTCTGTACGTGTGAGATACATACACTTTTTTTGATCATATTTCCTATTCCGCTATTCAATAAAAACCTTTGGGGATCAATTAAATTGCGGAATAGTCTGTGTCAGTACGTGTGAGATCCACCTTTCCAAGTTTTTGGGGTTCATCTCATACTTCTGAAGCTTTGAGGGTGCTGCCTGTTCCATACTCCTCCTCCTCCTCCATCCTTTTAGGTGTACAAACAATAGTAATTGGGGCCTAGTGTGCTTCTGTACGTGTGAGATACATACACTTTTTTTGATCATATTTCCTATACCGCTATTCAATAAAAACCTTTGGGGATCAATTAAATTGCGGAATAGTCTGTGTCGGTACGTGTGAGATCCACCTTTCCAAGTTTTTGGGGTTCATCTCATACTTCTGAAGCTTTGAGGGTGCTGCCTGTTCCATACTCCTCCTCCTCCTCCTCCATCCTTTTAGGTGTACAAACAATAGTAATTGGGGCCTAGTGTGCTTCTGTACGTGTGAGATACATACACTTTTTTTGATCATATTTCCTATTCCGCTATTCAATAAAAACCTTTGGGGATCAATTAAATTGCGGAATAGTCTGTGTCGGTACGTGTGAGATCCACCTTTCCAAGTTTTTGAGGTTCATCTCATACTTCTGAAGATTTGAGGGTGCTGCCTGTTCCATACTCCTCCTCCTCCTCATCCATCCTTTTAGGTGTACAAACAATAGTAATTGGGGCCTAGTGTGCTTCTGTACGTGTGAGATACATACACTTTTTTTGATCATATTTCCTATTCCGCTATTCAATAAAAACCTTTGGGGATCAATTAAATTGCAGAATAGTCTGTGTCGGTACGTGTGAGATCCACCTTTCCAAGTTTTTGGGGTTCATCTCATACTTCTGAAGCTTTGAGGGTGCTGCCTGTTCCATACTCCTCCTCCTCCTCCTCCATCCTTTTAGGTGTACAAACAATAGTAATTGGGGCCTAGTGTGCTTCTGTACGTGTGAGATACATACACTTTTTTTGATCATATTTCCTATTCCGCTATTCAATAAAAACCTTTGGGGATCAATTAAATTGCGGAATAGTCTGTGTCGGTACGTGTGAGATCCACCTTTCCAAGTTTTTGAGGTTCATCTCATACTTCTGAAGATTTGAGGGTGCTGCCTGTTCCATACTCCTCCTCCTCCTCATCCATCCTTTTAGGTGTACAAACAATAGTAATTGGGGCCTAGTGTGCTTCTGTACGTGTGAGATACATACACTTTTTTTGATCATATTTCCCATTCCGCTATTCAATAAAAACCTTTGGGGATCAATTAAATTGTGGAATAGTCTGTGTCGGTACGTGTGAGATCCACCTTTCCAAGTTTTTGAGGTTCATCTCATACTTCTGAAGATTTGAGGGTGCTGCCTGTTCCATACTCCTCTTCCTCATCCTCCCTTTAGGGTAGGAAAAAATTTAATCGGGCCTAGTCTGTGTTTGTACGTGTGAGATACACAGTTTTTTATCCTATTCCGCTATTCAATACACACCCTTTTGGTGTAAAAAACATTAAATTGCGGCATAGTTTGCATATTTGACTGTGAGATACACCCGTGCGATACTGTTGTTCTTTTGTTCTGCTATTCAATAAAGACCTTTCTAGGGCAAGATCTTAAATTTCAGAAATATGAGGAGAGCGTCAAATAGGGGCCGTGGCCGGGGTCGTGGTGCTGCTGCTAGAGCTCCTGTTGCAAGGAGAGGACGTGGTCGATCTGTGCCAGCTACACGCACAAGTGAAACACCTTCCTCAAGTGTGAGTAGGCGACAGAACCTGCAGCAGTATTTGGTAGGGCATCATACGCCTCTAGAAGTGATGAGGCCAGAACACAGAGAGGCGATAGTAGATTGGTTTGCTGCTGACAGTGCCTCCAGTTCCTTCACATTGTCTCCCACCCAGTCTACTGCAGAAAGGTCAGAGTTGGCACCTGCAGCCAATGTCCAACCATCTTTCACCTCACCCCCTTGCAAATCAGGCAAGCAGTCTGAGCCCCAAGCCATACAGCAGTCTCTTATTCTTTTTGAGGACTCTGTCAGCAGGGTTTCCCAGGGCCATCCACCTAGCCCTGCCCCAGAAGTGGAAGAGATTGAGTGCAGCGATGCCCAACCACTTATTTCTCAAGATGAGTACATGGAAGGACCATCACAGCACGTCTCCGATGATGACGAAACGCAGGTGCCAACTGCTGCGGCGTTCAGCATTGTGGAGACCGACAGGGAGGGCAGGGGTGAAGACTGGGTGGAAGATGATGTGAGGGACGATGAGGTCCTCGACCCCACATGGAATGAAGGTCATGCAGGTGACCTGAGTATTTTGGAGGAAGAGGCGGTGGTCGCACAGAGCCACCAGCACAGCAGAAGAGGGAGCAGGGTGCAGAAGCGGAGCGGCCGTGCCCTAGACACTACGCCTGCTACTGCCCAACGCAGCAAGGGAACGAGCGCACCAAAGTCAGCTCAAAAGAGTTCTCTAGCGTGGAACTTCTTTAGAAAATGTGCTGATGACAGGACACGAGTGGTTTGCACCCTGTGCAATCAGAGCCTGAAGCGAGGCATAAACCTTCTCAACCTGAGCACAACCTGCATGATCAGGCATCTAAGTGCAAAGCACGAGCTGCAGTGGAGTACACACCTTCAAAACCAAGAAACGTCTCTGGCTCATCCTGCTTTCTCTTCTGCTGCAGTCTCGGCAGTCTCATACCGGCACCTGCCACCCCGCAAACAGACGATCTGTCAGCAACACCACCACCTGGGTCACCAACAACCATCTCCACAATGTCCCGTGGAAGTGTTCAGCTTTCCATCTCCCAAACACTTGAGAGGAAGAGGAAGTACCCCCCTACCCACCCGCGATCCCTGGCCCTGAATGCCAGCATTTCACAATTATTGGCCTTTGAAATGCTGTCATTCCGTCTGGTGGAGACGCCCAGTTTTAAAAAGCTTATGTCGGTGGCTGTCCCACAGTACGTCGTGCCCAGCCGCCACTACTTTTCCAGGCAAGCCATCCCTTCCCTGCACAACCAAGTGGGGGAAAAAATCAGGTGTGCACTGCGCAACGCCATCTGTGCCAAGGTCCACCTAACTACCGATACGTGGACCAGTAAGCACGGTCAGGGGCGTTATATCTCCCTAACGGCACACTGGGTAAATGCAGTGGCGGATGGGCCTGAGGCGGATAGCAATTTGGCGCATGTCCTTCCACCACCGAGGATTGCAGGGCGCTTAAGTTTGCCTCCTGTTCCTAACTCATCCTACTCCGCTACCTCATCCTCTACCGCCTCCTCATCCGGACAGCGTAATACCTTCACCACCAACTTCAGCACGGCCAGGGCTAAACGACAGCAGGCAGTTTTACAACTTGCCTGTTTGGGGGACAAACCACACACCGCGCAGGAGTTGTGGAGGAGCATGGAACAGCAGACAAATGAGAGGTTGCTGCCAGCGAGCCTCAAGCCCGGCCTGGTGGTGTGCGATAATGGGCGAAATCTCATAGCAGCTCTGGGCCTAGCCGGTTTGATGCACATCCCTTGCCTGGCGCATGTGCTGAATTTGGTGGTGCAGAGGTTCCTTAAAAACTACCCTGATATGTCAGAGCTGCTGCAGAAAGTGCGGGCCGTCTGTGCGCACTTTCGGCGTTCTCACCCTGCTGCTGCTCGCCTGGCAGCGCTGCAGCGTAACTTCGGCCTTCCCGCTCACCGCCTCATATGTGACGTGCCCACAAGGTGGAACTCCACCTTGCACATGCTGCAAAGACTGTGCAAGCAGCAGCAGGCCATAGTGGAGTTTCAGCTGCAGCACGCACGCGTGAGTCGCTCTGCGGAACAGCACCACTTCACCACCTATAACTGGGCCTCCATGCGAGACCTGTGTGCCTTGTTGCGCTGTTTTGAGTACTCCACCAACATGGCCAGTGGCAATGACGCCGTTCTCAGCTTAACTATCCCACTTCTATGCCTCCTTGAAAAAACAATTCGGGCGATGATGGAAGATGATGTGGCACAGGATGAGGAGGAGGAGGAGGAGGATGAAGAGGTAACATTTCAAAGGCTTTCAGGGCAGTCATTCGCAAGGGGCTCCGAGGGTGGGTTCCTGCACACACAAATGCCAGGGACACAATTGTCCAGCAGGGGCACAGTTCTGGAGGATGAGGAGGAGGAGCTGGAGGAGGAGCTGGAGGAGGAGATGGAACCATGTTCACAGCAGGGTGGCACCCAGGCCATCTCATGGCCATCACTGGTGCGTGGCTGGGGGGATACAGAGGACACGGACGATACACCTCCCACAGAGGACAGCCTTTCGTCGCCTCTGGGCAGCCTGGCACACATGAGCGATTACATGCTGCAGTGTCTCCACAACGACCGCCGAGTTGCCCACATTCTAACTTGTGCTGATTACTGGGTGGCCACGCTGCTGGATCCCTGTTACAAGGACAACGTACCGTCCTTAATTCACTCACTGGAGCGCGATCGCAAGATGCGCGAGTACAAGCGCACGCTGGTAGATGCGATGCTGCTGGCATTCCCATCTGACAGCGGGGCCACAGTGGAAGCACAAGGCAGAGGAGGAGGAGGAGGAGGAGGAGGTCGCCAACGCAACCAGGGCACCGCCAGCACCTCAGAAGGCAGGGTTAGCATGGCCGAAATGTGGAAAAGCTTTGTCAGCACGCCACAACAAACAGCAGCACCAGCAGCTCAGATGGAACGTCTTAGCAGGAGGCAGCATTTTACCAACATGGTGGAGCAGTATGTGTGCACACGCCTACATGTAGTGAATGAGGGGTCTGCCCCCTTCAACTTCTGGGTCTCCAAATTGGGCACATGGCCTGAGCTTGCCCTTTACGCCTTGGAGGTGCTGGCGTGCCCTGCAGCCAGTGTATTATCTGAACGGGTATTTAGCACGGCTGGGGGCGTTATAACAGACAAGCGCAGCCGCCTGTCCAGAGACAATGTGGACAAGCTCACGTTCATTAAAATGAACCAGGCATGGATCCCACGGGACTTTTCCGTACCTTGTGCAGAATAGCAATGGATACCGACCTTACCCACCCATTGTTCCATTTTTGCTCTTTCTCACTCTTTTGGGGTGTACCCTCATTTAAAATTTGTGAAAAGAAGCAGTGTTGGCTACCTCGTCCTCCTCCTCAGGGCCAGATTAACGTAGGGGCTATTGGAGCTGCAGCTCCAGGCCCCTACCTTTTATATAGGCCCCGGGTTGGCCATATTCACTGTGACCGCTCTTCTGTCACTTGTAAACACAGAAGTCTGGCTTCTATGCTCGCTTCCCCAGGCAGCACCCTCAGAACCTCCCCACACAGCGCGAAGGCCTGACAAGGAGGGACAGTTGCCGATGCATGGATGTGTTTATGGGCTTCAGAGACAGCATCCCATGTTGAATTAGGCATGCATGGCTGCACCCTTCCTCCTCTGGGTGCATGCCAAGGCACGGCCCTTAAGGCCCTTCAAAATCCTCAGCACCAAGACCATGATGCTCTTAATCCGGCCCTGGTCCTCCTCCACCGCCGCTTCCACCTACACCGCCCATAGGTGTGCGCAGCCTATTGCATTAGGGTGTGCACCCCAAAGTTGAAATACACATGCATGTGTTTGCCTACATGTACATGGCCCCGATACATTACTCTCCCTGCTGGCAAAGAGAAATAGAGCAGAGCAGGTCCGAGGGAGATCTTTCCCATCTCCTCACTGGCAAACAGAGCGATAATGCTATGTGCCCTAGGTGATTAGGGTGTGCCCAGGTACACCCGGCACACCCTGTGCGCGCACCTATGACACCGCCACATCCACCACCACCTCAACCTCCCTCCTACTCCATATGGGCCTCGTCCTTCAGAGATGAAGAACATTGTTTTATTTTCCTGTTTTTTTTTTGTTGTTTTAAGTTATTTCCCTATCCACATTTGTTTGCAGAGCACTTGCCATGCTCTTAACTACGTTTTGCTGCCATTTGCAGCACTCTAGCCCTTTCCATTGGTGTTTTAGAGCCATTTTAGTGCCTTAAAGTTCGGGTCCCCATTGACTTCAATGGGGTTCGGTGTCCGGGAAAAGTTCGGTAAAAGTCCGGGACACGGACCCGGACTTTTTTTTAAAGTTCGGCCGAACCCGTCGAACACGGACATCTAGGTGTCCGCTCAACCCTAACCATGACTGTTTGGTTAGTAGTAATACACAGGACTTATTCAAAAAGTAGAAATCAGCGCTCTCCTCTTAAAGTGAGCCACTCTAATTATTTAAATGACGGTATTACAACTGAAGATTCTCAAAAAAAACTGCTGATGCATAAACAACGTAAATGAATCTAAAATCAATATCCTTGAAACCCAGCTCACTAATGGAGACAATAGAGATGAAATAATTCTTCTATTCTAATAAGTCACAAAGCACGGAGGTGTTGCAGATACAATGGGACGAAATTCCCAATAAAATTATATTTAAAAACAAATGTGAAACTAAGTGAGTGAAGTGAATGAGAAAAAGTTGATGTCAAAAAGTGCGTAAAGGTAGTTGACTGATATTAAATAAAATAAAAAATTGATCAATGACCCTGTGGAACATAAATAAGTGGGCAAATCAGAATATAAATATTCAAAAAAATCAATACAGTTTAACCAATTAATATTAAGATGAATTCAAAGTGCAATGGTGCTAAATAAGGTGCATAATGTCCATCATTCCTTCTAAGAAAAAAGTTTTTGTGATGAAAAGTGCAAAGTGCTCAGGAAATTCAAAACAAGAAGAAGAAATCCAAGTGAATAATCAAGGTGCATTCAGACTTCAAATTATAGTAGGTAAATGTGCATTCAGACTTCCAATTCAGGCCAGGTAAATGTGCACAGGTGAGCATGCAATCCGACACCGAATGCAATGGCCGCTCACCTCAAACACACTCGGAGCGAGCGTTTATACGATGTATTCCTTAGACTCCTCTCCAGCCTCTTAATCTTCAGTATATAATTCGGTATATCTCCACTATTACAAATTCAGTATTGTAAACGGCAATAAAATGATCCCGGCTTGCCAATCACTCCATGCATCTGTCAGGTGCTCAAGGAATGGAAACTCTCATAGTGTAGCATTTCAGGGTATAAATTTATTGGTAAATAAGTACTAAACACTTACTAGAAAGTAGATGATATGTCAGCGAGAAGCAAACAAAGTACAGCAGCCGCCGATGCGGCGAGTTCCGATGCTTCCGGTCTCGGCCGAAGACCGGAAGTGACGTAGGCACGGCTTGTCCCTGACGCGTTGCGCTACGGGCTGTTGTAGCGCAACGCGTCAGTGACAAGCCGTGCCTACGTCACTTCCGGTCTTCGGCCGAGACCGGAAGAATCGGAACTCGCCGCATCGGCGGCTGCTGTACTTTGTTTGCTTCTCGCTGACATATCATCTACTTTCTAGTAAGTGTTTAGTACTTATTTACCAATAAATTTATACCCTGAAATGCTACACTATGAGAGTTTCCATTCCTTGAGCACCTGACAGATGCATGGAGTGATTGGCAAGCCGGGATCATTTTATTGCCGTTTACAATACTGAATTTGTAATAGTGGAGATATACCGAATTATATACTGAAGATTAAGAGGCTGGAGAGGAGTCTAAGGAATACATCGTATAAACGCTCGCTCCGAGTGTGTTTGAGGTGAGCGGCCATTGCATTCGGTGTCGGATTGCATGCTCACCTGTGCACATTTACCTGGCCTGAATTGGAAGTCTGAATGCACATTTACCTACTATAATTTGAAGTCTGAATGCACCTTGATTATTCACTTGGATTTCTTCTTCTTGTTTTGAATTTCCTGAGCACTTTGCACTTTTCATCACAAAAACTTTTTTCTTAGAAGGAATGATGGACATTATGCACCTTATTTAGCACCATTGCACTTTGAATTCATCTTAATATTAATTGGTTAAACTGTATTGATTTTTTTGAATATTTATATTCTGATTTGCCCACTTATTTATGTTCCACAGGGTCATTGATCAATTTTTTATTTTATTTAATATCAGTCAACTACCTTTACGCACTTTTTGACATCAACTTTTTCTCATTCACTTCACTCACTTAGTTTCACATTTGTTTTTAAATATAATTTTATTGGGAATTTCGTCCCATTGTATCTGCAACACCTCCGTGCTTTGTGACTTATTAGAATAGAAGAATTATTTCATCTCTATTGTCTCCATTAGTGAGCTGGGTTTCAAGGATATTGATTTTAGATTAATTTACGTTGTTTAAGCATCAGCAGTTTTTTTTGAGAATCTTCAGTTGTATTACCGTCATTTAAATAATTAGAGTGGCTCACTTTAAGAGGAGAGCGCTGATTTCTACTTTTTGAATAATACTTGGATATGTGGTGACACTGCCAAATCAGCAGCTTTCTCTGTGGTGTTCCACGATTGTCTTTGTGATTTAGGGTGTCATTTACCCCGTTTTAGCGCACAGGTCTTGTTTTTACCAATACACAGGACTTGCCACTATGGCTAACAGAGGGTGAAATCAGGGAAAGGCTGGATAAACTTAACACAAACAAATCACCAGGCCTGGATGGCGTGCATCCGAGAGTACTCAAGGAACTCAGTAAGGTTATATCCAGACCACTGTTCCTGATCTTTGCGGACAGTATTAGGACAGGAGAAGTACCAGGAGATTGGAGGAAAGCTAACGTGATTCCGATATTCAAAAAGGGTCAGAGGCATGTCCCGGGAAATTATAGGCCTGTCAGTTTGACATCGATAGTATGTAAACTTCTGGAGGGGATGATAAGGGACTATATCGTAGAGTTTGCTAAAGACAACAGCATCATCAGTAATAACCAGCACGGGTTTACAAATGGGCGTTCTTGCCAAACCAATCTATTAGCATTCTACGAGGAGGTGAGCTGTGAGCTAGATAGGGGCAGACCAGTGGATGTGGTGTACCTAGATTTCGCTAAGGCGTTTGATACAGTTCCCCATAAGCGCTTAATTTATAAAATAAGGTCTGCAGGTATCGACAGCAGGGTTTGCTTTTGGATACGGAACTGGCTTAAAGGGCGTGTCCAAAGGGTGGTAATAAACAGCGCATACTCAGACTGGTCTGAGGTAGTAAGCGGGGTGCCCCAGGGCTCAGTCCTGGGACCAACCTTGTTCAATTTATTCATAAACAGCATTGAGGTCGGGGTCAGTAGTTCAATAGCAGATGACACAAAATTGCAGATGACACAAAATTGGGCAGGGCAATAACCGCACAGCATGAAGCAGATATCCTACAGAATGACCTGGACAAAATAACGGAGTGGGCAACGACTTGGCAAATGAGGTTTAACGTAGAGAAGTGTAAGGTTTTGCACTTGGGGACTAGAAACATAAAAGCACAATACACGTTAGGAGGGGAACTGTCACGTACCTGATCCGAAGCCGGAGTGTAGAGAGTGCTCCCCTTGCGGCTAGGTGCAGAGTACCCCTGGAAGTGGGACAGGGAGTGCTGTGCCCGAAGTAGCACGGGTTGCCGGTTGGGATGACCAGGATGGAAGCAGGACTCAACTTGTTGAGAAGTCCCAAGCAGGTCTGGAACACTTTGGCAAGCCAGGCAGTTACAAGGTGCAGACAGGAACAGACTGGGAGAGATACTGGAGCGAAGTCAGGAGCCAAGCCGAGGTCAAGTATTGGAGAAGACAACAGGAATCCGAGAGCAAGCCAAGGGGTCAGGAGCCAGGAGAAGCAAAGTCAGACAGTCCGGGTCGGCAACGAGAAGGCAAGATCAGCAGGTAAACAAGGCAAAGGGAACACGGGAGGCTGTTGATCATCCAGCAACTAGATGTTGTGGCTGCTGGCTTTAAATAGGCCGATTGGCGCCAAGCGCCATTACGCATGGCGTACGCGCGTGCGCATTGGCGCACGCACATTCCTAACTGCGTTTGCCCGTGTTTGGGCGCGCATGCGCATTCGCGCCAATGCGCGAATTCGCTGATTCGCCAGGATATTGGTAGTTCCCTGACAGTGCCCCCCCCTGAGGGGCAGCCTCCGGATGCCTAACAGAGCCTGTTTTTCAGGGAATCTTTTGAAAAAGTCACGTAACAGTCTGGGAGCGTGTATATTTCCAGCAGGTTCCCAAGAACTTTCCTCCAGAGAATAGCCCTTCCATTTGATTAAATACTGGACTTGCCTTCCTCGTCTACGGCAGTCCAGGATGGATTCCACTTCATATTCCGTTTCTCCATCTACTACAACTGGAGGTGGAGGCAAGCTATCTCTTCCAGGAAAAGGACCAGGGTTGGCCGGTTTAAGCAAAGACACGTGGAAGACTGGGTGAATCTTGTAAGTATCTGGAAGGCATAATTCAAAGGCCACAGGATTGACCATCTTCTTGATCGGGAAGGGACCAATGAATCTTGGACCCAGCTTCTTGGATGGGCAGGCCAACTTAAGATTAAGAGTGGACAGCCACACTTTGTCTCCCACCTTCAAGGCCGGGCTATCCCTTCTTCTCTTGTCGTAGCATTCCTTATAGGCTTCTTGTGCCTTTTGCATGGTCTTCTGTAATAGCAGAAAATTTTCTTGCAGGAAGGCTACCCTATCTTGAACAGCAGGTACTGTAGTCTCAGACACAGGGTTAGGTAAAAAGGATGGGTGAAACCCATAGTTTGCAAAAAATGGAGACTGGTGGGTGGAAGCATGAATTGTGTTATTGTAGGCAAACTCCGCACACGGGAGTAAGGATACCCAGTTGTCTTGCGAGAATGTGGAAAAGCAGCGGAGATATTGCTCAAGGGTTTGGTTGGTTCTTTCCGTTTGACCATTACTTTGGGGGTGATATGCTGAAGATAAGCAAACTTCAATATTCAAGGCTTTACAGAGAGACCTCCAAAATCTGGAAGTAAATTGTACTCCACGGTCGGATACAATGCTGCCGGGTAGACCATGTAGCCTCACTATTTCCTTGACAAAGGTATGTGCCGTGTCCACGGCCGAAGGAGTGCCAACCATGGGAATAAAATGGGCCATTTTGGACAAGCGGTCTACTATCACCATAATTGTGGAGAATCCCTCTGAGGAAGGTAGGTCCACTATAAAATCCATGGACAACATCTCCCATGGTTGTCTTGGGACCGGAAGTGGTTTCAACAGACCCCAAGCTTGGACGTGACTGCCTTTACTCCGAAGGCAGGTGGTACAGGAACTCACATAGTCCTTACAGTCCTTTCTTAGGTTTGGCCACCAATAGGATCGCTGAATTAGTTCTAAGGTCTTTCGGACCCCAAAGTGACCAGCAAGTTGATGGTCATGAAGAGCTTTAAGGACCGTGAGTCTGGCTTCCTGGGGTACAAAGAACTTGTCTTCATGCAAGAAAAATTTTCCCTGTTTTTTGAGAGTAGCAGTCTCAGGAGCAGTACAGCGGGCAGAGGCCAGTTCAAGGGTGGTCCTAAGATCAGGCTGGAGTAAAAGAAAGTTTTGAGAGGACAGAATTGTACTGGGGGTGACATCCACAGGGGTTTCAGGGAACATCCGCGAGAGGGCATCTGCCTTCCCATTCTTAGAGCCTGGCCGGTATGTGAGATGGAAGTTAAACCTCGAAAAGAATAGTGCCCATCTGGCCTGCCGAGGTCTTAGGCGTTTGGCTGATCTGAGATATTCGAGGTTCTTGTGGTCCGTGAATATCATTATTGGGTGGGCTGCGCCCTCCAGCAAATATCGCCATTCTTCTAATGCGGCCTTGATGGCCAATAGTTCTCGGTCCCCTACATCGTAGTTCTTCTCGGGCTGACTGAGTTTTCTAGAAAAAAACGCTACTGGGTGAAGCAATGCCTTGGGTCCCTGGCGTTGCGATAGGACTGCTCCCGTGGCCACTTCTGAAGCATCCACTTCAAGGACGTAAGGTAAGGCTGGGTCTGGGTGTTGTAGCACAGGAGCACTGGTGAATACAGCCTTGAGCTTGCCAAATGCACTTTGGGCCTCTGGGGACCATTGGAACCGAGTGTTTTGCCGAGTCATTTGCGTAATGGGGGCAATGATGCGGGAAAAGTCCTTAATAAACCTTCGGTAAAAGTTTGCGAAACCCACAAACCTTTGGATGCCCTTTTTGTCAGAGGGGGCAGGCCACTCCAGGATGGCAGACACTTTCTGAGGGTCCATTGCTATTCCATCAGTGGAGATAATCAGGCCCAGAAATTGTATGGATGACTTCTCGAATTCACATTTTTCTGCTTTAGCATAAAGCCCGTGTTTTCTGAGAGTGGCCAATACTTTTTGTACATGTATTCTGTGCAACTCCAGGGTAGTAGAAAAAATAAGGATGTCGTCTAAATAAACGATGAGGAAATTGTCCAGGAATTCTCGGAAAATATCATTTACGAGGTGCTGGAAAGTGGCGGGGGTATTACACAGCCCGAAGGGCATAACCAAGTATTCGAAATGCCCGAAACGGGTTCGAAAGGCAGTCTTCCATTCATCGCCCTCGCGGATCCGCACCAAATTATAGGCACCTCGTAAGTCTAATTTAGTAAAGACTTGAGCAGAACGAAACCTCTGGAAGAGCTCAGGAACGAGAGGGAGTGGGTACCGGTTTTTTATAGTTATTTTATTCAAGTCCCTGTAGTCCACACATGGCCTGAGAGTGTGGTCTTTTTTCTCCACGAAGAAGATTCCGGCTCCGGCCGGAGAGGAAGAAGGACGAATGAAGCCCTTGCTGAGGTTTTCATCGATGTATTGCCGTAGGGCTTCAAGTTCTGTCTCTGAAAGTGGGAAAATACGGCCAAAAGGGATCTCAGCACCAGGCAACAATTCTATTGGGCAATCATAGGGACGGTGAGGTGGTAGAGAGTCCGCCTTCTTCTTATCAAATACGTCCAGAAAACTATGATAGGCGGAAGGAACGTCTTGGCTGGCATTGGAAACAGGCTGAATGGCAAGACAGCTGGCTGGAGGAGGTATCTCAGGAGTCATACAATGTTGGAGGCAGTACACTGATTTGAAGGATACTTCTCCTTTGGACCAGTCTATCAACGGGTTATGGGCCCGTAGCCACGGAATTCCCAGAATTACAGGAAACATAGGTGAAGGAAGGACGTCAAAGTGAAGAAGTTCCTTATGGCCAGGGCCAGTAGTGGCAAGTACGGGTAAGGTTTCCTGAATGACGGGCCCGGACCTGGGGGTGGTGCCGTCTGCAAGGTGGATTTCCAGTTTATGGCGCTTGGTCTGGAGTGGAATGTGAAGGTTTCTTGCCACAGAGATATCCAGGAAACAGCTGCAGGCTCCGGAATCAATGATTGCTGGCAGCTTGATCTCTCCTTCTGCTACCTGTAATGAAACAAGAAGGACTAGGTGAGCGGGAGAGGGTCCCGGAATTTGGAGATGCAGATGGTTGAAAGCAGCGCGCTTACTTGGTCTCACTGGGCAGTCACGGAGAAAGTGTCCATCTTCCCCACAGTAAAGACATAAGTTCAATTGCCTGCGACGAAGCCTTTCAGCAGGGGTTAAGGCTGTGCGGACCACTCCGATCTGCATAGGCTCTTCAGGAGACATTGGGTTGGTAGCAGTGGGTAGAGGAGCAGGAGATGGTGGCACCTTGGGTAACATCCAAGTAGGCTGATAAGACTGAGCTCGTTCAGACCTGCGTTCCCGCAAACGTCTGTCCAATTGGATGGCGAGTTGAATGAGCCCCTCTAATGAGGTGGGGGTCTCTACTCGTGCCAACTCATCTTTCAGGGTTTCAGACAGACCTAACCGATATTGGTATTTGAGGGCGGCCTCATTCCACCCTGTGTCTGCGGCCCACCTACGAAAGTCCACTGTGTAATCCTCTACAGGGCGTCGGCCTTGCTGTAGCTTATGGAGCGTAGCCTCGGCAGTGGCCATACGTTGTGGGTCATCGTACAGCTGTGCCATAGCCTCGAAGAAAACCTCAACGGAACTGACAGCAGGATCCTTCTGTTCCAGTAACTGATGGGCCCAGGACTGGGGTTCATCAGACAACAGGGAAATAATAAACCCCACTTTAACTGTCTCTAAAGAAAAAGTTCTGGGTTGCAGGGCCAGGTATAACAGGCAGGCATTTTTGAATGACCTAAACTTGCGGCGATCCCCCGAGAAGCGTTCAGGTATAGGTACTCTTGGTTCTGGAGGCGGAGCCATCATCGTAGGAGTTGGAGCTGACTGTCCTGAAGTTGCAGGAGCGGAGGTGGAGACTGCAGCGGGTGGATCTGAAGTCGCTGCCAGAGATGGTGTAGTCAGGTACTGTAAACGGCCTTCCAGTTGGAAGTACCCATCCTGAAGATTCTTCACCGCCTGGGTTAATGCAGTCACTTGCTGGCACAGGGCTTCCAGCGGGGAGGCACCTCTCTCGGCTTCTGACATGGCTGGATGATACTGTCACGTACCTGATCCGAAGCCGGAGTGTAGAGAGTGCTCCCCTTGCGGCTAGGTGCAGAGTACCCCTGGAAGTGGGACAGGGAGTGCTGTGCCCGAAGTAGCACGGGTTGCCGGTTGGGATGACCAGGATGGAAGCAGGACTCAACTTGTTGAGAAGTCCCAAGCAGGTCTGGAACACTTTGGCAAGCCAGGCAGTTACAAGGTGCAGACAGGAACAGACTGGGAGAGATACTGGAGCGAAGTCAGGAGCCAAGCCGAGGTCAAGTATTGGAGAAGACAACAGGAATCCGAGAGCAAGCCAAGGGGTCAGGAGCCAGGAGAAGCAAAGTCAGACAGTCCGGGTCGGCAACGAGAAGGCAAGATCAGCAGGTAAACAAGGCAAAGGGAACACGGGAGGCTGTTGATCATCCAGCAACTAGATGTTGTGGCTGCTGGCTTTAAATAGGCCGATTGGCGCCAAGCGCCATTACGCATGGCGTACGCGCGTGCGCATTGGCGCACGCACATTCCTAACTGCGTTTGCCCGTGTTTGGGCGCGCATGCGCATTCGCGCCAATGCGCGAATTCGCTGATTCGCCAGGATATTGGTAGTTCCCTGACAGGAACCCTTGGGGGAATCAAAAATGGAGAAAGATCTGGGAGTCTTGGTTGATGATAAACTAGGCAACAGCATGCAATGTCAGGCGGCAGCTGCCAAAGCTAGCAGAATATTAGCATGCATAAAGAAAGGGATGTATTCCAGAGATAAGACTATAATCCTTCTACTTTATAAAACTCTGGTCCGACCGCATCTGGAGTATTCTGTCCAGTTCTGGTCGCCAGTCCTCAGGAGGGATGTGTTGGAGCTGGAGAGAGTCCAGAGAAGGGCAACTAAACTAATTAGGGGATTGGAGGACCTTGATTATGAAGAGCGTCTGCAATCACTTGATTTATTCTCCCTGGAGAAGAGACGCCTGAGGGGGGATATGATAGCAATTTTTAAATATCTCAATGGGGATCTCAGCTTAGAAAAAAAGCTGTTTAGTCGAAGGGATTGCATGAGGACTCGGGGGCATACAATGGATTAGAGGAGAAGCGTTTTAACCTCAGGCAACGTGGGGGGTTCTTTACTGTTAGGGCTACAAGATTGTGGAATTCTCTACCACAAGAGGTGGTTTCTGCGGGTAGTATGGTGGCTTTCAAAAGACTATTGGACGTGCATCTCAAGGATCAGAACATTCAGGGGTATGAGAGATGATTACAGCCACACACACCTACACAGGTTGAACTGGATGGACTATTGTCTTTATTTAACCTCACCTACTATGTAACTATGTAACTATGGCTGAGGTAATCCACCTGCCAGTTTTCCACCGCGGGAATGTGTATGGCGGAGAAGGCTACAACAAACCGTTCTGCCCACCTTAGAATGCCGGCTACCTCCAGAGCCACCAGGACACTTCTTATGCCCCCCTGGTGATTGACATAAGCCAAGGCCCTGGCATTGTCTGATTGAATGCGCACTGGACATTCCTAAAGACGATTCGTCCAATGGTCCAGGCACAGTCTGATCGCTTGGAGTTCAAAGACAAGGATCGGTAGTCTGGACTCTTCTAGTGTTCAGAGCCCCTGAGCAGAAATTTTGCCAAGGACACCTCCCCAGCTGGACAGGCTGGCATTCATAGCGGTGGCCACTGTCCAATACAAGGGGAGGAAGAATTTGCCCAGCTGAAGAACAAAACCACCATATCGGGGACTCCCTCGTGCCCCGGCTCAGCCAAAACTGATTGTCCAGAGACTGCGGAGTCTTGTCCCATTTGGTCAGAATCTCAGTTTGCAGGGACCTCCTATGGAACTGTGCAAACAGAACCGGCTTGAAGGTTGACACCATCATGCTTTGCACCTGCATGCAAGTTCCGGAGGGATGACCATCTGCTGGACAGCATGAGACGAATTGCAGCTTGCAATTTCTGGAGTTTGTCAAGAGGAAGGAGCACTCTGGCTAAGGCAGAGTCCAGAGGCAGACCTAGATAGTAAGCTTTGTGGACGGAACCAGCGCAGACTTCCGAAAATTAAGAATCCAGCCAAACTCCCTGATTTCGTAAGGTAATTTCCAGGTTTTCCACCAGAGCAGTAGGAGACTCCGCTCGCAGAAGGAGGTGGCCCAGTACCAAGATTCCCCCATTGGTGTAACAATCCCAGCACTTTTAAAGACCCGAGGAGCAGAGGAGAGACAAAAGGGTAACACAACAAACGGATAATGCTCCTCTCCCACGGCCAAGCGGAGGAAGCGTTGGTTATCAGCACATATTGGAATATGAAGGTAAACATCCTTGATGTCGATAAAGGTAAAAAATCCCCCTGATGCAGGGATGCCACCACAGTGCAAATGAACTCCATTCTTAACTTCTGTACCCGCACAAAGCAGTTCAGCACCTTGAGGTCCAGGATTGGACGTACCTTGTCTTTCTTGCTGGGACTGTAAACAGGTTTGAGTAAAAACCCTGAAAACATTCCGAAGTCGGAACCGGGACAATCACCCCTTGAAGTAACAGGTCTTATACCGCCCCAAACAGACCCTGTAAGCCTGCTATGTTCAAACTATGGCCCTCCAGCTGTTCAGGAACTACAATTCCCAGTAATGCCTAGTTATGTCTGTGAATGTCAGAGATTTACAATGCCTCATGGGAATAGTTCCTGAACAGCTGGAGAGCCACAGTTTGGACACCCCTGCTGTAAGCGGTCTGGGGACAGGTGCAAGTCAGAAGGTAAGAATCTTGCCAGGGGACAAGAGTGAAACTCGATCTTGTAGCCGGACCTGATATGGGCGAGGGCCAACCTTCATGCTGAAGGAGCCTTGTTCACGGGTCTGGGGAAGCCCGTTCTCGGCTTGCCAAACCAGATTTTTTTTTGGATACTCCAGGAGGCTAGAAAGGCTAGAGCCCTTGTCAGTCAACCCTGAGGAACGAAAAACGAAAAAGCCCAGAAGGAGGCCCCATGTCTACGATAAGCGTCCTTGGGCTTCATAGCCTGCGGAAAAAAATGAATTTTTGTAAGAACTTACCGTACTCTTACAGTCGCTGCCGATCCATATAAGCCTTCACTATTGTGTAATGTTGCCCTCTGCAGGAGTAAGCTAGGCAGATAGAAATGTTAATACAAAACATTTCTATACTTAGACACACCTCTAGGGGGCCGTCCCCAGCCATTATCCCTGATCCAGTCACAACTGGTCCTCAGTTTGTAGCAAGCAGTACTGGAAGGCAATAACCCCCAGATCCAAAAAACCAGAGGGGCGGGGGCAGCCCTGACAACATCCAGAGAATGCAAAGCAACCTCTTTTGGATGCTTAGGGTTCGCACAAAGCGAAGGCAAGACAATGTCCTCATTGAGGTGAAAATCCGAAACCACCTTTGGCAGAAAGGACAGATTAGGTCACAAGACCACCTTATCCCTATGAACCACCAGGTAAGGGGAACGGCAGGACAACGCCGCCAACTCCGACACTCTGCGAGCCGAAGTGATTGCCACCAGAAAAGCAACCTTTTAAGACAGCAGAGGTACCGAGATCTCCCTGATGTTTTCAAACGGGGACCGTTGCAACACGGACAGAACCAAGTTCAAGTCCCATGGAGGTAAGGGCTCCCTTCTGGGAGGGACCAAGTGACGCACACCCTGAATAAAGGTGCGAATCAAGGAATTAGACACCACAGGGCGCTGGAAAAGAACAGCCAGTGCAGATACCTGGCCTTTAAATCGTGGCCAACGCAAGGAGCTGGTCTACACCCAATTGGAGGAAAGCCAACACTCTCGCCACCGAGTATGAACGAGGAGAGAAACCCCTGGACTCACACCAGGCAAAATAAGCTTTCCAAGTTCGGTAATAAATCTTACCATACAAGGCTTTTCTAGCCATGATTAAGGTAGGAATGACCTCTGAGGAGAGACCCTTGTCTCTCAGGACCTGGCTTTCAACAGCCATGCCTTTAGAAGTGGACTTCCTAGCCTTGAGTAAGGTAGGGAATCACAGAATCGGACAGACCCCTGTCCTTTAACACCTTGCTCTCAACAGCCAAGCTGTTAAAGCCAGCGACTGTAAAGCAGGATGGAAGATCGGTCCCTGAGACAGTAGATCTTCCCGCATTGGCAGCCGCCACGGAGGCTCTATGGCCAGGTGAACGATGTCCGCGTACCAGGACCGGCGAGGCCAGTCCGGCGCTTCCAGAATCACCAGTGTTTGTTCCGAGGCCAACCTGCGAAGGATCTTGGACAACAACTGAATCGGAGGAAAGGCATAAATCAGACGATACTGATGCCAAGGCACCACCAACGCGTCCGAGGCGATTGCCAGAGGATCGCGCGTTCTTGCCACGAACCTTTCCACCTTGTGGTTTAGCCGAGACGCGAACAGATCCACGTCTGGGGAACCCCACTTCGCGCACAGCATTTGAAATACCTCCGGGTGTAGGGACCATTCCCCCTGGTCCAGGGTCTGGAGGCTCAGATAATCCGCCTGCCAATTCTCCCCACCTGGAATGTGCACTGCCGATAACGCCGGGACATGAGTCTCGGCCCAAGACAGAATACTGGTCACTTCCTGGGCCGCCCGGGCACTCCTGGTGCCCCCTTGGTGGTTGATGTACGCCACTGCAGTGGCATTGTCCATCTGCACCTGTACAGGGCGGCCCTGAAGACGATCCGACCAGTGGAGCAGGCACAGCCTGATCGCTCTTAATTTCAAAATGTTGATCAGGAGAGAGGATTCCTCCTCCGTTCAAATGCCCTGGGTAGACAGGTTGCCCAGAACTCCACCCCAGCCCGACAGGCTGGCATCCGTGGTTATTACTGTCCACAGAATTGGCCGGAAGGTTTTTCTGTCCGACACCGCCGGGGACTGAAGCCACCACAAGAGATCCATTCTGGTCTGGTGACTCAGAGACACTCTCAGGTCCAAGGACTGAGGTAGTCTGTCCCACCTGGCCAGGATCTCCGCTTGGAGAGATCACGTGTGAAACTGTGCAAACGGTATCGCCTCGAAGGCTGACACCATCAATCCCAGGGACCGCATACAGGTCCGGAGTGACGAGGATTTGTTGTCCCTCAGGGACCTGACCTCGCTCTGCAGGGTCCGGAACTTGGCCTCCGGCAAGAACACCTTTGCTTGAGCAGAGTCCAGAACCATTCCCAGATACGGGAGATGAACCGAAGGCGACAAGGTCGACTTCTGAATGTTGATTGTCCAACCGAACTCCTGAAGCGTCTGGACCGTAGTGGACAAATCGCACAACAGGCTCTGACTGGCACTCGATCTTAACAGGAGATCGTCCAGATATCCCAAGACCACAATGCCCTGTGCCCGCAACAGGCGCCAACACTTTGGTAAAGACCCTTGGAGCCGAAGCGAGACCGAAAGGTAACGACACAAACTGGTAATGATCCTCCGTGAAAGTGAATCGGAGGTACCTCTGATGACCCTCGAAAATGGGGATGTGCAGATACGCATCCTTCAGGTCCATAGAGGCCAGGAACTCCCCCGGATTCAGGGAGGCCACCACCGAGCGAAGTGACTCCATGCGGAATTTGCGAACGCGCACGAATCGGTTCAGTGCTTTCAAGTTCAGAATCGGACGCACTTTGCCCTCCTTTCTGGGCACAGTGAACAGATTCGAATAAAAACCCAGAAACCTGTCCCGGTGAGGCAACGGGATGACAACCCCCTGGACGATGAGATCCTGCACCGCCTGATGCAGGTCCTGCAACCGCCCTGGGGTCAAATGAAGATTTGAGGGAAAGAATCTGTTCACCGGCCGTGAAAGAAATTCGATCTTGGACCCTGACCGAATGATTTCCTGAACCCATCTGTCCATGATTCGGAGCAGCCAAGGTTGGAGGAAACCGCGCAAACGTCCCCCCACCCCTGAAACGGGTGAGGGCGTTCCTTCAGGCAGAGGCGGACTGAGCCGCCGTCCCAGCCTGGCCGGATTTTTGTTTGCCGAACCAGGGCTTTTTCTGGCCACCTTGGCCCTTCAAGGGTTTACCCTTGTTCTGCGCCTTGAAGGCACGAAAGAACCCTTGATTAGGTTTAAAGGAGGGGGCCCGCTTACCGCGGAAAAATTTTCCCTTAGAGCTCTGGGGCAGCAAAGTGATCTTGACCCCAGTGACTCCTTTAACCAATTCATCCAAGGATTCCCCAAAAAGGCGAGACCCCGCATAGAGAATGTCAGCCCCCGTCTTCCTGGATTTCTGGTCAGCCGACCAGCACTTTAACCAGATTAAGCGACGGTTAATCAGTGCGGTAGGTGTACAAGAAAAAAACCCAAAAGAGGGGCGGGGGCGGCGAACCTTGCCAGGGGACAAGAGTGAAACTCGATCTTGTAGCCGGACCTGATATGGGCGAGGGCCAAACTTCATGCTGAAGGAGCCTTGTTCGCGGGTCTAGGGAAGCCCGTTCTCGGCTTGCCAAACCAGGTTTTTTTTTGGATACTCCAGGAGGCTAGAAAGGCTAGAGCCCTTGTCAGTCAACCCTGAGGAACGAAAAAGCCCAGAAGGAGGCCCCACGTCTACGATGAGGGTCCTTGGGCTTCATAGCCTGCGGAAAAAATAGAATTTTTGTAAGAACTTACCGTACTCTTACAGTCGCTGCCGATCCATATAAGCCTTAACTATTGGGTAATGTTGCCCTCTGCAGGAGTAAGCTAGGCAGATAGAAATGTTAATACAAAACATTTCTATACTTAGACACACCTCTAGGGGGCCGTCCCCAGCCATTATCCCTGATCCAGTCACAACTGGTCCTCAGTTTGTAGCAAGCAGTACTGGAAGGCAATAACCCCCAGATCCAAAAAAACAGAGGGGCGGGGGCAGCGACTGTCAGAGGACTCAGAGAAAAGAATTTTACAGTAAGTTCTTGCAAAAAAATGAATTTTTGTAAAATCTTACCGTAAAATTCCTTTCTCTGAGTCCTCCGACATTCGCCGCCCATTCACACAGTCTTCACTAATGGGGTATTGCTTCCTCTCCACAGGAGTTTCTAGGCATAAGACTTGTAAAAGAACAATTTATCTACATAGTCACACCCATGGGGGCTGTCCTTCTAGTCCAATACCCCCCTGCAATAGCCATCCCAATTCAGTTTGATCGCAAGCAGTGATAGTGTATAAAAAACCCCCAAATAGGAGCGGGGGCGGCGACTGTCAGAGGACTCAGAGAAAGGAATTTTACAGGTAAGATTTTACAAAAATTCAGTTTTCTCTTACGTCCTCTGACAGTCGCCGACACCTCTAAGTCATCACTATTGGGATGTCCCAAAGCAGTGTAGACATGAGGGGTGGGAGACGCAACCGTAGAAAAGGCAACGCAGTACCCACATCAGAGAAAGGAACCTTACACACACAGTAAGAGAACCTTCTGGGAAACAGAAAAGGCTCAACAGGAGCAACAACCCAGGAAAACAAATAACCAGGGGATAAACACCCCAACAACCAGGGACCCACAAAAAAACACAAGGGTCCCCTATGGCACAACCGCACTGAGAACTTTGTGGCCAAAGGAGGCATCAGCTGATGCCAGAACATCTACCTTATAGAATTTGGAAAAGGTGTGCACCGACGACCAAGTCGCAGCCTTGCACACCTGGGCCACCGAGGCTCGATGCCAGTAGGCCCAGGACGTACTCAAAGATCTGGTAGAGTGTGCCTTAACAGGGAAAGGTGGAACCCGTTCCTTCAAGGCATAGGCCTGCTCAATGGTCTGTCTGATCCATTTGGCAATGGTCGCTGCCGACGCAGCCATGCCCTTTCGAGGTCCCTCAGGAAGGACAAAGAGGGAATCCGATTTCCGAAAGGACTCAGTGGACGACAGGTAAACCCTGATCGCCCTGACAACATCCAAGGAATGCAATACAAACTCCTTAGGATGCTTCGGCTTCGCACAGAGCGAAGGCAAAACAATGTCCTCATTAAGGTGGAACTCGGAGACCACCTTAGGGAGAAAAGACGAATGAGGTCGCAAGACCACCTTATCCTTGTGAATCACCCAAGTAAGGAGAGCGGCAAGACAACGCCGCCAACTCCGACACCCTGTGAGCCAAAGTGATCGCCACTAAAAAAGCAACCTTCTTTTGGCCCCTCCGGGGAGGGGCCAAATGTCGCACACCTTGAATAAAGGTGCGAATCAAGGAATGAGACGCCACAGGGCGTTGGAAAAGAATAGCCAGTGCAGATACCTGGCCCTTAATCGTGGCCAGCGCCAGGCGCTGGTCCACACCAGACTGGAGGAAAGCCAACACTCTCGTCACCGAGTATGAGCGAGGAGAAAACCCCCTGGACTCACACCAGGCGAAATAAGCTTTCCAAGTACGGTAATAGATTTTACCAGACAAGGTTTTCCTAGCCTTGATTAGAGTAGGAATGACCTCTGGGAAGAGACCCCTGTCTCTCAGGACCTGGGTCTCAACAGCCAGGCCGTTAAAGCCAGCAACTGTAAAGCAGGATGGAAGATCGGTCCCTGAGACAGTAGATCTTCCCGCATTGGCAGCCGCCAAGGAGGCGCCACTGCCAGGTGAACAACGTTGGCGTACCAGGACCGGCGCGGCCAGTCCGGCGCTACCAGAATCACCACGTGCGATTCTGAGGCCAACCTGCGAAGGAACCTGGACAACAACTGAATCGGAGGAAAGGCATACATCAGACGATACTGATGCCAAGGGGCCACCAACGCATCTGAGGCGTCTGCCAGAGGATCGCGCGTTCTTGCCACAAACCTTTCCACCTTGTGGTTCAGCCGAGACGCGAACAGATCCACGTCCGGGGATCCCCACTTCGCAAACAGCATTTGGAAGACCTCCAGGTGCAGGGACCATTCCCCCTGGTCCAGGGTCTGGCGGCTCAGATAGTCGGCCTGCCAATTCTCCACACCCGGAATGTGAACTGCTGAAATCTCCGGGACATGAGTCTCGGCCCAAAACAGAATGTCGGTCACCTCCCGGGCCGCCCGGACACTCCTGGTGCCCCCTTGGTGGTTGATGTAAGCCACCGCGGTAGCATTGTCCGTCTGTACCCGAACAGGACGGCCCCGAAGGCGATCCGACCACTGAGACAGAGTCGCTCTCAATTCCAATATGTTGATCGGAAGGGAGGATTCCTCCTCCGACCAAGTGTCCTGGGCAGACAGGTTGCCCAGGACTCCACCCTAGCCCGACAGGCTGGCATCCGTGGTAATCACTGTCCACAGTAATGGACGGAAGGATTTGCCTTCTGACACTGCCGGGACCGGAGCCACCACAGAAGATCCATTCTGGTCCGGCGACTCAAAGAGACACTCAGATCCAAGGACTGAGGTAGCCTGTCCCACCTGGCCAGGATCTCTGCTTGAAGAGACCGTGTGTGAAACTGAGCGAATGGTATCGCCTCGAAGGCCGATACCATCAACCCTAAGGACCGCATGCAGGTCCTGAGTGACGAGGATGGCTTGTCCCTGAGGGACCTGATCTCGTCCTGTAAGGTCCGGAGCTTGTCCTCCGGCAAGAACACCTTTGCTTGAGCTAGTCCAGAACCATTCCCAGATAGGAAAGATGAACCGAAGGAGACAAGGTCGACTTCTGTACGTTGATGGTCCATCCGAACTCCTGGAGCGTCTGTACCGTACTGGGCAGATCGCGCAGTAGGTCCTGGCTGGCACTCGATCTTAAGAGGAGATCGTCCAGATATCCCAAGACCGCAATGCCCTGAGCCCTTAGCAGGCCCAGAACAGGCGCCAACACTTTGGTAAAGACCCTTGGAGCCGAAGCGAGACCGAAAGGTAACGCCACAAACTGACCGAGCGGAGGGATTCCATACGGAACTTGCGAGCGCGCACAAAGCGGTTCAGCGCTTTCAAGTCCAGAATAGGACGCACCTTGCCCTCCTTTCTGGGCACAGTGAACAGATTGGAATAAAACCCCCGAAACCTGTCCCAATGAGGCACCGGGACAATCACCCCCTGGGCAAGGAGGTCCTGCACCGCTTGATGCAGGTCCTGCAGGCGCCCTGGGGTCAAATGAAGATTTGAGGGAAAAAATCTGTCCGCCGGCCGGGAAAGGAATTCGATCTTGTACCCTGATCTAATGATTTCCTGAACCCACCTGTCCGGAATTCGGAGCAGCCAAGGTTGGAGGAAACCGTCCCCCCACCCCTGAAATGGGTGAGGGCGCCCCTTCAGGCAGAGGGGGATTGACCCGCCGCACCGGCATTGGTGGACTTCTGCTTGCCCGCCCAGGGCTTCTTCTGGCTACCTTGGCCCTTGAAGGGCTTGCCCTTTGTTTGATTCCTAAAGTCACGAAAGGACCCTTGATTGGGTCGAGAGGCGGAACCCCGCTTGCCACGAAAGGACTTGTTCTTCGGGTTCTGGGGCAGCATGGTTCTCTTGCCCCCCGTGATGCCTTTTACCAAGGTATCCAACGCCTCGCCAAAAAGGCGAGAACCAGCATAGGGAAAATCAGCAACTGTTTTCCGTGATGTCTGGTTAGCCGACCAGCTCTTCAGCCAGATCAGTCGACGGTTAAGCACCGCAACACTAGATAGGCGTGCAACCAAAGGGTCCTCATTTAAGGCCGCATCGCACAAATACATGACTCCTTGGTAAATTTGGTCCACCATAGCTAGCGTGGCAGGCGGGGCAGAATCAGACGCGAGGTTGCGTCTAAGCACCTTAGTCCAATCAGCCACCGCCTGAGCCACCAGAACGGACGCGAAAACAGGTTTGAGCAAGGAACCCGCCACCGTGTAGGAATGGCGGGCAAGAGACTCCAACCTCCTGTCCGTGGGATCCCGGGAACACCGGGGTCTCCTCAGTAGGAATCAAGGTAGCCTTGTTCAACATGGCCACAGTGTGATCCACCTGTGGAGGCACACACCATTGCGATTCCGTAGCCGGCGCAAAGGGATAAAGCAACTTAAAACGACTAGGTACCATGAATGGGCGTTTTAAAGTGCGCCACAGTTCATTCACAGTGTAATGAAACTCAGCGGGGCAGGGAAAAACCTGCGCCGACTTGCGGGTCCTGTGTGTACCAAAAGAGGACACAATGCCCGGAGGACTGGGCTCATCCTCCAAGTGTAGCGTTTCTTTCACAGAAGAAATCAACTCATCCATGGTCGCGTGTCCTTCAGGCGACCCCGGGGGAGAATCAACCCCCTCCACCTCCGCCTCCCCCTCAGACCCCACAGGGTCCAGGGATGAGCGAGACCCTGAAAAGGGTACGCCCGCCGCAGCAGCCACATCACTATCTGAATAAGAGGAGATAGATAATCTGGGCCTTTTCCTAGCAGCACGTTCAGCCATCAGCACCTCCATTTTGGACACTAAAGACGCCACTACGGCGGCCAAATCAGGTATAACAGGGGCCACAGCAGGACTGGGGTCCCCCACCAGGGCTGGGGAGAATTTGCTGTCCTGAGATTCCATTGCCCAAGTTAGAAAAAAACAGTGCAATAAAAGGACTGGCCCTTTAAAATCGCTGCGGAGTGCACAGCCCACCGCTATATGTACAGTGACCAAAGACCCCCAAAAGGAGAAGAAACTGAGCCAGGAAGGACAAAACAGAGAGTTATGGAAGAGAGTCTGCAGAGCCCCCACAGAGTGTTACCACACTGCTTCAGAGGAAAAGGAAGTGAGGTCATCAGAGGCTGAACTATAAGCTGCAAGACCCAGGGAAAATGGCTGCCCATAGAACTGAATGGGAGGCTTCGGCAAGATGGCCGCCGAACATGTGCTCGGAACGATCGTTCTGCCACACACAAGATGGCGCCGGATGGCGCCAAACCAGCATGCAGATAAGCCCATAGTGAAGCCAGACATGCTTGCCCATACTAAAAATGGCGGACCGTGCGGTACACGCAGTCTGCACCCCCAAAAACACTGAAGTGACACAGGGGAAGGGGCCCCCAAAAACACACAGCACTGCAGCGCATGTACAAGCGACCCCCACAGGGATCGCATCAGGGAGCCCCACACAGGCACAGACATGGGGAACACACAGCAACCCAGGACTGCCACCCCAGACAGAGGCCCCACACAGAAGTATTTACCTGTACCAGAGGGCGTGGGGTGCCTCTATGAACGGAAAGCCGCTGTCCTCATCTGACAGGGAATGACGTTAGCCAAGAAAAGGACACTGCAGCACAGCAGATGTGTCCAGTGAGGTAGCCACCTCATAGGCTGCATCCCTGCTGCGAGCAGGGATGGGTCGTTCATAATGCCAGGACGAACACATGGCCGAACGCTGGATGGCGGGCTGGGGATCCCTCTGACCCTCTGCCCTGGAGAACCAGGGCGGTCATTACGATTCCCAGCCCTGCAGAATCCATCTTCATCCGAAGATCCGACTAAACTAAGCTGACAAAATAAACAGCTAGTAAAGCAAAGAAAAAACTGACATTTTAAAACTAAAAATCAAAAGAAAAGATTAGAAGGCTGAGACTGAAAGCCCCAGCACAGGGAAGCCTGACTACTCCTGACGCTAGGCAGAGACAAACTGGGACCAGTGGGACAGCCCCCTTGGGTGTGTCTATGCAAAATTCTTTTGTTCTTTTGACTAAGTCTTATGCCTAGCTACTCCTGCGGAGCAGAAGTCAATACCTAATAGTGATGTCTTAGAGGAGGCGGCGACTGTCGGAGGACGTAAGAGAAAAAAAAGTTGTTTTTTTTTGTAAACTGGCCCTTTAAAAGCGCCACGGACCCCGCAGCACACCGCTGTAAAGACTGTGAGACACAGACCCCCCGCAGGGACAAAAACTGACCAGGAAGATTGCACAAAGTAGGACAGGAAAAGAACAGCAGGACAGAACCCCACAGTGTGTTACCAGCTCCTTAGGTCGGCTCTGTGAGAAATAAGGAAGTGATGTCACCGCTGGAGGCTGAACTAGGCTGCAGGCCAAGGGAAAATGGATGCCCACCGGGCACGCCTGAGCCGAGTCAAGGACCATCCCCAGGTAATGAAGACGACCTGAAGGAGTCAGTGCCGACCAATGAAAATGGACGTTCCACCCGAACTCCCGGAGTGTCAGAAAACTCGACAAAGATGCACACAAGCTTGACCTGAACAGGAGGTTCGCCAGATAAAAGAGTAAGCAATCTCCTTTAAACGCAGTAAGGCCCGCACTGGAGCCAAAATCTTGGTGAAAAACCTGGGAGCCGAAGCGAAACCAAAGGGTAGCGCCAGAAAACTACCCAGCTCCCCTGCCACCGTGAAGCGGAGACATCTCTGAGAACCTTTGTAGATAGGGATGGGTAGACACTCATCCAGCAAGGCAATGGGAGGCCAGGAAGTCCCCCCGACCCAATGACGCCACGGCCGGATTTGAGGGATTCCATCCAGAACTCCAGCACCCGCAAAAAATGGTTCAGAGACTGCAAGCCCCGAAGCGAACACACTGTATCCCCTGTTCTGGGCACAGAGAACAGGATGGAAGAAAAAAACGCGAAACCTGTCCCGTGAAGACACGGGCACAAAGACTCCTTGGGCGAGCAGAACATGCACCGCCCCCATGAGACTCCTGAGACGAGCAGAAGGCAGCTGGAAAGCCGACAGGAAGAACCGGTCCACCGGGCGAGATCGAAAACTGATCTTGTACCCTGAAAAAGAAGCAACTCGTGAACCCCCCTGACCTGAATACAGGACAACCAGGGAACCTGAAAGCAACACAGACGTCCCCCGCCCCTAAGACGGGAGAGGGCGTCCCTGCAGGAAGAGGTGGATCGGGCCGCCAAGCCAGACTGACCTTTGTCTCACCCGATCACAGCTTCTTGTGACCAGCGGAGGGCTTGAAGCCCTTGTCCTGCGCCCCTAAGGCATGAAAGGACCTACGCTGAGCTATCAAGGAAGGCCCCCGCCTAGCGAGGGAGGACCTACCCCTAGCGACCGGGGGCAACTGAGTACTCTGACCCCCGTAAGCCCCTTAATCAACTCAGCCCAAGTGTTCCCAAAAGGACGATTCACCAACAAGGAACATCAGACACCGTCTGTCTGGAAGCGTGGTCAGCCGACCAGCTTTTGTGCCAAAAAAGGCGGGGAATCGCGACCCCGACCGCAGACAACCTAGCGACCAACGGAGCCTCGTCCAAGGCCACATCACACAGGTACATCCCCGTTCGGGTAACCAAAACCACCAAGTCAAGGGCAGTCCGATAGGTCAACTCCACCACCAGGGTGCACCGAAGCACCTTGGCCCATGCCGCGAGGGGAGCCTGAGAGGCCAGCACCACGGCAAACACAAGTGTAAACAGGAAAGCGCCTCAACACACCTATCAGCTAGATCTGTGAACTGGCATCGAGATGGATTTAGTCAGCCCAGAGACAGTGTGGTCCACGTAAGGGGACACCATCCAATGTCTGATCACGGCCTCCTAAAAAGGGATAGCGGTGGGACAAGATGCTCAGGTACCACCAGCATATGTGTAATGCGATGTCACCGGTCATGCACAAGTTTGTGAAAATTCACAGGGCAGGGAAACCTGACCCGATGTCCGGGCACTTCGGAACCCGAAAGCAGCCCTTGTACTTGACAGAGAGGACTCATCGTCAAGATGGAGAGTTTCCGTAATGGCGCTAATGAGGATAGCTTCTGGCAGCGCATCCCCGCACTACCGAGGAGGAAGATTCTTCCACCCCCTCCTCCTCATAAGCGGAGGACATGGACCCCACAGGAGGGACATCGTCCGTGGCAACCATTTAGGCTCGGAGTCCGAGCACTGGGTGGGCACAGGCCGTTAATTGTTTAAAACATTTTAACCACTTTACCACTAGAGCATTTTGCTGTCTTACGTCTGGGCCACTTTTTGCGATTCGGCGCTGTGCGACTTTAACTGACAATTGCGCGGTCGTGCGACGCCGTACCCAAACGAAGTTGACGTCCTTTTTTTCCCACAAACAGAGCTTTCTTTTGGTGGTATTTGATCACCTGTGCGATTTTTACTTTTTGCGCTATAAACAAAAAAAGAGCGTTTATTTTGAAAAAATAACAATGTTTTTCACATTTTTTTATATGAAATTCCCCCCAAAAAAGATGTAAAAACCAATTTTTTTTTAAATTTTTGGCCAATTTATTTTCTGCTACATATGTTTGGTAAAAAAATCGCAATAAGCGTATTTTGATTGGTTTGCGCAAAAGTTATTGCGTTTACTAACAAAGGGAAAGATTTATGTCATTTTTGGTGTGTTTTTTTTTAACGAATAATGGCGGCGATCTGCGATTTTTTTTTGCGGGACTGCGACATTGAGGCGGACAGATCGGACCCTTGACTGACATTTTTGACACTTTTGGGGGTACCAGTGACATTACTGCAGTAAAAATACTGTAAAAATGACACTGGCAGGGAATGGGTTAATTTTATTGGAGAGGGAGGGGTTAATGTATGCCTGGTGCTTACTGACGTGTGGGGGGGGGGAGGTGACTGTGTGAGACAGGGACAGATCAGATGTCCAGCTATGCTGAACACTCCGATCTGTCACTCCCTGTCACTGAGGAGATCCGCCCGCTTGTGTTTACACAGGCGGGCGGATCTCCACACTAGATCCCCGACGATCGGGGTAGAGCAGCGGCAATCGCCGCTGCTCCTCCCCTGGCCCGACTCCTGCTGTGAATGAAAACAGCGGGAGCGCGCCTCCGGCGGCGCGCGAGCGCCGCCTACAGGGGAGGAGTCTGGCGACGTAGGTCTACGTCGTTAGACGGGAACGTGCCGCAGTACTATTCCAGTACTCAGCGGTAAAGTGGTTAAAAGAGCACTCCGCAGATCCACCATAGATGCAAAAGCAGCAGAAAACGAAGACCAGGGAAGAGGCTTCAGGAATACCCGAAGCCCCCACCAGGTCTGCCGGGGAAATTTTCGGTCTGGGAGTCCAGAAAGCCAAGATAAAATAAATGGGACGCCTGCCCTTTAAATCGGCGGTTCCTGCGGAACCTCACTGCAGCCTGCATTGTTTGAAATAGCCCTTTCAGAAAATGCAAAATCCACAAAAAATAACAATTTTGGCAGAAAAATGCCTTTGGCATTAGTAAAAAATCCCCCCCCCCCCCCCAGTTTCATAAACTGTCACAGACTGCTCTGAGGTAAAATGGAGGGAAAGAGAGGAAGTGACCTCACGCCCTTAGAGGCCTAGCCCTGGAGCCACAATAAAATGGTGCCTAATGAAACTCTATGTAAAAAGGAACCAGCCAGATGGCCGCTTGCCCTTACTAGACATGTGTCCTTACCTAAGATGGCGCCCGATCAGCAGCAAGGCAGTATACGACATGGCTGCTGCCCACACACAGAGCCAAGTGACCTGCCCTCGCCTAAAATGGCAGCCTCGCTAAAACGGCACCAAACTAAGCGTAAACACGCGGTCTAGCCACCACAGGGGACCCTAGGGAGACCCCAGACCGCTATGGAGCCCCTCCCAAAACCCCCCAGGTACCACAAGTACCTCACATAGTGCCCTCAGCAGGGCCAGGGAGGGAAATAATACCAAGCCAGCCAGACAGGGGATCCCAAAGAGACCACCAGCCCTGCCATCCCCTAAGAGTGGACCCATAAACCCCCCAAAAGTCCCCAGGGACAAGGGGGTATCAGTACTCACCAGCAATGTTCCCTTTAAGCTGCGCACAGTCTAATTGAAGGTCCCGCGCAAGCATAGATTCAGACCGCGCAGTTGCGATGGCCAGGGAGCAGAGCAGTGCACCCCGAGCCCGCCTATTGTGTGACAATAGCGAATGAAAATTCACTATCTTCACATGGATCCCCCTCCTGGCCAATCAGGGAGCGGGTCCTCTCGCTTCATGATTGGCCGAAAGGCAAACCCCATGCCATTGGCCGAGGAGACGGAAGGACTGAGGAGACGCAGAGACTGAAGAGAAGCTGCCGTGACCGTGAGGTAAGTGCACGGGTCTCGCGGGGGGAACGCTGGCCACAGCACATGCAGCACACCGCGCAGCCACAAGTGTGAAGGACCTGTCAGAGAGGAGTTTTCGGTTGCATATGGATATTCATCTTAAAGCTCCAGTGATAATTATCCCTCAGTCCTCTCTGTCAAACAATGCCATAGTGGCAGATCTGGGGTTAATCAAAATATAGAATCAATTTAAACTGATATCTTCAGATCAAGAGCTTGCACCAGTTGTAGATTGCATGACCATCAGCTTGACTGAGTTCAACTTATCCAGGTAAGTGCATCATTTAGCAGAAAGGTTACCCTAGACGAAAATGCCAGTTAGTTTTTAAACATCTGCCATCCTAAAATTAGAGTTTGGCATGGTTGTATGGAAGTTAAATAACATGTTGGCTAGTTATATCACTGGGAGCCTTCTTTGCTAAGAAATCTGCTAAGAAATCTCCCCCATAATTCTCAGTTCTGCCCAGCAAACCAGGTGTGTGAAGTCAATTGAAGGCATCACACTACCCCAATGGATTATAATGCAGAATAATAAACATTTGGGTTATCCAGTTTAAAGGGCACAACTCCTAAATAGTTTAAGATTTTTGCTTACGTTTTAAACTTAACTGCATTGCTCAATAAATTTTATCTAGGAAACTGAAGTGTTTGGAATGCCTTGAAACCATTTCTCCATTTTTGTTTATTAAACATCAGTCAATGGAAACCCCCTTAACCTAAAGATTCTGATAATCCTTTGTACTATACATAACATTTTGCAGTGGTCATACAGAATAGTCAAATGTATTAGGGCTTCTGGTAAGTAATAATTACTTTCCACATGCTCTCCCGCTGCTATGTCCTTCAACTGCACCTCTAAATTAAAAACCATGTTGGAGTTTAAACAGGGCTAATGACCGCCTATTATAACAAAGCATAAGCCTAGCGATTGGCCACTCAGTTGCTATGCACTGTATTGTAGGAGGACAAGGAAAAGATCATGTCTTTCCCTTTACCCAAAAATACAGTGTATTTCTAAGGTTCTAGAAGGCGAACGGAGTGGCTGGGAAAAGCAGCAAGGGTAAGTATCAGAAAGAGGAAAGGGTTATCAAGAAAACCAGTCACTTTGGCTTCAACAGGAAAAGTTACATGCATACTTTAAAGTTGATCTATACCAGGGGTCTTCAAGTTGTCCAGGAACTACAATTTCCATCATGCCTAGTAATGTCTGTGTACGTCAGAGTTTTACAATGCCTCATGGCATGTAATTCCGCAACAGCTGGAAGGCCGTGGTTTGAGGATCCCGGAATTCTATACCCTCAGCAAAAATGTATGTCTGTTACAAGTTCAACTATCACCTTCACAGACAGATTTCCAGGTGTACACTTTTTCAGCAGTGCAAGTCACTGGCAATTTGGGGGCAATGCTGTGGGCACTCTGCATTGATTGGGGGCAATGCTGTGGGCAGTGCACTCTGCATTGATTGGGGGCAATGCTGTGGGCACTCTGAATTGATTGAGGGCAATGCTGTGGGCACTCTGCATTGATTGGGGGCAATGCTGTATGGACACTGTGGATGATCACACCATCACAAGGACACATATTTGATGAAATTGCTCAGTCTAAAGGTTTGCGCTCACAAATTTTTTTATTTGCTCAGCACAGTCAAAAATTAGAGGGAACATTGCTCACCAAACCAGGGAAGCGGGCACTGCTCTGATACGGGAGACCTCCCACCCTAAGTGGGGGTGCCGTCAGCCAAGGAGGGATGCTGGCAACACACAGGCCTTCCGGGTTGAGGCACCCTCACGAAGACGCAGCTCCGCAAGCTCGTCCCCATTCCAACGGGCACTGTTGTTGCGAGGCCTGGGCGCACCAGTAACCTGCGACGCTCATTGGCAGGCTGGGACTCCATAAGGATCTATATTACCCAGTGCGAGGCCCAGCTCTGCAGTCACTTGTAGTCCTCCAGGAAAAAGTCCCTGACTAACTAGTGATAGTGAGAGAAATAAAAACCTATTTTCAGAAGAAAAATACATATTGTCAGAAAAAAAACAGAAAGAAAAACCGAGACACTAGGTCCCGGCTAGAAAAGCTAGCCTACTCCTAAGCTAGGCAGCATAAAACTGAGGACCAGTTGTGACTGGATCAAGGATAATGGCTGGGGACGGCCCCCTAGAGGTGTGTCTAAGTATAGAAAGTTTTGTATTAACATTTCTATCTGCCTAGCTTACTCCTGCAGAGGGCGCCATTACCCAATAGTGAAGGCTTATATGGATCGGCGGCGACTGTCAGAGGAAGTAAGAGAAAAAGCTACTCTTCCCCCTTGCGAGACGTTTAATGAGGTCATCCAGTGTAGCTCCAAGCAGTCAATCTCCTTGAAAGGGGAGAGCAGGCAAAGCCTTTAGAAGCCTGGTCCCCAGACCAGCATTTGAGCCAATAGACAAGCTGAAGGACTACTGAGCCTCGCCTCGCCTCGCCCAAAGAGGCATCACAGATAAACTGCAGCCCCAGGCCCCAGCTGGTCTGCGAGCTCAGCATATGGTGGGGGTAACTATTCTTCCCTCCAGGTCACAGCATAAAAGTTTAGCCCACTCGGTCAGAGTTTGCGACACCAGGGCAGTGATGAATATCGGCCTTAGTGCTGAACCACCCAGAGTGTACATATTGTGGGCCACAGCCTCCCCCCCCCCCCCTTCCTGGCAGCCGAATCCTTTAAGGCCAGGGACTTCAACCTGAATCATGGTTGCCTTTTTTTCAAACTGGAAACCGGAAGGTCCACCACCAGTGGAACAGTCCACTTCTTAATAAGGGACTCCTCACAGGGGTAGCGCCTAGGGACCCTTTGGTCATCCTCACTCTTTAGTGACAATTTTAAAAATAGGCAGGGAAAGGAAACACCTTTGCTGCTCTGGATGGCTTGTGAGCGCCAAAAGGAACCAGCCGTGTTCCGTCGCAGCTGCGTCCATCTTTAAAGGACTCACGCACAATCAGTGCTTCCAGCAGAGCCTTATCGCGTGCGGTTGCAGATGTCGAGGCATCTGCCTCACTAGCTGAGGATTCCGGGCGCGTGATCACAGACCCAACAGGGTGACCCACGTCTGCAGCAGCCAGATGAGCCCAAAATCCACCTCCACCCGGGACACAAAGGACTCCAGGACTGCAGTCAGTGCAGCGATGGATGATTGGGACTCAGAAGGCCCCGCAGCCTCAGAGGGGATCAGGTGGGGAGATGTTCTCTAAAGACTCCATTAGTCACCATAAGGACCCCATGAAGAGTAACACTGCAAAGGGGCAATCCCCACCACGCTGGCCGCACCAGCTGGTCGCCAGGCACAAAGCACCAATCGATCCTCAGCAGAGAGAGACCCCACCAGACTCACCACCCAGCAGAAAAAGGCACCTGCAGCCACCAGGACAATCACGCAGCGATCAGGAAGTGAATAGATCCAGAAGTCGGCACCAGGGTATGAGGGGCTCCCACTGCTGAAATCGCCACCCACAGGGCTGCACTGTCATGGCCACTGCTATTTTCAATGGCAAACCACTGCAAAAGTGGCCACCGGACTACACAAACATGGCCATCGTGCATTGAGCACACGGGCTCCAAGGAAGTGGCAGCACCACAAGGCTCCCAGGAAGGATTCATAGGCCTCAAGAACAGGCTCAGGCAGGACAAGAGGCCCCTGGCAGGAGACCCCACCAGGTACAACCCCCCCCATTGCCAGCATAGCGCCCTTCCCCCACCCCAGGAGGTGGACCAGATCACCCACACAGCCCCAGCATAAGTGAAGGGGGGACAGATGAACGGGGGTGCCCAATGGGAAGGAGGGGGTCTGACCATTCCAAGGAGGGGGCCACATCCACCCCTAAACCCTCCAGAGGGAAGAAGAGAACAGCTACTCACCATACCAAGAATCAGACGGGCACTGCTGCAGCCAGAACCCCTCGCTATCAAAAATGTTTTTTTAACTTACCGTAAAATCCATTTCTCTGAGTCCACCGACGGATGTAGCTGCTGCTTTAAATCATAGACGGATGGGTAATAAGCCCCTCCCACTAGGAGTGACCAGGTAGAGCCAAAGGCTTTGACACGCCCAGGGGGGCAGGGTCTCTGGGTTATTACGCCTGGCCTCACCGTAGCATCTTCAGTTTAGTTGCAAGCAGTGAATAATAACCAAAACCCAACTCTTCAGAGAAAAGAGGGGTGGGAGCTACGTCTGCCGGTGGACTCAGAGAAATGGATTTTGCGGTAAAAAATCCAATTTTTTCTTTCGTCCACCGACGGACGTAGCTGCTGCTTTAAATCATAGACGGATGGGACATCCAAAAGCAGTAACCACTGAGGGGTGGGGAAAGGACAAACTTAAAAGAATGCAATTCCCACAGCTAACATAGCCAACTATATAACATGGAGCCCAACAAGCAACAACTGGGGCCCAATTGTAGCAAAACCATCAAGGTAAAGGAAAAGTAGACTGCTCCTTAACCTCCCTGGCGGTATGATTATGTCAGGAATTACATACCAAAAGCGGTACAATTGTTTTCATGGAAATTTGGCGTTATGTATTATAGGCCTACAATTCTTAGTAATTACTGACTTACACCTGACCAAAACAAGACTCTAGTAGACATCCCAGATGTGATAAATTTGAAACACAAACGCGTGAATTATAATCGAATCAATAATATTATTTTATTATTTAATATATAATAAAATTATATTATTGATTAGATTATAATTCATGCATTATATATAGATATATGTGTGTGTGTGTATATATATATATATATATATATATATATATATATATATATATAATATATAACGCATGAATTATAATTGAATCAATAATATAATTTTATATATATATATATATATATGTGTGTATATATATATATATATATATATATATATATATATATATATGCGCATATATATTTATATGTATATATATATATATAAATAATATAAAATGTGTTTTGTGTAACGTTTTTTTTTTTTTTTTTTTTTTTTAATTTCCCTCCCTAGTTCCGCTCCCATGCAGCATTGCTGCTGCAGGGAACGGAACTAGGAAGTGATCACACTGACGGAGGAGCGGCGGGACTCTCGGCTGGCGATCTCAGCAATGAGAGATCATCGCTGGATCGCCAGGAGAAGGTAAGAGAACACCGCTGCGCTCTCTGCACATCCACCCCGAGCGTGACTCGGGGTTACCTCTCCTGATATAAAAAATCAACCCCGAGTCACGTTCGGGATTACCGCCAAAGTGGTTAAATGGCGGCCTGCAAAACTTTGTGGCCAAAGAATGCATCTGAGGATGCGAACACATCCACTCTGTAAATTTGGTGAACGTATGTACAGATGACCAAGTCACCACCTTGCAAACCTGCATCACTGACGCCTGATAGCAGAAAGCCCAAGAGGCACTCACCGCCTGCGTAGTGAGCCGTGACAGGGAAAGGAGGAACCTTGCCCTTAAGAAAATACGCCTTCACCACCGTCTATCTGATCCATCGAGAGATGGTCGCCGCAGACACAGTCTGACCCTTATGGGGTCCATCCGTATTCACAGAGTCCAACTTACGAAAGGACTCAGTAGTCTCCAGATACACCCATATCGCCCGAATCACACCCAAGCAATGCAAGGCAATTTTCTTAGGATGTGAAGGTTTCGGACAGAGTGACGGAAGCACTATGTCTTCGTTCAGATAGAAGTCTGAAACCACCTTAGGAAGAAAAACGACGGATTAGGCAGTGACGCTACCTTATCCCTGTTTATTACCAGATAAGGAGAGCGGCAAGATAGCGCCGCTAGTTCAGAAACCGTGCACGCAGAGGTGATAGCCACCAAAAAGGTAACATTCTGCGACAAGGCGAGCAAGGAAATGGTTCTTCAGAAATCTTTTTTCGAGAACATAAGACACGATAGAACCAAATTAAGGTCCCAAGGAGGTAACGGAGACCTCCTGGGGGGGGAGCCAAATGGCGAACCCCGTGAAGAAACATACGAATCAAAGAGTGCGTAGCCAAGGGGGGTTGGAAGTACAGAGCCAAGGCTGAGATCTGACACGTAAGAGTGCCCAATGCCAAACGTTGGTCAACCCCTTTCTGTAGAAAGGTCAGGATCTTGCTGATAGCAAAGGATCTAGGATGCAGCTCCAGCGATTCGCACCAAGCATTGTACGCTTTCCACGTACGATGATAAATCTTCCGAGAAGTGGACTTCCTAGCCTTGAATAAGGTAGGGAATCACAGAATCGGACAGACCCCTGTCCTTTAACACCTTGCTCTCAACAGCCAAGCTGTTAAAGCCAGCGACTGTAAAGCAGGATGGAAGATCGGACCCTGAGATAGAAGATCTTCCCGCAGAGGAAGTGTCCACAGACCTGCGACCTCCAGCCGAATCACGTCGGCATACCAGGATCTCTGGGGGCCAATCAGGAGCCACCACAATTACCGGAATCCCTTCAGACTCGACCTTGTGTAGCAGACGAGATAAAAGTTTCAGCGGAGGAAATGCATAAATTAGCCCGTACTGGCTCCAGGGAGCCACCAGGGTGTCTACTGCGTCGGCCAGAGGATCTCTGGACCGAGCCACGAACTTTGAAACTTTCCTGTTTTGTCTGGAGGCGAACAGGTCCACATCCGGGGTCCCCCACCAGACCTGGCTGGTGGAACACCTGTGGATGCAGGGTCCACTCTCCCTGATCCAGGGTTTGACGACTAAGGTAGTCCGTCTGCCAATTGTCTACGCCGGGAATGCACACGGCGGATAGGGCTGGGACGTAGTCCTCTGCCCAGCGCAGGATCTCGGCTACCTCCAGAGCCACCAGGGCACTCCTGGTGCCCCCTTGATGATTGATATATGCCACAGCCGTGACATTGTTGGACTGGACTCGGACAGAACACCCCTGAAGATTGTCCGTCCAGTGGAACAGGCTCAACTTGATTGCTCTCAGTTCCAGAACGTTGATTGGGAGCTTGGACTCTTCCAACGTCCAGGCCCCTTGAACATTCAGGGTGCCCGACACTCTTCCCACCCGGTCAGACAGGCATCCGTCGTCACCACCGCCCAGAATACTGGAAGGAAGGATTTCCCGTGGAGAAGATTCAGAGAGCTGAGCCACCAATTCAGGGAATCCTTGGATCTCTGACTCAAACAAATGAGACTGTCCAGGGATAGAGGATCCCATGTCCCATTTGGCAAGGATCTCCTGTTGCAAAAGTCTCGTGTGGGCCTGAGCATATGGTACGGCCTCGAAGGAGGACACCATCAGGCCCAGCACCTGCATAATGACCTGAGAGACACCAGGTCGCAAGCCAGCAGCGACAGAATCGCTTCCCTTAACTTCTGTAACTTAAGAAAGAAATACCTTTGCCAAAGCTGAATCTAGGATCATCCCTAGATACTCCAGTCTGGTTGTTGGAACCAGGGCAGATTTCTGAAGGTTGAGATTCCAACCGAACTGCTTCAGAGTGTGAATGGTCACCTCCAAATCCCGTTCCAATGTCACAGACGAGTCCGTTCGGAGAAGATCATCCAGGTACCCCAGAATCGCTATTCCTCTCTGTCGTAGCAGAGCCAGGATAGGGGCTAACACCTTGGTGAAGACCCTGAGAGCAGAGGCGAGACCAAACGGTAACGCCACAAATAGAGAATGGTCCTTGCCCACCGCGAAGCGGAGGAATCGTTGATGACCCTGGCTAATAGGGACATGGAGATAGGCATCCCTGATTTCGATCGAGGCCAGCAGGTCCCCCTGAAGCAAGAACGCCACCACTGACCGCAGGGACTCCATGCAAAATTTCTAGATGCGCACAAACCGGTTCAGAGTTTTGAGGTCCAAGATTGGACACAATTTGCCCTCCTTCCGTGGAACAGTAAACCGGTTCGAATAGAACCCTCAAAAGCGTTCCTGATAAGAAACTGGTACAATCACGCCTTGTAACAGCATATCCCGAATCGCTTCTCGCAGCCCCGCAAGGTGGTCTTGGGACAGCTGAAGATTGGAGGGAAAAAATCTGTCTGGTGGACGGGAACAAAACTCTCATCTTGTACCCTGACTGAATTACCTTGTGGATCCACCTGTCGTGCAGCAGTGAGGTCCAAGGATCCGGGAAGAAATGGAGACGTCCCCCCCACCCCTGAAGTGGGTGGGGGCGCCCCTTTAGGCAGAAGGGGTCTGCTTGGAGGTGCTGGGGGCAGAGGATTTCGGCTTACCAGGCCACAGTTTCCCGAATCCTTTTCCGGCCGAAGTCTGTTTGGTTTTCTGCGACACGAAAAAGAAGCTTCTGGGCTGTAAAGGAAGGACCTCGCTTACGCGAGGGAGACTTACCCTTAGTCAAGAGAGGAAGGAGAGTGCTCTTTCCCCCAGTGATCGTCTTGATCAAGTCACCCAAGGAGGAACCAAAAAGGTGATCACCCCGAAAGGGAAGATCCACCAAAAGCTTCTTAGAAGCCAGGACTTTAGCCAGATCACACATCTGATGACTACACTTAGCACTGACACTCTGGCTGCGAGCGGAAGAATGTCCAGGTTAGAGTCGCATACAAATGCAGAATCTGCGATAATTGGTCAGCAAGTTCCAGGGAAGATGACGGCAACTGGGTTACCATCAGTGCCTCTCTGAGCCTTTACCCATTCAAACAGTCTGAGAGACTAGAATGGTAGTCAGGGCAGGCCTGGGAATAGATCTCACTACCGTATGCAGGTGTCGGGATAAGACCTCAATATGTCTGTCAACCGGATCAGGGAGAGATGAGGATTCTGCCACCGGTAAAACCGTGGCCTTGTGAATACCACATATCTGGGGGTCCATCTGAGAGGGGACCGTCCATTGGCGTAATATCTCTTCCTCAAACGGGTAGCGTCTAGCCAAACGTTTGTGAATTGCAAGCGTGCGATTAGGTCGCCGCCATTGTTCCTCCACCAAGGCGGACAAGACTTTGGGACAAGGGAAAACCTTGGCTAATTTCTTTGCCCAGGGGGTTCCAAAGGATACCAAGGCTCCTTGCGATTTAGAAATCGCATCTGTAATTTTTAGGGTGTCCCTCACTGAGGATATCAAAGCATCTACCAGCGCCTTTTCCTGTGCCAAGACGGGTGTGGAAACATCCTCTTCAGCGTCAGAAAAGTCTGAATGCGGGGACGCATCCTCCAAAAGGGGGTCTGCGTGGCCGGCGACGATATCAGCCTAAGAATCTGAGGTCTGAGATGAGACAGGCGAGGGCCGAGGGCATTTCTTAGTAAATGCTGCCGCAATAACCTTGACCATTTTTCTGGACATTTCTTGCATCACAGACAATAAAGTCACATCATGAGCATCAGAAGCTGGCCCCAACGATACATCGTGGGGGTCGCAGACAAACTTGGGAAATCCATGTTAGACATATGGCCAAACAGTAGGATTGCACAGTAAGAATGTAAAGAGCAGACAGGGCAAATGGGAAACACCGGAACCTGCACCTTAAGGGGTTAAACAGAAGCTTCTCCTGAAAACGGGCACAATGTCCTAAGAGGGAGCAATCCACGCCCATTTGCCAAATATTAGGCTAAGTGAGGTTACAAAGGCACCACAGGTCCCAGAAAGTCCGCCGCTACCGGCGTGCACTGTGCCTTTAAGAGGCAATCGCGATGCACGCATCGCTACTCCGGGGGATAATCCTAAGCCCCCTAAAGGCCTGAAACCTCTCTGAAGATGAAAAGGTGAAGGCCTGGGTAATTAAACTCCTCTAGAGTAGTTAGAACACAGCAAGGTCCATCAGCAGCATGGAGAAGAGAAGGTAGAAGGAAACGCCCCCGCCCACAAGAGCCAGAAGCTCCTGTGCGGTTTTGTCTCTGGCTCCAGCAAAAATGGCCATCGTCATTAGTGATAGGGGATACCCAGGCAGGCTGCTGAGGCCTGTTAAGGCTGCAGGCCACGGCAAAATGGCAGCTTCACGCCGATGAGCACGTGACCTCAGGCCTACCCTAATAACAGGCCTGGGGGCCCTGGCGGGGGTCATCTCGGCGGATGCAATCCCCCCCAAAGGTAGCGGTATGAGGCGCAACCATGCACCCCCCTCCGAGGCCTCCCCACCGTCCACTACCCGGTATAGCATTAGCATCTGAGACACCCCACTAAAAGTGTCCCGGGGGTCTGGAGCCCAGGGTAGGGAGACGTCAGGGTAGGAGGTGACCTCTCATAGTGGAAGAGGGTGGTAGGAGGTATGAGTACCCGAGGGTCCTACTCACCTATGGAGGAGCCCACGTCCGCCCCTGGCCCGCTAACCAGACAGGGAAACTGTACTTACCGGACCACGCTGCTGAGGGTGGGCGTCCATCCTGACAGACTGCCTCTGCGCCGCAGTAAGGGCGCTGTCCGCCAAGGGGCACGCTGCGACGCTGGCATGCCAGGTGTGTGCATCCCGGTGGGGTGTTTAACCCGCAGGCCAGTCCCCATCCGTGGGACTATAGTCGCTATGGAGACCCAGCGCAGAGCTACAGTCTGCAATCGCTCGCTGGCACAAACTGGGAGACCGTAAGGCTCTCATATAGCCAGTCTGAAACCCAGCCGGCATTCCACAGGAACTGAAGTCAGCAGCAACAAAAAAAATAAAATAAAAAAAAGGTTCCCTTTAAGACATTTAAAACAGAGCTAGGACAAAAAGGTCCCAGCAGGGAGCTGTTTGGCCACTCCTAGGACCAGGCAGCTAAAACTGAAGATGCAACGGTGAGGCCAGGGGTAATAACCCAGGGACCCCGCCCCCCTGGGCATGTCAAAGCCTTTGGCTCTACCTGGTCACTCCTAATGGGAGGGGCTTATTACCCATCTGTCTATGATTTAAAGCAGCAGCTTTGAATGTCAGTGAATGAAAGAGAAATAGGGGCTGTCGGCCAGGAGGAAAGCTGCGACTCAGGCTGACACCTAGTCGTATGCGACCTCGCGATGTTGAAAATGTATACTTTATTTGCATAAGAATATACAAAAAAAAACAATACTTTGTCGGGGTACATTCTACCCTGTACTGCGACGCAGCGCATAAATACACTACATGACAATACATTTCCAATCATACAAATAAATACATTGATTCTGCGGTATGATGTCTAATGTGTTGTGCGGAGTAAGGATACCCCGAGCCATAACATCATGCATGACGCCGCATTACCCCGAAAGCATATAACTGAAAGACGAATACTATACGTTAAAACTTGGCATGCATTGTTCAATCAAGAGTACATTTCAATAAGCAACAGGTTTGATTAGGGGGGGGGGTTCAATGAGATCGCAAGCCCGAAGCTTTATTGAATGGACAAAGACACATAAGTGCCTGGATCTGCACAAGTTTCTGGCATGCATAAATGTCCTCAATGGCAACCCCCCTTGGATTGCCATCCATGCCAGATCTTTATGCCTGTTGGTGAGTCCATTTGAAGACACATTCCTCCAGACCACTTTGCAGGTGGCTGAAGGTAGGCCTGGAACAGTCTCTGCAATGTCCATGGCTCTGATCAACTTGTAGATAGTTTTTGGCTTCCACAAGTCGGGCTTAACTCCATGCAGCCCCTGCTCCTTGATGAACTTGAAAGTGTCCAAGGAGTGTCCCAGTTGTAGGGGATGGAACTGTCCCATCCAAGGGACCTCCAAAGAGGCAGGAGGGAAAAAAACGGGACATGAAGTTTCCACCAGAGTCCAAAGTTCTATCGACCAAAGTCCTGCGGATGCAGTTGCAAGCAAAGAACACCCTCAGAAACGTTGCGATGTCGGGCACGCCCTTACCACCCTTGAGGGGTTCCTTGAACATGACCGACCGCTTAACTCTGTCCATTTTGGAGCCCCAGATTATTATTATTATATACAGGATTTATATAGCGCCAACAGTTTGCGCAGCGCTTTACAATGTGAAGGAAGACAATACAGTTACAATACAGTTCAAAACAGGAGGAACTAGAGGACCCTGCTCGTTAGATGAAGTGAAACACCGCCCTGGTGATGGCCTCGCGAGGTGTTTAACTCGTATGCCATCCCCCACCTGGTGGGGCTATGTCATGGCCAACCTAGCATGGAGCTGAGGCCTGCGCACGCTCGCTGGCCAGACTGGGTTGACTACTGGATCTAGATTACGCAGCCCATCGCCCAGTCCGGCAGTTGATTGTAAATCTCAGCAGAAAAAACCTGGAGGAAAAAAAATGTATAGCTAAAGAAAAATTGCCAGGACCAGAGATCCCAGCAAGGAACTAGTTCCTTACTCCTGACTAGGCAGGGGAAGAGAAGAGGAGAAAAAAAAAAAACAGTACCTATAGCAGAGGGAGTATACCACCTGGGACTGCCCATAGGTGTAGTTAAACTTTCTGCCTAGTGTCCTACTCCTGTAGGAGGCAATTTAACCTAATGGTTAGGAGGCTCAGGAGCAGTGTCCCTCAAACTAAAGAAACTTGTGTTCTAACCCCTATCCAAAGCTAAAGAAAAAAAAATTGCCTTTATTTATACTTTTAGGCTCCATTCACACTTGTGCAACTTGTCATCCTGTGACTGCAAAGTCGCATGACAAGTTGTACCCTATAATTGCCAATGAGTACCATTCATATCTGTGCAACTTCAAGCAGCAGCTTCAAAGTAGTCCCTGCAGTACTTTGGTCCGACTTTGATGTAACATGAGGTCCAAAAACCTCAAGATTACACAGGCATTGCTTCAAGTCGTGGCAAAGTTGCATGGCTTTCAGGTCGCAAAAGTGTGAAAGGGGTCTAAGATCCAACACACAAGAACCAGTTAGGCAAAAAAAAAAATCTGAGATGAAAAACTGGACCCAGGAGCAAAAGATCCCCCCCAAAAAAAACACCAATTTTTTTTGTATAATATGAAAGATGTTACAGCGAGTAGATAGCAAATATGTTATGCTTTAAAATCATGCGAATACACACACTTGTTGTGAATCTCTCAGACGGAGCTGTAATGGCTCGAGCATCTAGCGGCCTTCAAAATGATCGTCTTTCCACGACCTCTTTACCTTTTAAGGACCCTCCCTATTGCACTCCACGAAACCTACCTAGCTAAACTGCAAGCGGCTGTTAATATATACCTGTGGCAAAATAAACACTCCAGGTGTGCATTTAGCAAATTGACTAGACACAGGAGGGCGGGGGGCCTGGGGCATGTGGTAATTAGAGATTACTATTTGGCGGCGGTCCTGGCACAAATTAAGTGTTGGTTTCTTCAACCGCAAACCTCTGCGTGGGCTACAATCGATTCCATTTCGGTACCTGGTGGAAACCTTCGGGTATTTCTAATGCCCCAACTGCTCAAAAAGAACACGCACCCCCCCCCCCCCCCCGACATTCCCCCCACAATATTAGCAGCTCTTAAAGCATGGCACCAGCTGACAGCCTCCTCTCATAGTGGACCCTTATCTAATATGCCCATGCCGCTGGAGGCATGTGCAGTAGTAATTCCAAATATCAACCTCAAACCTTGGATCGCTAGGGGTATAGTAAATTTACATTGTCTATTCACCTCTACTGCTCTTAAATCCTTTAAAACTCTTCAGGAAGAGTTCCGCATTGCCAATAGTGAGTACTAGATATCGACCGATTATCAGATTATTATATCGGGGGTCGATATGCACTTTCCCCGCTATGTCGGAATCGGCCTTTTGATTTACCAATATATTTCCGGAAAGTTCCCCCTCCCGCAGCTCACCCGGGTCTCCTGTCCCACCGGGAGACCCGGGCGTCCTACCTTCGCCGCCACCGTCTGACCGGTCTCCATTTCTTTGAATTTGGCGCCACCGAGTACCCGGAAGTGATGTCATGACATCACTTCCGGGTACTGGCGCTGCTGAATTCAAAAACTTACAGCATTCAAAACAGCCAAACTTGGCGTTTTGAATGCTTTAAGTGCAGGAGGGGTTTGGGGTCTTTTAGATCCCCAGATCCCTCCACCACAGTACCTGTAGACATTTAAAAAAAAAATAATAATAATAATATCGGTCGATACCAATATCCCCAAAAAAAAAAAATGGCATCGGCAGTAAAAAAAACGATATCGGTCTATCACTAGTGAGTACCTTATGTTTATGCAACTTTCATCACTTTTGAGACAGTGCCCCAAAGTACAATGTTCTGTCCCCCAGAAAAAAAAAAAAGCCGACATCTTGCAAACCCCCCCCCCCCCCCCACAATGGGCACTATAGGCATTTCACTTATTTATAATCAATTGGAAGACAAGATCGCTTTCACTAAAAAAAGCCCACATCTTGCTTGGAAAAGGGATCTTGATCTGAGCCCCACAGTGGAACAGTGGCAACACGCCATGTCAGCCACATACTCTAGTTCTAAAAATGCCAATATGTGGGAATTAATGTATAAAATCACCTACTGCTGGTACATGACACCATTTCGCATATCTAGGATCTATATCCCCAGGCTTCGAACCCATGTTGGAAGGAGTGCCGCCAGGTGGGCACATTGTTCCATATCCTGTGGTCATGTCAGAAACTGGCCAGATTCTGGCAATTAGTATTTAACACCATCTCAGAAATTAGCTCAGTCTGGATTCACCTATCTCCTGAAATAGCATTATTAAACTTAGAATATTGATGATGAGGAGGATTTTAAGGAGTAAGGAACCTGATCAATACCAATTAGCGGCTAGACTTAGTCTACTGAGAAGTTGGAAATCACCTACAATCCCTCCCATCACTGCGGTCCTATCTCAGGTCCAGCAACAATACACGTACAAGACTATGTTTGCTTTGGCATCTGGTTCCCAGGAACCGAGTTCCAGACAGCTAGAATCCGTGAGAAGTATGGTATGGTGAAATGCTTTCATCTTGAGTGTTGTTACTTCTTGAATTATTCCACTCATGGCAGGTAGACGATACCCTTGACTCCTGTTATTTTTCTTGTTGGTCGGAGCTGGGCTACTACTCTCCAGCTTATTACTATGGGAAATTGTTCCAGATGCAGGCAGAAGCACCTTTGCATGGTCATTTGGAATAGACTATTGTAAGTCCATGCTTTGACCTTGTTATTCTTGTTTAAGCTTATATTTTATTTTGTATCCTTGTTGTTTAGGTTTCTGAAAAATACCCAATAAAAATGATTGAACCTAAAAATTGTGCAAATAACCCCAAACTACAGCACTTAAAAAAATCACAACAGGCGATGCTTTAAAAAGGAAAAAAACTAGAGTACCATGTTGGAGAAGGTTTAGTGCTAGAATTGTTGCTCTCGCTCAGACGTTTGCAACAATACCTCACATGTAGTGAAATCACCGTTTACATATGAGGGCACAACCAACGTATGCAGTCGCTAGTGCATGGGAGCACTTTTTATTCCTTTTATTATATTTTTGTAATTTACATTGTCCCTTTTAAAAAAAAAAAGTTCTTGCTCACTTGTAAACATGCCTTGTGATAATCCAGCATGACACGTCTTACCCGGGGTAATAAAAAACCCTCAAATCCCTCCTCTACCCATAATAATGATGTCACTCCAGTCCTCCAAGGGCATAGAGATGAGCAGTGACCATTTAGCCACTACTTATTTCTAGGGAAAAACCCTGCAGACACCAGATTGTTCCTGCAGCTACTGCTTGGTAACATTAATAGGGACCACCTCGAAGTGGTGGCAGGGCGCCTGTATCTGCAGTCTTCTCTACATCAGATCAAAGCTGAATTTATAGGCTTGCCCGAGAGTTCGGGGGGGGGGGGGGGGGTAGAACACTGAAGTTACTCTGCTAAACAGGCACAATTCAGAAATTGCTTGTGACATTTGAGCCAGGAAAAAAAAAAAGTTCTCTCTATTATTTGGCAGAAAGTTTCCCAAAAGGTAAATGTGTTTCTCATCCAAACTGTTTGCCCTAGGTACATGTGAGGTGGGGGAGTACACAGATGTCCACTGAACAATTAATTAGTCTTTACATGATAGCACTAGCATTTGCTCTCAAGGCCAAGTGTTCAGTTTTTATAAAAAAAAAAATAGAATATAATTTTTCTTAGTAGATAGCCAGCATTCATCCGTAGGATTCAATATTGAGTTGGCCCACCCCTTGCAGCGATAACAGCTTCATATAGTCTGGGAGGGCTATCCACAAGGTTTAGCAGTGTATGGGAATGTTTTACCATTCTTCCAAACACATTTATGAGGTCAGGCACTGATGTTTGATAAAGCTTGTCTCAAAGTATCCACTCAAATTCATCCCAAAAGGTTCTATCTGATTGCGGCCGTGCAAGCCAGTCAAGTTCTCCATTACAAACTCACTTATCCATGTCTTTATGGAACTTTATTTGTGCACTAGTCCAAATCATTTGGTGGGGGTAGGAATATGGTGTAGGGTTTCAGGGAGGACACTCTTAAGGCATCAGCATACCAAGACATTTTGGACAATTTCATGCATTTTGGGGAAAGTTTAAGGATTGGAGCTTCCTGTTTCAACAGGCTACGCACCAGTGCACAAAGGTCCATAAAAGGACAGGAGAGCATTCCTGACCGCAACCTGATACACCTTTGAGATCAATTCAATCAGAGACTGAGCCAGGCCTTCTCATCCACCATCAGTGCCTGACCTCACAAATGCATTGCTGGAAGAATGGTCAAACATTTCCATTAGGTACTCAAACCTTGTGACAGCCTTCCCAAAAGGATTGAAGCAGTTATAGCTGCAAGAGTGGGCCAACTCAATATTGAACCATACAAACTAAGACTGGGATGCCATTAAAGTTCATGTGCATGTAAAGACAGATACCTCAATACTTTTGACAATTATTAGTACATTTCATGTCTGAGGTTTACAACCACTTTAAGGCCAGCAAAGGAAATGCACAACCTAAACCAAAAGCTTAGTCCTTGGCCATTGCCTAGCTACACCATTCATGTGTAATAGTTTACAAAGTCTGCCACTAGGTTTGATAACCTCTTTACATGGATTGCTGACATAGATTAATTAAACCGCTAGGCAGTAGCCAATGTATTCCGAGCCCTAGGAGGCCCTTGGTGATTTAGGCAAGCTTCCTTTGTGAAATGGTCAGAAAATTTTTTTTTTCTAAGAACTTTGACAGACATAGCTCCATGTAGTTCAAGCCTATAGGGTTATGCTCCTATCAGGAATAGGCCCTAGGCAGGGGAGGAAGAAAAAAAAAAAACACCCTAGAGGCACTTAGCACTCTCATAAAATGTGCCTTCACCAGGAAAGGAGGAACCTGACCCTTCAGTGAAGAAGCCTGAACTACATGCTGCCTGATCCATTTGGATATGGTCACTACAGACACAGCCAATTCCTTACAAGATCCTTCAGTAAGGATAAAAAGAGCATCTAAATAATAAAGACTCAATTGTCTCCATATAGACCCCGATCGCCCAGACCACATCCAAACAGTGCAATGCAAATCCTTAGAATGTTTGGGCCTACAGCAGAGCTAAGGCAACTCATCTTCATTCAGATAGAAATCAGAAACAACCTTAGGAAGAAAGACTGATTAGGTTGAACTACCACTTTATCCCTGTGTAGCACCAGATCAGGTGAGCGGCAGGACAATGCTGCCAGTGAGCAGAAGTGATAGCCACCAAGGCAACAAAAAATTGTTCACTCTTACTCACATACACCAACTTGTGGCATCCATTCCAATATAACAGAATTCATACACAAATCCTGGAACAGGATTTGACAGAAAGGCAGGGTAAGGGATGTTGTGATGCCAGAAAAGTATATAAATGCAATCTAAATGTCTAAGAAAAATACACACACGTCAAGTCCATATAAAAGGCGTCTGTAGAAATGATATTTGCCCCAATGAAGACTTCTCAAAAATCTGAGACACACAGGGGTCTGCATCCTGAACCAATAAACTTGCTTGTGCCATACGTTACCAGACCACAGAGGAGACTTCCAGAACGATCTGTGCAAAAATGAAACACACTAAACTAGAGGCTGAGTTCTCTTCCTGTACAGTCAAACAACCATGCTGCATGCCTGCCCAGCCTATGGACCTCAAGAAAACGGCCACCCATCCAGTCTCAATGGGAAATTATAGAAAATGGCTGCCTATATAAACTAATGGGAACATAATCATGATCCACAGCAAAATGGCAGCCCCCATGCAGTCTTCAGGACCCCCAAAAGGGGGCCCAGAACATAGGCATTGGAAGGTCCCTGTTCAGGGGCCCACAGAGGACAAATTACCCCCCCCCCCCCATAAACCTGGTAGGGGAATGCTGAGGGGTACACAGGCCTAGTCTTCTGAGGTGCCAGGGGAACCGAGGGAGCCCCTAAGGTCCGACTATTCTAGGGAAGGGCCCATGTCCTCCCTGAGACAGCCAGGGGTTTTTTTGGGGGGGGGGGGGGACAATTCACTCCCCATACCATGGTACCAGGCGGGCACTATTCTGAAACAGATCACCTCCCACCCTTGAAAGGGGTGCCGCCAGCCAAGGGGAAGCTGCGACTCAGGGCATTCCAGGTCGTGTGCGTCCCAGCTAGACTGTACACTCGCAGGCTCGTCCCCATCCGTCAGGGCATTGTCGTAGCGAGGCCTTGTTCTGGACTAACCTGCTCACGCTCGCTGGCCAGGCTGGGAGACCTTAAGGATCTAGATTATCCAGTGCAAAGCCTCAGCCAGCTGTTGCTTGTAGTTCCTCTGGATCTTGGTCCTGAGGAATTAACTAGTGAAAATAATCACAAACTCCTATAATAGCCTAGACCAGGCATGTCCAACCTGCGGCCCGGAACCCCAGGTGGAAGGAAGTCGGGTCGGGGGCATGGCCACAGCGGCTTCCAACTAATGGTAGGCAGAGGCTGCCTCGGAGGGGGGGTATGTGTGAGCATGTGCAGTGTTTCTGACTCCTACCACCATGACCACTTCAAATCACTGGTAGTTAGAGTGTTCCTTTAATATCTCAGAAAAAGTAAACCTCCGTATACTGATTTCATTTAATTTGATCATCCTCTAGTTGTGTTAAATTAGTGCAGGGGGTGCGGCCGCGCAGGAAGGGCGCAGCGGCATTTTATTACTTATATACCTCAACTATAGTATATATTTTATATGCGGCCCGAGAAAATTTCTCTACACTCAATGTGGCCCAGAGAAGCCAAAAGGTTGGACACTCATGGCCTAGACGAAGCCCCAGCAGGAAGCTAGGTCCTATTCCTTAAACTAGGCAGAAAAACTGGATGATAGCAGGGTGTGTGGGGTTATGCCTGCAGGGACAAGCCCCCCCCATAGGTGTGGTAAGTTTTTTCCTGCCTAGTGCCTATTCCTGATCTGAGGCGTATAACCCTATAGTCTAACTAGATGGAGCTGCGTCTGTTGAACGATAGAGAAAATCAACTTCCTGAACCACATGCATGAAAGTCTGCAGGGCTTTCTTGACCAATGGTACCTGATCTGAGCCTCTTCAATTTCAGGGAGCTATGTTCCCTGGATCCAAAGCACCACCAGTTAGGTGCCCCACTCCCAGGAGTTGGCATCCATATTAATGGTGCCCACTAAGCCCAAGGTCTGCACTCTGCCAACCACCATGGGAAACCAATCCAGAAAGTTCTTACCCAGGGAAGGTGGTGAACCATTTACCTCAAAAAGGAGTTTTCTGGACTCACTGGGAGAGGTTGGACCATAACGCCTATGAGGCCGTATTGGGTGAATGATACGTTACAGGACACCCATCTTTGGTTGTTAACCATGGGTTAAATGCAGCTACCTACAGGTGACTGAACCCTAGCAAAAAAAGCTGTAAGGCGATTTAACCATTCCCAGCTATCCTCAGATGTATACCGGTCCCTCTTCTGTTCTGTGATCTTCAAAACTAAGTGGTCTGTACAGAAAATGTATAGAAAGACTGCAGTGACCCCAAAGAAACTTGTTATACACTTTGAAAGCCCTGGCACTGACTTGGAGCATGACAAAAAAATTTAAAGGGTCCCAAATGTTTGATACTATGCCTCTAAAAGTAAACAAACCCCATGTCACGGACTTAGAAAATGCAGCCTGGCGGCTGGGCTGTCAGCCCGAAGGTTTTCCAATGCGGGGGGGGGGGGGGGGGCGAAGCAGCCGGGGTTCGGCAGCCACATCAGTGTCCCCATCTGGGCAGCCACATCAGTGTCCCCATCTGGGCAGCCACATCAGTGTCCCCATCTGGGCAGCCACATCAGTGTCCCCATCTGGGCAGCCACATCAGTGTCCCCATCTGGGCAGCCACATCAGTGTCCCCATCTGGGCAGCCACATCAGTGTCCCCATCTGGGCAGCCACATCGCACACAATATGCAGACAATTTTAACAAAAATGAAAAAGGGTTTTTCAAAAATTCTCATGTATTTAGCAAAAACTAAAAAATATTGTGGTGAATAAATACCACCAGAAGCAGTCAAAATCAAATATACAAACTTCATATGGGTACAGTGTTGCATAACCACACAATTGTCAAAGTGGCAGCGCTGAAAATTGGCCTAGGCAGGAAGGGGGTAAAGTAAAAAGGCAAAAGGTTAAAAGACAGGCTCCTAGAGTCGAAGAATTTGTCATGCCTTGCCCGGACGATAAATTTTGCAAGCTGCAAGTCTGGCCCTGCCTAAGCAATGAAGTGCAGAAAATGGATGCACTTATCCATGTCTGTTCAAGTTTCACTGTGAAGCTTCTAAATAAAATTAACTTACTCCTATGAATTGTACAGTGGATTATGGCATAAAACTGAAATATGAATTTGAATGCATAGTGTGGCATATGCCATGCAAGCACAGAACTCAACATGCAAACCCAAAAACAGAATAAGCAATACTTCAACATCTGTGCTCTACATCAAAAAAAAATAAATAAAAAAAAAAAAAAAGGGGGGGAACGTTTTCAGATTTTTTAAAAGGATAGTAAAAAAACACTGCTTCTGTTTAAGAGCTGGCAGCTTTTGCTTTGATGACTGCCAAAGGCATGCTTAAACCAGTAAAAGTCAAATTGGCTTAGTATACATGAACTAGGGAGGAGAAAGTGGACCACAGAGGAGTATATGCTAGTTGAGAGAAGAGAGTGCACATCATATCAAAGATGTAATGGTACACAAAGCATGAATTTAAGAATAAGTCACAAAAGATAAGAAACAGGAGTTAAGAATAAAAGGTGTTTATTATGAGCCCATAACATAACTACAACTGAATTGAACACCTACTGAAAAGTATAAAGGTTTCTTATAAAATAGTTTTTAATTTGCCTTTCATACAAACATTGGATTAGAAGTAATGGGTCTTTCATAACTCATCTCAGCACCCTGCAATACTGAAATCTGTTTGAAACATTATCAAAATATACAATTTACCACTAAATAAAAAAGGAATATTGTATTACAGCTTTGCACTTAAGTAGATATTGAAAAAGCTAGATATGTACATTAAATGTATACACAGGGTGAAATGAGCCGTATACTGGGAGGTTTTTCAGAATCCTTGCAAGATAACAAATGCAGCTTCAGCCTACATTGTATAGCTTAACTGGCTGCAGACTTAGTAATTCAAATAGATTTCCATGTATAAGACCAGCAGCGAAACATGATTTTTCCCCAAACAATTGCCTAAAATTACACATCTGTTGATCTTACAGCTCATTCTGGCCATTTTTAGGCTTTTTAGCCTTCAATTTAACAAAGACCCATTTTTGATAAGCCTCTACAACCCAAGCTGGAGTTGACACTTCAAATTTTGCTTCATCCATACAACCACAAATAGCTCATAGCAACTGCAAATGTTCTGTAATGCCAAGTGCTAAGGCACAGGAACAGGAACAGATGTTACTGTAAAAAAGGACAAAACATTTAATATGCAGTGCTTTAATAGTAAAGCAATATAAAACCAGGCACCTGAGGGACAACAATGAAGTTACTAAAGAGTTTACACTAGGAATTTCAGCTTTTACAACTCATAGGCAGAGTGTGCTGAAGTCAGTCCGCAAATATAGAATTCAGACATTACAAATAGACTCGATATTTGTTTTGATGCGATTGTCACAAGTTCCAGAGCCAATGTCCACAAATGGAGTTCTCAAATGATTCTTAAAGTCAAGTTTTGAGATCTTGCAGCCAACAATTTCCATCCCTGTGAATCATGTGTATGAACCAGAGGCATTTTAGAAAACAGCTAAACTGTGCTAAGGTGGTGTCAATCAACTCAAGGTCTAAGGAATGGAAAGCCAAACCTTAAGTTATAGCTTTTATTGGTAACCCTTTGTGCATCAGTTAGGCTTTGACACACCAAATGTTAAGTGCTACGAACTGCGTTTTGTTTAATGCAGGTAAAGCATCAAATAAGGCATAACAGAAGGCAAGAAAAGTATTAAGACTGTATGCAAGAACATGCAAGTTTCATTTGGTCCTTGATATTTTCAAGCATGGACAGCATGCTTTTACTTGTGAGCATTAAGGCATGTGGGGGATAAATGAATACACTGAAATCAAAAAATGTACACAGCTGTGTAATTTAAACAAGGATAAAGCAAGTATCTTCTTGCTACTTCTAACGCCTGTTCTTTATCAGGCTCAAAGAAAACAAAGTATACATGGAATTAGCTAATGTTAAGGTGCCATGGTCCCAGAAAAATTTGGTCAGTAAATTAGTATAGATAAGGGAATTGCTGTAGATTACAGTCCAGACAATACTTAGAACACTTGTTCATCAGCTTTGGATAAAACATCCAAGAACCTGACAGCGGGCGAACATTCAGATTGTAAGGCACAGAGCAATAGCTGGTCAGCACGTTATGTTACAAGGTTGGACCACAAACCGCATATGCAGCGTGTTCAGCTGATAGAAACTGTTCCCATTGGTCACATGTGCAAAACATACTGCAGTCATTACATAGATCTAGTCATCCAACTAGATTTACAGCTGGCCCTTCAAATCCAGGTAAAAAAAAAAAAAAAAATAGCCAGGGCCAGTATGCCAAAATTTGGTCCTAACAAAAAACTGCCAAAAACTCAGTAATAAGTACAGGGTTCATTTAAGGGTACTGTGAAAATACACACAAATACCCTCAATATAAATCACTAACAATGAAAGCCTTGAAGAAAATAGATCATAAAAAAAGTTAAAAATCTGGGATGCAAGGACACTTGAGCGCTGCAAGTAAAGTGGCTTATATCTGGAATGATGGAAGTGAGCCCTTGAGAAACATAACAAAGGCTGGCAGTCCTTTACTTTTCTTCACTCCCCAAATCAGATGGTGGACTTTGAGAAGGAAACTCTCAGGTGATGGCTCTCTCCCATATCATGGTTGTGAAGTTCAATAAGAGATTCTATAGCCTCTTCAACAGACCCCATTTGAATAAGAGCCATTTTCCGATCTTTCCTGAAGGAGAGAAAAAAAAATGAATACCTAAAAACCATGCCAAGTAAAAGATTTTCTGCATTTTTAGAGAAAAAAAAAAAAAAAAACACTTACTGGAAGAACTTAAAGCCTTTCACGGTGCATCCATTTTGTGAGAAAAGCTGCTTTATATCCTCTTCGCTTACTGCAGGCCTTTAAAAGTACAGATTTGAATTACTCAAAAATAACATTACCATAAAAAAAAAACAAAAAAAAAAAACACAAAAGAAACTCAGACTAAATTTTAAAGAACCAAAAACCACACACTATGAAAAGCAGCATGTTGCTCAGTTTGCAGGCTGGTCAATGCTAAAAAAGAATTTTCAATCACTCAGGGTAAACAAGTCTTTTTACCCCAATAGGTATATCCACAGTTTGAGAGTTCATTTTTAATGTAGAGAGATCAGAGCAGCAGGCTGCTTCTGTTTATCTGCTTTATTAGGATGAATAGAAAAAAAAACTCAAAAACCACTATAGATTTCTGTCTCCTAGGGATCATGATTTATGCTTTGCATGAATGGCTTACTGTACAACTGGGATTAAGGAATATACATAATTAACCATTTGTCTAATTATCCTGTTTTGCATTTTTCATGCTACAAAAGCTTGCCTTTTCATACTATAATACAAGACTTAACATTAGTCTTGCCAAAAAGTGCTAAAAGTTTCCAGGAACACCCAACCAATGCTATACTACACAAGCTGACATACCAGGTTAGTTACATAGTAGGTGAGGTTGAATAAAGACAATAGTCCATCCAGTTCAACCTGTGTAGGTGTGTGGCTGTAATCATCTCACATAGCCCTGAATGTTCTGATCCTTGAGATGTACATCTAAGAGTCTTTTGAAAGTCACCATACTTCCCGCAGAAACCACCTCTTGTGGTAGAGAATTCCACAATCTTGTAGCCCCAACAGTAAAGAACCCCCCACGTTGCCTGAGGTTAAAACGCTTCTCTAATCGCAATGTATGCCACAGAGTCCTCATGCAATCCCTTCGACTGAACAGTTTTTTCTAAGCCGAGATCCCCATTGAGATTTAAAAATTGTTATCATGTCCCCCCTCAGGCGTCTCTTCTCCAGGGAGAATAAATCAAGCGCTTGCAGACGCTCTTCATAATTAAGGTCCTCCAATCCCCCAATTAGTTTAGTTGCCCTTCTCTGGACTCTCCAGCTCCAACACATCCCTCCTGAGGACTGGCGACCAGAACTGGACAGAATACTCCAGATGTGGTCGGACCAGAGTTTTATAAAGTGGAAGGATTATAGTCTTATCTCTGGAATACATCCCTTTCTTTATGCATGCTAATATTCTGCTGGCCTTGGCAGCTGCCGCCTGACATTGCATGCTGTTGCCTAGTCTATCATCAACCAAGACTCCCAGATCTTTCTCCATTTTTGATTCCCCCAAGGGTTCCCCGCCTAAAGTGTATTGTGCTTTTATGTTTCTAGTCTCCAAGTGCAAAACCTTACACTTCTCCACGTTAAACCTCATTTGCCAAGTTGTTGCCCACTCCGTTATTTTGTCCAGGTCATCCTGTAGGATATCTGCTTCATGCTGTGCAGTTATTGCCCTGCCCAATTTTGTGTCATCTGCAAAAACTGATATTGAACTACTGATCCCGTCCTCAATGCGGTTTATGAATAAATTGAACAAGGTTGGTCCCAGGACTGACCACCTTAGACCAGTCTGAGTATGCGCTGTTTATTACCACCCTTTGGACACGCCCTTTTAGCCAGTTCCGTATCCAAGAGCAAACCCTGCTGTCGATACCTGCAGACCTTATTTTATAAATTAAGCGCTTATGGGGAACTGTATCAAACGCCTTAGCGAAATCTAGGTACACCACATCCACTGGTCTGCCCCTATCTAGCTCACCGCTCACCTCCTCGTAGAATGTTGAGATTGGTTTGACAAGAACGCCCATTTGTAAACCCGTGCCGATTACTGCTGATGATGCTGTTGTCTTTAGCAAACTCTACGATATAGTCCCTTATCCCCTCCAGAAGTTTACATACTACTGTCAGACTGACAGGCCTATAATTTCCCGGTATATGCCTCTGACCCTTTTTGAATATCAGAATCCTGTTTGCTGACAGTATTAGGACAGGAGATGTACCAGGGGAGTGGAGGAAAGCAAAGATCAGGAACAGTGGTCTAGATATAACTTTACCGAGTTCCTTGAGTACTCTCGGATGTACGCCATCCAGGCCTGGTTATTTGTTTGTGTTAAGTTTATCCAGCCTCTACCTGATTTCACCCTCTGTTAGCCATAGTGGCAAGTCCTGTGTATTACTACTAACCATACAGTCATGGTCAGTGTACCCCTCCGTTTCCTGTGTAAAGACTGACGAGAAAAAAAGCATTCAGCACGGTTGCTTTTTCAGTGTCCTCTGTAACCATCCTCCCATCATCGTTAATTATGTGTGCAATATGCTCTGCCCTAGTTTTTTTTTGCTGTTGATATATTTAAAGAATTTTTGGGTTTTACTATCCTCCGCCATTTGTCTCTTAAAGTTTATTTTAGCCATCTCCCCACGTGTTCAATTTGAAATATCGGAAGACAATATTATTGATTAGTTTGAGGAAAACCAGACAGGGAAGTATTCTATACTGCACACAAGGGGGTCCCATTTACAACCAATAAAGCAAGCTTCAGCTGTATTAGTGCACTTGCAGAAAGTTTAGTACTGTACAGATCCCTTAAACCATAATATTGGACAGGTAATTAAGTGATCACCCTCCTTTAGGAACCTACACAGAAAAGTGAAGTGTTGCTTCCCGATCTTTCCCTAAGGGTATGAGGCACAAGGTAAGCATGCCACACACCAATGGGCTATGGTCTTAACTTGCAGCTGCAAATCTAGTCCAAAGATTGAACCAATAAAACAATCTTACGGTATATTGGAGAGGTGAAGCGTGGCAGATGGTGGAAAGATATTTTGAAAGTTCTTGGAGCCTGGCTTCTTAAAGCGATGGAGAGGAGAATTTGTGAAATCTTTTGTTAATCCCTGGTCTTCCTGCCCCTCTCTAGGTAACTGGACAGTTTGATGCTTCGACATAGTGATGCGAAGTGGTTTCCCATGAAGTCTTTGTCCATTTAAATGGCTCATAGCTAAAAGAAAAAAAAAAAAAAAAAAAAAAAAGTTTGATCAAATGCAAGCTACAGTAAACACCGATACCAGAGATTTACTGGCCTAAGTGACCTTTACCACATTTGTAGCATTAGGTTTGATAAAGTTAATGAACCATTTTTAACTCTAATAGCACTGCACCACACTAGTGTTAGCCATGAGAATGTAGACAATCTTAAAATACTCCATTCTTAGTATTGCAAAATACACATTTTTTCCAGCAGCTCTTACCTAGTTGAGATTGGTTTCCATCGGCCATCTGAACAAGTGCATTCTCTTTCTTGTTAAAGAGAATTTTTACTCTGTGTACATCACCATATACACCTTGGGGGGGAGAAACAAGCATAATTGAAAAAGGTAAAATACCCATGCATAAAAAACTTAGTGCACATTTGTAATGAGCACAAACTCAAAGTTGTATGCTAATGGCATGCCAAGTTAGAACGTTAGCAAAAAAAAATGAGCAGTCTAAGATGTTAGCTGCACTGTCAGACTAGAGTTTCCCCATGTTGTGTGCCTACTAGTATTGAAGCAAAGGAATTTAATTTAAAGGAAGAAAGTCAAGGGGGCTTCCTAATTAGCTCTACATGCAACTGATGCAAAAAATCAGTGCTGTATGGAATTTAGAAAGAAAAAAAAAAAAAAAAAAAAATGAAAGCAGTCAGGAAAAGCTCTCGTCTGACTTCCCATACAACTCTGCCTGTTCAATATTACAATGTACAAGGGATGGTCACAATCTCAAGTCCATTTACAGAATTTCCCACCCACAGCACATTAGTAGGAAGATTTGATAAGCAACTACAGCTACCACCCAACTCTGCATGCCACTGCTTCAAAAACAAAAAAATGTTAGTGCAGTTCTACATAAAAAGGCTTTGAGATTTGCAGCTGGGACACCACACAAAGATCTCACCATACTGAAAAAAAAACAAAGGGAAAAAAACTGCACCTTTTCACCCACCCAACACATCAAGAAAATGCATGCAGCACCCACCCCATTAAAAAAAAAAGAAAAAAAAAAAAAAGAAAAAATTGAGTAATAAAGTGCGAAACATACCGAAAAGAATAAAGAGGCATTGGGGTGTGACTCTCTTTAGAGAACAGCAGAGCAAGGCAGCGGAGGGACAGGGGTAGAGAAAAGGAGCCGAGGGGAGAGCACAGCTTGCAGAAATGGTCCACGAGGAATGTGTCACCGGAGGAGTGGTAGGAGCAGTTGACGGATGATATTCAAGGTGGTTAATATTTGAAGGATAGGTTGGATCCGGACAGCAGGGTGTTTGGGATTTTTTTTGGAAGGGAGAGTATGTTTTGTTTTTGTTTCACAAAGCACAACAGGAAGCAGAAGATGCCGTGCAGTCAGTTGGCAAAGAAATTCCGGATCAAGGGGAAAAAAAAAAAAAAAGAAAGGGATGGGAGGAAAAGAAAAAAGTAGCAAAAACAGGTCAGTAAATATATAAAGAAACAGGTACACAAGAATAAGTCTTCTAGATTAAAATGTTTAAAGACATCTAAGGTTTAATCTGATGAGAAATACAATGAAACAAAGTTCATATGAGACAATATCCACAAGTAAGCTAATATGGGTCATTTACGAGATTGCCCTTTGCAAGCAGGCAATCCCTCAACCACAGTAAAATTTAACTGCCATTGTTAACAAAAAAAAAATCCTTTATTATCTTAAAACTAAGCAAATATACTGGAGCACAAGTCTTACGCAGGCTGGGCTGGTATTTTGTTCATCTTGAAGGCTAGTACCACCACAAAATAGCCTCTGATTAGGTATACCCTACAACTAAAAACCACCACTAGGTAATCGACACCTGTACAATGGCATTATCCAAAAGCAAATTTTTTTTGTACAAAAGGGGCTTCTAGGATATTGTCTGCACATGTATCAGGAGATCTGCAACTAAGTCATTAGCAGGAAAAGTATTGTTAGTTCAGTCCCTTAAGAGGCAAGTTAGGGCCATCCCTCAATTTTTAAACCACAAACACTTTACATCTAGTTTTGTAGAACCAATCATAGGGTCAGACTAAAGCCTGACAAACAGAACTCTTTACTGTACTGCACATTTTTAATGAAAAGCTACAGATTGTAATGTAGAACATGTTTCGCCCATTTCATAATTAGTCAACAGTATTTCAATTTTTATAGTGGGATTAAACCCAAAAAAACAATGCAGCTGACCAATCCTGAAATGTGATGGCTGCATTTGTTTCTTTTAGAGCAGACCCTTTTCACCTGTTGATCCAGCTAGTAAGATCTCCTTAGTGTGGCTCCACTCTGGATGGAGGCAAAGCTGAACCCTGGGAGAGCAGCAATATCAATCTGGGGGAGAGGGTAGTGCTAGATGCACTAGCAGATTTAGATGACCAACAAATTAAAACTAACCCTCAGTTTGGTAAGCAATTACAGCAACATTTTCCCATTTTGGTACAGGTTTTACATAAATAAGCATTCCTTGTAATGGGTTTCAACCTGTGGCTTCTACTTGGTCTGATAAATGAGATTGAAAAAAGACTAACCGTTTCCACAAGTAAAAAAAGCCAACCAAAAAAAAAAAACCACAAAGGCAGCCACCACAATCTAATAGTAAATTGCAATATTGTTGGTTTTTCAATTTAATACCACTTTTAGGTTACTAAAACTATTAAACTAAGCTTGTAAAAGTTGCTGGCTTTAGCTCAAAATGTCAGGTAAAGTACTTCCAAGTGGCAACCATTTTATTTTGGCCACAGAATGCCACTAACCTCTGGGTTAAGGTTGCTGACAAGGAGAACAGCGTTTCCAGGGACTGTCAACCCTGGAAAGCCAAGCCTACTGGCGGCAGCAGCTGCTGCAGCAGATGGAAGTGTAAGAGGTGTAAGTCCATGGACACCTAGAGGAAGAAAAGAAAAACACCCATTCAAAACACTAGTAGCTTAAACACTATGTGCACATTCATGTCAATTCAGGCAGATCAGGAAAGTTTTAGTTACTCAAACCAAATTTTATCCAGTGACCATTTACACAATATTTTCCCTATCATTCTCTGCCAGCATAGGTCAGAGCTCCTTAGCAAGGACACAAACAGCAATATTCTAACCACTCCATACAGCCAATTTTTGTTGAGTTTAATAAAAATAAGAAGAGGGGAAGAGGAGAAGAGGAAGAGGGGAAGAGGAAGAGGGGAAGAGGAAGAGGGGAAGAGGAAGAGGGGAAGAGGAAGAGGGGAAGAGGAAGAGGGGAAGAGGAAGAGGGGAAGAGGAAGAGGGGAAGAGGAAGAGGGGAAGAGGAAGAGGGGAAGAGGAAGAGGGGAAGAGGAAGAGGGGAAGAGGAAGAGGGGAAGAGGAAGAGGGGAAGAGGAAGAGGGGAAGAGGAAGAGGGGAAGAGGAAGAGGGGAAGAGGAAGAGGGGAAGAGGAAGAGGGGAAGAGGAAGAGGGGAAGAGGAAGAGGGGAAGAGGAAGAGGGGAAGAGGAAGAGGGGAAGAGGAAGAGGGGAAGAGGAAGAGGGGAAGAGGAAGAGGGGAAGAGGAAGAGGGGAAGAGGAAGAGGGGAAGAGGAAGAGGGGAAGAGGAAGAGGGGAAGAGGAAGAGGGGAAGAGGAAGAGGGGAAGAGGAAGAGGGGAAGAGGGAGAGGGGAAAGAGGAAGAGGGGAAAGAGGAAGAGGGGAGAAGAGGAAGGAGAAGGAGGAAGAAACCATAAAGGAATAAATACCTTGTTGGATTGCAAAAGCTGGTGGAAACCCAGCACTTGCATAAGGATTTGCAGATATCAGTCCTGGAGCTCCTGAAAGGGGTAAAGCCAGCATACGATTAGTAACAGGATTTTAAGCTTCAACAGTTGTTGACCACATTTAGCATTTAACATATCCAGCTGCAACACATTTTGAGCATTTGTAAGGAAAAAACCCACCCATCAAAACAATGCCATGATTACCTGCGCTGTGCAATGCTTTTGCACAGAGCAGACCCGATCTGCCTCCTCGAGTCAGTCAGTGTTCAGGGCCCTACCCTCTTGCCAAGTGCCCCATAGCAAGCCGCTTGCTATGGGAGTACTTGTGTGCTTGCTCCCGAGCCAGCTCTTTGCCCATCACAGCTCAGCCCTGACCCTCTACCTGTCTGCAATTGACAGCAGGAGCCAATGGCTCTTGCATCTAAGCCAATGAGCAAGAGATTGCTGGGGTGAAGTGAAGAACGGGCTTAAGTATTATATAGGGGGGGGGGCTGCACACTGAAGGATCACCTTCATGCATAGAATGTATAAGGTAAAAAACCCTCAGCCTTTAGAAGGACATCTCTGGGTGTTTGCTGGCCTCACAGGCTTGAGTCCCCGTGACTCACTTTGTAGAAGAAATGTATCACTCCAAGATTTCAGTGAGCAGTGATTTTTCAAGAACCAGACTAAATGTGGGCATTGTGAGTGTGGATCAGCAGGTTCACAGGATGTAATAGGGGCAAGAACCAATGATACAACCACCCCCATTTCAACTTGGTTGTGATTCTCACCAAAGGCTGCAATGGTTTGATCCAAAGAGGGCTGTCCATCACCAGAAGGAAGGTCTGGCCGAGTGTAATCCCGACTTTTATCATTATTGTACTTTACATTGAGGCTGGTGAGCTTGGAGAAGTCAATACGTAATGTACAGCAAGCATTATAAATATTCTGCCCATCAAGAGCCTGAAAAAGAAGAAACTGTCAGATCGCTATACAAACCGGCTAGTAAGCAAATGACCCAACACAAAAAAACATCTACTCACCAGTTTGGCATGTTGGGCACACATGGGATCAGAATACTGAAGCAGCGCTTGAAACTGATTGTTCTTTGTAAAAGTGATAATCTTCAGAACGGTCCCAAATTTGGAAAAAATCTATGAAAATCAAGTGTTAAAGAAACCCATTGACTACAGGTTTAATCAAGTTAAAGACCAAGCCATTTTTTAACTGGGATTACAAGGCACATTTAAAGGTTTTAAACCTGCAAAAATAAATAAACACCTTTCATCTGTCTTCCTTCTGGTTTCAAGTCATCTGCCCATCTAATTGGCCGGAGCTACTACTCACAGCACAGGGCTCTAAAAAATAAACAGCATGGGTGGCCGTTCCTTCAGAGTGCATGCAACATAAATATCTCCTAAACCGTGCAAGTTTACAGTACCTATAGGTAAGACTCATCATAGGTTTACTTATAGGTACAAATTACAGAGGAAGCTTAACTTTCCTCTAACCACTTAAGGACCAGGCCTATTTCTGACACTTGTTTACAAGTTAAAATCAGTATTTGCTAGAAAATTACTTAGAACTCCTAATTTTTTTTAGCAGAGACCCTACAGGAAAAAAAAAAAAAAGCAGATTGTTGCAACACTCACACCGTATTTGCACAGCAGTCTTACAAAAAGCAATTTTTTCTTTTGGAAAAAACACACTTTGAACAGTAAAGTTAGCCCAGTTTTTCTTCAATGAATGTGAAAGCCAATGTTACGCCCAGTAAATAGATGCGAGTGTGTTCGCTTCTGCGCGTGAGCTAGGAGGGACGGGCCTCTTTAAATCTTTTATTACCCAATTTTTACTGTCCCTTTAAAAAAATTAAATGTGATCACTTCTTCCCATTACAAGGAATGTAAACATCCCTTGTAATAGAAATAAGCATGACCGGTCCTCTTTACTGTGAGATCTGGGGTCGAAGAGACCTCAAATCTCACATCTACACAAAAGGAAAAAAAAAGTACTTTTTTACAGCATGAAAAAGCATGGGCCCTTTAAGGCCGTTGGGAGGAAGAGATGGACAATGCTCCGGTCCTCCAAGGCCAGAGTTGAGTGGGCGCCATCTTGCCCTCACTACTTCCTGCCTGGACATCGATAGACCGGATCGTTTTCCCAGCTATTGACGGCTCCGGTAAGCGGGGGAAACTACCAGGAGGGGGAGGAAACCTCTCCCACCGCTCACAAAAGTGATCCTGCTGCAAATCTGCTGCTGGGATCACTTATGTGAAAGGGCTGCCCACCCTGTAAGAAAATACAGAGTTATGGCAGCCCATCTGCTGCCATAACACTGGTATTCAAATGTCAAACTGCAGCAGGATGTCAAGAAGTGGTTAGACCGTAAAAGTGTTTTCTAGATGCAGCATATTTTATACCTGGGGCATAAAACTACAAAGCCAAACTCCCGAGGTGATAAAATTATACAACCACAACCCATGGACATGTACCTGTTGTAAGACATCAAGAGTAACTGGGTAGAAAAGGTTTTCCACAATTATCCTGAGGACTGGGCTCTGTCCTGACATAGCCATGCCAGCATCCACAGCAGCAGCAGTGGCTGACAGTGCAACATTTCCAGATTGGACAGAATTCACAGCCAGCAGGGCTGCTTGTGCTCGCTGAAATTAAAGCAGAGAAAAAACAAAAAGTTTAAATGTATGCTAGTTAAACCATGAGAATGAAATCAGTGCTCTAGTTTCACACTAGCTCCCCAGACATCTTATTCCTCCTACATTATAGTATATTAACAGGTCATTTTACTTAACCACTTAAACACAGACTTAGGGTCTGTTCACATGGTTCGCTCAGCGGGGGGGGGGGGAGAATCGATCCCTGCTGGGCAGGCGGATAGCAGCTCAGTCTCCACTCTGTGTGCAGAGTTGGAGCTGCCAGATCCCCGTTCACTATGGGGGAATCTGAGAACAGACAGTGTCCGTTCTCACCCGATCCCATTCGATCCGCTGGACGGATTTCACGAATAGATCGGAAGCAGATAGCAGCAGAAATGTCACCGCTGATATGCAGATCGGCCTGAAAAACTGACAGGTGGATTTGATCGGATCGTTCGTGTGAAAGGACCCTTATGCTGGCATTAGTTCTTTGTCTATCAAAACATGGATTTTAACTTGTAGTTACTCAGAAATCTCAAACTGTTTTTAGCAAAGACCCTAGGGAATAAAATGGTGGTCGTTGAAATTTGTTGGTCACATGGTTCTTGTGCAGCAGTTTTACAAACGCAATAAAAAAAAAAAAACTTATTTCTATACCCCAATTTTTTTTTCTATAATATGAAATATGTTACACCTCCATTCCCAGTGGGTTCCTTCTGAGAGGAGACGCATCAGGTAGGAGCCAGTAGCATGTCAACATGCACTGACCGTTCTGCAGACGGCCATGCCCTACTGTTTGTTCGCCTTATACAACTGTTTTGCAAGTGCATTTATTTTTAATAAATGGCAAAATATACGTTAATGCACTATGAGCCCTGTCCATTACTATTATAACACACTGACGCGAGCTTGGATCCATCAACCTTTTGAAGACAGCCGATTATCAACCCTCAGATGTAATCCTGTTTATGCACATATGATCTGTGGATCAATTTGTCAGGCAAGCGGCCAATCTCATTTTGGAGCACAGTGGTGGTTCACAAGGATGCCATTTTTCTCCTCGCATGTAGGGAATTTGGAACCACATCAACTTTATGCAAGGAGATTTGAACTGTTGGAGCAATTTTTATAGGGACTTCGAAATACATTTAATTGTATTTGTTGGAACACTAACTATTTGAATGCTGGAATTGCACTTCTAAGCACTTGATGTCTACATGCAGCACTTTGTCATTACTATTTAATTTAAAAATGTATACATTTTACACTCCCTTTAAAAACAATTTTTGATCTTTATTTTTATTACAAGGGACAAACATTCCTTGTGATTTTACAGCATGACAGGTCCTCTATGTAGAGCTCTGGGACCGAAGAGACAACAAACCTCTCCTCTACCCTTAACAGCAAAAGATCTTAAAAAAAAAAAATATTCTTAAAGCAAAAGTTTACATGTCCCGAGAACTAAAGTGTCGACCCAGTCCTCCAAGGGCATAGAGATGAGCGGTGGTCAGTTTATCTATTGGAAAACCCTGTGAACACCAAATAGTTCCCAGGCTCAGCGATCGGTAACTAGCCCAGCAGCCATAAGGAGGGGGGCACATCTCCCACTGCTTCTAAAAGTGATCCGGATTCCTCAGGAGCCACGGCTGGCTACCATAACCAAGATGACAGCACTGGGTATATGCTGAGGCAAGAACCAGCTGTGAAAAGTCCATGCTGGACAGTATCAGGTTTAAAAGATAGCCGCTACAGTGTTTTTAGCTGCTGACTAAAAACCCAAGTTCCTCTAGGATATTTTGCAGAACAGGTACATTTTTTTTTATAAAAAGACCTAATATTAAGTGAAGCTGTTTATACTCCCTACAGTTGACAATGACCGAAAATGGCTGAAATTCCTGAAAAAATGCGATAAGCACTGATTCTGCCGATTTGACCTTAGTTAAAAAGCGCAAAGTCTAATACCCCACACTAATCTAAGCAAATGCTGTTCTTAACATGGCCCAGGGCAAATTAGGCAGTCTATAGGACTGGGGGTGGGAGTTGGGTTGAACTAAAATATTTGACCCTTTTCCTGAAAGCGTGAAACAAGGGAGGCTTCTAGCATTTCAAAACATTACTCACAGCTTGATTAGGAGAGTTATCGGTCTTCAGTTCTTTGTGATTTGAAAATTGGATATAGATTGGCTGACTTCTGAGCACAGGTGTAACTGTGGCAAAGTAATTCACCATGGTGTTTGCAGCCTCCTCTGTACTCATCTCTAGAAAAGCCTAGAACACAGAATTACAAATAAGCACATGTCCCACAAGTTGCCAATAATGTTCAACTGAAAAGAACTTAAAAACCTACCTGATTTTTGCCCTTTAGCATCAATAAGTTAGTCACTTTTCCAAATGGAAGGCCAAGAGATATAACTTCAGCTTCAGTAACATCTCCTGGAAGCTGTCTAACATGAATCACTCTAGAGCCAACACCAACAGATCTGTTGTCTCCCTTAAACTTCTTGCTGTCATTTCCATTTGCTGAAAAATGTATAAATTTTAGTTACATTTCCACATACAAAAGAAATTTGTAACAATTCAAGATAACAGAAAATCTTGTTTAGATCTTTTGATTTTGACCGTGTTAAATTTTAAATATTTGAACCAAGAAAGCCAACTTAAAGTGTGTTGCACTAGCCAAAAAGCTAGCAAGGCAGTTTGTAATTCTTGGAAAGATTGCATATTGGACTGTAAACCGCTACAAAAAAGGTTACTGTAAACATCAGTCTAAGAGTCGGTGTTCCGTGAAAAAACCATACCCGTGAGAAAACCATACCCTCGTCACTTCCGGAGGGTATGGATTTCTCACGGTACTTTAACTTGCGGCGGCTACATTATAACAGCTCCTCTGCATCACGCCTCATCTCCGCTCCTTCCCCTCTCACTTCCCTGATCTCCGTTAATAAATATAAAAGCGGATCACGGAGCACAGATACACCCGCCGCCGCTTTCATATTTATTAGGGGAGATCAGGGAAGTGACAGGGAGAGGAGAGGAGATGATTGATGTTGCAGCCGAACTGTTTTAATGTTACCGCCGCAAGTATTACTGCCGTTAACATATCATACCCTCCGAGCATGCGCACTTGTTACTTATTTCTTGTTCAATCACGTCTCCGGGGCTCTGAGCATGCGCTCTGCTGCGCTGTTCTGCTGTTTCAGACCGGAAGTGACGAGGGGTATGGTTTCTTCACGGGGTATGGTTTTTTTAACGTTACACCGGTTCACACTGGGGCGACTTGTCAGGCAACTTGGTCGCCTGCCATAGATTAGCACAGGACCTGTTCTAATAGGAGCGTCACAAGTCGCTCCGACTTAGAAAAAGGGTCCTGTACCACTTTGGGGCGACCTGGATTGACTTCAATGATATCAAGTCCGTGCATGTCGCTCCGAGGTCGCGGTGCGCGCTGTGCACCGCGACTTCACAGGTCGCCCCGGCAAGTCGGATCGCCAGTGTGACCCGGCTCTTAGACCAGCCAGACTGATTGAAAATTGACTGGTTCAGCAGTAACCAGCTGAATTTCAATTCATGTATGGGCATGCTGATTGTACTGAGGTCAATCTACAGATCAACTTCAGTACAACCAACAGGTTAGGTTTTTCATTCGATCACTGCTGGCAGTGACCATTGTATTATGATGGTTCTACAGCTAAAAAAAAAAAAAAAAAAAGCATTTAATCTTGTAGACTTACGACTTACGTCTGCTGTAGAATGGCCAACATTCCTATACAGGCGCTTACTGCAGTGATATTCATATAGTCATTAACTAGAAGTTTGCCATCATTAAAGCAATTGTAGAGTCTTTATCACACAAAAAAAAACAACATGTTGGACTTGACTCCTCTGCAGTTGGCTTTGCACATGGCAGCTTGGACCCTCTTCTCAGGTCCCTTGTTCCTTCTTGTACCCCTCCCTCCAATAGAGGGCCCCAACAGCAAGCAACTTGCTATGGAACAGCTGAGCTGAAGCTCTGTCTATTCAGGCCCTGCCCTCTCCTTATTGGCTCACTGACTATAGCTCCAGCGGCTGTCAACTAACGGTGCCACGGCTGTATCTCAGCCAATCAGGAGGGGGAATAAATTCCATTACTAGTTTTAAAAAAAAAAAAAAAAAAAAATCTTTCCTGTTAGTAAACGCAATAACTTTTGCGCAAACCAATCAAAATACGCTTATTGCAATTTTTTTACCAAAAATATGTAGCAGAAAGCAAATTGGCCTATGTTAAAAATTGATGTTTACATTTTCGGAATGTTATGCATCAGAAAGTGAAAAAAATATTGTTTTTCTTCAAAATTGTTGCTCGGTTTATAGCGCAAAAAAAAAAAAAAAAAAAAAAAAAAAAAAAAAAAAAAAAAAAACGCACAGGTGGTCAAATATCACCAAAAGAAAATTTGTGGGAAAAAAAAAGTCAATTTCGTTTGGGTACAGCGTTGCACGACCACGCAATTGTTCATTAAAGTAACGCAGTGCCGAACCGCAAAATAGGGCCTGGTCATTAAGCTGCAAAATCTTCCAGTCCAGAAGTGGTTAATGCATAGAATGCATTAGGTTAAAAATCCTTCCTGACTTTACAACTTAAATCTACACTGATACAGAAGTGTGAATTCAGCATTTGAAGAGGCAATGAAGAGCTAGAGAACCACACGATAAAAAATAAACTTTACCTGCAGCAGCAGAGTTGCTCATGATAAAGGGTCCGTTAGTAACGCAAGAGAAAAGTTCGTCAGATCCCCGCTGGAAGAGAAGAAAATATTATGACTGCAGAAGTTGCATTTAAATCGCTGAAAACAAAAGTTAACCCAATTCTGCATGCAACTTTCTAGCAAAAGCTAAAGAGCTGTCCAAACAGCCAGTTGCAATGCATTTATGCTGGAAACTAAAATTGGAGACCCTACAATCTCCCAAATTGAGGCCACTGCTTAGTTAAAGTTGATAAGCATATTTCATGAATTATATTTTGAAGCACAGATTAAAAACTTCAATGAGATTTGAAAAACATCAAAATTAGATAACAGTTTCAGATACTGTACCCCCCCCCCCCCCCCCAGTTATTCAATGAAGAGAACACCGCTAAGGCTAGTCAAAGTCCACGATTTAAGGTGGGTGCTGAACCTCAGCTCGCCACCAGAAGCATAACGGAAGAAAAAAAAAACGGGTGCACACCACCAAGGAATCCAATGAAGAAAAGTTCCTTTATCTAGTGAGCAATCACGTAGCAGTTGTGTGAAATGCATCTGTCCTACCCTGCTGTACCTTGTACCACTTATGTTAATAAAGGAACTTTTCTTCATTGGATTCCATGGTGGTGTGCAACAGTTTTCTTCCTTTTCTTTGATCATTCTATCTTTTACAAAAAAAAAAAAAAAAAAAAGTTTTTAAACGTGACTTGGTCATTTTGAAAACACTTGCTACAACAAAAATTCCAACAAACGTTGAGCAATGAAGATTACACACAAACATCCACAAAATAAAAATTGTGTAAGTGCACAATGAACAGGTGGCCACCATGCAAAACCTGCATCACCAACGCCAAATAATGGAAGGCCCTTTATTGAACAGGCCTGCACCACCGTCTGTCTATCCTTCTGGAAATGGTCACGGCAGACACAGCAAACCCTTTCTGGGGTCCATCCCAAGTAAACATAGCGAGTCTGATTTCCTAAACTAGCCAATAGGTTCACCCTGATCGCCCAGACCACATCTGGAGAATGCAAGGCAATCTTTTTAGGATGTTTAGGCTTAGGACACAGGGGAGGCAAAACCATGTCTTCATGCAGATGGAAACAAAAAAACCATTGGAAGAATGACCGACAGGGGCAGGCACCACTATCTCTGAACCACCAGGAAAGGTGGACAAGACAACACTGCCAGCTCCGACACCCTGCGTGCAGACGTAATAGCCCCTAAAAAGGCCTCCTTGTAAGCAGAGGAATCTCAAAAACATGCAGAAAGGCAGTTTCTGGAAAACCAACCGCACCAAATTGAGGTCCCATGGAAGCAACTGAGATGGCACTGGTGGAGCCAAGTGGAGAACCCCTGGAATAAAGGTGTGAATCAAAGAATGCGTGGCCAAAGGATGTTGAAAGAACACTGCCAAGGCCTAAACCTGGCCTGTGATGGTACTCAAGGCCAGACATTGCTCAACATCTCGGAGAAGGAAAACCAAACTCCGAGCCACTGAAAAAAGTGGGGGTGAACCCCGAGATTCACACCACGCAATGTACGCTTTCCAAAAGCGATGGTACATCTTCCTAGGAGGTAGATCTGCTAGCTTTTAGCAGCGTGGGATCACCGATTTAGACAACCCTCTAGCCATCAGCACCCAGCTTTCAACAGCTAAGCCGTTAAAGCCAGTGACTAAGCAAGACAGAAAATTGGCCCTTGGGCCAACAGATCTTCAGTCCCAAAGGATCATCAGTGACCAATCGTATCAGATCTGCGTACAAAACGATGAGGCCAGTCTGGAGCCACTAGGATGGCTGGAATCCCTTCTGCCGCGATCCTTTGCAGGAGTCTTGGTAGAAGTTTAGAGGGAAAGGTGCATCTCAGGCGATACTGGCCCCAAGGAGCCACCAGTGTATCTGCTGCATTGGCCAGAGGATCCCGAGAACATGCCACAAACCTCTGTACCTTACTATTGAGAGGCCAACAGGTCCACCTCGGGAGTTCCCCCACCAGAGAACTGATGAAACCCCTCCAGACGACGAGACTATTCTCCCTGTTCCAATGCCTTATCGATAATCCACCAGCCAATTTTCTACCCCTGGAAGATGCACAGCAGGGAAGGCTGAAACAAAGCTTTCTGCCCACCGGTTACTTCCCAGGCCACATGTGCTCCCTAGTGATTGACATAAGCCAAGGCATTGTCCGATTGTGGTGACCAACGTCCAGTACAGGGGAAGGAAAGATTTTTTTTTTTTCCCTGTCCAAGCAGCGGAGAGAGAGAAGCCATCAAATTAGGACCCTTTTCCACAGCTCAACAGGATCAGATTGTCTAGAGAGTATTCTTGTCCCAGGTAGCAAGAATCTACCTTTGCAGAGGTCTTGTGAGGGACTATGCAAACGGAACTGCCAAAAAAAAGGTAGACACCATGAGGCCCAGCACCCGCATGCAAGTCCTGAGAGATGACCGACTGCTGAACAGGAGCTGAAATGCATCCTGTAGCTTTGGGAATTTGTCCCATGGGAGAAACCCTGGCTGAGGCAGAGACCCAGATAGACCAACTTAGTGGACGGAACCAGAGCAGATACCTGGATCTCAATTTCCAACTGAAATCCAGAGTATGCACAGTAATCTTCAGGTTGTCAGGGCAATCGTAGACACTGCTCGCAGAAGATGATCATCCAGGTACTCCAGTACCGCAATCCCCCGCTGGCGCAACAATGCCAACACTTTATGAAGACCCGAGGAGCTGAGGCGAGACCAAAGGGTAATGCAAAAAAATTGCTAATGCGCCTCACCCACGGGAATTGTGGATGATCAACATGTCGGATTATGAAGGTAAACAGATATTGATAGAGGCCAGAAGATCCCCTTGATGTAGGAGTGCCACTACCATACAAATTGATTCCATTCGTAACTTCTGTACCTGCACAAAGCGATTCAGAGCTTAGGGGTCCAAGATCAGACATACCTTGTCTTCCTTCATGGGAACTTAACAGGTTTGAAGAAAACCCTTGGAAAAAAAAAAAAACATACCGATTCTGGAACAATCACCCCTTGTAGTAGCAAGTCTTGCACTGCCCCAAAGAGACCTCGCAGGCGGTCTGGGGATAAAAACAAGTTGGAAGGAAAAAACCTCTCCGGAGAAGCCTGAAAAACTTGATCTTTTAGCCAAACAGAATCAGCTTGTGGCTCCACCTGACTTGAATCAGAGGTCCATGGGTCCAGAAGGACCTGCTCTCGGCTTACCACACCAGGGTCCTATTGGAACCTCTGGAGGAGGTCCTTACAGACCTAGATCACTTGTCTTGACATCCTGCTTAATGACATCATCCAGGGAGGATCCGAATAGGCAATCCCCTACAAAGGGAAGATCAGATAAGGCCTTCTTGGACGTCTTGTCCCCTTACCATCATTTTCAGCCATATCCTGCACTGAAGGACCACGGCTGTCACAGACAGCCTAGAGACTAAGGGAGCCACATCCAGAGAGACCTCAGACAAACTGCAACCCCTGGACAAACTGGTCCACCAGCTCAAAGGCAGAGAGAACCTGCCCCCCCTCCATTCCTGCAGATACTGGCAAAAAACACCCCACACAAAAAAAAAACTTCACCCACCGAACAGGGTCTGGACACCAAAGGTATGGTGAACACCAGCCTAAAGATCGAACCAGCCACAGTAAACATGTGACAGACCAAAGTCTTGTCAGAGATCTTTAAAAGCTGGAGACTCCTCCACCAGAGTTGTGGGTGGATTTTTTTCAGCCTGGAAACCTGAGTCCACCACTGGTGGGACTGTCCACTTATTCAACAGACTCCTCATAGGGATACCTTATGCTTAGGCACCACCATATTGAGTTTAGGACATGCCCATTGACTCATGACAATTTTGTCAAAGTAGGCAGGAAAAGTGGATTCCTTTGCAGTTTTGGAGGAGCTGCCGGTACCAAAATGGGACTGGCGCCTCCGATGCAGAAGCTGCATCCTCCCATTTTTTTTTTAAATTACCCGCATTGATGCAATCTGTGCATCCACCAGCGCTTTTTCATGCGCATCTGTAGCAGAAGAGGAATCATCCTCACTATCGGAGCACTCAAGTGCATGGATACATACAGTAGGGTCGCTACATACCAAGCTCACCCCGAAACATCAGGGGAGGCCGCCACGCCAACTGCGATCCCCAAGAAAACGCCGACCAAGGGTCCACAATTGGACCACCCATAAGACCCCACAAAAAACAAGGGGGCACCCTCCATCGAGGACATAATGGGACATGCCCCCTTAAAGGGGGGCCGCCAGCCATGACAGATGCACAGGGTATCCTCACTCATACGATAATGGTGGCAAAAGTCACTAAAAAGCAGCCCCACAGCACTACCCAGTTTAAGGGAGGTGCCACGCTGACCACATGGCACAGCAGGCCGCGGCCTAAATTTCTGTGGAGGCCCAGCTACAATTGCACGGATCTTCAGTCCTGCATATGCCCAAAGAGGGCTTCAGCTAGACTCCGAGCTCCCCCCCAATGTTGGTGCCCAATTCGGCCGCAGCCCAAATTTTGAGGGTGCCCAGCTGCCAAGCCCCAGCGGAGCCAGCCACCCAGGGCAATGGAGGGAAAGGCAGACGCCCCACAGGAGGCAGTGGCTTTAGACATCCTCACAGGTGCTGCCTCATTGGTTCTGGTCAGCCGACGAGTAGGCCGCGGCCTAAATTTTTGGCTGGATCCGACCGCATGGGGTGCATACCCACAGATGTAAAACATCCACTCCCCCAGCTCAACTGCCACAGGGAGTTTAATGACATCCCTGCCCTAGTCACCAACCCCCAGGATGGCAGCGAACCCTGCACAACCCCCCCACTGCGTACCAGGAAAACCCGGTCAGCAGCAGCAACTCCAACCAGCCTTCCTGAAGAGCATGTGGCAACAGACAGCTCATAACTGCACCGAGGGAGGGGGCTGAAAGTCCCACAATGACCAAAATTTAGAGGGGCTGGGGGAAGGGAGGGGCCCACATCCACCCTGAAAGGCCACCAGGGAAGGGGGACACTAATTACCATACCATGGAACCAGGTGGGCACCGCTCAAGGCAGACCACCTCTCCCATTGGAATGGGGGTGCTGTGGGTCAGGAGGCAAGCTGCGACTCAGGTCTGGACCAGGTCGTATGCGTCCTCGCAAGACATTTAACTTGCAGGCCAACCCCCCCAGTGGGGCTCTAGCACAGCCGACCTAGCAGAGAGCCGAGGTCTGCACAAGCTCGATGACCGGACTGGGGAGGCCATAAGAATCTAGAATAAGTCGGTCACCCAGTCCAGCAGTTGATTGTAGTTTTCAAAAGGAACAGAAGACTACGGGTGAAAAAAAAAAAAAAAGTTAGGACCAGAGATGCCAGCAAGAACTAGGTCCTCATGCCTGACTAGGCAGAAAAATAAAAAAAACAGAATGCCTATAGCAGGAAGTGGGAGTATACCTCCTGTGACTGCCCCATAGGCATGGTAACATTTTCCTGCCTAGTGTCCTCCTGTAGGGGGGCAGCATAACCCAATGATTAAGATTCAGGAGCTGTGTGTCGAAAGAAAGAATAGAGAACTTACCGTAAAATTTTCCAAGTCCTGACAGACGCAGCAGTCTCTTCCAAGTTTCATCACTATTGGGCAATGGCACCCTCTGCAGGAGCAGGCTAGGTAGTGAAACTTCATTAAAAAGCTTTAACTAGACACCTTAGGGGCTGTCCCTCTCGACATTACACTCAGACACTTGGAGCTTACTAATCAGTTTCGTAGTAAGCAGTACAGAACACAAACAACCCCAAAATAGAGGGTCAGGACTGCATCTGTCAGATGACTCGTAAAAAAATTTACTGGTAAGTTCTTACAAAAATTCAATTTTCTTACATCCTCTGACAGACGCAGCCTCATCCAAGTTTCATCACTATTGGAATGTCCCAAAGCATTGCAGGTGTGAGGGGTGGGAAAAGACGCAACCAACAGAATGGCATCGTGCCAACAAGGCCAGAACAAAACGTGGCCAACAGGGCAACAAAAGCTCAAGAGGAGCTAACCCTAGAACAAAAAAATTCACCCCAAGAAGAGAAAACATGTCTCCTCAACAAACCGCAACGCTCAAAACTTTGTGGCCAAAAGGAAGCATCCAAGGATGCCATCACGTCAATCTTGTAGAATTTTCAAAGAAAAAAAAAAAAAACTGAGACCGAAGTCCCAGTAGGGTATCCTAGGTCCTACTCCTGAGCTAGGCAGCAAGAAACTGATTAGTAAGCTCTAAGTGTCTGAGGGTAATGTTGAGAGGGACAGCCCCTAAGGTGTGTCTAGTTAAAGCTTTTTAATGAAGTTTCGCTACATAGCCTGCTCCTGCAGAGGGAGTCATTACCCAATAGTGATGAAACCTGGAAAAGGCTGCATCTGTCAGAGGACGCAAGAGAAATTTTTTTTACTTATGCACAATGACAAAGTATTCAACATTTTGGCTGGATTCACATGCGATGCTGGAACCTGCGAGATTTCTGTGCAGTTTCCCGCATCGCATGTCTCTTGCAGACAGTTTACACTGCCCTATGTGCACCACTGCAGGTGTCAATACAAAGTTACCGACACCCCCAGATCGGTTTGCAGATCACAGTGCGAACAGTGATATGGCACAGAAATTTGATTGCATAGGTGTGAACACCCATGCAATCCAAAAAAAGGTCTTGCACCATTTTGGTGCAAATGCTATTGTGTGAACCCAGCCTTTATCCCCTAATATTTTCCCAGAGGACAGAAGAGAAGAATCTATACAGGGCCAACACAAGTTTACAACTGTCCTCTTGTCAAAATCCCCAAAACTCACAGCTCCACCTTTCTTAATTTGCTATACATATTTATAAACATTCCAAGTGGATGCAGCTGAAGGCCAGTGATGAAAAAGAAAAACCGATTTGAAGTGCACATGTTCCTAGAGATCAGCTAGGTTGGCAAACTACCATATAGGTGCCTATAACTTTTCAGCAGCACTTCCATTTAATTTCAAAAAACCTCACAGCCTAAAAACCTATTTGCACTAGGGCCAGTGAGCCTTCCCATGAACATGTCCAGGACCTGGTGATTTTACAATTAGTAGCCCAGTGACCCCCCCCCCCCCTAGGAACCATCAGCTCTTCCAACACTTAAAAGGCAGGCGTCATTGCCGTTCATTGGCAGACTACTTCTAACCATATGCATCCAATTTTAGATGTGGCAGTTTAAGTTGGGCATAGTCAAAGCGTTACATCATGCTCAATGGATAATATAATTTTACACTTTAGTACATTAGTATAAAAGGGGGGGGGAAGCAGAAGAGTACTTTTGTTTATGAGAAGTGCAAGAACTAAGTTCATGTATTCCAGGGCTTTTTAAAGCACAGAAAGATTAAGTTACCATAATGGGAAAATTAGAAGCAGACCCTCAACTGTGCCAAATTCCACAGGTCTTAAAATGGATACCCTCCATTATGAATACGCTTTCTTCCACCATTAAAGCACATATTAGATGTCTGCTCAATAGTAACACACTATGGGCTGTTCTGTAGCCACAAGGTGTACAGCTCAGTACTTCCTGGGCAAAGCCAATACAAGGATGGCCCTTCCACAAAGTTTTGCCTTTACATACTGTACAGGGAACAGGAGAGTCGTCATCCACCACTATTGGCTTCGTTAACAGGGCTAGTATCAAATTCTGTAACAAGTTACTTCAAACATCACCAAGTTAAGAGGGAAATTAGAACTCTATAGGGGACCTTGCTAACAGTATCAAATGCCACAGCAGCATGCATATTTATTTATTCAACTACTTGGAGCATAGACTGGTTAAATTCAGGCGGTTCAGCAGGAATAAGATGAGTTTCAATCTATGTATGGGCAGGCTGGTTGTACTAAAGTTGATTCAATCAACTTATTCTGATAGCTGGGAAACAGTGTTAAGGGGAAGTGTGCAATTTTCTTTCCCTCAACTGAGTTGTAAGGAAAGAAAATTTGTTAGTTTATGTTTTGCCTTGAAAAGCTTACTACATCACCATGCAGGCATACCACTTGAGATGGAAGGAAATTAACCCACTGGTGTACTTTACTTTTAAGAGAAACATTTCAAGCAGAAACTGACCCTGTGAAGGTCCAAAGAAAAGCTGCAGGTGCCAACCACCATTCATGTTAAAAGGTACATACATAAAATATTTTTTTTATATCAGACCTTAAAAAAAAAAAACCTACTAATAAAGTGAAATTGGGCCATAACAATTTTAACAAAGCACTACTAATTTCAGATGCTGGAGAATCAAGGAGACAAGCTAATGACATACTTATTACAAAAAAGTCAAATCTGTAGAAAATGACCTTGTAAAATAGCAATATTTCACACCATTCTTTCCAACAGAAGTAAAAAGTTCAAGATAAAAAAAATAAACACACTAGCCTTTAATACTATCATACCCTTGGTGTGCTTGCACTTTTAGAATTTAGGATGACCGCCTTAGGCAGGGCAGGAACTTTACCATTCCCCCTCCCCCAAAAGCTAACACAAAGACTGCTATGGTAACACCTAGAAAAATAAACCTGTAATAAAGCAGGGTTGGGCAGGCAGACTATACATTCCAGAGCTTGAAAAGGTCTAGTAATGCAGCCGCTCCCAGACATTACCTCAAGTGTAGTAACCATTTAAATGATAAAGAAAAGTTCACAGGAAAAAAAAAATGAAATCTAACCAACAAGGCTTTACGTACAGGTACTCGAGTTTAACTAAGGGCCATTTAATCTTTAAATACAAGTTAGTATATGGACACTGCTCCCTATTTCTGCTCTAGATTTTAAGAGCTTATTTTCTTTGTTATACTTCATGTAGAAACAAGTATGACATTACCTGTGCATTGGTAAAAGCCATCACTGAAAACGGTACAGAATTTATGACATAGCTGCAGTTTAAACCTTATAGGCATGCAAAATTGTCATTTGTAGCAACCCTTACACATTAATGCACTATAACTAGCCATCCTGAATGAATCATTGTAAATCTTGGAAATATTCAATGGAATGTAATGGTAGCACCACACTAACAGCAGCGCATGCACTGCAAATAACCCATTTGCCAGCAGCTAAAAAAAAAAAAGAAGGACACTAGCACTTAATGACCTTTTATACAAGAACATTAAAACTTTTCGATAAAGGTGTTCTATGCAGATATACATAAAGGGTTTTTATGCACATTCCAGGGGGGGGGGGGGGGGGGAACTAATCAGATGCCTTAATGCATTCTTTATTCTGGCACCATCACTTCCACTTTATGAAGCCAGAAAACATGCCTAGTGCAAAATTGGCACTGAGCCCTAAACCTATGTAAAGATGGTTCAAGGAAGCCCTTTAACTGAAGTGATTAGAAAGGGGGGGGGGGGGAATTCTGAATACCATCACAGTAACTGGCCAGCCATCTTTGCAAATGAGTCACATTACCAGCAACAAAATTACAGCGTTGTACAATTACCTTTAAAGCAATTTTGTTCAAATAAAGCAAAAATGTCTTACCTTTGTACCAACTGTTATATCTTGGACAATGCTATAAAAAAGGGAAAAAAAAAAAAAAAAGTTACAAATCTGTTCTGCTGAACTCACTAGAATATAAGCCAATGTAAAACCATTTCTTATGTGCCCTTTATAACATTGGTGAACTGATCCACATCCAACAAGTCTGTGCAAGAAGCAGAAGTCTGAGACTTTAAAGCGGTAGTAAACTCTCCCCCACAACTATCAAGTTTAAATCAGCATAACACTAATAATCACTGCATTTAGAGGTCTCCTTACTTGCTCAGTTGTCTTGTAATCGGTGCCGTTTTTTCTAATGACGTCACCGACACATGCGCAACTCTCCTGATTCAAGGCAGTCTTGTGTGCCATCAGTCCACTGACAAGTATGCCGTGTATGTTAATTCCACTCCCTGCAGCACTGCGCTCAGAAATGGCAAGATTACCGTTTTTTTATTCACAAGTTCCCGCTACACCACATGTGACGTCACATGGAGTGTAAGCATGGGCAGAGGACAGCATTCTAAAGTGGGGATCAGCCGCAGTATCAATGGACATTAAGAACAAGGCTTGGCTAAAAAGTTATTGTGCATGAGCAAGATAAACAGCTAGGGCTACATGAAAGGGCAGAAGTAATCTGAAATGCAGGCCTGGAAAATATCCAAGATGGCGCCGGCTTATCCCTGAAGGCACGTATTTTTAAAGAGGTAAAAAAAGTAACGCGATTGGGGATGGATTATGAAGGATGTTTGTTAATGGCTTAATAAAATTGACTGGATAAAAAAAAAAAAACCAAGTAGTTTATTTAAAAAAAAAAAAAACCAAGTACAGTAGTTTATTTAAAAAAAAAAAAAAACAAGTAGTTTATTTCCTCTAACTGCTCATAACCTGGAATAGGTTGTCATTGCAGTTTACCAAGTTAGGTTATGCATGTCTAGACAAAGGCATTCAACTGCAGAAAATGGTTAAATGCAAGTCTTTAAAGTGAATGCTGAGAATGCATAAGCCTTGTCAAAGTGACACTTTAAATTATGCTAGGAGACCAAGTTTTGCTTGAAGGTTTTCATGATAGACCTCACATTTCGATGCTGGTAAAGGCTACTATAAATTAGCATAAACCAAAAAGGTAGTTTTAGTTCCTAGTCATTAACACAGGGGCCATTTTATCACCGTATAGCTGTCCACCAGGGTCTGGACAAGGGAGATTATAAAAAAGGGCCAGCAATCCACTGCACATGTACCCTTTGATGAATTGCTACCGTTTCCACAAAAGACAATAGCTTCTTGCAGTTTGATCAGCCAATTCAGACATCAAAGCACACCATATATTCTACAACTTTCTTGCACAAGTGTTCTTTAGATTTACCAAAACCATACAACATGAGGTCTGACCTAAACATTTACAATTTGTATGCAATCAGGCAGACCCTTGCACCACATAGTAAAAGTTAAATCCAAAGGTAACTGAAGAAAATTGTAGAATGTATAACCATCTTGAAAGTAGTAAGGTTTTAGTTCTTGAGAATTATACTTCCCTAGGTGGATGCAGCATTGGTCCGATACTGCATCTGTCCCCCGGCGCTTCTACACTGAGAACCAAGTGATCGAACACAGCCAATAGCTCCCCGACCTTCCTTCCCTCTTACAGGCAGCACCTCTCTGCTCTGTGCCCCCACTCATAGGAGTGCTGAGCTGTGAAGGAGGTGGGGAGCAGCCAGCTGAGGCTCTCAGCAGCTCGGCTTGCTGAGAACCTGAGCTGGGTGTCAGTCCAGTCACCTGGTGGATCCAGACTGCATGGTCATGACGCAGTGCCTGGACCAACGTCTGACAGCAGAGAGCGGACTATCTGCACTCCTATGATCCATAGGAAGAGATGTACAGCCAAACAAGATCAAAGGGCACAAGGCAGGCCTAGCTTACCAAGAACTCAGGTGTTGCAAAACCAGAAGTGCATACATGTTTAAAGCCTGATTTGATTAAGCACATTTTGCTAGCTATTCATCCACAACCATCAAAAAAAGCAGTGAACTGATTTTATTAAAGCAAAAGGTATGATCTGGAATTTTTAGTACAGTTTAACTCCTAAAAGGATAACCAGTGTCCACTTGTTTGCAACATAACCTACTTGGATGAAATGCAACATAACCTACTTGGATGAAATGCAACTCCCCATTACAACAGCAGCCTTATGAAAATCGTCCACCCTGTTCCAAGATCAATCACAAGTGATTCGATTGACAAGCTCTTATTGAAGTGGCATTCAGACCACGCATGCACTGGAGATAGGCATACACCAAAGAAAATTTTTCCATACAAGCCAGACCGGTGGCACAGCAAGGTTTGCTGGAAAACTGCATTTCAGGTTAAGCATATGAAAAATTGTCAGAGGAGGAGGAAAAGGATAAAAGTGCACTTCATTAAAGCTAACAGAAGATAAGAGTAGCTCTTCTAACGAAAGCAGATGACTTGACACCACCACTCTTGGCTGAAGGGACAGTTTACAGGGGGCTTTAAAGGAGGAGAGTTACTGCCAAAGCTTGTTTGGCTGTACATCTATGGAGCACAGGAGTGCAGTCTGTTCTCAGCAGAGCAGGCTGAAGTCTGCTGACATCACAGAAGTCAGGCAAGGCAAGGAGTCATCACGACAATGAAGTCGGGATCTGCCAGGTCCCTGGACTGACACCCAGCTCAGCCTCTCAGGGAGCCGCTGAAAGCCTGAGCCGGCCTCTCCCACCCCAGCACTCAAGTGAGCAGAGCGCTACTGGCTGACAACCATGTCTAATGCATGCAGTTGCATCACAATGGTTCAGACATTAAAGCAGGCATCAAGAAGTTTTAAAAAACTAAACCATGATTCTCCTAACAGCCCTTTCAAAAATAGATCTATATAAAATATGGTCTACAATTAAGATAAGCCTTTACTTGCCCAAGTAAGTTTCTATAGAAGAGAAATCTGTACTGATGAGCAGAAGGAAAGCACAAACCTACCATATTAAAGCAAATCATACAATGTTAAATCAAATACAGTAGAAAGGGAAAATTTAGACATCAGTTAGAAGCAGGATGCAATGCTGTCATCAACACAACAACCACTTCATGGGTCTGTTTTGAGGCCCTAAGCATAAATGCAAGCTTGACTTCTAGGACAAAACTCGGCAGTGCACATCACATTGGCTACAGCAAACAGTTAACAGATAAGTGATAAAGCCTTTTTTAAAAACAGGTTACACTTACCTGCTCTGCACAGTGGTTTTGCATAGAGCAGCTCAGATCCTCCTCGGGTCCCATGCTGGTACTCTTGGCTACTCCCACCTGCCCCCACAGCAAGCAGCTTGCTGTGGGGCACCAAAGAATGCACACTCCTGAGAAAGCTCAGTGTCCATTTACAGAGCAGTTGCTCAGCCACACCCCCTCTATCTCTTGATTAGCTCACTGGCTGCTATTGACAGCAGCTGGAGCCAATGGCCCTGCCAAAAGCCTATCAGGAATGCAAGCCCCTGAAAAGGCAAGGCTCTCGTGGACATTGCTGGATAGAGAGGGGGCTGCTGTGCAATTATACCTTAATGCCTAGACTACATAAAAAGGTAAAAACCTTAAGACTATACAACCACTTTAAAATTGCAGCCAACTTCGGTGTAATTGTTCCATTGTTCTAAACCAGGGCTTGACAAATATGCTTTGAATCTAGGAACCTGCTAAAAAAAAAAAAAGAAGATTGAGCCAGTTTTTGTGTAAAAGCTTTTCTTTCCATGACAAAACCCCTTCTCTTATGTAGCCCTGATGTGAATCTTTACAGATGCACGATACAGGTTTACACACCGAGAGAATACACGGTGGTGCCGGTAGGCAAAAACACCTTTAGCTATGCTGCAGGTAAGCCCAAGGGGCGACGTCAATAGATACCCAGTCGGCAGCCAGCTGCCCAGAACAGCATGTCTGGTGCGTGCGGCAAAAGGAATTGCTCATGCCTGGGAATGGGCCGACAAAAGCCCAAGAATGCAATTTCTAGTCACGGCAACCTGGGATTTGTCAAGCCCTGTCCTAAACATAAGTCAGCTACCTGCAGAATCCAAGGGACTTTATCCACTCCATTTAGATTTAGGGTTACATACATGCATCAATCCACACCGAAGTGGTGAGATAGCAGTGTTTCTCAACCCCGGTCCTCAGGGCACACTAACAGGCCAGATTTTAAGTATTACATTGGGGAGATGCAGACTAGAATACTGCAATCACTGAGCAGCAAATGATATCACCTGGGATGCATTTCAGTTTTCTTGCAAATCTGGCCTGTTAGTGTGCCCTGAGGACCGGAGTTGAGAAACACTGAGTTAGTGGACCACATTTTGGGGCCCCGTTTTAGATATTGCCTTAGATAATAGCCTAGCCAATTTATTTAGAGCCCTTTCACACTGAGGCGCTTCTAAACTGCTCAAAAACGATGAGTGCTTTTTAGGCATTCACAGTGCGCTTTTTCAAGTACACGCGAGACAAACTTGCCCAAAAACCATTTTGAGGTGCTTTTCGGGCACTTCTCATTCATTTCAATGGAGATTGGCATTTTTGAGGCACTTTAGCTCTCTAAACATGCTCCAAAGATGCTTCATGTCAGATTTTCTCACTTCACTGCCAGCACATCGCCCCAGTGTGAAAGCAGTTATTGATTTAAATGGGAAGCATTTTTGTGAGCTTTTCAGGTGCTTTCACTAGTCCTCCAGATGTTGTAAAAATTAGAATATGTACAGCCTGGAGTAAAAGGTAGCTCCCAGGGCCAGATAAAAGCACATACAGCAGGCTGACAAGACTGCTGCCAGCTGAAACTAGTGGCTCAAAGTAGAACTCCAGGTATCTTGACTTGAAATTGTTTGGCCCAAGTTGATGCAAACAAGTTACTTCAACAAATGGTGCAAGCGCTATATTAAGCATTAACTACATACAGCTTGCAGTGCTTTGTGTCAGCAGTGGGATGGGACTTTCCATCCCCTTGTGAAAAAAGCCAGACTTAGCGCTGCTCAGCCATTCACAGGAAGCCTTGTATTAGGGTAGGGTTTCCCAAGTTTGGCCAAGGAGAAGAAGGGTGGATGTCAAGATCTCTACATTAACCAATCCTAGGAAGCCTTGTACTCACTGATGAAATAAAATGCTTCCTGTAAATGGCTGAGCGGCACTTAAAGCGGAGTTCCGGTCTAAAATACCTTTAACTAAAAATACCCCTATAATACTAATCCATCGCCCTTTACAGAACCGCTATACTCATACTTACAAGGTGTACAGTATTGGATTTTAGTCAAAATCTTACTTTTAAAAACGCTGTCTGGGCGCGGCCATCTTAGACGTGGGCACCTGAAGCCACAGTGTAATCTGCTGTGTCCTTCCTGATTCCAGGGAGTGTTCTGGGAGTTCCTCCTGATTCCACCCTCCTGGGAGTGATAAACAGTTCCCAGGATGCAATGCAAATGCGGAAGTGATGTTGGTGGCCGTGGCCACAGAGGGAGAAGGAGGAAGTACAATCAAAAAAGCCCTGAAAATAAGGTAAGGGGTTCCCAAAATAAATTGAAAATGCCCAATTGCTGATTAGCATAGCGAGCACTCCAGGAATCACTAAAGTTGCAAAACAGGCCGGAACTCCTTTAACCCCACTCAAGTTTGTTCCAGGAGCAGGACAGAAGTCCTAATCATGCTGGTGGAACAGCAGAGAAAAGTTAAAGCTGTAATTCTGGGATAAGCAAATATCTAAATGCAAGAGCCATGTGTATTGTGTATTTACCTCACCAGATTTGGTTAGTACAGGCCAGTTAACACTAGCCTTATTGGGCAACACTGTTCAATACATAGACAGGCAAAATGCTCTAGATCCTGCTGTTCGTTTACACCAAATCATTGTGTACACTGAAAAAAGTAATATTGCATTTTTGTGAAGAGTGTTCTAACTACAATGCATAGCTTTTTTGAAGTATAATGGTAAAAAAAGGAAAAAGCACTGCGATGCATTTGGCATCCTGTAGAACACATGTACAACCTATATTAGCTAGCATATTATGCACACCTCTGTGTGAACCCGCTGGTATAAATGAGCCCTAACCCAGTGTGGTTTTGGAGCTTACTGTAATGAAGATCGGTCACCCCTACTCTTGTGCACGGTGACTGGTCTTGTATCCAGGCAGGTCTGACCGCAGATGGAATGACATGGCAATTGAATGTGCTTGGTAATAAAGGGCCTACCCACACAAAAATATAATTATTAGGGGTGAGGGGGATTTAGGCTAGGTTCACACTATCACTTGTGCAGGAATGTGCATCGCATGCATTACTGCACCAAACACATTGCTCTTTAGCAGACTCAAGGGTGCCGTTTATTAACCACTTAACTACTTGGCACTTTCACCCACTTCATGCCCAGGCCAATTTTCAGCTTTCAGTGCTACCGTACACTGAATGGCAATTGAGCGGTCATGCAACATTGCACCCAAATGAAATTTTTTAGCATTCTTTTGAGACAGATATGGCTCTTTGGTGGTATTTAGCTAGCCAATGGGGTTTTTTTTGGCTAGTTGATAACCGGCAAACCATGTTTACATTGTGATCAGCTGTGATTGGACAGCTGTTCACATGCTAAAGTACTGCCGTGATTGGTTCTTAAAGAGGAAGTAAACCCTCTAAAACTTTTACCTATAGGTAAGCCTGTGATAAGGCTTACCTATAGGTACTGTAAATATCTCCTAAACATGTACCCTTTAGGAGATATTTACCTTACATGCAGCCAGTGACGTCACTGCCGCATGCGCTCTGAAGGATGGCCGCTAGTGCCTTTTCTTCAGATCCCCGTGACTGTCGGCTCCCGCACGCAGGAGTGACGTCATCGCGGCTCCGGCCAATCAGATGGCCGGATGCCGCAATCCCGGAAGACGGGCGACTGGACATGTCGCCCGTCATAGAGGTGAGCGGACTGCACGGCGGGGGCTCGTTCTAAGGTATTTCATAATGAGCTAGTATGCGATGCATCCTAGCTCATGTGTTTCTCTTTCAGGTCAAAAAAAAAAAAGTGTATGAGTTTACAACCTCTTTAAACACAATTTGATTTAAATAGGCTGCTGTACACGGACAGACACGCATGTACCTAGAAAAAGCAGAACCAAAGTAGCTTTAAAATTATGTGAACACGCAAGCTTTTTATTGCAGAAGAGACATACAACAAAAAAATACCTACCTTCTTTAATACATAAATTGCACTCAGTTTAGAGCAGGTACTGAGTGTTGGCAAAAACCTGCTGCCACTTTTTCTGGAATCTCTAGGCAATGACAACAGTTTTCCCCTCTGCCCACAACCTCTTGGGACACATCACAGGTCCTAACAGACTGTGGGACCATTTACAAAGTGCAGCGTGAGTTGTGCATGCGCAGTGGAAAGCAGCCTGAAGCCGCGAGGGTTCACTGCCGACTTCACAAGTAGACATGCAGAGTACTGGCAAAGAACTGGCGCAGGTGAGAATGGTGCCGGTTTCCTGAAACGCAGAGTACTGGCAAAGAACTGGCGCAGGTGAGAACGGTGCTGGTTGCCTGAAATGCAGAGTACTGGCAAAGAACTGGCGCAGGTGAGAAGGGTGCTGGTTGCCTGAAGAGCTAAGAGTCCTTATTTTAAGTCAGAAAGCTTCAATATCTGAAGCTGCTGGACTTTTTCTACAGAATTAAGATCCTAAGTACTGCGCACTTTAACACATTTAAAAAAAGTTGAGAAACTTTGAATCAACTGGAAAACAGCCAATTATAGCCTTTACATTTTGTAAGCTTTTTTTCCTTTTTAGCCACAGCCGATTGGTTGCTAGGGGCAACAGCAGCAACTAAATTAGAACTGATCTCAGACACTTACTAATTCCCCTCCCACCCGCCGTCAGTCTATAATGACTCTTCCCTGCGATCCAACCCTACAGATTGCACAACTTCCCCCTCCACCCTAGTTACACTTCCAACTGCTGATCTGAAGGAAGCCGCTGCCAACGTCAGCCCTTTATCCCCCCCCCCCCTATAAAAAAAACGGCCTAACGATCAATTCTCAAAGTATGATCAGCAGCAGATCAAAGTTATATGGAGGGATAAATGCAGCCCCTCGTGTGAAAGGGTGTGCAGCAGCCAGGTCTAGTGGTAAGCAGCGTGTGTACAGACAATGGAGCGGAAGCGGAGATCCCTCCGGCTGAACTTTGCACGCAGCGAGTCCCCCCCGCTCTATACACGGCAGACGAGGGGATCGCTAAAGTTAATGAGTTAAACAGCAGGAATGCATTTAAGGGGAGGGAGAGAGGAGATCAAGCCCCCACCACTACCTCCCCTCCTCCAGACCCCTCAGGTAACCAGGCATACAGCACACCACGTATGCAAATCAAGATGGAAACCAGGCGATCGCCACTTCCTGGAGCACTGCTCTCCATCCCCGAGTGCGCTCATTACCTGGGTGGGGTGGGGGCCAGCTTACATGGAGCCTAGCAGCTTCGGAGGAGCCCCAGCCACAAGGCGGAAGGGTAAAAACCTCCCCCCCGCCACAGCCGCCTCGTCCTCATAAGCAAACTCCTCAGCAAACTTTACCTCCAACCATACTGAGCTTTATAGCCACATATCCCCTCACATAGACTCTCCACAGCCCAACCGCCACTTTACTCTGCCCCTCCCAGGAACCCCAACACGGACCCCACGTTGTAACCCCTCACGGGCGAGCACATTACACACCCGCTTTTATAGAAGCGGCCGCCCGTTCGTTAGGCCTATATAAGCGCGTACCAGCTTTACCCACCCCCGAGCCCAAGACACTCACCCTTCCATGGCACACACAACAACCACCCGGCTCTGAGAGGAGGCGCCGCAATAACCGAGGAAGTCAATGCGACCGCCTCATATACACTCTCAAAATGGCGACTGGACTAGTGACGCAGGGGGCTGAGAGGCCATTGGCTCTGGGAGCGGTCTATCAGGGGCGGGAGGTGGGGTTGGTAACCAGAGTCCCGCCTCTACTATTCCCGCCAAGCTAAAGAGAAAAGGTGCGTCACCAGCACAGAGTCACGCCCACCTGAATTAGTGGCAGTCATGGCAGAAGTGCTGTGTGGCGTGGGACGAGGAGGGGGAAGAAAGTTTTTGTCTTCCACAGTGCATGTGGTGAAAGGTGGTTGAGAAGCACTGTGTATCCCAAACACAACTGACACTAAGACAAAGAATAAACTTCTTGTGCTCACCTTTTCCATTATGTGTGAGTGAGGGCAGCTTCCTTGCCTCCACTTCCTGTATACATGCATGCATTCCAACAATGGCTGCAGAAGAATGGCTTCTGGTGGTGAGGAGAGTGGACGGTGCTTGAGGAATGGGTTTATAGGCAGACACTTGTGGAAGCCTTTGTCACAGGGTGACACTGCTAAAGCTGGATACACACTATAAGATTTTCTTTAGATTTTTTTCCTTCAGACTTACCAAAACCATATAATATGAGGTCAGACCTAAACACTTTAAATTTGTATGCAATCAGGCAGTCCCTTGCACTACATATTGAAGGTAAAGTCCCATACACACGTACCGAATGTCGGCCGAAAATATTTGGCCGTCGAACGATCGGCCGATTTTCGGGCTTGTTAGTATGATGCTTCCGACAGCCGACAGCGCACTTTCGGCCGAAAAGAATCTGTCGTGCAAGCATTAAAATTTTTGTTGGCCAACACCAGAACGGCCGATTGTTCGCCAGTCAGTACAGATTTCGGCCGACAGACAGCAGATTTGCAAGACTGGGCATGCTCAGAAAAGAAAAAACACAGGGAAATTAACCATCACATGACATCACTTCTGCAGTCGGCTGTTGTTGGCCGACAAAATTTGTGTGCAGTCTTTTGCACTTTTCAACAGACAAGACAGCCCTCGGACAAAAGACGGCCGGTACGTGTGTATGGGGCTTAAATCTAAAGGAAGTCTACCAACAAAAGTTGTATATTGTGTATCCAGCTTAAAGCGGTAGTATACTAAAAAAAAAAAAAACCCTGCAAGACAAAGGCATAATGAGCTAGTATGCATCGCATACCAGCTCATTATGAAATACTTACCTTAGAACGAAGCCCCGACACGGACCCCCGGACACCGCTGTGGGAGCTGACATGATCCCTCGGCATCTCTTCCGGGTTCGGCGGCTCCGGTGCTGTGAGTGGCCAGAGCCGCGAAGACGTCACTTCCGCGCATGTGCGCAGGAGTAATTTTCAGGCACTTTTTGGCAAGGAACTCTGAAGGTCCCCCCAGACCTTCAGAGCGCATGCGCCGCTCGCGTGAGCGGCTGCATGCAGTGCAAATATCTCCTAAACCGTGCAGGTTTAGGAGATATTAAAGCGGAGTTCCGGGCACAGAAACATTTTTTCAATAAACATACCCCCCGGGACAATCAGGGCTAGTACATTCCACAATGGCTAGCCTCTGATCTGTCCCGGTTCGCACTTACCTGCAAGAAGAAATACTCACTTATAAAATTTCTTCCACAGCGTTGCCATCTCTGTTGTGGGCAGCTGAAGCCAGCGCGATCCTCTTCTGCGTCCTCTTCCGTGTCTTCTCCCAGAATGCGCCTTCACCGGGCCCTCTCGTCACTACCGGCGCGGCGCGGCATTCCTACACAGCTTCTGGGCATGCCCAGAAGCTGTTTAGCAGGGAATGCGGCATCGCATCGGAAGTGACGAGCGGGTCCGGTGCCGTCGCATTGATTCCTGGGAGCGATGACGTTCAGCTCCCAGGAATCATTGCAAACCGGAAGTGACGGCGCGGGCCGCGGCCACAGAGGGAGGAAGTGAAAAAAGGTGAGTATTTCTTTCTACAATTATGAGGTAAGTAAAAAAAAAAAAATAATCCTAACTATCCAATTCCTTTTCAGGTGAAGCAAAGCAAGCGGATGGGCACAAAATCGATTAGGTCGATTTTGTGCCCGGAACTCCGCTTTAATTGTACCTACAGGTAAGCGTTATTATAGGCTTACCTGTAGTTAAAAGTCCCAAAAAGTGGTATACTACCGCTTTAAGGCTGGGTTCACATATGTGTGAATTGGATGTGTTTTCACGGCATCCAATTGGCATAACATGCAATTGTGACCGTCTCTCAATGGAGTCGGTTCATATATGTCCAGGGTGGCTGTGGTGCGGACTCTGAAAGCGTCCTGTGCGTTTTTGGGTCCGGTTCAGGTGCAAATTCAGGCAAATTTTGGACCTGAACTGGTGAACAGAAATGCACAGGACCTCAGGCTGGAACCCACCGCTGCACATAGGTGAACCCAGCCTTAACCACTTGCTACCCGCCCACCGTCAAATGACGGCGGTGCGGTGCATCTATTGTTCTGGGACGCTATCATATGACGTTGCACCAGAGCGGCCTCTCTCGCGGGGGCGCGCAGAGAGGCGATCGTGGCCGCGCCGTGTTGCTAGGACACAGCGCGACCCCGATCTTGGTAAAGAGTAAATGACATGACTCTTTACCCATGTGACCGGCTGTGTGTAAATGAGGAAGTGCCGTTTATCGGCTCTCCTCGCCTCACACTGTCAGAGTGGGTGGTGAGGAGAGCCGATCGGCGGCTGCTCCTCACAGGGGAGACCAGGACAGGTAATCAGGGCACTCATGATCAGTGCCCTGATTACAGAAAAGTGAAATAGAGTACCCATAGTGCTGCCAGTCAGTGCCTGCTCATCTAGGCACTGACTGGCAGCACTATGGGCACTGATGGTAGTGTCCATCAGTGCTCATCAGTGCAACCTCTCAAGGCCCATCAGTGCCGCCCATCAGTGCGGCATATTAGTACATCCTCATCAGTGCCACCTCATCAGTGCCCATAAGTGCCACCTCATCAGTGCAGTCTATCAGTGCCGCCTCATCAGCACACGTCAGTGAAGGAGAAAAATTATTTATTTTCAAAATTTACTCACAGAAAATAAGAAAAGCTTTTTTTTTCTCAAAATTTTTTTTTTTTTTTTTTGTAAGAAATAAAAAACCCAGAGGTGATTAAATACCACCAAAAGAAAGCTCTATTTATGTGAAAAATAATAAAAATTCATATGGGTACAGTGTAGCATGACCGCGCAATTGTCATTCAAAGTGTGACAGCGCTGAAAGCTGAAAATTGGCCTGGGCAGGAAGGGGGTGAAAGTGCCCTGTATTAAAGTGGTTAAGCATAAGTAGGGAACAGGGACAGAGCGTGGTCAGCCTATTGGGCCTGAACAAGGACCTTCTTGGTGAGTTCACGTGGTAAAATAACTGCTTAAAGACCACCTGCCGCAGATATACTGCGGCAGGCTGGCTCTCCTGCACAAACCACTATACCCGTATGGCGGGTCACGGGCGTGCCGCTGGCGCCCACTCGGCAGTTGCGATGGCCGCCGGGAACCTGGTAATCGCTGCAGGGACTGACAGAAGGCGGTGTGCTGTTGTAAACACGCAAAACACCGCTCATCTGTCACTGATTGCAACAGGGTTACTGTGTTCCTGTTATCTCAGAACACAGGAGCCCTGTTTCTATCCACCAAATCTGGCCCCCACACAGTTAGAGTCACCCCCTAGGTACACATTTAACCCTTTGATCGCCCCTGGTGTTAACCCCTTCCCTGCCCGTGTCATTATTACCATCGTGACAGTGCATATTGTTAGCACTGATTACTGTAGTAATGTCACTGGTCCCCCCAAAAGTGTCAAAAATGTCAGTTTGGCCATTCTAACACCTGGATATGTTTATTTGTGAACCATGCCATTGTAGATTTTGCTTTATGTTTTGGATCATTGTCTTGTTGGAAGACAAATCTCCGTCCAAGTCTCAGGTCTTTTGCAGACTCCATCAGGTTTTCTTCCAGAATGGTCCTGTATTTGGCTCCATCCATCTTCCCATCAATTTTAACCACCTTCCCTGTCCCTGCTGAAGAAAAGCAGGCCCAAACCATGATGCTGCCACCACCATGTTTGACAGTGGGGATGGTGTGTTCAGGGTAATGAGCTGTGTTGCTTTTACGCCAAACATAACGTTTTGCATTGTTGCCAAAAAGTTTGATTTTGGTTTCATCTGACCAGAGCATCTTCTTCCACCTGTTTGGTGTGTCTCCCAGGTGGCTTGTGGCAAACTTTAAATGACACTTTTTATGGATATCTATAAGAAATGGCTTTCTTCTTGCCACTCTTCCATAAAGGCCAGATTTGTGCAGTATACGAATTGTTGTCCTATGGACAGAGTCTCCCACCTCAGCTGTAGATCTCTGCAGTTCATCCAGAGTGATCATGGGCCTCTTGGCTGCATCTCTGATCAATCTTCTCCTTGTATGAGCTGAAAGTTTAGAGGGACGGCCAGGTCTTCGTAGATTTGCAGTGGTCTGATATTTTCGCTTGCACAGTGCTCCTTGGGATGTTTAAAGCTTGGGAAATCTTTTTGTATCCAAATCCTACTTTAAACTTCTCCACAACAGTATCTTGGACCTGCCTGGTGTGTTCCTTGTTCTTCATGATGCTCTCTGCGCTTTAAACGGACCTCTGAGACTATCACAGTGCAGATGCATTTATACGGAGACTTGATTACACACAGGTGGATTCTATTTATCATCATTAGTCATTTAGGTTAACATTGGATCATTCAGAGATCCTCACTGAACTTCTGGAGAGAGTTTGCTGCACTGAAAGTAAAGGGGCTGAATAATTTTTTTGATGGTTTGAGGCTTGGTTCACACCAATGCGAATTGGATGTGGATTTCTCCGCATCCATTTCGCATGACAGGAGATTATGACCAGCTCTCAATGGAGTCGATTCACACATCTTCGTGGCTGCTATGGAGCAGATTGCGTCTTTGGCTCCATTTCTGGTCTGAATTCAGGCAACAATTTGGGCCTGATTCCTCCCTGAAACGGAGAACAGAAATGCACCGGACCCCCTGCTGTGAGACACATCTGTTTCAAGTGTGAACCCAGCATGATAGCTTGGTTGTTTGGTTTGGTTGAGAGCACAAGCAAATGTGACAGTTAGCATTCCCAGCATGCCAGGAATGTACAATAACTGTTTTTTTTAAACCGTTAAATTAATGGGTTTAGTTCCACTTTAACGAAACCCACCAATTTAACAGTTTCAAAAAACATTTACATTCCATGAATGTAACTGTCACATTGCTTCTGCTCTCAACCAAACAATCAAACCATCAAATGATTGGTATCATTCATAACTGATCACATGTGCAGCATCATGGCAGTTGAAGATCAAACACAGGCTAAGATGGCAGCTTCCTTGCCTGAAAACAATAGGAAGATTTAGTTCCGCTTCAAAGGAATCTGACCAATCCAAGATCGGTTTAATCAGATACTTTCGCAGGCCTGTAGCAGCCTGTTTACATTAGAACGACACTGGAAGTGACAAAATCATCATCACTTCCAGTTTCTTAGACCATAGAGGCGATCAGGGAAGTTCCGGTCCTCACTCATCTCTATGGTAAGCATGTGGGACTAGAGAGCCTGGGAAGGCGGTGGGAGGGAAGTGAATGTGAAGCTGCTGCCATGGCCACTTCAACCCAAGGACGTACAGGTACATCCATTTGAGGGAAGGGGTTAAAATTGAACTCTGACCAAAGGGGAAAATCCCCCCCCCAGGATCATAGAAAACACCTACACATATGTTTTTTCCTGCAGTGACATCATGGGACCTTCCTCTTTATTCTGGGTTAGGGGAGGGCATTCTTCCTGGATTGAGTGGCACTCATGGAATGATATTTAGGCACTCAATCTTAGGGTACTATGAGCCCAGCCTGGATGATGATGGAAGGTTGTCAAGGACAGGCTGGACTCACAGGAAATAGCTAGAATTACATGGGGGTAATTTCTACAAGAAGAGGACCAGTGGCACTGGATGGAGGAGGAAGCTGGTGACAGTGCCAGGGAGTAGATATGGTAAGTACAACTTGATACATGTTTTCTTTGATACAGAAGACGGGCAGGGGGGTGCAAAAATATATATATTTAAAAAAAAAAAAAACGGGTTCCAGGTTTAAAATACTGAAATCATTCCTCCTCTATGTAACTCTAAACAAGTTTTTAGAATTGCTCAAGGAAGGAAGGGTTTAAAGGCCTTTGCATCATTAATCACTCAAGACAAAAATGTACGGTAATATATTGCAACTTAACAACCTTAGGGTGGCTGTCTTAGTTTTCATTTTTCAGGCTAAGAACTTGTTCAGCAAGTACAGAAAATACCCGATGACCTTGCTTGAAATGCAATGACCTTGTCATTTCCTGTAAGCTGAAGACATCCCTTTTTTTCTTGTGGAAACTACCAATACCCCCATTTCCCTTGGAATGAGATGAAGAGAGAAAGACCTGCTTGAAGTCCAACTTTGATGACAACCATGGCTCCCTCTTTCAACCGGATGCATTTTTTTCCAGCTTAGGGCATTTTCACACTGATGCGCTTTTGTTGCATTTCCATTGACTTACAATGGATGGCGCTTTTGAAAAACTGCACCAAAGATGCAATTTGCAGGACTTTTCAAAGCGTAGCCCCCCCCTGCATTGTGAACAGTTACATGGGATTTAACAGGATAAAGTTTTCATGCGCTTTTCTCACAAAGGAAGAGCACAGCAAAAGCGCACCAAGGTGAAAGGGGCCTATAGATACAATGACGGTAGGCACCCATGGAACAGAAAGTGTGTTATTTACAGGATTATCAGATGAAAATAAAAGAGCCACCTCATCTAATCACTTATCGCCTACGTCCAGGCTTGGACATCCATCCATAACTACATGCTGCTCTGTGTTCAACTGCATGCTGACATTGATGGCCGCTGTCAGCCTGTCATTAGTTTAAATAGGCTGAATGGCCACTGCTAATCGCATTCCCTGGTCATTCTACCTGCAAGAATCCACTGATTCTTGCTCCTGCAATCCAGTAGCCACAGGTAACAGGTCATGTGAATGTGGCCTGTCTCCAGCCATAATGTTTTTTAGGTAGTTTTAAATGTAAAATTTACGTTCAGGTTTTTATTTCTGCTTGTGACCCCATTATTGATTTTATTCTTCACTTTTATGCCCCGTGCATATAACAAGCATGCTTTATGACCTATACAAACTGATTTTTCTGTTGTGGGTTTAGTAACGCTTTATGTTTGAGGCTAGGCTCAGACATTCATTAAAGAATGGATAACTGTCAGGGACGTAACTACAGAGGTTGCAGGGGCTGCAATTGCAACCGGGCCCCATGCTCCAGGGGGCCCGTGCGGCTCCCCTGTACACCTGGATAGGAGGGGTGGCGGGGGCAGCATGTAGAGAGAAATCACTGTCCTCCTTTTTCCTCCTGTAGCTTCAGGAGGAAAATGGAGGAAATTGGTTCCTCTGTATGCTGCCACCGCCACTCCTATCCAGTTCACTTCTGTTCTGCTGTCTCTGGGCCCCTGTGTGCTCCCCTGGTCCCCCCCCACTGTGCTCCCTCCCCTCTCCTGCTGGCTGCTGCAGGGGATGTGTCTCAATAGAGAACCAGGAAGGGGTCGGTAAATCTGTAATTTACCAGCTCCTTCCTTTTCTGAATGGACAGAGTCATAGTCAGTGAAAAAATAAAATAACATGATAAAAAATAATACCATTAAACTACCAAAAAAAAAAAAAATAATGACACCAGTGGGGAACTTCCAGGATCACAAAGGTCACACTTGCAACCGGGCCCTGGCATTCCACCACCGTGGGGAGGCCCCAAGATGGCAGGAAGGGGGCCCACTGCAGAACTTGTGAAAGGGTCCTATTGTGGCACCATAATAAAGGGCCCCGCAATGGGAGTAAAGGACCCCAGGATCAGTGGGAAGAGCCCCAGGCTTGAAGGGAAGGGACCTGGCCAGGGGTCCAGGGGGGCCCTTCATGGTTTCTTGCATCGGGGCCCTGAAGGTATTAGTTACGCCTTTTAGGTAATCTGAAATCAATGTTAGGACAAATGAAGATATAGGGTAACAGTTGTTGACAAGTAGACAATGTTATCTGAAAACATGTAGTTCTGAAGAGCAAGAAAGAGATAAGTTTTCCAAGTGATAGTGAAGAAAAAGGAGGACAAGAAGTGAGTTAATGACTGAACCTTGGAGTGATATAATAATAGAGAGACTAAGACAATGCTGCAAGGAATCTTGAAGAACCAGTCCAATATATGAGGAAGTTCATAACTGGGCTGCCTACTAAATGTCAAGAGGCTCTAGAGTTTGCAGAAGCTGAGTGGTCACCAGTGTCTGCTGTAGTAAAGAACAGCAATAGCTTGTTGTAGACATGGCAATCGTATAGAAGAGATCTTGGGTGATTGCTACCATAGAGGTGGGTTAAGAAATGGTTTCTTTATTATAGGAAGTATGATTACGTGCTCAAAGAAATGAAAAAGAAGGTGGTTTAGAACTGGCTCACAGTACTGAGCCTCCAGCCTAAATAAAATATATTGTAAAATGTTTAATGGTAAAGCTGTTCAGTTCCCTAAATAGAATCTGTATATATAAAGTGTGAGATAATCTAAGGCACTGTGCACCTAACTGCTAGTTTCATAAAATTTGGAGTGAGATTTTGTGATGTCACGTCTGTGCAGCTTCCTGGGTTTTCTTTTTTGCTGGAGAGAAAGCTGTACCTGAGGACCTGTTTTGAAGGATATCCCTATTTCCCCAATGCATCCTTTGAATCTAGGCTTTCTGAATCTCTACTGATTTTTTTTTAATAACACCATACCAGTTAAAGCAGTTTTAAACCCAAATGCCAACTTTTATTATATTTCAGCCTATCAGTTCTTAGACGTGAAGGCTACATTAGTCTTCTTTTTAAAGTTTCCTTTCTTTTCTTTTCATCTGGTGATCCAGACAGTAAATCTGTTCTTTTTTTCCAAAAGAACAAGCTTTCCAGCAGAATTTATCCGTTAAAGAGATGGGACAAACCGTTTAACACTGGCAGGGGTACTTACAATGATCAGCTTTTATTTATTTACGCAAAATCTTTATCCCAAAAGGAAAAAAAACTGTTTCTGTAACTGCTTATAAAGTGTTAGCTGGAGTTTCAATTTATTAATGTATCTAAATATGCTACTTCATCCAACACTCCCCTCCCCCCAGACTGGCAATGCTGCTGTTCAAATGTCCCCCTGTGCTCCTTCATCCAGAATGAGGGCACTATTATATCTAGCCAGATCACCAGGTGAAAACAGAGGGGGAAAAAGCCCAAAAAAAAGATGCAGTTACCATATCTAATGATTGGTAAGCTGCAATATATTACATTTTTGATTTTGGAATAAATACGACTTTAACAATTAAGCGGTAGGGTTTGAGCTTTGGTTTAGGGTCAAAAATGAGTTCACAGCTAAACCAACCCTTTCGCAGTTCACAGGCACAGCAAACTTATAGAGCCATTCACCTGCCCTCCATTGATGGTAATAATAATCCATTGCAAGGTCCTTTGAACTTAGGTCAGCTGACTTAGAACGGCCAATAATGGGAACTTTGTTAAGTGACAGTGTACTGGAAGCTGTAGCAGTAAATTGAAAGTTGTCAAACTGCACAGGGAGCAATTCAGGGTCAGTTAGGAAGTAAACTGTATTTCAGATTTTGAGCTCTTTTTTTTTTTTTTTTTTTTTTGGCTGCAAAGCCTCCAATAAAAGAGTGGCTTTTTTTTCAACGGTTCGGTATTTTGGGTTTTTATTTTTTGGGGAGTATATTTATATTTATTTCATGTTGTTATGGTTTATTTTAGGTTAAACAGTTTTTTTAGCAGCAATAAAAAAGTGGGCTTTTGTTTCAGTGGGTATTATGTAGGGAATGTATTGGTTTTATTTGCATGTAGACAAGACCTTTTTTAGGTTATTCAGTTTTTTTTTTTTTTCTTGCTGCACATCTTTCTATTAGAAAAAATAAGTCTTTGGTTTCAGGGGTTGTATTTGGGTTTTTGTTTTTTTGTTTTTTTTCTTTCTTTGGTTTCTTGATTTTATTTGTTGATTGGGCATTTTTTTTTGGGGGGGGGGGGTGCTCAAACTGCAGCATTCACCTGTTTCTGACCATTTTTGCTTGGATTTGGCTTTTGTTTCCAGCACGCTTCTTCATCATTTGAAAGACAAATAAAATAAGTGAAAGTATGAAGTGTGCATCTAAAACACTTCACATATCGCTCACATTTAACACATCCCCCAATCCCCATAGAGAAAGTAAAAGTTAGGCATATACCAGTTAGGGCTATTATCCTTGTTTAACCATGTCCTGCAGCTAGCCTACTTTCCACTGCTGCATCATCTGCATTCTCTGCGCTCTTGTATTAAAGTGGTAGTAAACTGTAAAAAGTATTCATACCCCTTAAATGTTCCACTTTCTGTTATGTTACATCCAAAAATGTAAATGTATTTTATTGGGATTTTTATGTGATAGACCAACACAAAGTGGCACATAATTGTGAAGTGGAGGGAGAATAATAAATGGTTTTCAAATTTGTTTACAGATAAATATCTGAAAAGTGTGGCGTGCATTTGTATTCACCCCCCTTTACTCTGATACCCCTACATAAATTCTAGTGGAACCCATTGCCTTCAGAATCAACTAATTAGTAAATAGAGTCCACCTGTGTGTAATTTAATCTAATGATAAATACAGCTGTTCTTTGAAGCCCTTAGAGGTTTTTTACAGAACCTTAGAGAACAAACAGCATCATATAGGCCAAGGAACACACCAGACAGGTCAGGGCTAAAGTTGTGGAGAAGTTTAAAGCAGGGTTAGGTTATAAAAAAATATCCCAAGCTTTTAACATCTCATGGAGCACTGTTCAATCCATCTTCCGAAAATGGAAATAGTATGGCACAACTGCAAACCTATCAAGACATGGTCGTCCACCTAAACTGACAGGCCGGGCAAGGGGAGAATTAATCAGAGAAGCAGCCAAGGGGCCCAGGGTAACTCTGGAGGAGCTGCATAGATCCACAGCTCAGGTGGGAGAATCTATCCACAGGACAACTATTAGTCGTGCACTCCACAAATCTGGCCTTTATGGAAGATTGGCAAGAAGAAAGCCATTGTTGAAAGAAAGCCATAAGAAGTCCAGTTTCCAGTTTGCAAGAAACCACGTGGGGGACACAACAAACATGTGGATGAGGGTGCTCTGGTCACATGAGACCAAATCTGAACTTTTTTGACTAAAACCAAATAGCTATGTGTGGAAGAAAACTAACACTGCACATCATCCTTAACACACCATTCCCACCGTGAAACATGGTGGTGGCAGCATCATGTTGTGGGGATTCTTTTCTTCAGCAGGGACAGGGAAGCTGGTCAGAGTTGATGGAAAGATGGATGTAACCAAATACAGGGCAATCTTAGAAGAAAACCTTTTAGAGTCTACAAAAGACTTGAGACTGGGGCGGAGGTTTACCTTTCAGCAGGACAACGACCCTAAACATACAGTCAGAGCTACAATGAAAATGTTTAGATCAAAGCACATTCATTTGTTAGAATGGCCCAGTCAAAGTCCAGACCTAAATCCAATTGGGAATCTGGCAAGACTTGAAAATTGCTGTTTACAGATGCTCTCCATCTAATCTGACAGAGTTTGAGCTATTTTGCAAAGAAAAATGGGCAAAAATGTCACTCTCTAGATGTGTAAAGCTGGTAGACACATACCTAAAAAGAGTTGCAGCTGTAATTGCAGCGAAAGGTGGTTCTACAAAGTATTGACTCAGTGGGGCTGAATACAAATGCACGCCACACTTTTCACATATTTATTTATGAAAAAATTTGAAAACCATTTATTATTTTCCTTCTACTTCCCAATTATGTGCCACTTTGTGTTGGTCTATCACATAAAATCTCACAATAAAATACATGTACATTTTCTGGTTGTAACATGAAAAAATGTGGAAGATTTCAAGGCTCTGTAAAGCTTACCTGTAGACAAAATGAATATCTCCTAAATGTGCACCGTTCAGGAGATATTCCAGCATGACATCACCGGCGCATGCGCTCTGAAGAAACGGCATATTCATGTCATCATAGCTTCGACCAATCAGATGGCTGGAGTACGCAAACCCGGAAGAAGATCGGGTAAAGATGTAACACCTGTCATTGGGCGCCGCTGGAAGGACCTGTTCTAAAGGGAAGTCTAACATAATGTGTTAGTATGCAGTAAAGTGAGGAAGGATTTAGTCCAGGGACAGCAGCAGGCTTCAGAGAACTAGAGGGAGCACCCATCCTATTCCATCAGATGGACCTTCCCCATAGGTACTGGTCATGCTATCCCCAAGGCCTTTGCATAAAATTCAGCAGTCTGAGCCTTTAGTCAATCATTTTCTACTTTGCTAGTAGCATTGTGGTTTTCAGTCTCTGACTACAGTCATCATTCATGGTAAAAACACCAGTCATTTGGGTACCACATGCACAAAGAGACACATGAAGCTATACCACAAAATTTAATGGGAGTAGCACCTTGACAATAGACCAGCACTTCGCCTCCTTCTCCTCATTTCACACTTTCCACCTCTCTCTATATGCCACAAGATTCTCCTGCAATATGCAATATCTGTAGTCTCAAGCAATAGGGAGGGAAGTCTGATAAGGAGTTTCGGAGGTCTAACTTGTGGCACATAAAGCAGTGAAGAGGATCAGTATGGGGCCATACTGGATAGGGCCAAGTAAATGCTTGAACCTCACCTTAGGTCTCCTAACTTCCCCTTGCCATCTCTAGCAGTGTTCTTGGCTAAGCAATTGTCTCTTCTGCAACTGCTGACGTGGAAGATAAAAGATCAATAATCACCCCTATATCCAGCATCTCAAAATCAGCTTGGGAAACTTGCTGGCTGTACATTGCTCCAATTTCAGATACTGAAGTCAGCCTCCTTTCCAAGAGTTTATGGCCTGCACTGCATCAGCTTGTTAGGTACCCAGCTGCCATTTATTCTTTGGCCGAGAAGGCCATCTCTGCCCTCCACCAGACGTATTTAAGTTGTTTCAGCAACCTCAGTGTACAGACCTGGCTGCAATCACCTAAACTTTATGATTGAACCTAAACTATGTTAATACAGCCTACTTGGGGCATGGGGCTGATGCAGACACTCTGGTGTGGATTCCATGGACTATTGGGCATTCAGACTGGTCAACTGGCTGGAGCTTGGAGCTGGAGCTTCTGGCTTGCTTTGCGCCGTGTGTCTGTGAGGTCTTAAAGTGATTGTAAAGTCTTGTTTTTCTTCTATAAAAATAACAAACATGTCATACTTACCTGATCTGCTCTGCCCTGACGTCATCACCGAGTGCCCCATCTATTTCTGACTGTCCGGTGCGTTCCACTGAAGTGGAACGTGACTTTTTTTCAACCTATCCCGGACACCTGTCCACCGGCCGTCCGGGTTCCCTCACCAGGAATGGTGCCCCCCCCCCCGGTAAGAGCTTCCATTGGCTTGCCCCTCTTCCATCAAGTGTGGCTATCCATCTCCAATGTTGTGGACAAGGATGCAGATAAAACCACAGAGGACATAGGAAGGCTACTATCAACGTACTACCCCACTCTTTTAATTGAACTGTATTTTAGCTGCAATTTTTTGAAGTGTTCCCTAATAAACATGGATTTTTCTAATACACTCATTGTGGAGTTTCTTCAAGTCCCTTTATAGCTTTGTTCTGGATCATCAGCGGATCTTTTTCCTTCCAAGCCTGTCCTTTAGCGCTCTAGTATACTACATTGTGTTTTTTTTTTTGGCAAAAACAGGCCCACTAATAGCACCGGTGTGTCCTGTTCTTTTAGGAAAGACAGGATTAGAGGTTAGTGGCTAGGTTAGTGGCTGTCCAGGATGGAACAGGTACACAAGCCGAGAGACAAGGTCTCACCCGAGGGTTAGAGGTGACCCAAGCCAGAGGCCGGAGTCTGAGAGAAAAAAGACGAGAGACAGGGTCTCACCTGGGGGTCAGAGGTGCCCCAAGTCAGAGGCCTGAGTCTGAGAGAAAGAAGCCGAGAGACAGGGTCTTACCCAGGGGTCAGAGGGGCCCCAAGCCAGAGGCCGGAGTCTGAGAGAAAGAAGACGAGAGACAGGGTCTTACCCAGGGGTCAGAGGGGCCCCAAGCCAGAGGCCTGAGTTTGAGAGAAATAAGCCGAGAGACAGGGTCTCTCCAGGGGGTCAGAGGTGCCCCAAGTCAGAGGCCTGAGTCTGAGAGAAAGAAGCCGAGAGACGGAACAGCTGGGAGCTGTAAAGGAAAGACACAGCGCTGGATGGGGTACAGCATTTACAGTAGGTACTAGTGCTGGGGGACAGGTGCTAGACGGTCTAGAAGACCAAGGCATGAGGCCTGAGCAACAGGGCTGATGAAGAGAGCCAGGAGGCTTGAATATTGATTTGTCGTATCGATGGTAAGAACCCTCTGCGTGGGAAGATATGTATTTGTCAACTTTTTGCTTTCTTTTAAATAAAAGTGGGCGGAAAAGCGCTGGAATGTACTTCTGGCGAAAAGTAAACTCACTGTATGAAGGCATCTACCACAAAAGCTAACAACCCCATGTCACATGGGGTACTACCGTACTAGTCTCCCAGTTCCCCATCAAGCTCCACCCTGTGACGCAAGTCACTTCACAAATATGGGTGTTGCCATATTTGAGTAATGACATCACCTGTATCCCCGACCCTTTGTTTACACTTAGAATTTGGCCAGGAAATCTATTGGCTGACAGTTGAATGGGGTCAGGGATGTAGTACTGTGCAGGAAGCTGTCATGTTCATGACAGCTTCTCAGCAGAGACATGCCCACTGTAAGTATTGGAGTACCTCTGTATGCCAGATCAGAGCTAGTCTTAATCACAGCTAGTTTCCTAATCTGCTTACTGGAGGTAATTCTTTAAGAATCTGTCGCTGCCATAGTGACATGTTTCTAAAGTTCTTAAAAAACTACATGAATTTGTTGCATGTGTCAATTGTGCTACAGAAACTGACGCTAATGTTTGCCTGTATTAGGCACAGGTAGTTTGAATGGAGCCTACTGCTAGAAAACTTCCGTTCCCCAGACAGTCTTCAAAGAGATTTTCCAACTCATTGTAGGCCTAAGTACGTTACATTATGAGGTTGCTTTACTAAAGGCAAATAGACTGTGCACTTTAGAAGTGCAGTGGCTCCAGAGCTTAGTAAATGAGCAAAAGCTCTGCTGACTTCCATCATCCAATCATGTGCAAGCAAAAATGCGTTTTTTTTTTCCTTGCTTGTGATTGGGTATTCTTTGCAAAGTGAAGCTTCCTCACTTAGTAAACTCTGGAGCAACTGCGCTTGCCAAGTGCAACTTTACAAAGTGTACAACCTATTCGCCTTTAGTAAATCAACCCCTATATGTCTACTTTTAGGATAAATAAAGCATTGGCAGCACATGTGCAGTAAGTGTGTGTCATTACCAGGGATACGCTCAGCCCTTTCTTAGGCAGGTAAGAAATTCAAATGTATGCAGGCTGATTTTACAATATTTTTTAATACAATAACATGCTAAGGAGACACTTTAAAAAAAAAAAAAAAAAAAGCTACAGAATATCTTACCATTTTTTCAGCTGTACTGTTATAGTTACACATTGAATGTGATAAACTACTGAGATTTATCTATTGATCTGATCATTTACATTCTGGGATTTCCTCCAAAATACATGTTTAAGCAGCTCAAAATCTGTTTACTCAACAGCACAATGTTTAATTGTTCCGTAAGGTTTATGAATAAATTGGTTGTAAAGCCTGAACATGTTTTATCCGAGTTCATTTCCTGCATTAAGGTAAAAAAAGGTTTCAGTATGTGTATCACCCACTTAACTCCTTTTATACTTACCTGAGCCCTCACTTGATGCAGTTCAGTGATGTGCCCATCTGTAGCAGCTACCTCCCTTCTCCTCAATCTAACAGGCTTTGCTGAGAGCAGCGGGAACCTTTGGCTCCTGCTGCGGTCAGTCAAACCCTGTAATGAGCGAGTGGGGTGGGCAGACTCGCTATCTGCATCTAATGATGCAGGAAGTGAAGCTCAGGGTGGAGCTCACAGTTGTGCCACAATAGGAATTGGATTCCTATGGTGACACACGAAGAAGAGGAGGAGTGCTGGCAGGGGACCCAAGTAGAAGGGTGATCAGGGCCACTCTGTGCAATACTATTGCACAGTGCAGATAAGTATAACAAATTTGTTATTTTAAAAGAAAGAAAATTCTTCACAATCCTCCCCCGCTACATTATTGTACTCTGACAGTGGGGGGACTTCTCTGCTGTCAGGACGGACGGACGGACGGACGGACAGACAGACAGGCCAAAATTATAAACGCAACACTTTTGTTTTTGCCCCTCAGTTTCTTTTAGCTGAACTCAAAGATCTAAAGCCTCGTACACACGCACCGATTGTTGGCCGTGAATTTTCGGCCAACGTCCGATCAGTGTGCATGCTATAAAATTTTTGTTGGCCGTCACCAGAACGGCCGATTGTTCTGTCAGTCAGTACAGATTTCGGCAGACAAAAATGTGATGAGCAAGACTGGGCATGCTCAGAGAAGAAAAAACACACGAAAAGTTAACCAGCACATGACATCACTTCTGCAGTTGGTTTTTGTTGGCCGACAAAATTTGTGTGCAGTCTAGAGCACATTTCAACCAACACAACAACACTGGACAAAAAACGGCCGATCGGTCGGCCAACAATCGGTGTGCGTGTGTACGGGGCTTAAGACTTTTCTATGTACACAAAAGGCCTATTTCTCTCAAATATTGTTCACAAATCTGTCTAAATCTGTGTTAGGCAGGCCATACATGGGTCGAATTTCGAAAGAATTTTCTTTAGAAAATCTTATCTATGAATTTTCGTTCGAATTTCGCACCATTAGTGGGCCGCAGCAATGGCCGAATTTCGTGCGGTCATCAAATTTCAATGATCAGGCATGTTGGAAATTTTTTGAAAATATAACGATTTTCTAATCAATGATGGGAGAATTGTGCGAGGAATATAATTGAAAAAGAAATGTGCATGATTGCAAGAAAGGAAAATAAGATTCCCAGGCCACGAAAATTATTTTCTGTAGCAATATAAGGTGAAATTGAAGGCTTGGCCAATCGAATTTCGAAATCAATGGTGGCACCATTGAATCGCAAAATGCACAAAATTTCTGATTTGCGAAAGAATGTTCTTTTCAAAATTTGACACATGTATGCTTAGCCTAAAATGTGCAGTTTTATCACACAGCACAATGCCACAGATGTCGCAAGTTTTTAAAGGAAGCATACAACTGGCATGTTGACTGCAGGAATGTCCACCAGAGCTGTTGTCCATGAATTGAATGTTCATTTCTCTACCATAAGCCGTCTCCAAAGGCGTTTCAGAGAACATGGCAGTAGATCCAACCGGCTTCACAACCGCAGACCACGTGTAACCACACCAGCCCTGGACCTCCACATCCAGCATCTTCACCTCCAAGATCGTTTGAGACCAGCCACCCGAACAGTTGCTGCAACGATCGGTTTGCATAACCAAAGAATTTCTGCACAAACTGTCACAAACCGTCTCAGGGAAGCTCATCTCATGCTCATCATCCCCAATGGGGTCTCTACCTGACTGCGGTTCGTCAGCGTAACGGACTTGAATGGGCAAATGCTCACATTCGGTGGCGTCTGGCACTTTTGAGAGGTGTTCTCTTCATGGATGAATCCCAGTTTTCTTAGATCTTTGAGTTCAGCTCATGAAAAATGGGGGGAAAAACAGGAGTTATGTTTATAATTTTGGTCAGGATAGATAGATAGATAGATAGATAGATAGATAGATAGATAGATAGATAGATAGATAGATAGATAGATAGATAGATAGATAGATAGATAGATAGATAGATAGATAGATAGATAGATAGATAGATAGATAGATAGATAGATAGATAGATAGATAGATAGATAGATAGATAGATAGATAGATAGATAGATAGATAGATAGATAGATAGATCTACTTCTGTTGAGCAGCAGTGGCCACACGTGGATCGAAATTCAGCCAAATCAACAGGGTCACCTTTACTTAGTCAGGACTAATGCTTGGCTGGGGTTGGATCGCTGGGCAGGTGGGCCCCCCGGGCAACTGCCCAGCGTGCCCATTCCGTAAGATGGCCCTGTGAGTGGCCCGTCACCAGCTTGAAAAAAATGCAGGTAAAAGCTTTCCGATCAAAGCTTTTACAGTTCCCAGGATTAGACAGTGGCTCTCAGGCTCCCCCAATATCTATGGGAGCCTGGGACCGCGGGAAGCTGCTTTCCTGGTAAACCCCCAATGTTTCTATAAAGAGTATCTGTCACCTGCCAATGCTATTACATACAGGGCTTGTTACCCCCCCTTGTGAAATCAATTAAGTAAAAAAAAAAAATTTAAAAAAAGGGTTAAAAGAATTATGCTTCGTACACCCGATCAGATAATCTTACGAAAAAAAATCGCTTTCAAATTGATTGCACGTTAATCTGATTGTTAGTACACAGCTTTCGACAGCCGATCATGACATTTTGTCCAACAAAATCCGAAGCGACAAACACAAAAACTTTTGTCGTACGATAGCCTAGCGAACGACAATCGTTTAATTAGTACAGTATGCGTTCGCTAAAAATCGATAGCCAAAGACCACGCATGATCAGAAACAGGAAAACAGGAAAATAACCCGGAAAAGGCCTGTCTTCCATTGTTTTTGTTTTGCACTACCCCATACGTAGCTACGCAAGCAGGAAGCTTTTCCAGAATCGTACAAAAAAAATCATACGTTAGTATGCATTGTTGATTTCGATATTAGTATCATGCAAAAAAATGCCGTCCGATTATCTGATCGTGTGTACGAGGCACTAGACAAACAGTGAATTTAGCTGCAGGAGGAGCAAAGAAGAATATTTTGTAGAGTCAATAAAGTGATAGCTCTGTGTCTGCTGTGGCTGCTGAGATCATATGCAAAAGGATAGTGCACTGCCTAGCAGCAGTCTCTGGGCTTCTGGATGTCTACATAAGGGAAGATTTTACAGGTAAATAACTTGTCTAAAATGTCATATAATCTGATGGTAAGATTTATGTTGAAGTTAAAGCGGAGTTCCGGGCACAGAAGTAATTTTTTAATAGACATACCCCCGGGACAGTCAGGGCTAGCACATTCCACAATGGCTACCCTCTGATCTTTCCCGGTTCGCACTTACCTTTTAGAAGAAATACTTACTTATAAAATTTCTTCCACAGCGTTTCCATCTCTCTTGTGGGCAGGTGAAGCCGGCGCGGCCCTCTTCTGTGTCTTCTTCCGCGTCTTCTTGTCCCAGAATGTGCCTGCACCGGCCCCTCTCGTCACTTCCGGTGCGGCGCCGCATTCCTCCACAGCTTCTGGGCATGCCCAGAAGCTGTTTAGCAGGGGAATGCGGCGTCGCCCGGAAGTGACGGGCGGGGCCGGTGCTGTCGCATTGATTCCTGGGAGCGATGACGTTCAGCTCCCAGGAATCATCGCGAGACAGGAAGTGACGGGGTGAGCCGCGGCGCTGAGGGAGGAAGTACTCTGAGGTGAGTATTTAAGATCTTCAATTACAAGGTGAGTAAACAAAAAAAAAAAAATAACTATCCAATTCCTTTTCAGGTACTGTCGAACTAGCGGAGGGGCACGAAAAAAAAAATATCGTTTTTGTGCCCGGAACTCCGCTTTAAACTCATCTCTGGGTAAATATGAAACCCTCTCCCACCCTCCCTGCACATTTTTTTCTTACTTTGTAAGGCAAGATAAACTCACCTAGTCCCACCATCTAGGTACCTTGCTAGCACCATTTCCTGGTGCAGGGGATTGCTAATTTAGTGCTGTAGATGGGTCAGAGCCAGCCAGTCCCTGGCAGTCCCTTTGGTCTGACTTCACTATGGCATACTGCCCTTCTGGCTCCTGAGAGGTCTCACTGGACAGCCAACTGAAACTGTCCACATTACTCAAGCACCAACACGGGGACCTGTGAAATGATGAAAAAGAGGGAAGAAGCATTGTCACGTGACATTTATTTATTTTTTATAATGCCAGCGATTAGTTAGGAAGTGTATGTGGGGGGCAGCCAGAATAGTTTTAATGGTCTGGCATCAGAGTCTCTTTATTGACATTTAGGGGTTTCTTCTCCAATGACATCTGTCACCAAAGAACATTTGACCAGTAGACAGAAAGACTGAATGATCTTTGGCACCTTGCATTTATTACTTTGAGGTGTTGGCCAACTACTTCCTTAGACTATTCAGATACAGTAATTGCTCCCGTATCAACAAACAATATCTATAAATGTGCAGTAAAGAATTTGGTTGCCTTAACAACCTCTTAAATGAAGCATGACAGATGTGTCTTCACAATTTTAAAGAGTTTGCAAACCCCAGCAATACATTTTTTTGCACTTTACCCCTTTTGGTCTGGTAAAGAGTTCCAGGTATGGATATTTTTACATAGTACATTGGTCTAACATGGACCAATGTAACTATATGCATATACCATATCCTTGGGATCCCTCCAGAAGCTGGAATAACCTGTAGCAGACACCACTATTATAATGATCTCCACTAGTTTCCAGGTCCTATTCCACAAGGGTGCCCTGCTGCCTTGGTAAACAGGAGCTCTCCTGCTCGGTATGGGTGCCATTCAGAGAATGCTTTGCATGTTCTCAATGAATGCAGAGTGTTCTTTGATTGGATGAGTTGTAGAGCTAGCCGGGCAGTAACGTCCCCCTCGCTGGCATCGGAAGCTTTTTCCTGGCTTCTTCAATGTGCAGATCTTCGTGCATTTTGATTGGCTGACATAGGATGTTGTCACTCCTGTGAAATGTAGGAATCATTCATTCCTGCACACTGTCACTGATCCAGAAGTGTAAAATAAACTCTGCTCTCCCGCCTTGGTCTGGAATTTGACAGGTGCTGACCGTAAAAAGCCAGCAATGTTTTGTCTACAAATGGCAGCACACTAAACACATCGTTCTCCACGAATAAGAATGAATAATAGAGAAATATGGGATTAAAAAATAAATAAAAAAACATACATACTTGCCTCCATGCTGCAGCATCTGTGTGATGCTGCAGCTGTCCCAATGAAGGCCATAGATGGTGTGAATTTCTTTCCTCCACCAGGACAGGAACGAAACTCTCACAATTTCCCCATCATCATAAGTCATCCCTGCCAGAGAAGACAGTGATTATTCCTAGCAGCTATAGCAGCCACTAACAATAATCGCAAGTGAATCTGGCAAATTAATCAATCAACTTTATACACTCAGCCTGCCCACACACAGTTCAAATCTCGGCCGGTTCCTGCTGAACCGGCAGAAATTCGAACCATCTATGGCTGCCCTAAGACCGAGAACTAAGCAACCACATGGTCGCTGATCACTGTTCTCTGTTTGTTCAGAGCAGAGAGCAGTGATTGTCAGTGACCGCTCTGCTCCTCCAGCGCTCATTGGAGCAGCCTTTTTCAACCAGGGTGCCCAAGAACACTGGGGTGCCTTGAGGTTTCTTTAGGGGGGGCATGACAAAATGCCTTCAATTTGCCCCAAAATTGTATACAAGCCAGTGGGTGGATAAAACCTGCCTTTTAGTTACACAAAGCCACAAATTTTCATTGTGCACCATTACAACCTTCTAGCTGCCAACCTTCTAAAGGCCAATGACATCATCAGTTGATAAGGAGGATGTCAGTTGCCTGCATATCACCCTTGTTTGACCCTCCCTTGCCTCTCTAATTCAGCTTTGGGGGTCTCAAAACTGAGGGAGAAGAGAAACATTGGAATACTAGTCAGTACCGTTTGCAAAAGTGTATTTGCTTTGGAAGAATACATCACCTCTAATGTTGGGTGTCCTACATGTATTGTTGCTGTATTATATAAAACTATCAGAATAGTTCTTTACATTTTAGAATGGGATGCCTCAAGACTGTCCATAATTTTGGAGGGTGCCTCGAGATTGTCCATAAGTTTAACCACTTGCTGACCGCTCACAGTGATACTACTGTGGCAGGTCAGCTCCCCTGGGTCCAGCGACGTACACCTCAGTGGTCTCGGCGGCACGTGTTTAGACACAGCGGGAGTCGGGCCGCAGGAGGAGAGGCAGCGATTGCCGCCTCTCTTCCCCGATCGTCGGGGAAAGTGTGAGAAGATCCGCCTGCTTGTGTAAACAAAGCAGGTGGATCTTCTCTGTGACAGACAGGGAGAGATCACAGGATTCAGCATAGCTGAACCTGCGATCTCTGTCTGTGTCACAGAGCCCTCAACCCCCCCCCCCCCACACACACATGTCAGTAAGCATGAGGCATACATTTATCCCCTTGATCACCAACAGTGTTAACCCCTTCCCTGCCAGTATCATTATTACAGTAACAGTGCATATTTCTAGCACTGATTACTGTAGTAATGTCACTGGTCCCCCCCAAAAGTGTCAAAAATGTCAGTTAGGGGTCCGATCTGTCCTCCGCAATGTTGCAGTCCCGCAAAAAATTGCAGATCTCCGCCAATACTAGTAAAAAAAAAAAACAATAAAAATTACATAAATCTTTCCCGTAGTTAGTAAACGCAAAAACTATTGCGCAAAGCAATCAAAATACGCTTGTTGCGATTTTTTTTTTGCCAAAAATATGTAGCAGAAAACAAATTGGCCTAGATTTTTACATTTTTTTTGGGGAATATATCAGAATGGGAAAAATATTGTTTTTTTTGTTTTTTTTTTTAAATTGTCGCACTTTTTTTGTTTATAGCGCAAAAATTTAAATTGCACAGGTGATCAAATACCACCAAAAGAAAGCTCTATTTGTGGAAAAAAAAAAGGACGTAAACGTAGTTTGGGTACAGTGTCGCACGACTGCGCAATTGTCCGTTAAGGTAACGTAGTGCCGAATTGCAAAATAGGGCCTGGTCAGGAAGGGGGTAAAATCTTCCGGTCTTAAAGTGGTTAAAGGGTGCCTTGACTGAAAAAAAGTTGAGAAACACTGCAGTGGAGCACCTAGCTGGGGAGGGGGTGGCTGTCTCCGGCTCTCAGTTGCATGCTCAAAGGTGGAACTAGCTATCAGACAGGCTTTTTTCTAAAGAGTGAAATATTCAGCGTGTGTAGACATTGAGGTAGGTGCATTTATTTTATTGCATGTCTCTTCTGCCCACCTGCCTACTTGCAATTTTTTGTCTTTGTTTTTAGTCCCACTTTAGGGGCTGGCTCACACCAGAACATAGTGCAGGAAAGGCACGTTTTGTTTTTGAAAACACACTGCCTTTGCAATCTGCTGCGGGTGCCAATACATTGGTACCAGTACCCAAACGCAGATCACAAGTGCAGTACCAAGTGATTTGGTGTCGTTTGTTTTTCAAAATTCGTGCATGCGCTATTTTTTTGCGTTCCAGTGCAGTTTTCTAAATTGCTCTGCAGGGGATTGCACAGGAATGCACACTGCGTTCCTTTGCAATTCTGGTGTTAACTTGTCCTGAGTGATATGGTAAATTGTGTAAACAATGGGGAGAAAGCCAGAGCTATGGAATGTGAATAGTGGCCTGCCTTGGGCAAGCTAGGCAATATGTCTGCACAAGAGATGAGGTGTTTATGTTTACCAGTAACTAGGAGGGTCTGGGGGGATGGGAGAGGTTAAAACTGTGCTCCAACCATCATGTAACAACCATTTTACAGTCAAAGGTGTCAACCTCAATTTTGCATTAGTTACCTTAGATGTAAAAACGAATTTTTAGATACCATCACCATTGGAAATTGTGTATATGTTAAATACCACATTCGTACACTAAGTGCGGTTCACACTGAATCAGCACGACTTCGGGGGGCGACCTGTGAAGTCGTGTGCACCGCTGTGCACCGCGACTTCGGCGCGACTTGCAGGGACTTCACATAATGGAAGTCTATGCAAGTCACTCCGAGGTCACCCCAAAGTAGTACAGGGCCCTTTTTCTAAGTCGGAGCGACTTGTGTCACTCCTATTAGAACGGCTCCTGTACTACTCAATGGACCGCGACTTGTCAGGCTGACAAGTCGCCTGACAAGTCGCGGCAGTGTGAATGGGCACTTAGGGCTCTATTTACTACTGTTTTCACACAAGATGTACACAACTGTCATTTAGGACTCACACGTTGTTAGAATAGGGGGTTCAATTGGAAAATGTGGGAACCCAGGGTAGAAGTTGTTCAAAAAGGCTTATAGACCCCTAAGGCTCCATGTACACAGGACGCTGGAAATGGCCGTTTAGGAGCAGTTGGGCGTTTTTTTTAGAAGCCCCTGAACCCATCTACATTTTATCTTATCTGTCCATGTACACCAGGTCGTTTGCGGTCGTTTGCGGGCAGTTGCGTTCAGGGACTTTTTTTAGAACGCAATTATTTGCGTTCGAACGTGTGTTTCCCGGCGTTTCAAATGCAAAAACGCGACCGAACGCGTCCGAACGCGACCGAACGTGATCACCCGCGTTTGGCGTTCGCGTTTTTCCACTTTGAAGGGGAATAATTTTTTTGACCTCTAGGAACGGTTCTAAACGCAAACGCCCGCTAAACGCGGGTACAAACGCGACCGAACGGACGTTTCAAACGTCCTAAAAATTCCAGCATTCAAAGGGACTTTTAACAACGTCCCGTGTACATGGAGCCTAAGAGTATATGGCCATACCTATCTGTCATATCTCCCATCCTTGTGAACTCCCTACCCCAGAGTGTCCAACTATCTCCTACATTGTGTACACTTTGTGTATTTTTATTTTTTCCAACAGCTCATTCCCCACAGTTATTGCCTTTGTATCACTTTGACCCTCCCTTTAGATTGTAAGCTCTAAAGAGCAGGGCCCTCTAATTTTTTCTGTATTGAATTGTATTGTCTGCCCTCATGTTTTAATGCGCTACACAAAATGTTGGGGGCTGGGGCTATATAAATCCTGTATAACAAAAATAATAATAATGTTTATCTATACTTTGTCTGCCCTGTAACCATGAGGGCGTTGAGCATCTTTACCGTAACAATTTTATTTGCATTTATCAGTGCTTAGTACTAATTGCTGAAGATACCTAATGTGAAGACTCTTATCAAGCATGTTGTCATCAGTTGTCATAGTGTTATCTAAGGGTAAAAGGGGATATTTTAGTTAGGCGTGCATGCGTTGAGCCTGATTTTGTAGCAGACACCTACTGTGATATCTCTTTCACTTAAGTTTATCACAAGCCCTTCAGAGTTATTTGTAAATTAACAACATGTCAAAATGGAGGCTACTCAAAGAGCAGCTTAACCACTTAAGTCCCGGAAGATTTTACCCCCTTCCTGACCAGGGCCTATTCTGCGATTCGGCACTGCGTGACTTTAACGGACAATTGCGCGGTCGTGCGACGCTGTACCTAAATGAATTTGACGTCCTTTTTTTCCCACAAACAGAGCTTTCTTTTGGTGGTATTTGATCACCTGTGCGATTTTTTTGATCATGCGCTATAAACAAAAAAAGAGCGTAAATTTTGCAAAAATAACAATATTTTTCAAATTTTTTTATATGAAACTCCCCCCCCCCAAAAAAATGTAAAAATCTAAATTTTTTAACATTTTAGGGCAATTTGTTTTATGCTACATATGTTTGGTAATAAAAATCGCAAAAAGCGTATTTTGATTGGTTTGCGCAAAAGTTATCGCGTTTACTAACAAAGGGAAAGATTTTTGTCATTTTTGTTGTTTTTTTTTTAACGCGTAATGGCAGCGATCTGCGATTTTTTTGCAGTACTGCGACATTGCGGCGGACAGATCGGACCCTTGACTGACATTTTTGACACTTTTGGGGTTACCAGTGACATTACTACAGTAATCAGTGCTATAAATATGCACTGTTACTGTAAAATTACACTGGCAGTGAAGGGGTTAACTTTTTTTTGAGGGGAAGGGATTATGTGTGTCCCTAGGGGCGTGATTCTAACTGTGATTGGCTGTGGCTTGAGGTGTAGGAACAGTGATCAACGGTCCTACATAGTAGAACCGTATGATCACTATTCCTACACAGGGGAGAATGACAGGCGCCTGCCTTTCTCCCTCTCCACCGACGATCGCGAGTGACCGGCGGACGATCGGGTCCGCCGGTCACACGCGCGGGGGGGGGTCCGTGACCGCATGGGAGCGCGCCTCCGGCAGCGAGCGCTCACTCCTGAGACCCTCACAGGCTAGCGACGTAGACCTACGACGCTTTGCCTGTGAGGGCTGACCGTCGCAGTAAATAGTCGTGCAGCGGTCGGCAAGCGGTTAAAGTGTATGTAATTGTAAACCCTAACAACATAGTTTGACTGACAGTTACTTGGTCATGTAACACAGTACCCAAATTAATTGTATATATACAGTATCTCACAAAAGTGAGTACACCCCTCACATTTTTGGAAATATTTTATTATATCCTTTCATGTGACAACACTGAAGAAAAGACACTTTGCTACAATGTAAAGTAGTGAGTGTACAGCTTGTATAACAATGTAAATTTGCTGTCCCCTCAAAATAACTCAACACACAGCCATTAATGTCTAAACCACTGGCAACAAAAGTGAGTACACCCCTAAGTCAAAATGTCCAAATTGGGCTCAAAGTGTCAATATTTTGTGTGGCCACCATTATTTTCCAGCACTGCCTTAACCCTCTTTGGCATGGGGTTCACCAGAGCTTCACAGGTTGCCTCTGGAGTTCTCTTCCACTCCTCCATGACGACATCACGGAGCTGGTGGATGTTGGAGACCTTGCGCTCCTCCACCTTCCGTTTGAAGATGCCCCACAGGTGCTCAATAGGGTTTAGGTCTGGAGACATGCTTGGCCAGTCCATCACCTTTACCCTCAGTTTCTTTAGCAACTCATTGGTTGTCTTGGAGGTGTGTTTGGGGTGGTTATCATGTTGGAATACTGCCCTGCATGTGGAGGGGATCATGCTCTGCTTCAGTATGTCACAGTACATGTTGGCATTCATGGTTCCCTCAATGAACTGTAGCTCCCCAGTTCCGGCAGCACTCATGCAGCCCCAGGATATGACACTCCCACCACCATGCTTGACTGTAAGAAATACACACACTTGTCTTTGTACTCCTCACCTGGTTGCCACCACACACGCTTGACACCATCTGAACCAAATACATTTATCTTGGTCTCATCAGACCACAGGACATGGTTCCAGTAATCTATGTCCTTAGTCTGCTGGTCTTCAGCAAACTGTTTGCGGGCTTTCTTGTGCATCATCTTTAGAAGAGGCTTCCTTCTGGGATGACAGCCATGCAGACCAATTTGATGCAGTGTGCGGCGTATAGTCTGAGCACTGACAGGCTGACCCCCCCCACCCCTTCAACCTCTGCAGCAATGCTGGCAGCACTCATACGTCTATTTCCCAAAGACAACCTCTGGATATGATGCTGAGCATGTACACTCAACTCCTTTGGTCGACCATGGCGAGGCCTGTTCTGAGTGGAACCTGTCCTGTTAAACCGCTGTATGGTCTTGGCCACCGTGCTGCAGCTCAGTTTCAGGGTCTTTGCAATCTTCTAATAGCCTAGGCCATCTTTTATGTAGGGCAACAATTCTTTTTTTCAGATCCTCAGAGAGCTCTTTGCCATGAGGTGCCATGTTGAACTTCCAGTGACCAGTATGAGAGAATGCGAGCGATAACACCAAATTTAACACACCTGCTCCCCATTCACACCTGAGACCTTGTAACACTAACGAGTCACATGATACCGGGGAGAGAAAATGGCTAATTGGGCCCAATTTGGACATTGTCACTTAGGGGTATACAGTACTTACTTTTGTTGCCAATGGTTTAAACATTAATGACTGTGTTGAGTTATTTTGAGAGGACATCAAATTTACACTGTTATACAAGCTGTACACTCACTACTTTACATTGTAGCAAAGTGTCATTTCTTCAGTTTTGTCACATGAAAAGTTATAATAAAATATTTACAAAAATGTGAGGGGTGTACTCACTGTTGTGAGATATTGTATCTTTTTTTGGCTGATTGAGTTTTCTTTTGGTGGATTTTAATAATCACTGTTTTTTTTTTTTTTTTTATTATTTTATACAATAAAAAGCCTAAAAAAATAAAACTGTGTTCCTTCCTTTCTTTTTTAAAACATATCAAATTTAAAGAGGAAGTAAACCCTCCTCTGAAAGTTGTACCTATAGGTAAGCCTATGATAAGGCTTACCTATAGGTACTGTAAATATCTCCTAAACATGTACCGTTTAGGAGATATTTACCTTACATGCAGCCAGTGACGTCACTGGCGTATGCGCTCAGAAGGAACGGGCGCTGGTACAGTTCCTTCAGAGCCCTGTACCGTGACCGCCGGCTCCCGCGCACGTGCGCGGAAGTGACGTCACCGCGGCTCCAGCCAATCAGAAGGCCGGATGCCGCGATCCCGGAAGTCGGGCGACTGGACATATCGCCCGTCATACAGGTAAGCGGACGGCACGGCGGGGGCTCGTTCTAAGGTAAGTATTTCATAATGAGCTAGTATGCATACTAGCTCATTACGTGTTTGTCTTTCAGGTTGCAAAAAGAAAAAGAAAATTCTTTGGGGTTTAAAACCTCTTTAAATGACATACACCTCTACAAATACCTCTTTTTTGGAAAGTAGGCAGCCCAAGAGGATCCTATTTTTTGTCATAATTTGTTTGGAAATGAAGAAACGTGCTAGTATTGGGGTGGTAAAAGAGTTACTTTGCCCCCATCATACCAATCACAACAAATGTACCTTTAGAAATGTTAGTAAAGGCAATCTACACACAGATAGGGCTTTTTATTCTTTGCATACCTTTTTTTTTTTTTTCTGTTTGTTCTTCTTGTGGTGGCCATTTTTACTTAGAGCAGATGAATCCATCTCCTTTTACTTCCTGGAACTCTGTATAGAACTCTAGGTAAGACCAGGGTTACATCACTAGTACCTCACTTAATCATGAATGGGAAAAGCAGTAATTGTAAGTAAAAGCAAAAATGTTTGTTTTAATAAGGAATGCAAGATCATTTTAAATTAGCACATAGATCTGTATGCTATTGTGATTTTTAGTGAAAGGGGGGGAAAGGTCCATATAGCTTCTAAAAGTCACCCACTTAACCACTTTACCACCGGAGGATTTTGCTGTCTTCCGTCCAGGCCACTTTTTGCGATTCGGCGCTGTGCGACTTCAACTGACAATTGCGCGGTCGTGCGACGCCGTACCCAAACGAAATTTACGTCCTTTTTTTCCCACAAACAGAGCTTTCTTTTGGTGGTATTTGATCACCTGTGCAATTTTTACTTTTTGCGCTATAAACAAAAAAAGAGCGTTTATTTTGAAAAAAATAACAATATTTGTAACATTTTTTTATATGAAATTCCCCCCAAAAAAGATGTAAAAACCAATTTTTTAAAAAATTTTTGGCCAATTTCTGCTACCTATGTTTGGTAAAAAAAATTGCAATAAGCGTATTTTGATTGGTTTGCGCAAAAGTTATTGCGTTTACTAACAAAGGGAAAGATTTCTGTCATTTTTGGTGTTTTTTTTTTTAACGCGTAATGGCGGCGATCTGCGATTTTTTTTGTGGGACTGCGACATTGCGGCGGACAGATTGGACCCTTGACTGACATTTTTGACACTTTTGGGGGGAGCCAGTGACATTACTGCAGTAATCAGTGCTATATATATGCACTGTTACTGTAAAAATGACACTGGCAGGGAAGGGGTTAATTTTATTGGAGAGGGAGGGGTTAATGTATGCCTGGTGCTTACTGACGTGTAGGGGGGGAGGTGACTGAGTGAGTCATGGACAGATCCGATGTCCAGCTATGCTGAACAGTCCGATCTGTCACTCCCTGTCACTATGGAGATCCGTCCGCTTGTGTTTACACAGGCGGGCGGATCTCCATACTAGATCCCCGGCGATCGGGGCAGAGCAGCGGCGATCGCCGCTGCTCCTCCCCTGGCCCGACTCCCGCTGTGAATGAAAACAGCGGGAGCGAGCCTCCGGCGGCGCGCAAGCGCCGCCCAGAAGGGGGAGTGTCTGACGACGTTAATACTACGTCGTCAGACGATAACGAACCACTCTGCCGCAGTAATATTACTGTGGGCGGTGGTAAAGTGGTTAAAGAGGAAGTAAACCTAACGAAAAAAATGTGAAAAAAAGAAAAAACCTGTAAAGACAAAGGCATAATGAGCCGTCCTGCTTCCTGGATTGAGTCCTCCGTCCATCTGATTGGCCGGAGGCGCGATAACATCACTTCCGCGCATGCGCGTGGGAGCCGCTGTTGACTGTACTGGGCTCTGAAGGAACGGCACGGTTGGCCGTTCCTTCAGAGCGCATTCTCCGATGACGTCGTCGGCTGCATGCACTGTGAATATCTCCTAAATGGTACATGTTTAGGAGATATTTATAGCACCTATAGGTAAGCCTTAATATAGGCTTACCTATAGGTAACTGTCAACAAAGTGGGTTTACAACCACTTTAAGCCACATGAAAGTCTTTTGTTATTAGTGGAAGAATGTTCCCTGGAAGACAAAATTGCACAGCTTTTAAATTGCATTGTGTGCAACAGCTAGACATTATAGATAAACCTAAACCACTTTAAACCACCCCCAAAACAATCCCACATTCATTGGTATTTAGTGGTGTATTTTTAAATGTCTCAAAACAGTATCACATTCGCTGGTAATCATTTTAACTCCCCCCCCCCCCCCAACCTTTACCTACTCCTCCATTATCGAGAGTCAATGGCAATATAAGATCCCCAACAATCACTCTTCACCGCCTCACTCATCATTGGGGTTTGTTGACACTTTTAATACTCCCCAAAACAGTCCAATAATATTAATGTTTACTGGTGCCACTTTACACACTGTTTAAACATTGAATCACAGCCTTTTTTGGGGGAGGTGGTGGCATTTGTTTTCTTCTTTTCCTTATAAGAGTCCATTCAGACTAGCACAACAAGTCGCCTGACAAGTTGCGGTCGGTCGCTCGCCATTGAGTAGTACAGGACCCGTTCTAATAGGAGCGACACAAGTCGCTCCGACTTAGAAAAAGGGTCCTGTACTACTTTGGGGCGACCTGGAGGCGACTTACATTGACTTCAATTCACAGGTCGCCCCACAAAGTCGTGTCGCGCCAGTCTGAATGGGCTGTTATTGTCACCTGCTGATCCAGCCATTAAGGGCTCTTTCAGATGGCCGCTCCGCTGTTTTTGTCCGCTGCAGGACTTTTTTTTTTTTTTTCACGGAGCGGGTGACATTTGTGTCATACGCTCCGTATGCCCGCATATCATCCCATCCGTTTGCGGATGATATGCGGACATAATGTAAGTCTATAGGCATTGCGGATGTCAGCGGATGACACCGCTGACATCCGATTTTCCTTCCTTTCCGTTTTTTGAACGGAGGAAAAATAGGGTTCTGTTCCGTTCCAAAAAACGGAACAGAACTGAAAGGAAGAAAATCGGATGTCAGCGGATGGTATTCCGCTGACATCCGCAGTGCCATAGACTTACATTATGTCCGCAAATCATCCGCAAAAAAATAGGATGATTCGCGGACATAAGGAGCGCCCGTGTGAAAGGGCCCTAATTCTGCTACTTTCAACTTACTTTAACAGACCAAGCTGTCCAAACAAAGTAGCAGTTATAGGGTTCGGACAAACCATTTACACACTGACAGGGGAGCTTACAAGGATCAGCTTTTATTAATTTATGTAAAACCTATATTCCAAACTTAAAAAAAAAAAAAACTGCATGCTGTAACTGCTTATAATGTATTATCTGGAGTTTAGCTTCAATTTGTTAGTCAAGTATATTTGCTAGTCCACCTAATGCTAGCCTGTACCCAGGCTGACAATGCTGCTGTCCAAAGGTTTACTTTATCTACTACTTCATCCAGAATGCAGACACCCAAAGACAGGAAGTGCTTTATTGGTAGGATCACCAGATGAAATAAAGGCAAAAAAGCCTTAAAGTGGATGTAAATGTAAACCCCATTCATGAAATTTGATCTGGGCACATATATCTGTAGTGTTTAATTATCTCTCTCCAAAGCCCTAAATCCTGTGTCTTTCTGCTGCTCCATTCCTCTGTTATCAGCATGATAACATCTGACAAGTTCTTAGATACAGGAGATAAAAGCAGCTGGAAATTTGTGTTGGGTGGGTGCATACAGATAGATTAGCAGAAAGCTTGTCTATTCACAGCACAGCTCCACATGTTTTTTCCTTCCTCTCCCTATGTGGAGGGAGGTTGTGTGCATTTCCTCCAACCAGCTGTCACATAGTGTATGCCAAGACTCCACACCCAGTGCTAGAACAGGAAGAAAAAATTCTAACACAATGTTCACTTTCTAAACAGTGTAGAAAGCGGAAAACATCAGATATACAAATAAAGCGTATTTAGAGAGATGTGTTTCATCTCTGTGTATCATCTGAGGCTGTTCACTTTACTAGGTATATGTGAGGGCTTACATACACGTTAAAAAAGAAAACTAATACACCAACCACATCTAATGATTGTTAAGCTGCAATATACTGTATTAGATTTTTGTTTTTGGTTTTAATACCGCTTAGTTCCCATCTATGTTTTAGAGATGAAGATATTCTGTAGTCCTAACACACTTCCTGCCCTAGATTGACATTGCTGTGCATCCACAGAGTACAGTGAGCACTCTCCCCCGCAGACAGGAAGTGTGTTACTGGCTGGGTCATCAGATAAAAATACACAAAAAAAGCCTCCAAAAAAAGAAATGCAGCCAGCACGTATAATGACTATTAATCTGCAATATCTTCTTGTAGCCTGCAATTCCTTCTGAAAAATAGCAAAGCTCTTTATGTGCCTACAAACCTTCAGAGTGAGATCTAAAGCCGGCCATACATGGTTTTGAATTTCGGCTGGTTCAGCAGGGCCCGGGCAAATTTCAGTTCATGTGTGGCTACTGTGGTTGAACACAAGTTGATCTACCAATACACTTGTGTTCAACTGCCCTGTCAATATATTCTCGCTTGATCAGTGCCGCAGGCAATAGCCTGCCGTGCTGATCTGTGTATTCTGATGGCAGGGAATCTCCCTGTTCAGAATACCATGACACAGCTGGAAGATTTCCTCCATCCACCTCAAATGTGTGGATTAGGGAATCGGGTCTGTTTTTTTTTTTGTTCCACCCGCTGGTTGAACGAAAGAAATGACCAGCCTAAAGTGGTATTAAACCAAAAAGCAAGCATTTATTATTGTGCAGCTTACAAATTCTTATGTTTGATGGTTGCATTAGTTTTCTTTTTTATGCTTTCCTTCCTTTAGTTTCACCTGGTGATCCAGCCATTAAGTCTGTTGTTTTTCAACAGAACAAGCTCTCCTGCCAATGTATTGGTTAGAGTGTTGAGACAAACCCTTTACCACTGATAGTGATCAGCTTTTATTTATTCATGTACAATCTGTATTCAACAGAGAAATAATTGTTGCTATAACTGCTTGTGTAGCTAGAGTTTGGCTTCAATTTGCTAGTGTATCTAAATCTGCTAGTCCATCTAACACTCCCCCTAGGTTAACAATGCTGCTCCCTGCTGTGCCCCCTATACTCCTTCATCCAGAGTGTAAGCACTCTCTAATACAGGAGGTGTGTTACTGGCCAGATCACGAAGTGAAAACAGAAGGGAAAAGCCTAAAAAAAGAAAACGAATACATCAAACGATTGGTAAGCTGCAATATATGATGTTTTGGGTTTAATACCGCTTTAAAGAGGAAATAAACTCCCCATGTCTGTTTCTACTTATAGGTAAGCCTATAACAAGGCTTACCTACAGGTATTGTAAATATCTCCAAAACTTGCACAGTTTAGGGGATATTTACTGTACACTGCGCCGATTACGTCATTTCGTTTCTTCAGGGCCTGTGCCATGACCGGCGGCTCCCACGTGTATGTGCAGGAGTCACGTCATCGTGTCTCCGGCCAGTCACAGTGCCGGAGCCTGCAAACCCAGAAGAAACACCAGGGAAGATGTCTTCCATGTCAGCGGCGTGTGGGCGCCGATACAGGGCTTCGTTCTAAGATAAGTATTTTATAATGAGCTCATTATGCCTTTGTGTTGCAGGTTTTTTTTTTTTTTCTTTTCTTTACGGGGGTTTACAACCTCTTTAACCACTTAAGCCCCGGAAGATTTTACCCCCTTCCTGACTAGGGGGTATTTTGCGATTCGGCACTGCGTGACTTTAACGGACAATTGCACGGTCGTGCGACTCTGTACCTAAACTAATTTGACGTCCTTTTTTTCCCACAAACAGAGCTTTCTTTTGGTGGTATTTGATCACCTGTGCGATTTTTTTGATCATGCGCTATAAACAAAAAAAGAGCGTCAATTTTGCAAAAATAACAAGATTTTTCACATTTTTTTATATGAAATTCCCCCCAAATAATGTAAAAATCAAAATTTTTTAACATTTTTGGCCAATTTGTTTTATGCTACATATTTTTGTTCAAAAAATTAGCAAAAAGCGTGTTTTGATTGGTTTGCGCAAAAGTTATTGCAGTTACTAACTAAGGGAAAGATTTTTGGCATTTTTGTTGTTTTTTTTTTAACGCGAAATGGCGGCGACCTGTGATTTTTTGCGGGACTGCGACATTGCGGCGGACAGATTGGACCCTTGACTGACATTTTTGACACTTTTGGGGTTACCAGTGACATTACTACAGTAATCAGTGCTATACATATGCACTGTTACTGTAAAATGACACTGACAGTGAAGGGGTTAACTTTATTTGAGAGGGAGGGGTTGTGTGTGTCCCTAGGGGCGTGATTCTAACCGTGATTGGCTGTGTCTTGAGGTGTAGGAACAGTGATCAACGGTCCTACATAGTAATACCTTATGATCACCGTTCCTACACAGGGGAGAATGACAGGCGGCTTGTTTACATCAGCCGCCTGCCTTTCTCCCGCTCTAACGGACGATCGCGAGGGGGGTCCGTGACGGAGCGGGAGCACCCTCTAGCGGCGCGCGCTCGCTCCCCAGAACCTCACAGGCTAGCGACATACCCATACATCACTTTTCCTGTGAGGGGCTGACCGCCGCAGTATATGTACTTGCGGCGGTCGGCAAGTGGTTAAGGCACTGTGCCTATGACTGCTGGTCTCTTGAGATTTGGTAAAGTCACAACTTCGCTGCTGACTGTTCTGACTCACTGTAAAAAGCCCACATAGGCACATGACAAAAATATTTTTTATTACTATTATTATTATTATACAGGATTTATATAGCGCCAACAGTTTGCGCAGCGCTTTACAATATAAGGGAAGACAACTACAGTTACAATACAATTCAATACAGGAGGAATTAGAGCAGAGGCGTAACTAGAACCTTCAGGGTCTCGGTGCAAGAAACCTTGAAGGGACCCCCTGGCCAGGGCCCTTCCCTTCAAGCCTGGGGCTCTTCCCACTGATCCTGGGGCCCTTTACTCCCCTTGCATGGCCCTTTATTAGGGTCCAGCAGCGGGACCCTTTCACAAGTTCTGCAGTGGGCCCCCTTCCTGCCATTTTGGGACTTGGTCAAATGCCAGGGCCCGGTTGCAAGTGTGACTTATGCGATCCTGAAGGTCCACCCACTGGTGTCAGTAGTTTTTATTTTTTGGTATTTGATATGTATTATTTTTTATCATTTTATTTTATTATTTTACAATGTCACTGACTATGCTATACTATTTTATAATATTTCATTTTATCTTGGTCTTTTACCTAAGTGGGCAGCAGCTTCAGGTAGCACTATTTTAAGCACTATTTTATATAATATAATTTTTTAGCGTGGGTTTAAGTTTACGTTTACACATGCTATACTATTACATATTTAGTGACCCCTTCCTGGTTCTCTATTGTGACCCATCCACTGCAGCAGCCGGCAGAAGAGAGGAGGGAGGGAGCACAGTTGTGGGGGGGGACCAGGGGAGCACACAGGGGCCCAGAGACCGCAGAACACAAGTGAACTGGATAGGAGGAGTGGCGGGCAGCATACAGAGGAACCAATCTCCTCCATTTTCCTCCTGAAGCTACAGGAGGAAAAAGGAGGACAGTGATTTCTCTTACATGCTGCCCCCGCCGCCCCTCCTATCCAGGTGTACAGGGGAGCCGCATCTTGATCTGCGTCCGCCCTTCCAGTGCTCCTTACCATTAAGACCAGTTATAGGTGGAGGAGGTGACCACTTTTTGCAATATCGTATAACGTTTATATTGGTCAGGCAACGCACTGACACCTTTGCCGCCATTGTGCGATGTGCTGGGTGTTCAGTGTGACCCTGTGCCTTTAAGAAGGGGTGGGCTCCCTCTAGTCACCTGTCCTCCATCTATCCCATTAAATGCATGTGCTCCCATTGTGGAGACTCTTTAAAATTGTAGAGTTAGGGACTGCAGATTACAGGGTGCCTTGCCGCGGCCTGCAGCTTACGCATGTATTTGCAAATGTGTGCAACCAAACCCCTGTTTTTAACGCATACTGTTAGACAGTGCAATTCGGTTGGTCGCTGGCTGGTTGGTAAGTTGTGACTGGAAATCTCTTAGTTTTTCTTGAGCCGCACAGGCCCCCTGGAGCATGGGGCCCGGTTGCAATTGCAACCCCTGCAACCCCTGTAGTTATGCCCCTGAATTGGAGGGCCCTGCTTGTTAGAGTTTACAATGTAGAAGATTATGGAAAAGGTACTTCAAACACTGCAAGTTTTTCAGTTAATGTTATTATAGAATCTAAATGTTATCTGTACTGAATGTAACATTGACATTCTTCTCCTGTGGGCTGCTTAGATTTTTTAATGTGAGAGCCAAATAGAAAGTTCTGTAGGAAGGAAATGGTAGCCGGCCTAGTAATTATGTATGTAAAAAAATACATATATCTCAGGATGCAGGGTGTGCCTGTTGCAGGCTGGAAGATAATGAATACCATAATCCTTAATCATGTCAAATGTTTGTAATTATCTATGTCTCATTAATGTAAAACATTTACATATTGCAGTTGTCTCCCATGTTTGCAATGAGACCAGTCGGCTTGCGTTCCAATCAGACGTAGCAAACCATCTTCCAGTGCACCTCATCAATGACTCACATTTCAGTGGGCTGAATTTACTAAAGGAACAGAGACTGCTCTTTCAGGAAAGTGAATGTTCTGCTGGAGGACAGTTGTGCAATAACTTGCAGGGCATCAGTTATAAAAATTTACTACTAAATAAATGACTAATAAACTACTAAATAGTTACTAATAAATTGTAAAGTTACAATTTATTAGTATCCTAGTTGTGAACTGAAGTATAATTTTTCCTTAGAAGGAGGAAATACAATTTATAGCTGAATTCCAACCAAACACAAAGTAAATACCGGTACATAGATTGAATACACACATTGGAGATGTTTCACGTGCCAAAGGATTTTCATTTCGGTTTAACCGGTTGTGAGATTTACACAGCTCTGCCAGACAGCTCATCTAGCCTGGTTTCCTCCCCACACCACTCCAGCATACCTCCCAACTTTTCCAGATGGGAACGAGGGACATCTATTAGAAAAAGTAGGTAAGCATAGGACACACCCCCTTAAAAAATAATTATACAAAAAAAAAAAAAAAAGATTAGTTGAACCCACAAATGCTTTTTTTTACCACTATTATTCCTTTATGTTGGCTTTTAATATTTACAAATGCAGCAATTTAGAAATTGAATGAAAGGTTTAGCACTGGGAAACACTTTTTGAAAGATAAATAGTGCATTTTATATACAGCTATATAGATCAGACAAAAATGAGGAAGAAATGAGGAGGAAAGAGGGGCAGAGGGACATTGTTCCAAATCAGGGACAGTCCCTCGAAATCAGGGACAGTTGGGAGCTATGCTCCAGTCTGTGGTTGGGCAGTAAAGGAACAGCAACACATGAATGAGGCCAACCCTCTGCTCTCCCATCAGCATGTTTCATTAAAGGCTCATTCACATGGGTGGCTGGGGAGCTATAAAAACAGGCGGCTAGGCCATAGTTTTACCTCCAAAGAATGCTCTCCTGCACTCAAGTGATATTCTTTGAAGCTTATTGAGTCAGCTCTTCAATGTGCCTTGCTGCCCCCTCAGGACAATGGGTATCCTTATATGCACTCTAAGACAACAGCAAGAAAGCGAGGGCTAGTGCATTACCATAATAACATTTATTGCAGTATTAAAGATAACAAATGTTATACTCACAGCGCATGACATAAACAGGCATGTCATAAAAGGCAAAGGAGCTCGCTTCCAAGTCTGCTGCTATCCACCGCTAGGGAAGAACACAAAGCCTTTATAATGGCTAATGTGTTTCAAGGGAGAAGCCTCTTCATCATGGCTCTGCTGAAGAGAGTTCTCCCTTGAAGCGCGTTAGCCATGACAGGCGCTGTCTGGTCTTAAAGAGGAAATAAACTCTCCTCTGCAAGTTGTACCTATAGGTAAGCCTATGATAAGGCTTACCTATAGGTACTGTAAATATGTCCTAAACATGTACAGTTTAGGAGATATTTACCTTACCTGCAGCCAGTGACATCACTGGCGCATGTGCTCTGAAGGAACGGCCGCTGGTGCCGTTCCTTCAGAGCCCCGTGCCATGACCGTCGGCTCCCGCGCGCAGGAGTGACATCACCGCGGCTCCAGCCAATCAGATGGCCGGATGCCGTGATCCCGGAAGACGGGTGACTGAACATGTCGCCCGTCATAGAGGTAAGCGGGCGGCACGGTGGGGGCTCATTCTAAGGTAAGTATTTCATAATGAGCTAGTATGCGATGCATACTAGCTCATTATGTGTTGCTCTTTCAGGTTGAAAAAAAAAAAAAATTGGGGTTTACAACCTCTTTAACAGCAAGGTTTCCCATGCTCCAAACCCTATTTAGATTCGCACTGTTCCTGTGATAGGGCTCACCCAGTGCAGCCGTCACAGTTAGTGTATTGAGGTACTGAAAAAGGCAGGCAACAGAAGGACAGTGCTATCTAGGGGGATATTGACCACTATATGCTTATGAATGGTGAGGACCAATGGAAAGTCTCAATACAGTTTATTGGCAAACAATTGCATTTAAACCATTACTCATTAAAAGGCAATACAGTACCAGGCCGGTGGGTCCAGATGTAACATGGTTGATGGCTACTTAAGCAAGTGTTAGCAAGGTGGAACAAAGCCACCCTGGTGTGCAGGCTTGCAGCCACTCGCACGGAGCCACAGACATATGGGAGCCAAGACGGGTCCTGCCGGAGCTCCCATGTGACGTCACCGCAGCGCAAAGGCGGAAGTGCCTGACCGGAATGAGATGCCTGTTGAACATCCATAAGTGATTATGGATCACTTATTAGAAGGTGGAAAGCATACAACCAGTGTGAAAGAGCCCTTAAGCATATCTTAATATATGTATTAATGTAAATGTAAATGAGGGACTTTAGATTGTAAGCTCCTCGAAGGCAGGGATTGATGTGAATGTACAATATGTGTAAAGCACTGTGTAAATTAACAGCGTTATATAAGTACCCTTAATAAATAAATACATAAATATCTAAAGAGTGTGTGCACATAAGCACAATTTGGGCTGCAATGTTATTTTTATTTTATTTATTTTTTTGTGGTCAGTATTTCTACTGAAACACAGCTGGCGAATTTAAAGTTTTCCAGTCACTTCCTTTAATAGGATAACAATGCTGACACTCTGCTATTAAAATAGCAATCCATTTTGCCACACCTGTGGCTGGAGTACAGGTAGGTGCTGTAAGGGTAATCCCAAACTCACGGGTTTCAGTAATATAACATAATGCAAGTAGGCACAGCCCTCGGAAGGACATGCCTTGACTGTTGGAACAAGAAAACGAGTGAGTTTTAGTTCTCCTGCTTGCTCCATGTCAAAGTGTAACATCATCAGAGGAGCGTGGGAACATTGGCACTTTGTTCCAAATATAACGATTCAGAGAGGATTTTTTTTTATTTTTATAAAGACTGCATTTTTGAAACATTTAATCATAGTGGTTGGTTGGATTGCGTGCATAGGTGTTTAGGGATATCAACAAGGGGCTACGAAGGGTTCAGATCTATGTGTTTGGAGTCGCTCTGCTGCACATGCTCAGTTTGGTGTGTATTGCTAGAGATTTTTTTTTTATCTTTGGACGGTGCATGTGATCAGCACAGGGCCAATCCGCATTGTCCAGACAGAGGGCCAGGGGTCCTGTAGCCTCATAGGACAGTCAGAGTAGAGTGAAAGCTCCTCCTACAAGCTTGAACCAGATACTGATAGAAGTCACAAGACGAGAAAAGAAAAGGTATTTAGCAGTTTATATTTACTGGGAGACCATAGGCGTGCGCACAGGGTGTGCCGGGTGTGCCCAGGCACACCCTAATCACCCTCGTGCCCGCCATGGTCGCCGACCCGCCGCTGAGTCTGCCCCTGGCTCACTGGCTGGCCTCGGCTTGGCGGCTCAGCTCCAGACCGAATCCGATCCAGCCGGTGCCTCCCACTGTGGAGTGGTGGGGGAGACAGGCGTGCGGTGTGGAGTGATCACTTGGTGAGGGACTGTCTGGGGGAGGGACTTGCAGTGGCCACCCAGGGAAGCGCGGGAGAGAACCAGGCCAGCAGAGAACCAGCAGAAGAAGCCGGCGTGGCCAGGAGGACGACAGGACATCACACTAGGACACCAATTCAGCAAAGAAGCAGGGGGAGAGGCCAGAGAGCCTGAAATGTGGTGATGCCGGTCTGTGGTGCTGCAGGAAAACCTTGCCTCAATGCCTGGGGACAGGTGAAAAAAAAGGTAAGAGTTAGAGTAATAGTACTGACTGTACTGTACTAGTGACTGAGAAGTAAAGAGGATCTATTTTATGGGGAACCTGCCCTTGTCTGGCCTGCTGTAAGGGGGGATCTATATGGGGGCCCCCCTTACCCAAGCCTGCTGTAAGAGGGGATCTATATGGGGGACAAGGTCCCCCATATAGATCCCCCCTTACAGCAGGCCAGGGTGAGGTGAGGTCCCGTCCCCCATATAGATCCCCCCCTTACAGCAGGCCAGGGTGAGGTGAGGTCCCTCACCTCACCCTGGCCTGCTGTAAGGGGGATCTATATGGGGGACCTCGCCTCACCCTGGCCTGCTGTAAAGGGGGGATCTATATGGGGGACTTCACCTCACCCTGGCCTGCTGTAAGGGGGGATCTATATGGGGGATCTCACCTCACCCTGGCCTGCTGTAAGGGGGGATCTATATGGGGGACCTCACCTCACCCTGGCCTGATGTAAAGGAGGATCTATGGGGGACCTGCCCTGGCCTGCTCTAAAGGGGGATCTATGGGGACCCTGCTCTAAAGGGGATCTATGCCATAGATCCCCCTTTAGAGCTGGATCCCCATAGATCCCCCTTTAGAGCAGGGTCCCCATAGATCCCCTTTAGAGCAGGCCAGGGTCCCCATAGATCCCCTTTAGAGCAGGCCAGGGTCCCCATAGATCCCCTTTAGAGAAGTGTCCCCATAGATTATATTTTAGTTTACATTTATTATTACATTTTAGTTTACATTTATTTATAAAAGTGTGTGTATATATATATATATATATATATATATATATATATATATATATATATATGTATATATATATATATACACACATATACACACGCACATGTTTTTGAGCTTTGGTTTGAGGTGCACACCCTAATGCCATAGGCTGCGCACGCCAGTGTGGGAGACCAGATATAGTGAATGTAAGATCCTGGGTTTAGTAACACGTTAAAGCATTAGGAGACAGCAGCATCGCCTTCTGAACACCTGCAAACCTCCTTTCACTGTCCTCTGAAAATGGGGAAGTAGATGCCACCATAAGTGTTAAAGGAGCCATAAGCTGCAAAAGCAGCCAAATGATGTTCTACAAATGCTGTGGTTGCAATACTTTGCTAGTGCTGCAAAAATGTATACCTCCTGTCATGTCATGGGCACTATTCCTACCACTGACACCAATAATGGGTCACTATTCTTCGCATTGACACCAACGATGGGGCACTATTCCTACCACTGACACCAATAATGGGTCACTATTCTTCGCACTGACACCAATGATGAGGCATTATGCTTTCCACTGACACCAAGGACGGGGCACTATTCCTACCACTGACACCAATAATGGGTCACTATTCTTGGCATTGACACCAATGATGGGGCACTACTCCTACCACTGACACCAATAATGGGTCACTATTCTTCACACTGACACCAATGATGGGGCACTATTCCTACCACTGACACCAATAATGGGTCACTATTCTTCGCACTGACACCAATGATGAGGCATTATGCTTTCCACTGACACCAAGGACGGGGCACTATTCCTACCACTGACACCAATAATGGGTCACTATTCTTCGCACTGACAACAATGATGAGGCATTATGCTTTCCACTGACACCAAGGACGGGGCACTATTCCTACCACTGACACCAATAATGGGTCACTATTCTTCGCACTGACACCAATGATGGGGCATTATGTTTACCACTGACACCAATGATGGGGCACTATTCCTCCCCACTGACACCAAACAATGAGGCACTAATAATTCCCCTAATACCAACAACGGGACATTGTTTATTCCCACTAATGCCAGGACATTTACTATTCCCACTGGCCATGATTCGGCCCTCCTAAAGTCTGAAGCACAGTAAACTCGCCCTTTGTTTAGAAAGTTTGGAGACCCCTGCTTTAGGCGTTTTTGGTTGATTTTCTCCTCCAAGCCTCAGCTCTAAAAATGCCCAACAAGACAAATCCCATTAATTTCAATAGCCCTGATTCATATCTGAGAATTCTGGGGCCTTAGTGCCGGTTCACATATATGCGTTGACAGACATCACATATGATTCGCAGCACACTGCTCTGCAAATCACATGCGATGTCTGTGCGATGCAAATTCAGCCATACAAATTGTATGGCTGAATTTGCATCGCGTTCGGACACAACTCACACAGGACCCTTTTTTGGGTCGGCACCAGAATAGGATCACATGGGTGTTCACACCTATGCGATCCGATTCATGTCCGAACTGACAGTTCACACTGCGATATACGAACTGATCTGGGGGGGGGGGGGGGGTGTCATTAAAGCGGAGCTCCACACAAAAATGGAACTTCCGCTCATTTGCTTCCTCCCCCCCTCCGGTGCCACAATTGTCAAAAACCGGTACCCTTCTCCACTTCCGGGAGATGGCGCCGCGGCGCTGTTCCTCTAAAGTTTGGCCCCCCTCCTTCCCCCCTGCCGCCGAGCCAATCCAAATGCGCATCGCACTTTGTGCATGCGCATTAGGGACTCGCCCGTGAAGCCACAGGGCTTCACTGCCGGGTTCCCTCACCGGCAATGGCGGTGGCAGCACCCGAAAGCCGATGGAAACATAGGCTGCGGTGCCGACATCGCTAGACTCCAGGACAGGTAAGTCTCCTAAAAAAAAGTCAGCAGCTACAGTATGTGTAGCTAGCTACTGACTTTTAGAGGGGGAGGAGGTGAGGCTGGAAGACCGCTTTAACTTTGTAGTGACACCCCCAGCCATATGCATATGGCAGTGTGAACTGTCTGTGAGTTGAATGCGATGCGGGAACACGCAGTGGGTTCGTAGGATTCCTGTATCGCATATGTGTTAACCGGGACTAAAGGCCCGTACACACGATAAGAAATTCGGAAGGGAAATTTCGTCCGACGACCGATCTGCCGATTTTCGGATTGTTAGTATGGTGCTTTCGACAGCCAACTCTGACTTTTCGGCTGACAAAATCCTGATGTGCAGGCTATATAATTGTTTGTCCTCCGTCAACACAACGTCCGATTTTCGTCTCATTAGTACAGATTTCGACAGGGAAAAATTTTATGAGCTTATGAGATCTTATGCTCAGGGACGAAAGAACACATACAAGACAATCCAACACATGACATCACTTCTGAAGTAGAATTCTGTCGTACGGGAAAATTCGTATGAAAATAACCTCTTCACTTTCCACATCAGACTAGCATGCCACAAAAGATGGACGAGCGGTCGGCGGAAATTCGTAGCGTGTGTACGGGGCTTTAGAGAGTGAAAGCTACTAAATAAACTGCAAGTTGTTTTTATTGTAGTTGCAGCAACGATGCATTTTTTTTCTAAGGCTGCCACATTTGTAAGTTACATTAGGAATCACTGTTGTAACAATCCATGCAACAATGCCTTTTTCGTGAATATTCTAAACGTTCTTCCTTTGGCTTTAATTCCTCTTCAGTGTAATATGACGCCTTTTTCCCATTGACTAACATGATGTTATAGTTTGGCTCCGTTGCTGTGTTTCTGAAACCTCCCCTGCATGCCATTCTGGGTGGGGGGGTTAATCACTACCCTCAGTTGCTCCTGGGCCTGGTTGTAATTAAGTTCTCATATTGGAAGGCACAAAACCTCCAGTGTAAGTTATGTGAAGTAGAGAGCCGGAGCTAAAAACTGCATGAGAAACTATGCAAGTGACCTTCCACCCGCACCCAGTGGAGACTATATCCATTTGTTTGCTCCTCCTCTTGTTTCCTTTTTGGCTTGTTCCCCCTTCCTTTGGCCTCTGTCTCACAAAGTAGTTTGTCTCCAAACCCTGCACAATACTTTGCATTCTCTGGCATGGATCGAAACTTTATTCATACAAATAAACCGCACTGCTATTCTTCGCTCGAGTCGAGCAAGGCGAGATGCACGCTTTGTACAGAAACAATGAAAAGGAGTGAATCTTGATCAACAGGTCTGGACCTATAGAAGAATTTAAAGGTGTAACCTCTTTTGTTGCCTTCACAGTCGGCTTCACAGAATCATAACAAGCCTTTTTTTTTTTCACAGCGGCATATTCTCCATGCCTAGTTTTCCACTTTCCCTGTTGGCACTCTATCACACGTGGAAGTGAAGACGTTTGAAAGTCAAAATGAAAATGCATTCGTTATATGAAAGCGAGTGAAAGTAGAAGGGAGAACTTTCTTTTTCTTTTTGGCTTGTGTAACGGAGGGTTAGAAAATATTAGTTTTGTACATTTTTTTGCCATCAGTGTCCCATTAAGCAGATTTCCTTTCACTTCCTGTCCCATAGCCAAAACAGAAATTCAGGGGAAGTTCTTCCAAATTGAGGGAATGCCTGGTTGTCACCAGAACTAGAGTAGCCATTTGAAGGTGACAACCCAGAATTTGGCATTTTCACTCTGAGTGATCATGGTAAACAGGACACATAGATAGGGTACATCTCCTAAAACAGCAATAAAAACTTGACAGGTGCTATAATCCCTCTCCACTCCATCTTAAAGTTTAAAAAGTGTTGCCTTTAGTTATATTTTACAGAGAAACTTTACTCCCCTCCTTGTTTTTATTTAATCCCTTCCCCATGTATCCACTGGGTTGTGCTAAAAAAAAAAACACACATTATCCTGCTGTGATTCACTAAGACTTTGATGCAACCCATGTTGCCATCTTGCTTTCTGACACTATTGGAAGCTGGCTGTCACTTCCAGATTCAGACAGCTGGCCCCCTATGACGAGGTCTGCCTCCCTTTACCTGCTGTATCTGAGTTGATGGCTTCAACAGCGGATGAGACATCATTCTTGCTTAGTGTGAAAGTTCACCTTTAGCAATGTATGAAGGAAACCCATATGTATGCAGCACCGCCCCCAGGAGGACTGCTGAGTATTACACCTTAAGGATTCCCCTGGGTTACCCGTAGCAACTAGTTGCAGAAAAGTAGTATTTCAAGGTCTTGACTCAGTCAATAATCAGTCCAGGGGATGTTGTTTTGTAGTTTTATTTAGAACTGGGATAGGAGAAGGGATGAGTGGGATACTCCAACTAGTAACTATTCACAGTATTGAGGACATCTGATTTGAGGATGCTGCAAGGCAGCTGCTTTACTGGAATGAAGGTAATTTAAGTGTTCCAACTTGTAATTATCTTCAGGGTTCTAACTTGGCGCCCCCTTTCTCTCTCTGTGTAGCTGACACCCATCCACTGACTCCTACACTCTGGAGTAGAGCCTTGGCAGACCCTGGGCAAGTTTCTCTGTACTCATGGACACTGTTAATCCAGAGTCACCGATGCCCCCAACTCCTCCAGTCAGCTTCTCTTGGACCTCTGGATTCAGCCACACACTCTGTTTCACCAGGCTGACTGCCTGTGACCACCATCCACTGCTGCAGAAGAGGAGACAGAGGTCACTCTCCTTCTGGGACCTGGCTTCCTGCCCAAAGACCCTGAGCACATGTGTCCTTGCCTTAATATACCCTGCCCCATAATGCACCGAGACAGCCAGTCTGTGCCAGCCCTGGGGCAGTAACAAAGCCTGTGTGTCAGGGGCGTAACTACAGGGGTTGCAGGGGTTGCAATTGCTACCGGGCCCCATGCTCCAGGGGGCCCAGTAGCAAACCAGTGGGTGAACTTCCAGGATCTCAAAGGTCACACTTGCAACCGGGCCCTGGCATTGCACCACTGTGGAGAGGCCCAAAGATTGCAGGAAGGGTGCCCACTGCAGAACTTGTGAAAGGATCCTGCTGCGGGACCATAATAAAAGGCCATGCAACGAGAGTAAAGAGCCCCAGGATTAGTGAGAAAAGCCCCGGGCTTGAAGGGAAGGGCCCCGGCCAGGGGTTTGGGGGGCCCTTCGTGGTTTCTTGCATCGGGGCCCTGAAGGTTCTAGTTACGCCTCTGCTGTGTGTCACTGGCTGGGTTTCCTCCACTGTCCAGTGTGCCTCCCCATTGGACACAGTGGGGACACTCCCTCAGCCCAGATAAGTCACACAGTGGACACATGGAGCAGGCCTGACTAACAAATCCTGCTCCCTGAGAAGCAATGCGTATCGCATACTAGCACATTATGTTAAACTTACCTGAAAACAAAGTGTTCCAGCTATGTGATGCCATCGCTGGAGACAGCGTCCATCTCTACCCGCTCTTCCTTGCAGTCACAGAGCCGGAGCCACAATGACGTTACTCCCAGGCGTGCGCGTGGGAGCCGCCAGTCACGGCACACTGCTCTGAAGAAACGGCACGGTTGGCCGTTCCTTCAGAGCGTATGTGCCAGTGACGTAACTGCTTGATAGCTCAGTAAATATCTCCTAAACGGTACATGTTTAGGAGATATTTACACTTCCTGTAGGTAAGCCTTAATATAGGTTTACCTATAGGAAAAACTTAAAGATGGTTGTTTACTTCCTCTTTAACCACCTCAATACTGGGCACTTAAACCCCCTTCCTTCCCAGACCAATTTTCAGCTTTTAGCGCTGTTGCATTTAAGTCATTTTTCCCCACAAATAGAGCTTTCTTTTGGTGGTATTTGATCACCGCCAGGTTTTTTCTTTTTTGGTGCACAAATAAAAAAAGACCGAAAAGTTTGAAAAAAAAAAAAAAGTTTTTTGTTTGGGTTATAAAATTTTGTAAATAGATATGTTTTTTCCTGCACTGATGAGCACTGATGATGCCGCACTGACAGGCACTGATGAGGAGACACTGATGGGGTGGCACTGATGGGGTGGCACTGATATGCAGCACTGATGGGCACTGATAGTTAGCACTGATATGCAGCACTGATGGGCACTGATAGTTAGCACTGATATGCAGCACTGATGGGCACTGATATGTGGCACTGATAGATAGCACTGATATGCAGCATTGGTGGGCACTGATAGGCAGCACTGATGGGCACTGATCGGCGGCACTGATGGGCACTGATAGGCGGCACTGATGGGCACTGATAGGTGGCACTGATGGGCGGCACTGATCGGCACTGATGGGTGGCACTGATAGGCAGCACTGGTGGGCAATAATGGGCACTGGTGGGCGGCACTGATAGATGGCAATAACGGGCACTGGTGGGCAGCACTGATAGATGGCATTGGTGGGCAGCACTAATAGGGGGGCACCACTGGCAGGCTCTCTGAGCCCTGTTTGCCATCCCTGGTGGCCATGGTGGGCATCCCAGGTGGTCATGGGTGGGCATCCCTGGTGGCTCTAGTGGCACCCCCTTCCCCCCAGGGCTGCACTGGTAATCAATCATCTGATTACCAGCACAGACCCCCCCTGTGATCAGTGAGTAATTAGAAATACTCACTGATCACCCCGGCTGTAGTATCGATCCTCTGCTCTTCTCCTCACTGACAGGATCTGTCAGGAGGAGAAGAGATCGAAGCCGTTACAACGGCTGTATTGACATTACATGACGGCTGTGATTGGACACAGCCGTCATGTGATCAGGAGGGCCAATCACAGGGCCCTCCTGCCGAGGCTTGTTGCTCTGTGTCCTAGGGACACAGGCACATCGAGATCGCGCCGCTGCGCGTGCCCGCGGCGATCAGACGGAACGTCCGATCAGAAGGAGGAGACTCCCACCCGGCCGTATATTTACAATGGCCCGGGTGGGAGGTGGTTAAGTTATGTGTAATAAAATAAAATGTCACAGCCAAAAAGTAATAAACACGCTAACTGGTGTAAAAAATCATGTCAATATCATCTTTACAAATATATTTACCTAGAAAAATGGTGAAGTGTTAAATACTTATTTTACCCGCTGTATGTGACGACTTTGTAGCTAATTACACCTTAAGTATTCCTTCAGTTTGTTAGGCCCAACTCAGTCTGAGTGCACAATGCTAGTAGCATTTGGTAAATGGATGTGGCTCAAATGATTGTGTGATAATTAAAAAGGGTAAAAGCACTCAATATTTTGCTTGACTGGAGGAATTACTTATGAGATGGAGATTAGAGAGGCAGGAGACCCTTTCAAGGTTTTGTTATGTATTAGCCTAACACACAGTTACTGCCCTGGGCACTTCGGTGATTATCTTGCTGGGTGGCCTTAAGGGAATAACTGAAAGTAATACAGTATTGTTACCTCTGTTGGTGTAGAACAGTGTTTCTCAACCTTTTTTCAGTTAAGGCACCCTTTAAAATTATGGTCAATCTCGAGGCACCCTCCAAAATTATGGACAACGTTAAAGGTGATTCAATTTTCCAAAGCAAATACACTTTTGCAAACTGGTACTGACTAGTATATCAGTGTTTCTTTTCTCCCTCAGTTTTTCTCCATCACTTAGCTAAGGAGACCCCAAAGCTGATGGAGAGGGGCAAGGGAGGGTCAAACAAGGATCATATGCAGGCAACTGACATCCTCCTTATCAACTGATGATGTAATTGGCCGTTAGGAGGTTGGAAGCTAGAAGGTTGTAATGGTGTTCAATGAAAACCTATGGCTTTGTGTATACAATCTTGGGGCAATTTTTAGGCATTTTACCAAGGCACCTCTGAAGAAACCTCAAGGCACTCCAGGGTGCTTGGGCACCCTGGTTGAAAAAGGCTGGTGTAGAGAGACTTGGCATTTAAAGCTTTACTGAATGAAGAAGATGTTACACAGACTGCAATGTCTGCTTTTTAAGTGTGCTCCTTCTTGCTAAAATGCAGCATACGTTTTTTTTTTAAAAAATCTGTAAAAAAAAGATAATATACTTCCCTTTTCTCCTATTTCTGCAGTACAGGAGGTGATATTGTCCTCCTGCCACCGCAAACCTAGGAAATGATAAACCCTGCAAATCTCACAAGATGCTGTAGCACAGTGCTTAGAAATATATTTTCAGGGAGATTGGGCTACTCTACAATCCTTATATTCCTTACTTAACCACTTCCCGCCCACCCTATAGGCGATTGACGGTGGGAATGTGGTTGCATTATCCTGACCGGACGTCATATGGACGGCAGGATAATGGGGGCGCGCAGAGCGGCGATCGGTGCTGTGGTGTGTCACTCTGACGTAGGCTCTTTACCATGTGACCAGCTGTGTCCAATCACAGTATGTCACATAGTAAATAGGAAGTGCCGTTGATCGGGCTTTCCTTAGTTCGTGCCTGACAGGCATGAGTATAAGAGAGCCGATCGGCGGCTCTCCTGACAGGGGGGGGGGGGGGTCTGCACTGGTAATCAGAGCATTCATTACCAGTGCAGATCATTAGGGGGGGGGGGGTGCCACTAGAACCACCAGGGATGCCCATCCATGACCCCAGGGATGCCCACCCATGACCCCAGGGATGCCCACCATGGCCACCAGGGATGGCAATCAGGGCTCAGGGAGCCCACCAGTGCCCTTCCCATCAGTGCTACCCGCCAGTGCCCTTCCCATCAGTGATGCCCACCAGTGCATATCATTGCCATCTATCAGTGCGCCCCACCATTGCCCATTATTGCCCACCAGTGCTGCCTATTAGTGCCCATCAGTGCCGCCCATCAGTGCCGATCAGTGCCACCTATCAGTGCCCATCAGTGGCACCTATCAGTGTCGCCTATCAGTGCTGCCTATCAGTGCCCATCAGTGCCACCTATCAGTGCCCATCAATGTCACCTATCGGTGCCCAGCAGTGCCGCCTATCAGTGCCCACCAATGCTGCATATCAGTGCTACCTATCAGTGCCACATATCAGTGCCCATCAGTGCTGCCTATCAGTGCCGCATATTTGTGCCACCCCATCAGTGCCACCCCATCAGTGCCTCCTCATCAGTGCCTGTCAGTGTGGCCTCATCAGTGCTCATCAGTGTAGGAAAAAACTTATTTATTTACAAAATTGTATAACATTAACAAAAAAACTTTTTTTTTTTTTCAAACTTTTCGGTCTTTTTTTATTTGTTTAGCAAAAAAGAAAAAAAAACCTTGCAGTGATCAAATACCACCAAAAGAAAGCTCTATTTGTGGGGAAAAAATTACATAAATTTGGTTTAGGTACAGTGTTGCATGACCGCGCAATTGTCATTCAAAATTCAACAGCGCTAAAAGCTGAAAATTGGCCTGGGCAGGAAGGGGGTGAAAGTGCCCTGTATTGAAGTGGTTAAAGGTTGACATTGTCACCCTGGCCTAGGTTCCCTGGGAAGAAACCAGAAAAAATAAGCAGATTCAGACATTTTGTTAAATTTAAGAGCCAGAGAAGGTGTTTTAGGGTGCAGTGGACTTCTAATTGCTGTAGAGTTGTATAAGCTCCTTTCAACTATCATGGGCCAGTGCCAAAAAATTTACCCCTTATTAGCCTCAACAATGGACATATATTTTTAACAGAGAAAAAAAACCATATAGCAAAGAAAGTCAGTTAATCATTTAAAGTAAAAGTACATGAGTAACAATCAAACACAAAATAGAAAAAAAAAGTGCTAACATATTAAAGTAGAAGTATGGCCAAAGCTTTTTTTGCTTTTGTTCTGCACTCCTGTGACCCAGATTCAGCAGTCAGCGGGCTAAAGCGGACGTCATAGAGCCAGTCCAGGTTCTGCAAGGATCCTGACAATAATTTCAGGACCTAGATTCCTGATCAGCGTGCTGCTGAGAGCTTGAGCCAACCGCTCCTACCCCTTCACAGTCCAACGCTCCAGGGAGTAATGGAGGGGCAGAGCAGAGAGTGGTGACTGACACTCACTGCTCCGTGCTCAGAGCAGACCTGAGAACAGCTCAACAGGGGAGATTGCTTTACTAACGTCAAATTGTTAGTACAGCAGCTCTGACCAAAGTTTAGAGTTTTTTTTGTTCAACCCGCTGGGTTGAACAAAAAAACCTCAAAGTGTGTACTAGGCTTTATTCAACATTGTCATTGCCAGGGCCACTTTTCTGCACAATATGTTTCTCAATGATAATTGTTCACTTTGTTTAAAGACTGGGTCCCCCATAATCCTATTACGGTATTCTTAGTAGTTTTATGGTGGTACTTTGACGTTAAATACCGGGGTTATGGCTGCAGATAGCTGCCATAACCCTGGATTTTTTTTAAATGGGCGGCGGGAGAGGTGCCCCCCCCCCCAGCTGCTTCCCGGTCGTTTTCCCAGCTTACCAGAGCCGCTGTCCTCTCAGGCAGGAAACCGAGTGGGTACAAGATGGCCCTAACTTCACTGTATGGCCTTGGAGGACCAGAGCGACATCATACGTCGCTTCTTAGCAACGGTTTTAAAGAGCCCATTTTTTTCATCATGATTAAAGCGCTCTGTCCCCGTTAGCCTGCACGCAGAAGCGAACGCATACGCAAGCCGCACCCACATATGTAAACAGTGTTCAAACCACACATGTGGGATGTTGCTGCGATCATTAGAGTGAGAGCAATAATTTGAGACCTAGATCCCCTCTGTTACTCTAAACTGGTAACCAGTAGGAATTTTTGAAATGGTCACCTATAGGGATTTTTAAGTACCAATGTTTGTCGCCATTCCAGGAGCTTGCGCAATTTTGAAGCATGACATGTTGGGTATCTATTTACTCAGCGTAACATTATCTTTCATATTGTAGAAAAAAATTGGGCTAACTTTACTGTTTTCTTATTTTTTTATTAAAAAAAGTGTCTTTTTCCCCAAAAAAATGCGTTTGTAAGACTGCTGCACAAATACGGCGAGATAAAAAATATTGCAATGATCTCCATTTTGTTCTCTATGGTCTCTGCTAAAAAAAAAAATATATAATGTTTGGGGGTTCGAAGTAATTTTGTAGCAAAAAAAAAATGATTTTAACTTGTAAACAACAATTGTCAGAAAAAGGCCAGGTCCCGAAGTGGTTAACTAGACACATACTTTAAGATTCTTTTTTATTTTTATTTTTTCTATTTTTTTTTTTCTATTTTTTTTAAATAAAAGTTAAAAATAAGTAAAATTAGATTATGCAAGCACATGTAAACTGCATTTTAAGAAAACCCAAGGCTTTTTTGTGATGTAGATCAAAAACAGAGATATGTCTGGATGAATGTAAAACCCAAGGCTGTAAACTGTTGTTATCTGATAACATGGCTGTGAATTCCAAAGGCACATCCCCCACCCCGTCTACTTTACTCTATCTCCATTGTTTCAGTATGTAAATGGTACCCTACCTGTAGAAAAAAGAAAAGTCGCGTTACTAAATGGGGGATGGCTGAATTGTGTTATCACCTTTGTAGCAGCAGTGTAGTCCTTTCAAAATGGATTCAGACCTTCCATTTGAAAGACGGCCAAAATCAACCAAAACCTAGGTGCACTTATAACACACTGCTACAGGAGTTAAATGGGAGCTATTATCTTCTTTTTTGAAGGGTTATGGTGGAAAAAATGTTATTAAAAAAAAAATTTGCAGTTACCTTAATAATGTCATCTATAGAGTTATGTAATGTAATCTAATTATATTACATGAATTGTATTTTATGCATATGCTCTAAATATAAGTAAAGTACTTATAGATGGCTTGTGTCTGGCTTGTAGCTTTTGTGTCTATCCAATTTTTAAGTTGCCTGCTAACCGTTTGTGATTGCAAATGAAAGAAGACAGCACACGTGCCAGCTGTTTTTAATATTAATTGTGGCTCCACACCTATGCATGCGTGTTATCATGTGTATTTATGCACTGGTCTACGAAGTGCTCTGTATGTACTGTGCAGTACATTGTCATTAATTCTCCTTGGCACCCCAACTTGCATACAGAGCCAAAAGAGACACATCTGCTTCCCTTCTCTCTGTGTTAAAACCCACATGCTTAGTCTTGCAGTGTGCAAGAAAAAAATGAGCTGGATACATTTTTTGGCTTGTCAATGGACGTTAAGCAAATTAATGGCCATTGTAGCACATGTCCACACATAAAGAAAATACAAACTCCAACACATGGGCAAACACTTGAATAGGTGTGGAAGGGATGAAAGTTGTTGATTGCAGGATTCCATGAGCATTAACCACTCATAACTGGTTGTTCCAAAATGTTCTGTTCACAATATTGAGAACAGATAGAAAATGGGTATTAGGCACTTGTCAAAAGTCATAAAAGCATCCTTCTGTGCTTAAAACAGTTACCTTTTAGTTACAGGACCTGCAGAAAAAATACATAAAGAAAAATGTAAAGGCATAATAAACAAGAAAAGGAAATTCATATATTGAATAATACTACTGCATTATATTTGCAATAGCATCTTTTTAAAGTGTCAATCCAGTGAAAGTGGATACTTCAGTTTGTTGTTGTCTAGAAAGGTAAGTTACCTGCAAATTTCTTTTGGGAACCTATTAGCAAGGTCTCTGTGCTTGAGTTCCTGGATATTTACACCTATTGTGGCTATTGTAAAGCCTCGTACACACGCAACGAATTTCCGCCGACCGGTCGTCCGTCTTTTGTCCAGAGTCGTGTCTGTTGGTTGGAATGTGCTCTAGACTGCAGGCAAATTTTCCCGCACTACTTCAGAAGTGATGTCATGTGTTGGATTGCTTTCTTTGTGTTCTTTCATCTCTGAGCATGCCTAGTCTTGCTCATAAGATTTTTCCCCATCGAAATCTGTACTAATGAGACGAAAATCAGACGTGTTTTGATGGTCGTCAAAAATTTTATAGCCAGGAATTTTTCGGCCAAAAAGTCAGAGTCGGTTGTCGGAAGCACCATACTAACAAGCCGAAAATCGGCAGATCGGTCGTCGGACGAAATTTCCCGGCCGAATTTCTACTCGTGTGTACGGGGCTTAAAACTCCCAAGAACTGGTACTATAGCATGGAGAACTCAAAGTTGGAGAATCCAATAGGCCCTGTTCACACCAAAACGATTTTCTGCTTGAAGCTTGTAACTCTAACTATCTCTAACTAACTAACGCTCAACAAGCCAAATCCCATACATTTCAATAGCCCCTGGTCACATCCGAGCGTTCTGTCGTTTGAAGCAAAATGCCTGTCGATCAAAAAAGTACATGAGCTTTTTTGCAGATTACAGGTGTTTTTGGCCCCATAGACTTCAATAGAAACTCCTAAAAATGTCTAACTGTTTACGAGCATTTTGTTGCTCATTTTCTCCTCAAACAGCAGCTTTTCACCCCTAATTTCCTCTCCTTCTCCTCCCCCTAGTGCTTTCTATTGGCTAAACAAAAACTAAAGCTGTAAAATACTTATAATACGCTTCTCAAACCGTTTAAAAACACTTGTAAAAAGCTGCAAACGTGCTTAAAAAGAAACGCCCGAAAACGCCAGTAAATTGCTACGCTCAGGTGTGAAAGGAGCCTTACTATTAAGCTGGTCATTCAGCCAGCTGAACGGAAAAAAAACGAAGCCGATTTCCCCATCCATACATTCGAGGTGGATGGGGAAATCCTCCCCACTGTGTCTTTGTATTTTAACAGCGACAACTCCCCCGCCGTCAGAATACACTGATCAGCACTGCAACCCATTGGCTGCATGTGCTGACCGAAAGCTGGTTTTCCAGCAGCAGTTTTCGATACAAGCCAGTCTAAGGACAGGCTTCTGTTGAACAGACAGGACTACGTACGAATCAAAATGAAACCAGTTCCTGCTAAATTGGGCAAATTTCAACCCATGTATGGCCTGTGTTTTAAGTGTGTTTGGTGTTTTTTTTTTTTCTTGCCTCTAAACGCTCCTCTGAGTTAGCCTGTGTGTCCATGCACAAGTAGGCGTTTACAGGAGTTTAGAGGCAGGAAAAACCCTATCACTTGCACGTTCAGAAGAGGAGTGTTTGAACAGAAAAAAAAACAAAGTGCTTGAACGATATTCTGGCTAATGGTATAAATGATCGCCAAAATGCTTGATGCACCTAAACGCGTTTGAAAACGTGGCTTTAGGCGCAATTTGTAAGCTTCTTTTTTCCTGCCAGGAGAAAAGGCGTTGAGAAGAACTGGGCCCAGTGTGCATGAGGCTTAAGTGCCGGGTCACACTTGTGCGATGCGGGAAGGCTGCGAATTCGCAGCCTGTTCCCGCATCGCAAACGCACATCTGGCAGTTCACACTGCCATATGCGATACGCAAGGGGTGTCAATGAAATGTTAACGACACCCCCAGTTTGATAGCATATCGCAGTGCGATCTTACAGTTTGCACAGGATCGGATCGCACAAGTGTGCACCACTGTGCGATCCGATCCTGCTGCGGCTGGAAAAAAGGGTCCTGTGCGTGTTTGGTGCGGATACAGTGCGAATTTAGCCATACAAAGTGTATGGCTGAATTTGCATCCGCACCTCTGATCGCATGTAATGAAGGAGCAGTGCGCTCCGAATTACATGCGATCGGCTCACTTGCTATAGTGTGAACCGGCCCTTCGGTGTACATATGCAGTCAGCAACATGATGTTTTGGTGTCGGTGTGCTGCTCCTGATAGTATTGCCACAGAAATCGAGCCCTACCCAGCAGCAGGCACCCTTGTACTCTGGCATCAACTGGCAGGCTACTCTTCTTAATTTTTAGATCAGCCTTGGAAAAACATTCTTTACATGATTTGTATTTATAGTTCAGATTTGCATGTCTCTTAGAAACCATTGTCATTTTCACTTGATTTTTGTTGAGACGTTCATAATTGATTTTAGGCAGATTTCTACTGTTAGTAGAAATTGAAAGCAAGTACCGACCTTACATTTCCAGTGCAGCTGGTAATGTGGCAGGCAGTGTGTGCTCACAAGGGCGTAACTAGAAACTGGTAAGCCCTGGGGGAATTATACACACAACCACTCCCTTGCACTGACTTCTTAAAAGATGTAAACTTCACCAAAGAAAAGCAAGACTAAAGAAATGCTGAAGTGGGCTGATGTAACTGAAGATATATGACAATAAAAAAAGAAAAAAGACATTGAAAGTTATCCATAAATAGCAGTCCGTTACTGTATCTATGACTGATCCATTCACTTCTCACTGTCTGTGAAGTATTGCAATGATTTAAAGTGATTGTAAGGTAAATAAAAATTAAATAAAATAACTAACATGTCTATACTTACCTGCTCTGTGCAATGGAATTGTACAGAGAGTCAGTGAACCTCCTCTTTCCGGGTCCCCTGCCTGCGCTCCTTGCCCCTCCCCTTTGTCCAGTGCCGCTTTGTCCATTGCCGCTCCACTTTTTCCAAAGCCGCTTCCCATGGGGGCACTTGTGCATGCTCGCACCCGAGTCCCGCTGCTGCATCCATTGTCACAGACAGCACACAGACTTGCCCTCCCTCGTCACTGTCTTTGTATTTACAGTATGACAGCACTGGGAGCCAATGGTCCTTGGTGCCCTAGCAAAGCCAGCGAGACCTGAATATGAGGGGAGGGAAGAGCTACAGACTGTCAGAGTCGGGTCACACTAGCGCGACTTGTCAGATGACTTGTCAGCCTGACAAGTCGCGCTCCCTCGCGGTCCATTGACCGCTACAGGACCCGTTCTAATAGAAGCGACACAAGTCGCTCCGACTTAGAAAAAGGGTCCTGTACTACTTTGGGGCGACCTCGGAGCGACTTGCATAGACTTCCATTATGTGAAGTCCCTGCAAGTCGCTCCAAAGTTGTGGTGCATGGTAATGCACAAGTCGCCCCAGAAGTAGTAAGGAGTCGTGTTGCCTCAGTGTGAACCGGCTCTAAGGGAGCCAGAAAACCAGACCACACGAAGATGCAAGTAAAATAAAGCGATTTATTTATGAAACAATAATGATCGCACAGCAAGAGAGAGGAGCAAAATCAAGAACAGCCGGGGTCAAATTCGGAAGCAGGTAGTCATCCAAGCTGGGATTGAGTCCAGGAACATGTAGTCATCCAAGCCAAGATAGAATCCAGAAGCGGGTAGTCTGCCGAAGCCTGGGTCGTTGTCTGATGCGGGGTCATCTGCCGATGCGGAATCCAGAGCCAGGAAGGTCGTCAGCCAAGCCAAGTCATGCACAGAGAAACCACAGAGACCAGAGGACTGCTAGTGATGCACCTTGGAGCACAAACGCAAGGGCAAGGTCTGAAAGCCATCAGGTGATATATATAGTCAGGTGTGCAACATCATGACTGAGCGACGCCCAGGCAGCAGACAAGTGATGATGCAAACAGAGTTTATAAGAGACAGCAGTCTGCACATGTCCAAGATGGCTGCCAACAGGAAGACAAGGTAAGACCTTGACACAGACGTGCACCACGCTGGATCTAATGAGGGCTCAGGTAAGTAAAAGGAGGAGGGGGGGAGGGGATGCTGACACCTAAATATTTTTTACCTTAATGTAAGGAAAGAAATGTTTAGGCTTTATAACCACTTTATAGTATACAGAAAATAAAGTGCAGCGCTAAAGTAGGCACAATAAATAAAATCATAAGATTCATAAATATGCATGAAAAATACACATAAATCAATTAAGAGGAGAAACAAAGTCCATGGGAAAGATAGACCACAGAGTCTTAAATCATTGATCCATGTTACATAGTTAGTGAGGTTGAAAAAAGACATCAGTCCATCCAGTTCAACCTATGATGTGCGTGTGTGTTTGCTTTTAACCGTACATTGTATACCCCTGTATGTTGTGGTCTCTAAGGTGCCCATCCAATAGTCTTTTGAAACTATCAATGCTTCCTGCTGATACGACTGCTTGTGGAAGAGAATTCCACATCCTTACCGCTCTTATAGTAAAGAACCCCTTACGCATTTTAAGGTTAAACCGCCTTTCCTCTAGTTTTAGTGAGTGGCCACGTGTCTTATTGTATTCCCTTTCTCTGAATAGTTTGTTCCTTATGCTAGGGTCGCCAGTACAGTATTTGTACATTGATATCATATCCCCCCTCAATCGTCTCTTCTCCAGAGAGAATAGGTATAGTGCTTGTAGTCTTTCCTCATAGCTGATGTCCTCCATTCCCCTAATTATTTTTGTTGCCCTTCTCTGGACTCTTTCCAATTCCAGCACATCCTTCCTGAGGACCGGTGCCCAGAACTGGACAACATATTCCAGATGTGGCCGGACCAGAGTCTTGTAGAGCGGGAGAATAATCTCTTTATTTCTGGAGTGAATCCCCTTTTTTATACATCCCAGTATTCTGTTGGCTTTGCTTGCAGCGGCTTGGCTTTGCATGCCACTGCCAAGCCTGTTTTTTTTCCAATTATATCTTTATTTCTTTAAATTCAGTTACAAGAATATATGATCAATAACTTTTTACATCTTAATAACCAAAATCATAATATACACAACAACTGTTTCCCATATACGGGACTAATTTCTTCCTATTATTCTGTAACCAAACCCAAATCTCCCATTTTCATTATCTTTTCCCTCCTTCTCCCCTTCCCCAGTCCCCCGGGGTCAAAACAATACACCGAAAAAGAAAAAAAAAAAAAATTAATAATATTGATAATAATAAAAAAGTACAATTTTTTTCTCTTCTTCCCCTCTCCTCCTCCCCTCCCCTCTCCTTCTATTGTTTTTGTTTATCTATTTTCTACAAACTACTAAACTGTTTCTTGTTCTATAAGTTCCGGTTGACCTTCCTCTGATTTGGTATAATTTTTCCATTGTTTCCATTTCTCCTCATATTTATCATTTTGTTGACGCGAGTATAATACTAATTTCTCCAAATTGCTTATCTCATCCACTTTCCTCGCCCACATGTTTATGTTAGGAGGCTCGATATCTCTCCATCTGAGGGATATACATAACTTTGCTGCATTTACTAGATGGGGCATAATCGAGTTCCTATAGTTTTGCACCGGTTTACTAGGGGCGTGTAGCAGGAAGAGGGACGGTTCTTTGGGGAAGTTATCTTTCATAATCTTCTGTGTTATCCTCCAAATCTGTTCCCAAAACCCCTCTAGTTTCGAACATGTCCAGAATATGTGAAACATTGTCCCTTTCTCTGTCCCACATCTCCAACAGCGGTCAGTATTTGATACAGAAATTTTGTTTATTTAACTGGGGTATAATACCATCTGGTAAAGATCTTGTAATTTAGTTCTTGAATTTTAGCGCACATTGAGGTTGAAAATACTGACCGTATTATTTGATTTTCTTGTTCTGTTGAGAATGTGATGCCCATTTCCCTCTCCCATTCCTTCAGAAACGGTAATTTGCGCCTTTCTACTGGTAACATTATCAAGGAGTATAATTTAGATATTGTATGTTCCAGAATCCCCTTCTGGATACATAATTTTTCAAATGGTGAAACAGTTTTATCCTCCTGAGATGGTACCTGCAATGTCCCTAAAAAGTGACGTAATTTAATTGATCTCCAAAAATCGAAACAAAAATCGCCAGAGGCATCTGTTAATTCCTCCATAGTTACCCATCCTGTCTCTGAGACAAAATCTGATATCTGGAATATTCCTTTCTCTGCTCTTGAATTTCTTGTCCTGACATCCTATTTCAAAGTGGGGGTTCCCTAATACTGGATACAGAATAGAATTTTCTCGTATAAGTTTTTCTTGTTGGAATATTTTCACACAAGTTTTTAACGTATTTCCTATGGTTGGGTGGTTCTTAATTACTGCTGGTAAATTCTTATAGCACCATGGGGCTCTTTTCAGTAAAATCTCGCATTGTGCCTGCTCTAAGTTTGGCCAAATCTTATGTTCCCCATGGCGGCACCAGTCTATCACTCTTCCTAAATGAATAGCTTGGTAATATTTTCTCAAGTTCGGAACTGCCAGTCCCCCCTCTCTCTTAAATTTAAAAAGGTATTTTTTTCCTATTCTTGGACGTTTTGATTTCCAGATATAATTCATTATCTTAGTTTCGATATGAGATAAAAAACGAAGTGGGATATGGATAGGGAGTGCCTGGGCCATGTATAGAAATTTTGGTAGGATACTCATTTTGATTATATTACACCTACCTATCCATGATTGCATTCCCCCTTTCCATTTTTGCAATAGTATATTTATTGATTGTAATAGGGGTTTAAAATTTGCGCTAAATAATTGTGATATTTTTGGTGTGATCCGTGTCCCTAGATATTTTAGGGCCTTCTTTGTCCAATTCAACTTAAAATTTACACATAATTGTTGTTGAAGTGCTTCTGATAATTCTAATCCCATTGTTTCGGACTTAGTGAAGTTTATCTTCATGTTTGATTGTATACTATAATTCTCCAATTCACGTAGCAAATTGGGAAGTGATATTTTTGGGTTTGTAATCGTGAATAGGACATCATCCGCAAACGCGGAAATTTTATATTGGGCCTTCCCCACTTTGATCCCTGATATGTCAGAATTTCTGCGTATCTTGCAGAGAAAGGGTTCCAATGACAATACGAACAAAAGTGGTGACAGGGGGCATCCCTGTCTTGTTCCATTTACAATTGAGAATTCTGAAGAGAGGACTCCATTTACCTTCACTCTAGCCGATGGGGTTGAATAACTCTGTCTTATCCACTTTTGCATTTTCTCTCCTAGTCCTATATGGCGCAGGACAGCAAACATATATTCCCACCTAACCCTGTCGAACGCTTTCTCTGCGTCGGTATTGAGTAGGATCGTTGGTATCTTATTCTGGTGTGTTATGTGTATTAAATTCAGTAACTTAGTCGTGTTGTCCCTTGCCTCTCGGGTTGGAACAAAACCAACCTGATCTAGATGGATCAATTTTGTTAGGTATTTCTGTAATCTTACTGCTATAATCTTTGTAAAAATTTTAAAATCGGTGTTCAGTAGCGAAATTGGTCTGTAACTTTTACAGGAGGAGGGGTCTTTCCCTTCTTTGGGGATCACCGTTATATGTGCATGTATGGTTTCTTTGGGAATACTATTCCCTGCACCCCATGTATTGAACATGTCTCTCATAAATTCTTTCAGGTATGGTATTAATTTCTTGTAGTAATGTATAGTAAATCCATCGGGGCCGGGTGCTTTCCCTGTTTTAATATTTTTTATAATTTCCATTATCTCTACTACTGTGATTGGAGAATCTAGGATCTTACTCTCCTCTTCTGACAATTGTGGTATTTGTGAGGATTGTACATAGTCCTCCATCTGCGTCTGTGAGACTTTCGGGGTTTTTAAATTATATAATGTTTCGTAATATTTTTTAAATTCTTGGGTTATCTGTTTGGGGTAACTAAATTTCTGTCCTGCGTCATTTACTATATGTGGTATATATGACGACGATTTTTGATCTCTAAGTTATCTTGCCAATAACCTTCCGCATTTATCACCTGATTCATAGATATTCTTTTTAGTTTTCTGAATTGTTGCTTTAGCCTTATAGGTTAAAAGTTCATTAATTTCCTTTCTTATTCTTAGGAGTTCCTCCTTGCCCTCTGTTGTCGGCGCGTGCTTATGTTTTGCTTCTGCTATATATAGGGATTGGAGTAGATAATTTAATTGTTTATTTCGTTGTTTTTTGATCCTAGACCCGTGTTTGATTAGTATCCCTCGTATGACTGCTTTATGGGTTTCCCATATTATACCTGGGTCTGAATCTTCTGTAATGTTAGTCCGGAAAAAAAATTCAATCTCTGATTCAACCTCTGCCATAGTCTCTTGGTCCTGTAGAAGACTTTCGTTCAGTCTCCAGGTTGTTTCTCTCCTTTCTCTTTTATTTGGTAGCTCATAAGTTATTGTAATTGGGGCGTGGTCGGACCAAGTCACTACCCCCATCTTTATGTCTTTTATAGCATGTAATTGACTATGAGGGATTAAAAAATAATCTAAACGGGAATATTGTTGATGTAAGGGGGAATAAAATGAGTAATCTCTCTCTCCTGGGTGTTTAAGACGCCATGCGTCTATTAATTGACCTTCTTGTAATATTTTGGAGAACTTTTTTTGTACCCTTACGGGGATTGAAGATATTCCCCGTGATGTATCCTCTGCTGGGATCAGGGGAATATTCAAATCTCCTCCTATTATAAGTTGTCCTTCTCTAAACTCATTTAATATGTTCATCACTCTACCAAGGAATCCATCTTGTTTTATATTTGGTACATACAAATTAGCTAATGTAAATACGGTCTCCCGTATCGTCCCTTTTATAAATAAGTAACGACCATTTGGGTCATTCAATATTTGCTTACATTTCCAAGGTAGATTCCTTGATATCAGGATGGACACCCCTTTTGATTTTGCCTCTAAGTTAGTTGCATGGTAAACTATAGGGAAAGAATTATTACCTAGCCTTGGGCATTTATCCTCTCTAAAATGTGTCTCCTGTATCATAGCAATGTCGACCTTTGATCTTTTCAGGTCGTCTATCAGAATTTTCCTTTTTTCCGGCACATTAAGACCTTTTGCATTAATAGATAAAATTTGTATATTTTCCATTTTGAAAAGAGAGAAGAGAAGAGAAAAAAAAAAGAAAAAAAACCCACCCCCCGGGGGCTTAGGGGGAGGGGGGGAAGGTACCTGCTTGGCCCCTTAATTATAAGGGGTCGCTAATGTAGCTTTACGCTGAGTTGCTCTTCCAGTTACTATTGGCTCTTTGAGCAATTTCCTAAATGGGGTTATAGATGGATCAGGCTAGAGAATATCCAGAAAGAAAGATAAAAACACAAATATCTACAAGAGGAACTCTCCCCTCACACTCCCGGGTCCCGACCCAGGTATTTTCCAAAGTCTAATGGCATTTCTTCATACGCCTCCGCTTCCTCCACTGATCCCTCTCCCTCCCCCTCATGTCCCCCATGTCAAGCCATACGGCAAAAAATAGAGGGGAAAAAAAAGAAAAAAGTAAAGGAGAGAGATGGAGCAGGGCATATCCATCACCTCTTCTACTATTTCCCCCCTCCCTTCTTGATACCTTGATCTATCGTCTATTTATCAATTCTTCCTCCAACCCCTACACCTCCCAAAAAAAAAAAAAAAGGGAAAGACCTCCCTTGTCACCGTGTTCTCTCACCCTCTTAAGGGACCTCTTACTTCGGTCCTATTAAACAATTTAGTGTTTTAGTTTTGAAAAAAAAAAAAAAAAAACACACACAAAAAAAAAAAAAAAAAACCCTACAAACCCCCTTCTATTCCTGTGTTCTAACACCCTCTTTAGAACCTCTTAATGCGGTCCTATTAAACCGTTAAGTGTTTAATCTAAATAATTTTGTGTCTTTACGTAAAAAAAATGAAAATAATATCAGTAAATTAAGATACACATTAAATTTTATATTATATTGTTGTTTGTGAATTGTGAATATCCCATTCCCCTTTCTTATCTGCCCATTTACCCGCCATTTACTAGGCAGATATCCACACATTTATTCGTTACCCCGTGAAAGAAAAAAAAAACCCTTCAATAAAACTCAAAAAAAAAAAAAAAAACACAAACCACACTACAGAAAAAAACCAAAACCAAACAACAAAAAAAAAGACAGTCAAATTAAACATCCTAATTCAAGGCCTAAAAAAAAAAAAAAGGCAACCCTCTTTCGGCTTATATAATCACATAAATGTCCACCGTCTATCCGAGGGACTCGAAAATTCCTCACTTTTCTTCTCCTCTTTTCCTTAAAAAAAAAAAAAAAATAGGAAAAAGCAAGGTGGGGGTGGAGGTGGTGTGTATCTGTCTTCAAAAATTAGGGGACAGACCTCCTCATACTGTCCTCTCCTTAAAAAAAAGGAAGAAAGGAAAGGGGGGGGGGGAGGGGATGAAGGAATTTTCTCAAAACAACACAACAAAAAAAAAGAGAAAAGGGTTACCAGAAGGGCAAAGCATCAGTATATTTGTATATGTATATATTTGTTCAACTACCCTCTTCCCCTTCAGAAAAAGGGATTTAGGGGCCCCCTCAAAAAGGGAAAAAAAAAAAAAAAAAAGACCCAAAAAAAGTCCATCCTTTTCATTATTTTATCCAGGTACCTTAGGCGTGGGCCACTTTATTTCCATTCCTCCCCCTTTCCCAAGGCCCCCCACTTGGGTACCTCCTTGTTCTTAGAGGGGTTACAAGCCAGTCCTGTACCTCCACCGGTTCCGTACCAAGAAAATCAAATAGATTACGTAGTTCTTCTGGGGTGCGTAGAACAAAAAAATTACGTTCCTTAAAGAAAGTCACTGCAAAAGGGTACCCCCATCTATACCCGAAACCTAGCTGTTTTGCTCTTTCCAACACTGGCCGTAATAGGGCTCTGCGGTACAAAGTGGCTTTAGAAAGATCCGGAAGTATCTTTATTTTGGCCCCTGCAAATTCAACAGAACCCATGTCCCATGCTTTGCGGAGGATTTCCTCCTTCTGTGTATAATAGTGTAATTTACACACAATATCCCGGGGCCTGTTGGGGTCTTTACTTCTATACCCCGAAGTTCTGTGGGCCCTGTCTATTTCCATGGGGGACATTGGATGGACGGTGGGGGCTAAAAGTTTCTGAAGAATGTCTCTCACCTTCTCATGTGGGTTTTCCCCTTCCTCCTCAGGGACACCTCTCAGTTTCAAATTCCCCCTCCGGCTCCGGTCTTCTAAATCTTCCATCTGCAATTGCATATTAATGGAGGTTTCATATAGCGCTTTTGTGGTTTTACCTAGATCATCCACTTGTTCTTTAACTTCAGTGGTCTTCGCTTCATTTGCGGCAGCTCTGTTTGCTAGATGTAGCATGTCCTTGCGAAGTTCTTGCATGTCTGCCCGATGTGTTTCTTCGATCCGCATGATCAGCGCCTCGATTTCAGCTTTTGTGGGAAGTGCTTTTAATAAATCCTTGATATCAGGGCCCGCCAGGTCTTGTTGTTTAGTGAGGTCTAGTCCGGCTTCCTTCACTATGTTCACCCCCGAGCCTATAGTCTCTTCCGGCAGCTTTTCCCCTCTCTCTGTATGTTGAATTCCTTGTATGCTTAGCTTTGTTTGTGTGCCTACACGTGGCGCCGCCATTTTAATTTCAGAGGTATCAGGCAGTTGATGATAGAAATACTGCTGTATATCTCCAGATCTCCTCTGCGAGTGGCGCCTCTCCACTCGTGAGCGTTCGCTGATTGAGCGGGTCACCGGGCGAGACTTGGCCAGTTTACTTGCTTGCATGCCGCATTGACGATACCTTGTCGGGCCGGTCCGGGAGCGTGGTAAACGGGGAGCTTCACTCAGACATCCTCATCTCACGCCCTCTCCAAGCCACTCCCCCCACTGCCAAGCCTGTTGTCTACCAGTACCCCCAAGTCTTTTTCCATCCTAGACTCACCCAGAGGTTCCCACCCTAGTGAGTAGCTTGCTTTCTGGTTTCTGGCCCCCAAGTGCATTTCTTTACATTTTTCAACATTAAACCTCATCTGCCATGTAGTTGCCCACCCCGTTATTTTGTTCAGGTCCGCTTGTAAGGTTTCCACATCCCGCATAGAAGATATTGGCAAGCTTAGTTTAGTATCATCCGCAAATACTGAGATTGTACTAGATATCCCCTCCTCTAGATCATTTATGAATAAATTAAACAAGATTGGTCCCAGGACAGAACAATGGGGGACCCCACTTTCCACACCCGCCCAATCCGAGTACTCCCCATTAATCATCACCCTCTGGACTCTCCCCTGGAGCCAGTTCTCTATCCAGGTACTCACCTTATGGTCCATACCTACCTGCCTTAGTTTGTACAGTAAGCGTTTGTGGGGAACGGTGTCAAAGGCCTTTGCAAAGTCCAGATACACCATATCCACAGGCTTTCCTTTATCTAGGTGGCAGCTCACTTCATCGTAGAAGGTTAATAGATTGGTTTGGCAAGAACGATTTTTCATAAATCCATGCTGATTACTACTAATAATACAGTTTTCATTACTAAAGTCTTGTATGTGGTCCCTTAACATCCCCTCCAAAATCTTGCAGACTACAGATGTTAGTCTGACCGGCCTATAGTTACCCGGGATACACCTCGGCCCCTTTTTAAATATTGGTACCACGTTGGCTTTTTTCCAATCAGCTGGCACCATACCCATCTGTAAACTATCCTTAAAGATCAAGAATAATGGTCTGGCAATCACCTGGCTGAGCTCTCTAAGAACCCTCGGGTGCAAGCCATCCGGTCCCGGTGATTTATTTATGTTAAGTTTCTCTAGTTTAGTTTTAAGTCTATCTTCTTCCATGGCGGCACTTCCTGAGGTGTGTTGTTTAGTTCGGCCTTACAAGCTAGGTTTGTGTAGCCCCCTGATTCTTTTGTTAAGACTGAAGAGAATAAATTATTTAACACTTCAGCCTTTTCTCTGTCCTCTGTGGCCATATTTCCTTTGTCATCTTTTATGGGGCCAATGTGTTCTGGCCTCGCTTTCTTACTGTTCTTACTGAACTTCTTGGGGTTCTTTTTACTCTCCTCTGCTATATGTCTCTCGTGTTCTATTTTAGCCGTCCTGATTTAGTTTTTACATTTCTTATTACACTCTTTGTAATGCTTAAATTCTGCCAATGACCCCTCAGTCTTGTATTTTTTGAAGGCCTTTTCTTTAGCACTAATATGCATTTTTATGTTGGAGTTTAGCCACCCAGGGTTTAATTTTGCTCTTTTAAATTTATTTCCCTTTGGAATGCACTGGTCAATCCCCTTGTTAAGTATGCTCTTGAAGCACTCCCATTTTTTCCTCCGTGTTCTTTGTTCCCAGGGTTCTATCCCAATTGATATTTTCTAGCAGCGAGCGCAGTTTTGGGAAATTGGCTCTTTTGAAATTCAGCGTCCTTATATTACCCCTCTGCTTCCTATAACTGTAATTAATACTGAAACTTATTGACCTATGGTCACTGTTTCCTAAGTTGCCCCGTATTTCTATATCCATGAGCAGGTCTGTATTGTTGGTAATCAGTAGGTCAAGTACCGCATTGTTTCTCGTCTGTGCATTCACCATCTGACCCATGAAATTATCCTACAAAACATTTAGGAACTGCCTAGCCTTGGCTGAGTGTGCGGTTCCTTCTGCCCAGTCTATATCAGGATAATTAAAGTCCCCTATTATAATGACATTTACCATCCTTGCTGTCAATCCTATCTGTAAAATGAGGCCCGCCTCCCCCTCCTCCCTCTGGTTGGGGGGGCCTATAGCATACGCCCAATATTACCTTCCCCACCGTGCCTTCCCTTTGTGAAGAAAGAAACGCCATTGATGGAAAGGGTGATGAATATTGTAGATAAGGGGTGACCAGCACGTTCCTACTTCACACCCAAAGTGAGTATCAAAGTCTGCTTACCAGAATATATTGACCACTAGACTACAGGTGGTCTAATCAGGCACAGGGAAGTAGGTCTCCCTCAAACCATGTACCCGTACATGGTTTGAGGTTCACCCCTCTGCAGTCCCCCCCCCCCCCCCAGCTCTCTAAGTCCCTTATGTAGCTGAAAACAGAGGTCATGTGATCACTTATATAAAAAAAAAAAGGATTCATATTTTTTTTTCCTGGTGCCTTCATAGCAGTATACATATGGTTGGTTGCTCCACCAACGACCAACCCACAGGACTTCTTTAACTCTATAAAAGAAAGAGCTGCCCCCCTCCCCCCCACGCCATTCTTTTTTCTGTTCTCAAGCCTGCAGGATCACCTGGATCAGCCCTTACCTCATCACCGTGTTGGTGTTACCATTACAGGTTCATGCTCCCCTGTAGTATGGAGCCCTAGGACTTAGGCTTCTAAATGCGCCAATAAGTATAGGAGCATGCTTTTTTTCTGTGGATCTTTTTTAAGGCAGGGGGGCTCACAGGGGTCAGATCTTTCTCTTTCCACTTCCCCTGGGAGGTCCTCTCAATCTTGGGAGCTATCCCAGTTGTGGCTGGATCAGGTTGGACAAGGAGCCGCTTTACAGATATCTCTACACCAGGGGTGTCAAACTCACTTTCATCGTGGGCCGCATCAGCATTATGGTTGCCCTCAAATGGCCTGTTATTATTATTATACAGGATTTATATAGCGCCAACACTTTACAATATGATTATATCTGTAAGATTAGATGTCCAGAGCACCCCACGCCCCCTTACATGAGATGTCAAGAGACCCCCATCAGAAGTCAGGAGTCACCCACCCTTCCTTACATCACAATGCACCCCCTTACATTGTGCTGCTGCCAGGAAGAAGATGTGGGTGGATCTGGGAAGAAGAAAGTTCAGGATCTGGAGGAGAACCAGAGGAGGGCTGGAGTCAGCCTCTAGAGTCTGCTGAATGCTGAGACAAGGGGAGGCAGAGGCAAGGTGGTGTTGCGGCTGCACACAGAGGTGCAGGATCTGTAGGAGGAGTTCTGCCCTCCTCTCTGCTGCAGACTGCTGGGAAGGGGGGAGTGGGGGGGGGGGGGAGACAAGCCTCTCTGAAGCAGCACTGGAGTGCAGGATCAGGCAAAGGCGTTCTGTTCTCTCTACTGCTGACTACTGAGACATAGTGGGGGCAGAGACAAGGGGGGTACCGGAGCTGCAGGAAAGGGGCGAGGGTCACATCAAATGGCCTGGGGGGCTGCTTTCGGCCCACGGGCCTTGTGTTTGACACCTGTGCTCTACACACTTCCTAGACTGTGGCAACACTAAGTATGGGAATACCTGAGAGAATACGCCTCTCCAAGCTCCTCCATGCGGGATCTGTCTCTCGGGCAGACACACATCCAGGCTTATCATTCTCCTTACTATTTGCAGCTGCCTCCCGCACTCCAGTGTTGCAAGGAAAATATCCTCAACACACCACAAGGTAAGTGGCTGCACCGCTCAGGTAAGTTTTTTTTTTTACATTAAAAAAAGAGCATTGGGCGTATTACATGAAACATCAAAATCTCTTTTGTTTCATTACAGCCCGCAACGCCGATCGTCCCGCAGAGACACGCCGGATAGGAGGTCCAGAGGCCACGGCAGTTCAAGACATGCTCAGGAACACTTATCCTCTTCTCGTGCATCTCACAAATACAGCAGATTGCCTCATCACTCCGCCATACAGTTCCACCCGGCCCAGGCACAAAGCATTCTGGGTCTGTGGCAAACAGGGCCTACCAGAAAAACTGCAAAGATGTTTCATGGAGGCTATTGGCGACCGGGAAAAAGACGTGCAGGAATCCATCGATACGATGAAAAGACTGAATAAAAACTCAATTCGAGAATTAAACCTGTCCCAGGAGTTTGGGGTCCCAACCACAAGTGAAAGATCTGTTGAGACTCCAATCCAACAAGCGGATTCAGGCTCCAGTTCTAAGGATAACAGGGACACATCAGAGGAAAGTTCTTCTGTGTTTGATTTCAGATTGGTCAACCCGTTCGTAGTGGCGGTAAAAGATGTGATTCAGTGGGAGGAGACACCTGAACCCCCTGCTAAGTCCAGAAAATACTTTCCCCACCTGAAGAAGAAACCCCTGACTTTTCCGCTTATGGATGAGATAAGGGATGTTGTGATGGATGAGTGGTGGAAGGTGGAGAAGAGACCGATCGTCTTTAATGGTTTCAACAAAATATATCCTCTGCCAGAGTCGAATGTCCAACTATTTGATTCCATGCCATCGGTGGACGCGTCAATCATAAGGCTGGCCAGAAACACAACGCTACCCTTAGAGGATGCAGTCTCTTCCAGGGAGGTCCTAGATTGGAGAATTGAGGTGGATCTAAAGAAGGCCTATCAGGCAGCCGGGGGAGCTTGCACGCCGGCAGTGGCTCTAACCTTGGTATCAAGGGCAGCGTGAGCTTGGACCGATAACATCAAATTGGCCCTCAGACAGGGCATAGATTCTGACCAGCTTACTGTATAAAGGCTCTTGATAAATTTAAGTTGGCATCAGATTTTGTATCTGAGGCGGCCATTGATACCTTGAAATTTTCCTGCCAGAGCCATGTTATATTCAGTCACTACCAGAAGAGCACTTTGGCTGGAACAATAATTGGCGGATCTTTCCTCTAAGGAAACGTGGTGCCGCATACCCTACGGCGGAAAAGCTCTATTTGGCAAGAAGCTGGATACTGCAATTAATAGAATAACAGGGGGCAAGAGTGGCCTGATCAATAAGGATAGGAATAAAAGGAAAACATTTGCAACAAGAGTGGCATTTCAGCAGAAGGCCAGGGACGCCAGAACATATCGCTCAGGAAGAGAATATAAAAGGGGCTGGAAGGGCTCCCAGGCCACCTTTTTTTAAGATGGGAAAGCAGAAGGCTACAACCTCTGCGCACAAAAATCCGAAATCCTTTTGACTTTTTGCCCACCCAAGCCAGGCCAGTGGGTGCCCGTCTCAGGGCATTCACTCAGGTTTAGGTGGAAACCTGTTCGGATCAGTGGGTCACTTCCACAATCCTTCAGGGGCATTTTATGGAGGTTCAAGCACCAACCACCCCGCTCTTCTTTTCTGCCTACCAGGATTCCAAACTCCAAAGAAAAGCGGAAATTTCCCCAGTCTTTTTGGTACGCAAAAAATCTGGAGGATGGAGACCAGTTCTAGACCTGAAGCGGTTGAATAGGTTTATCTGTCTCGAACATTTCAAGATGGAATCCCTCAACACGGTTATCGTAACTGTACAGCCGGAAGAATGGATGGTCTCTATAGACCTCCAAGATGCGTATCTGCATATACCGATCCATCACGACTTCCAGTTATTCCTAAGGTTCAAGATAGGGGAACTTCACCTACAGTTCCAGTGCTTGCCCTTTGGCATATCAACCTTTACAAAAGTGTTGGTGGCAATCCTGGCTCCTCTCCGGGAGAAGGGGATCTGTGTTTTACATTATCTGGATGACATTTTAGTCCTATCTTAAGACAAGGAAGTCCTGAAGATCCATCTACAAGAGGTCATGAGCACACTGATTAAATACGGATGGCTAAAAAATTATGAGAAGAGCCAGCTCATCCCGGCACAGAGGATGATCTATTTAGGAGCACTATTCGACACCCAGAGGAAGACAGTGTCGCTCCCTCCAGAAAAAATCACAAGGAAAGTAAAAAGGGCACTGGCAAGCAAGTCCATGTCAGCATTGGAATGTCTGAGTCTCTTGGGATCGTTTTCTTCGTGCATCCTGATGGTGAATTGAACCCAGTGGCATCTCCGTGGCTTTCAACAGGGGTTTCTATCCCAGTGGAGGAGGAGGTCCCTTTCTCAGAGGATACTGATCACGATATCTATGAAGTCCAGCTTGTGGTGGTGAACGGGCCACCCAATCTTTCAAATCACTGTCATCTTGGCCCCATCTTGTGGATCGCTATTACATCTGACGCAAGTCGGTTGGGTTGGGGCGCTCACTACAAGGATCAGTTGATCCAAGGAAGATGGCAGTTCGACTCAGAGGATGTAGTCTCCAACATCCTAGAGCTGAGGGTGGCCGGGAAGGCTATATCACACTTGGCACCTCTTCTCAAGGGCAGCTCTCTCCTGTTAGGAATGGACGACAGGGCAGCAGTGGGCTACGTCCAGAACCAAGGGGGAACCCACAGCAGATCGTTATCCCTCAAGGTAGCCCTGATTTTAGCATGGGCCGAGAAGAACCTTGTGAACCTCAAATGGTACTCTTAAGGCTGCCTTTCTTGTAGCTGTCATCTCAGGCCATAGGCTTTTGGAAATCCAAGCCTTGGGAGCTCAGGAGCAGTACATTACGTTCTTCCCGGACAGGGTAGCTCTACAACCAATTCATCAGTTCATACCTAAAGTTCCATTTTAATCAGGAATGGGTTCTCCCAGCTTTTGAAGAAGACCCAGCTACGTCGAAATTACATGAACAAGGACTCTACATTGATTCATCGATTTAACACAACCTTTCTGTACAGACCATCCCCTATTTGTTATTCCAAACGGAGGTAGTAATGTCAATATAATATATCAAGGTATATTCCCCGCGCCAAGGAATGAATAAAACCAGTGAATAATATAAGATAAAAAATTATGATATAAAATATAAAAAATAAATTGTCATCATAATAGAAAGATATGGTGATATGTATTTTTTTTTAATTTTAAAGAAATAATTCTAATATAATACATTTAAAAAAAAAAAAAGAAAGATATGGTGAATGATGCAGCAGCAGCTATAGAATAAATTGATACGTAACCGTAATAGTCTTAATAGTAAGACTACCTACAGCGCTTGCTGGGTCTGCCTCTAGTGGTAAAGGTAAATTGTGTTGTGTGAAATTTTTTACCCAGATGTAAACATAATAACGTGTTCAAGTGCAATAAATATCTAACTAAACCAATATATAGCAATACAGTATAAATAACAGTGCAGATTGCAAATACATAAATTAATGCTCAAATAAATTATATAGAACTGTGGTGAGAGCTATAAAGTGCATGTGATAAAAAAAAAAAAATATATAGATATGTAAATCAAGTCCAAATATAGTGACTGTAGGGACCAGTTCAAATAATATAAGTCCTTTGTGCAAGTGTGCTTATCGAGTAAGCTCAAGGTGCAGGTGCTCAATATGGACTTCCAATATCCTTTGTGACAACGATCTTTCCACCATGGTGTGGGTAAATTGAATGACTTACCAGATACAGTGGGTCCTATATGCCTTATAGCATTAGGACCATTTATGCTTTATTGGCCCCCCGGGCCAGGAAGGGTTCCCCCTTAGCTCTCCGGTCGGGTAGTGGGATGGTAAGGATTCCTCCTCTCCTATCACCTCTCACAGGGTATGGGCCAAAGTATATAGGAAAATGGAAAATGCTTCAGATGGTGTAGTATAGTATGAAAAATATTTATTCCCAATCCGGGGGTAAAATTGCATAAAAGCGTTTAAAAAATATGCCAAGCTTGGCATTTGTTTTAAACGCTTCACACAACTTCACACAACTTCACACAACTCATTTTACCTTTACCACTAGAGGCACACCCAGCAAGCGCTGTAGGTAGTCTTACTATTAAGAGTGACGGTTATAAATTGAGGTAGTGTCAAGGTCTTACCTTGCCCTCCTGTTGGCAGCTATCTTGGACATGTGCAGACTGCTGCCTCTTATAGACTCTGATTGCATCATCACTTCCTGCTGCCTGGGCATCGCACATTGATGATGCTGCACACCTGACTATATCTATCATCTGTTGGGTTGTAATCCTTGCCCTTGTGTTTGTGCTCCAAGGTGCATCTCTGCTAGCAGTCTTCTGTTCGCTGTGTTCCTCCGTGTATGACCTGGCTTGGCTGACGACTCTCCTGGCTCTCCCCTTGGCATCAGCTGAAGACCTGGCATTGGCAGACGACCCGGCATCGGTAGGCTACCACTTCTGAACCCGACCTCGGCTTGGATGACTACCCGCTCCTGGACTTGACCCCAGCTTGTTCCGGCTCTCTCTTCCTCACTCTTGCTGTGCGATTATTGTTGTTTTCTCCAATAAACTGCTTTACTTTACCTGCATCCCCATGTGGTCTGGTTTTCTGGCACCCTGACAGTACATAAGGGCCATGAATCCTGACGATGCATGTGTTCCTACGCTTCCCATGCTGGTTACCAGGTTTGATCAACAAGATCACCTTTTGGGTCAGTTCACTCAGGCGTTGCAGATGTTGCTTGCACGCATAGCACTCCTTGCTCCTGGTGCTGCTAGGCCAGCGGTTCCTCCTGTTTTTGCACCCGCTGCTGCTCCTGTTGCCACTCCTGCTCCTGCAGCTGCAGCTGGAGTCGCTGTTACCAGAGGGATAACTGGTGCAGCCCCTCTCCCGCAGCGCTATGGAGGTGAACCGAGTCAGTATCATGGCTTCCTAAACCAAGTGGGCATTTATTTTGAGATGGTTCCTCGGGGGTTTCCCTCTGACGGGTCCAAGGTGGGCTTTCTAATCTCATTGCTCTTGGACAAGGCCTTGGCCTGGGCAAATCCCTTATGGGAGAACAATAATCCTGGGATACTCATGTAGCGGACTGTCATTCTTTAATAATGCAGATTTACCCCCCCTGGTTTCTTCAGGCTGTGTGTGTGGACCTTTAAGACTGCTTTCAGCAGAGGTCAGCCTCCCACAGGAAATAGAAGAACAGGATTGTGTGAAATGTAGTTCTGAACTGTGAGCAGACTGTTGTTTGGATTGCAGAAAAAAACACATTCCCATGATGCAATGGGGGGGGGGGAGGATCAGAGCAGAGCTAGACACTTGCCTACTTCACAGCGTCGGTCTCTTTGCTTCCTGCACTCAGCGAGGACAGATCAGCCTGGGAGGTGTGCTGAGACACAATCTGTGTTTGAGGCCTAATGCATGAGGCTTCAGCAGCGCGGATGCTGGTGATCGCACAGTGGCGGATGTTACAGCAGAGTAACCGGCCAGGTGTGGAGGATTGCTGAACAAGGACACTGATGGATTGGGTGAGAGATATCTGATTACAGCACACACTGTCATTGACAGAAACAGAGCAAGGAAAGGCCTGTGACACAGTTTAGCTTGGACAGAGAGCTCCATTGACATATACCGGTTGCCATAGGATTCTGTTGTGCTGAGTTGGTGCGTGGAAAACCAGAAGGCCTCACTTCATACACTCAACTTTCCCTGATTGTACATCTATTTGACTGAGTCTAAAAACCCACATTCCTTCCTAATTTGGATTTCAATTATTTTTTTTGCCTTTACCGTGGATTACAAATATCATTCCTTGAATGATTAAGGATCTCTTTGCCGGCAAAGACTACCAAGGCCTTGCTCAACAAGGAGACTCACCCATTCCACAGGAAAAGGGGGCCCCCTATAGGTGACAGAGTGCACTCTTTCAGATTGTATTGCAAATGTGGTAATAGAGCAGCTGAGCTAGTTTAGGCTAAATACATTATCCTTTAATAACTTTAAGATATTTGTTGTACTAGCATTGTCACTCTCACATTATTGGAGGAGCAGTATTCCATTGAAATAGCAATTCATATACTATTTCTCATTCAAACTTTTAATATACCTACATTTGTTTATTTCCAGAAATTCTGTAATCCTGAGTCTTGAGTTATTTTCTGACTCTTGGGTTTTAGGACTCAGGCTTTCCATTTGGTTCTCTTTATCTTTAATTCCTGTTGTGTTGATTTGTAACTGCTACACTTTAATTGTCCAGTAAACTGTTAAACTGGTGCTTCATTGTGTCTAAGTGTATTCTTAAAGGCGCATACACCCAGAAAATCACCAGATGTGCCAGAGGGGTGGAGCTTGACCTTGGAGGTTGAAAGGCGGAGCAAGGGACCCGTTTTACTTCAGCGGCTCCTGAGGGGGTAGCACTACACTCGATTACCCAAGTTTTGTTGCCTCCTTTCGTAGGGTATTTGTTGTGCCTGCTCGCTCTGCCTCTGCTGCTAAGCTGCTCCTGTCCATTGAACAGGGTATACGAACCGTTGCCTGCCGAGTATGGCATCGAATTTCGTACCCTGGCAGCAAAGGTGGACTAGAATAATCAGGCTCCAGTGGCTGTCTTCCCTCATGGTCTCTCCGTTGAAGGACGAGATGACAGCCAAGGATTTCCCTGATGAGCTTGAGGCTCTTATTTCTTTCCTGATTTTGATCGATACCAGGCTCAGGGAGAGACCATTGTTTAAGGAGCGCCTGCGGTGGCCCCCTACCAGATTGGCTCCTACGTTTTCTTTCCCACCCATTCCTCCCTCACCTCCCACGCCTCCTGGGTATGGTGCGTCTGGCTATGAACCCATGCAGCTGAGGTTCACTCGCCTTTCCAAGGCTGAGCGGGCCTTTAGAAGGAGGGAGGGCGGTGCCTGTATTGTGGCCTTGGTGGGCATTTCCTGAAATCTTGTCCTACCCGTCTGGGAAATGCTCGCACCTAAGGTCCTGTCAGGGGCAGATCTTAGGTTAAAAAATTTCCTCGTCCCCAGTTTCCCATAAAGATAAACCGCTCATCACAGTTGTCCTCTCCTGGGCAGTGGGTTTGTGGTTACTTAGGGGTTGGTAGACTCCGGTGCTGGCGGTTACTTTATTGACAGTACATTTGCTGCTGCTAATTCCATACCCTTGCAGCCCCATGTTTCTCCACTGGTTATTGAATCGATTGATGGCAGATCCCTGAAACCAGCACAGGTTACCCACAAGATATGGCGATAGGGGCTGTTCACAGGGAGTCAACCTGTTTCCAGGTTATATCGTCCCCACACTAGTCCATTGTTTTGTGTTACCCTTGGCTTCAGAAACACAATCCGACCTTTGATTGTCGGTCGGTCGAAATCCTCTCTTGGTCTCCATAGTGTGGTGCTGTTTGTATCCATGGGCCTGTTAAGGTACTTTGTATCTCCTCAGATTCAGTGTTGCCTACTGAATATCATGAGTATCAAGATGTATTCGACAAGGTGCTCACTGGTACTCTTCCTCGTCATCATCCGTACAATTGTGCCTTAGACTTGCAACCTGGTGCCATTCCCCCCTCGTGGCAGGGTTTATCTTCTCTCAGTTGTGAAGATTAAGGCCATGGAGGAATGCTTTGCAGATGTGCTTGCACGGGGGCACATTCGCAAGTCCACTTCTCCAGTGGATGCCGTTTTTTTTTCATAAAGAAAAAGGGGGGTGAGTTGAGGCCTTGCATTGATTATATTATAGGGGCTTCAATCGCATCATGGTCAAGAATGCATACCCGATTCCATTGATTACTGAATTGTTCGACCGCCTGAAGGGAGCAACGGTCTTTACCAAGCTTGACCTAAGGGCCGCGTATAACCTTGTAAGGATCAAGGAGGGCAATGAGTGGAAGACTGCGTTTAATACCAGAACCAGTCATTACGAATCTCTGGTGATGCCCTTTGGCTTTTGTAATGTGCTTGCTGTCTTCCAGGAGTTCATCAATGATGTCTTTCGCGATATGTTGCAGTAATTCGTTGGTAGACTATTTGGCCGACATCTTGATTTACTCGGACTCCATTGAATCACACTACCTGGTTGTCAGACAGGTACTGCAACGGTTACGTGAGAATGGGCTTTTCTGTAAGCTTGAGCAATGTGAATTCCACCTGTCACAGGTTGCCTTCTTGGGCTACATCATTTCAGGTGAGGGGTTCTCCATGGACCCTCAGAAGGTTTCGGCTGTTCTACAATGGCCTCACCACAGCAGTCTCCGTTCCATTCTGCGTTTCCTTGGGTTTGCCAACTACTATCTGAAATTTATCAGGAACTTTTCTTCTTTGGCTAAACCTATCTCAGATCAGACCAAGAATGGCAGCGATTCCCACAATTGGACGCCTGCTCCCATCCAAGCTTTCGAGGACCTCAAGTCTGCTTTCACTTCGGTTCCCATTCGGTCTCATCCCAATCTTGGTTTGCCCTTTGTCCTAGAGGGGGATGCGACGGAGACGGTAGTAGGGAGCGTCAAGCACCTGATGGACCCTTACTTCCTTGTGAGTTCTACTCCAAGAAGCTGTCTCCAGCTGAATGCAATTACAAGATTTGGGACAGAGAGCTCTTGGCCATTATCCTGACTCTCAAAGAATGAAGACACTTGCTCTGAGGTTGTATGGTTCCAGTTCTCATTCTCACCGATCATAAGAATCTGACGCATCTCTCGGAGGCCAAGAGGCTCACACCCCGTCAGGCCAGATGGGCCTTATTCTTGTCTCATTTTAACTATGTGGTCTCCTATTTGCCCGGCTCCAAGAATGTTAAAGCTGATGCCTTGTCTCTGCAGTTTTCTCAGTTGTCCAGGGAGGTCTCGGTGCCGACACCGGTCATACCTTGAGATCATATCCTGGGTGCCATCCGCACCAACTTAACCCTTCCTCTTGGGGAACAGATCTTGGCTGCCCAACCTGATGCTCCAACAGAGAGAGCTGCTGGCATATGTTTTGCTTCAGACTGTTGCGCACATACCACAATTCCAAGACTGCTGGTCATCCTGGTAGGAACCAGATGTCCTGGGCTATTTACTGTCAGTTCTGGTGGCTATCTCTCCGCACTGATGTTGCTGCGCATGTGGCTGCTTGTTTGGTCTGTGCCCAGAACAAATCTACTTGGCACCTTCCCTTGGGCCTACTGCATCCCATTCCCAATGGGGAGGGTCCCTGGTCTCACCTGGCCATGGATTTTATTATGGAACTTCCCGCGGTTACACGGTTATCCTCATAGTTGTTAACCGGTTCTCCAAAATGTGCCACTGTGTTCCGTTTAAGTGGCTGCCTACCACTCAGGAGCTTGCCTCTGTGTTTGCCAGTGAGGTCTTCTGTTTACACGGGTTGCCTGAGGAGATTGTCTCAGGCCGTGGGAGCCAGTTTTGTCTCTAGGTTCTGGTGTGCCTTTTGCTCCCAGTTGGGTATTAGACTCTCCTTCTCCTCGGCCTACCATTCGCAGTCCAATGGTGCTGCTGAGCGTTCCAAGCAAGCTCTGGAGCAATTTCTCCACTGCTATATCTCTGACCATCAGGACAATTTGGTGGATCTGCTACTCTGGTGGAGTTTGCCAGAAACTCTGCCATCAACTTGTCTTCTGGAATGTCTCCATTCATGGCCATCTATGGGTTCCAACTCACTGTGTTGCCCGAGTTGTTATCGCCACAGGACATCCCGGCTGTGGAGGATCATCTTTGCGCCCTCCGTTCCTCTTGGGTGCAGATTTGAGAGTCTTTACCGGTCTCTGCACAGCGTCAGAAGCTCCAGGCAGACCGGAGACATTTATCTGCTTCTTCGTACCAGGTCGGGGAGAGGGTGTGGTTGTCGACCCGTAATCTCAACCTCAGGGTGCCCACTCCAAAACTGTCACCCCGTTTTGTTGGACCTTTTCGCATCTTCCGTAAGGTGAACCTGGTGGCCTATGCCCTTGATCTTCCCCCTGGCATGCATATCTGTAATGTCTTTCACATGTTACTTTTGAAGCCACTGGTTTGCAATCGCTATACTTCTTTACTTCCCCGCCCTCGTCCCATTCCTGTGGAGTAGGATGAGGAGTATGAGGTTAGCAGCATCTTGGATTCTCGTCTGTTCTGAGGTCAGGTTCAATACCTGGCGCACTGGAAGGGTTATTGTCCTGAGGAGCGCTCCTGGGTTTCCTCCACTGATGCTCGTGCTCCCGCCCTTCTCCATGTTTTTCATGCTCGCTTTCCTCAGAAACCGTTTTTTGCTCTTCGGAGGAGGGGCCATTGAGGGGAGGGTACTGTCAAGGTCTTACCTTGCCCTCCTGTTGGCAGCCATCTTGAACATGTGCAGACTGCTGCCTCTTATAGACTCTGATTCAAAAGGCTTATCGGACTATGAAGGGTTAATGGTGTTCTCATGCTGTATATTCTTCTCTATTTCTCATGTAGCTATCCTTGATTCATAGTCATAACATCTTGTTGTTCAGATATGTCTGACTCTGCAGAAATAGTTTCATATGAGAATATAAGTCTGTTATGGGAATACTCTAATTTGGGTAGTATGCCAAAAAGTATCATGTGATCGTGAGTCATACTGAAGCCAAGCCCCTTATTGCGAAATAATTTTTTCTGTTGTTCTTACTGTATATACGTATGTAAATAAAGTGGATGACGCTATCAAACATACAAACACTCACCCAGTGCTCTGGCCATTTGTGAGATTACTGCTAGTCAGAATGAAACTACTATAAATGTTATAACCTATTAAAATATCAAGCTGCTTCTGTAATAACAAACACAAGCAAAGAAAGTGTTATTGACAAAAAGGCAATCCCAAACATAATTGTCCAATCACACTCAGCAGTGCTGTGTCCAGGGCAGCCATCAGGGGGGGACAGCCCATACACATGTAGGGGGCCCAGGCATTCTGAGGGGCCCAGCCACCCAGGCCCCAACCAACAAGTGTCACGGAACCATGAACCAGACGTACAACAACAGATAAGTGAAAATAAGACAGCTTTATTGAAAAACAAGCTATAAAGCAAAAGTCCAAACGGATGGCGAAACCGATGCAGAGTCTTTGCGAAGCCAGGGGTCAGGAACCGGCAGGGTAGTCAGACGAAGCCAGGATCAGGAACCAACAGGGTAGTCAGACGAAGCAAGGATCAGGAACCAACAGGGTAGTCAGACGAAGCCAGGAACAGGAACCAACAGGGTAGTCAGACGAAGCCAGGAACAGGAACCAGTAGTAGCAGCAGTCTTAGTAGCATGTGAACACAGGAGGACCAAGCAGGGAACTGAAGCCACAGACCTCCTATATATATGAGCTAGGCATCCAGCTCCTCCCAGTGGGAAGGAGGAGCCGCAGGGTGGGAGGCTACAAGAACCCCAGAAACCAAGATGGCCGCCAGCACATGTCAAACGAAGGAGAACAGCAAGAAGGTAAGACCATGACAGTACCTCCCCCTCAAGGGCCCCTCCTCCGCGGAGTAAAGAACGGTTTCAGAGGGAAGCGTGCGTGGAAGGCTCGGAGCAAGGCAGGAGCATGGACATCTGCGGAGGGAACCCAGGAACGCTCCTCTGGACCATAACCACGCCAATGAACCAAAAACTGCACCCGACCGCGGACCAGGCGTGAGTCCAGGATATTGCTCACCTCATACTCCTCACGATTGCCCACTCGGACCGGACGAGGCCGAGGAACCGAGGAAGTGAAACGATTACACACCAGAGGCTTCAACAGGGAGACATGAAACATGTTGGAGATCCGCATGCCAGGAGGAAGCACAAGGGCATAGGCTACCGGGTTTACCCTGCGAAGCACTCGGAAGGGACCAACAAAGCGAGGCGCCAGCTTGGGAGTGGGCACTCGAAGGTTGAGGTTGCGGGTGGACAACCATACACGGTCTCCGGCCTGGTAGGAAGGAGCAGGCGCTCGTCTGCGATCAGCCTGAAGTCTCTGGCGCTGCGCAGAGACCTCAAGGGACTTCTGGATCTGTACCCAAGAAGCACGTAGGACGGAAAGGTGATCCTCCACAGCCGGAATATCCTGGGGAGAGAATACCTCCGGTAACACGGCAGGTTGGAACCCATAGTTGGCCATGAAGGGAGACGTCCCAGAGGAAGAGTTCACCGCCGTGTTCCTGGCAAACTCAGCCCAAGGCAGGAGGTCAACCCAATTGTCTTGGTGATCGGAGACATAGCAACGAAGGAATTGCTCCAAGGCCTGATTGGATCGTTCTGCGGCCCCATTGGACTGAGGGTGGTAGGCCGAGGAGAAGGAGAGATGAATCCCCAACTGGGAGCAAAAGGCGCGCCAGAACCTGGACACAAACTGACTCCCCCGATCCGACACAATCTCCTTGGGCAAACCGTGCAACCGGAAGACCTCCCTGGCAAAAATCGTGGCCAACTCCTGAGCAGAGGGTAACTTCTTGAGAGGAACACAGTGACACATTTTGGAAAACCGATCCACAATCATGAGAATGACCGTATGGCCTCGGGATGCAGGGAGGTCCACAATGAAATCCATCCCCAGGTGTGACCATGGGCGCTCCCCGGTGGCTAAGGGTTGCAGAAGGCCCAACGGAAGGTGCCGAGGGGACTTACTCTGAGCACAAACGGAGCATGCCGCTACATATGCGGCGATGTCGGAACGTAGGGAAGGCCACCAGAACAGACGTGAAACAGCCCAGGACAGCTGATTCTTTCCAGGATGCCCTGCGGTCTTGGAGTTATGGTAGGTTCGCAACAACCGAGTGCGCAACTCCTCAGGCACAAAACATCTGCCGTTGGGTCTCCCAGAGGGAGCACCAGATTGAGCCGCCAAAATCTGCTCACCCAGGGGAGAGGTCAGGCTGGTGCGAATGGCAGCCAGGATCTGATTCGGAGGTATGACCGAAGTCGGAATCGACTCCTCCCTGGACAGGTCGGAGTACTGCCGTGATAAGGCATCAGCCCTGATGTTCTTGGAACCGGGTAGGTAGGAGACCACGTAATTAAAACGTGACAAGAACAGAGCCCATCTGGCCTGACGTGGTGTCAATCTAAATCAGGAAAGAAATAAGAGACTCGAGCTCCACTGGTAGGTCCTTAGCTGCAACCTCATCCTTCAAGGCATCCGAGAGACCATGAGAGAAAGCAGCGACCAGAGCCTCATTATTCCAGCCCACCTCTGCTGCCAGGGTACGAAACTCAATGGCGTATTCAGCTACGGATCGTGAACCCTGTCTGATGGACATAAGGAGCTTCGCAGCAGAGGCAGCACGAGCCGGCACATCGAATACCTTCCGAAGAGAAGCAACAAAACCGGAAAACTCGGCAACCACCGGATTGTTGTTCTCCCATAAAGGGCTGGCCCAGGCCAAGGCCTTGTCCGAGAGCAGCGAGATCAAGAAGCCCACCTTTGATCTCTCAGTAGGAAAGGCATGTGGCAGCAACTCGAAATAAATGCCCACCTGGTTAAGGAAACCTCGGCACTGAGTTGGCTCTCCCCCAAAGCGCTGTGGAAGGGGGGCAGAACCGGACATACCCCGAAACACCGCGGGCGCAACAACAGGTGTCGGGGTAGACTCTGGCGCAACAACCGGAGCGGCAGTAGGAGCGGACCCAGGAGCGACAACCGACCCATCAGCAACGGGAGCGAAATGAACCGTGCGTTCAAGCAGGGTTTGCAACGCCACGGCGAACTGACCCAACAGGTGATCCTGCTGATCAAGTCTGGCAACCAGCGTGGGTAGTGAGGATGGCCCTGTACCGTCAGAATTCGTGGCCTGTGGTACCGTGCGTTCAAGCAGGGTTTGCAACGCCACGGCGAACCGACCCAACAGGTGATCCTGCTGATCAAGTCTGGCAACCAGCGTGGGTAGCGAGGATGGCCCTGTACCGTCAGAATTCATGGCTTGGTCCTAATGTCACGGAACCATGAACCAGACGTACAACAACAGATAAGTGAAAATAAGACAGCTTTATTGAAAAACAAGCTATAAAGCAAAAGTCCAAACGGATGGCGAAACCGATGCAGAGTCTTTGCGAAGCCAGGGGTCAGGAACCGGCAGGGTAGTCAGACGAAGCCAGGATCAGGAACCAACAGGGTAGTCAGACGAAGCAAGGATCAGGAACCAACAGGGTAGTCAGACGAAGCCAGGAACAGGAACCAACAGGGTAGTCAGACGAAGCCAGGAACAGGAACCAGTAGTAGCAGCAGTCTTAGTAGCATGTGAACACAGGAGGACCAAGCAGGGAACTGAAGCCACAGACCTCCTATATATATGAGCTAGGCATCCAGCTCCTCCCAGTGGGAAGGAGGAGCCGCAGGGTGGGAGGCTACAAGAACCCCAGAAACCAAGATGGCCGCCAGCACATGTCAAACGAAGGAGAACAGCAAGAAGGTAAGACCATGACAACAAGACAGAGTTGTTGCTGCTGTAGTAACTAGCAATTGCTAAAGCATGGAGGATGCAGAGTAAGCCGATGCAGCTGAAGGGATGCCTCTTTGCTGAAAATGTGAGGCTGTCTTCTTTACTGGATTGGGATGTGTCTTTGTTGAATATATGAGGCCATCACTTTACTGGATTGCGATGTCTCTTTGCTAAATATATGAGGCTGTCTCTTTGTTGGATTAAGATATCTCTTTGCTGTATATATGAGGCTGTCTCTTTACTGGATTGGAATGTCTCTTTGCTGAATATATGGGGATGTCTCTTTGATGGATTGGATTCATTTTCATTCATTAAGTTGTAAAAGTGTTAAAATAGAAGTGGGTGCACTGAAGGACTCGGTCGGATGGCCAGTGGGCAGATTCAGTGGGACGGCCAGAGGGCGGGCCCCGCAAAATGTTGATGGTCAGGCTCAGAAGGGCCCAGGCCTAAAGCTGTGTAAGGGGCCCCAAAATGTCTGATGGCTGCCCTGGCTGTGTCCCTAGACACAATAGACCTACTTCCCCCGGTGGGGTCCGATGATACAAAAGTGCACTATGTCTGTGTGTGTTCCCGAAAATTTGTAGGGAGTCCATCTAGCCATCCGGTTCAAACTTCCCTAACAGGCTAGTGGTCTTCTGGTTCCTAATGCAATCAATGTTCACTTGACGCAAGGATAGCCTCTTCTTGGGCAGCTCTAGCACAGGTGTCCCTGGAAATGATTTGTCGTGCGGCAAGTTGGTCGTCATTTAACACCTTCATGGCCCATTATAGCCTGGACCCAGCCGCACTGACTTCCGGTGATTTTTGGAAAAAAAACAAAATACATTTTTTGCAGCAACCCTCCCTATGAGCGAGCTATTTACCATATGTATGCGGCCATGGAGGCAACAAGAAAATGGAAAATTGAATACTTACCTTTCTGTAATTTTCCTTTCCTGGTGCCTATCCATGGCAGCATACCCCCCCCTTTCCGTAATCTACATTTTTGAGACTAGTTACAAGAATGGTGTGGGGGAGCAGCTCTTTCTTTTATAGTGTTAAAGGGGTCCTGTGGGTTGGTAGTGGGTGAAGCAACCAACCTTATGTATGCTGCCATTGATAGACACCAGGAAAGGAAAATTACGGAAAGGTAAGTATTCAATTTTCTGTTATATTCACTTGCTGACCGCAATACGTATATACAGGTGCATCTCATAAAATTAGAATATCATCAAAAAGTTAATTATTTTAGTAATTCAATTCAAAAAGTGAAACTCATATATTTTGGCGGTGTATTTTTTTTTTAGCATTGATCACTAAATTGGTGTCACTGGTCCCTAAAAAGTGTAATTTAGTGTTAGATTTGTCTGCTGCAATGTTACAGTCCCACTAAAAATCGCTGATTACCGCCATTACTAGTATAAAAAATAAAAATTCCATAATTCTATCCCATAGTTTGTAGACACTATAACTTTTGCACAAACCAATTCATGTACGCTTATTGGGATTTATTTTACCAAAAACATGTATTCAGAATACATATTTGCCCAAATTGATAAATAAATTTGAATTTTTATATTTTTTTATTGGATATGTTTTATAGCATAAAGTTAAAGAAAAAATATATATTTTTTTCAAATCTGTGGGGAAAAAAAGGACACATTTTATTTAGGTACTTAGTCGCACAACCGCGCAATTGTCAGTTAAAGCAGTGCCATATCCCAAAGATTTTAAAAAGATATATTTCAGGGATTGGGCTTAGATTTACTTTATAAGATGGCTAAGCATTAAGAAAATATAAGATGAAAATGGTCTGATGTGATCATTTTTGCAATACTGGACAACAATCTAATGTCTACAAGACACTCACAGTCAGCAGTTTTTTGAAAATGAGGAATCTGACAGGTTAGACAGGTTTTTCCAATCACTATTGTCATTTTCCTGTTAAACAAGTACCAGAGGTGTTATAAAGGTCACCTCCCTCTCCCCTCCTGAGGATTGCTTGAGGGTATTCGGACTGTGCCTGTATTCTAATCTCATTTTTTCTATAGGCAGTTAGGATGGCCATATACAGTAAATGTGCATTCTAAATTTTAGATTTAAGAATGTTTGCTAAATTTCATCATTAGTGGAGTCAAATCGATTTTAATTTTCGATGACAGTGATCAGAAAATAGTTTGTATGTGGTTTTCATTCAGGAAATTACATTCATTTTAAAATCTTTTGCTAAAAGCAAACAACATTTTGACATGCTTTGAAATGATATTCGTCAAGCCATTGAATGTACTGAGAATTTTTGTACAAATGTTTGTTTGTGAATCTACTAGTGCATGTCCATTATGGATGGGCTGAACGTTCGAGCCACAAATGTGGTGCTCGGCGGGAAGTTTGTGCATTTTCAGTGCATTAAGTTCTGCACCTGACCTGTATGCTTCGGCCAATCACAGCACAATGTCCTGTCAAAGCCATGATTTGCCAAAGGCAGGGTGCCTTTAGCCAATCGTGGCTCAGGGGCTAAGTCCATGCCCCACCCTATATAAGGCTGCTTACAAAAGATCTGTGTGTAGTGTGTTAGTGGAGGTTAGGAGTGGAGATTAGACAGGTAGTTAGTGGATAGTGCTTTCATATTTAATGCAGGCAGTGCAGTGTAGTGTAGGGCTGATTCTTGTATAACACAGTGTAATGCAGTCAGTTTAGTGTAGTACTGTGCTCATTCTTGTGTGTTGGGCAGATTCATTTTGTATTACACAGTGTACTGCAGTGCAGTGTAGTATAGGGCTGATTCTTGTGTAACACAGTGTAGTGGGGCCACTGAAGTGTTGGTGTATACAACACATCTGTGTCACCCCACTGATCCCATTTCTTTTTTTTTTTTTTTCATTTATATTTTTTTTTTCTTTAATTTTTTTTTGTCTTTGCAGCATTAAGTTTTGTTGTTGCAATATTAGTACTCCCCCTTCTGTGTCACAGGTGCTATTAGTTCTGCATCAGCAGTGGGCTTTTTCTTGTGGCGCAGCAGTACTCATTTTAATTAGGGCATAATCGATGTACCCCCTTTTGTGTCGTAGGTGCTATTCCTTCTGCATCAGCAGTGGTTTTTTTTGTGGCACAGCAACACTATTTGTATTTAGGGCATAATTGCTGTCCCCCCCTTTTGTGTAGCAGGTGCTATTCCTTCTGCGTCAGCAGTGTTTTTTTTTTTTGTGGTGCAGCAGCACAGATTGTATTTAGGGCATAATTGCTGTCCCCCCCTTTTGTGTAGCAGGTGCTATTCCTTCTGTGTCAGCAGTGGTTTATTTTTTGTGGCACAGCAGCACTAATTGTATTTAGGGCATAATTGCTGTCCCCCCTTTTGTGTCCCAGGTGCTAATCCTTCTGCGTCAGCAGTGGGTTTTTTTGTGGCACAGCAGCACTAATTTTATTTAGGGCATAATTGTTGTCCTCCCTTTTGTGTCGCAGGTGCTATTCCTTCTGCATCAGCAGGGGTTTTCTAACCCCCCCCCCCCAAAAGGTAAAAAACAATAATAAAACGGTTTATAGTGCACCAAGCACAAATGTATTGCACCCAAGCATTATATTTCTATCCCACATTCTATAATAAAAAGTTATAAAAACCCCTCCAAAAACTCCCATCATGTCTGAAAGGCCACCGAGAGGCAGATGCTCACAAGCCACTAAAAGAGTGCAAGCAGCCTCTGTGTCCACAATGAAAAGTGGTGGTCGCGGACATGGTACATCCTCTGCAGGCAGGGCACGCTTGTCCTTCTTTCCAGTGCTGGCCGTGTTATTGAGCCACAACATGCAGAAGAGTTGGTGGAGTGGATAACTAAGCCATCCTCTTCCTCATCTTTCTCTGTCACTCATACTGTCAACTCATACTAGTTTGCCTTCCACTACAGCTGCCAAAGTGGCCTATTCCACAGGCTCCTTGTCCACAGCTACTCTTTCCATAGCCTCACCATCGCGCATGAAGGAGTCACCTGAATTATTTGATCATAGTGTCAGTTACATGATGCTGGAGGATGCGCAGCAATTTGAATGCTCCAATGTTGGTTCCCAGGTTGAGGAAGGGAATAACGTGAGCCTAGAGAGAGGGTGTGACAATTTTGGACAAGAAACTAGCAGTCATGTTCCAAAAGTTCCAACATACTGCCAAGTTTGCTCCAGTGACGAGGAGGGAGAAGATGATGAGGTCATTGACTGTACTTGGGTGCCTGAGAGAATAGAGGAGGAAAGTGAAGAGGAGGAGGTGGCACAACTCCAACCAGGCAGGATGTCCTCCAGGGGCCGGCTTAAGGACAGCCAGCCTATTGCATCACACCACAGAGCTCCACAGGTGCAGGGCGCTGCTAACTCCCTGTCAACTTCCAAAAATTCATTGGTTTGGGCTTTTTTCAACACATGTGCAGCAGACCGCAGCGTTGCGGTTTGCAATTTCTGTCTGAAGCGGATTAAGCGTGGCCAGAGCACTAGCCGCTTGGGCACCACATGCTTGACAAGACATATGATGACCTGCCATGCAGTTCGTTGGCAAGAGCACCTGAAAGACCCACATCATATAAAATGCAGACTTCTCCTTGCTCCTCATCTGGGATCTCTACCCCAACTATACCTCAAGTCCTCTCAAAAACCTGCACTGAGAGGGATGATGGTATAGCAATGGGTGACACAGGTACTTGCATCCAATCTTCTAGCAGTACACCACTTGTTGATTTGACTAGCAGGCACATTTCCCTACCCCAGTTGCTGAACTGTAAAAAAAAAAAAATACTGCCCCAGCTATCCACATGCTCAGCCTCATAGGGGAACACGAGTGAGAGCACTGGGAGCCATCGCACTATGGGGGTGTTTCTTGGATTTGTTGGTTTTACTGCAATCGTCCCCATTGAAGCACCTTAATGGACAGCAACTTTTCAGAATAGTGGATTTTTAAAAGGACACTTAGGACAACTGTATGAACTGTATACCTTTGGGAAATATAAATAATCTATGATAGAGGATACCCCATAACAAGGGTTTTGCTGTATATTCCTTTATATATTTCACTTTATTTGTTTTTTGCACATTATCCATTTGCACCTAAGTTATCTGGCACATATTCACTTTTCAATATTGCACTTGCACTTTTACAGTGTGGACAGTACCATTATTGATTTTACATGAGTTATATGCATAAATACACTGTATATGTACTGAAAAAAAAATTTAAGCATTATTTGTACATGCACCATTTGCACAACATTTATTTATTTTTTATTTATTTATGTATATGAATTTATCACTGCACAGGGTTCCTTTTTCAGGTATAAGATTATACACTATTTTCTGATACTTGTATGTATTTATTATATTCAAGCAGCGCCAACACCCACTTTTATCTAGTACACTTCATTCCAGCTCTGTACCATCATGTGAAAGGCAATGTTGTGGCCTCGTTGGACAGAGCGGTCAGCAGGAAGGTTCACATTACTGCTGACTCATGGTCCAGTAGGCATGGTCAGGGACGTTACATTTCCTTCACGGCTCACTGGGTAACTCTGCTGGCAGCTGGGAAGGATGCAGGACAGGGTTCAGTGCTGGAGCTTGTTCCGCCACCATGGCTCCAAAACATTGGTGGTGATTCTGCCACATCTGTCTGCTCCACCCCCTCCTCTTATTCTTCCTCTTTGGCCTCTTCTGCTAAATTGTCCTCTGAACCAGCAGTGCTCCCTAAGCGTTTAAGGGGCTACGCAAGCAGTCAGGCTAAAAGATGTCATGCAGTGCTTCAGTTGGTCTGTCTAGGGGACAGGAGCCACACCGAGCCAGAGATTCTGTCAGCTCCGCATGCGCAGGCTCAGAGGTGGTTGACGCCATGGCAGCTTGAGCCAGGAATGGTTGTATGCGATAATGGCACCAACCATCTCTCCGCCCTCTGAAAAGGGACACTTGACACATGTTCCATGCTTGGCACATGTCCTGAATTTGGTGGTGCAGCGTTTCTTGAACAGGTACCCAGATAACAAGATCTTCTGAGGCAGGCCAGAAAAGTCTGTTGCCATTTCCGGCCGTCCTACAATACCAGTGCTTGGCTGGCTGACATTCAACAGGAATTCAACCTGCCCACCAACCGCCTCATTTGTGACATGTCCACCAGGTGGACTCAACATTAACAATGCTGCAGTGGCTGCACACACAGCAGAGGGCCATCAATGAGTACCTGTGTAAATATGGCACAAGGACAGGCTCAGGGGAGCTTGGCTTCTTTTTGCCACGCCAGTAGATGCTGATAAAGGATACATGCATTGTCCTGTCACCATTTGAGAATGCCACAAGGATGGTGAGCCACAACGATGCATGCATCAGTGACACTGTCCCTCTAGTCTTCCTGCTGGAGCTCACACTTTGTGGAATCATGGACAGGGCATTTGAGGCAGTACAGCGGGAAGAAGATGAGGGCTCCCTTTCTTCACAAGGCCCTTCTTTAGGCAGATAAAATTCCTGCAGGGCCACAAAACACAAAGGAGGAAGAGGAGGAGGAGGATTCTGGCAGGATGGATTTAGAGGATAACACACAGCAGTCTTCAAGGGATGGATTTCATTCCCCAGAAACCCCCTGAGTTGTACGTGGCTGTCAGGAACGCTCCACCATTCCCCTATGGGCACTAAAGTGCGCAGGTGCAAACTTTTTCTTTGCCCATTCAATGGCAAACATGCGTTCGCCAATGCGCATGCGTGTGCGCGATGGCCGTGACTCGCGGCTGTTTGCCCATACACGCAGGCGTATGCGCAGGCAATGGCTTTTCACGTTTTGGCTCCCAAATTACCTATTTAAGGGTGGCCTGTACACTTACACTTTGCTGTCTTGTCTGCAGCTCCTCCCATTTTCCCAAACCTGAAACCTGCTGTATTCTGCTTGATTTCTCTTTGACCTCCCGGCTTGTCCCTCACCTCGCTTGTCTGCTGCCCTTCCTAACCTTGGCTCGTCCTGTAACCATTCTCCTGTCTCACTCTTGTCTGTTTATCTGCCATCAGATTTGGACCTGTTCACCTCCTGGTGGGACAACCCCGAGGGCCGCGACCTGTTGCTATACAGGATGCAAAATCCATCCTCACCATCAGAGGCTCTGGTGAAGACTGGTTGGCACTTAGATTCCGCACCTTGGGTTAGCCTGTGTCTACTTCCAAGGTGACTTGTCTGTGTTCCATCCTCTGGTGACAGTGAGGCTACCCTCTGCATGTCAGGCTTGCCGCCAGAGTCCTGACAGTGGCTGGGGAGAGGTTGCTTCTGACAATGTCATCCTTAGTGACCCAGAGGACTCTGAATCTTATGCCTCCTCAAACTTACGCTGCATGGGCTCCTTGATGCTGCAAAGCCGGCGAAATGACCCAAGGATTTGTGGTATCAAGGAGAGGGTTCATTACTGGTTGGCAAACCTACTTGATCCACGTTAAAAGGGTAAAGTTGTAGAGCTTATCCTGCCTCCGCAGAGGGAGCAGAAGATGAAATATCTTGAGGATGCCTTGAAGAAAAATTTGTGTAACACCTTTCCGGACACTGGGAGGTTACCATTTCCTGGGCAACGTGTTTCTGAGGCTTTGTTCGGTCAAAGGAGGAGCGGTGGAGAAGGTGGCCGGCTGACCGATGCCTTTAAACAATTCTTTAGTCTTCAGTGCCCAGGGCTGGTAGGTTTAAACAACCATCGGCAGCGTCTGTGACATATGATGCAGGATTATCTAGGGGGAAGAGCAAATTTGGAGACCTCTCCAACTGAGCATCCACTGGGTTACTGTGTCTTGAAGATGGACCACTGGGCAGAACTTGATCAATATGCAATCAAGCTACTGGCCTGTCATGCTTTCAGTGTGCTTTTCAAACATTCAGTGCTGCTGGAGGTTTTGTGATGAATAAAATTGTGTGTCTTTCCACAGTCTCCATTGACCCTCTGACAATTTATAAAAATGAATCAGCCCTGGATCAACAGCAGCTATCAAGCCCCTGATGCTGATGCAACTGATTGAATTTGCTAGGGATCTGGGATCCCTTGAAGACTGCCTATGCTGCCTATCCTATTCCTGAATCTTAATTATGCTAGCTTCCAACAATGTTTTTGGTTTACAGCACCACCAACACCCAAGGCCCAATTTTTCTGCACCTGTATCACAGGTGCTGGTAATTTCAATGTTTGTTTCTAATTTTTAACAGCAGGGCCGTTCCTGCGCCCAGCAAGAGTAACTGTGAGGGGTTACAGTGTTCAGGCACCACCAACACCCAAGGCCCAATTTTCTGCACGTGTATGACAAGTACATGTCATTTCAACGTTTGTGTCTAAATTTTAACAGCAGGGCCCGTTCCTGCACCCAGCAAGAGTAACTGTGAGGGGTTACTGAGTTCAGGCACCACTAGGAATGGGTGAAAGGTTTGGGCCGAGCATAAGTTTGGCCTAAACATCGCCCATTTAGGTACTTGCCTAATACCTGAACTTTCTCGGCACTTAGCAGGATGTTCGCCCGCTGAGCGCACAATCAATAGGTTCTTAAGGCTTCCCTGCTGAAAGCTGAACTTAAAAAAATAATTGTAGAAAGAAAATGTAAATTAAAAAACATTGGGGTAAAAACAGCTTGGAGGACCCAGTCCTCTGAATCCCCCCCCCAGCCCTGCAGGCTATAATCTTGCATATTACAATGTTGTAAATATGCACCCATCGAGGGTACTGGCTAGGCCTTTTTGCCCCTTTCTAATTCATAGAGGCAGTACTGTAACTTCCATCAATGAAAAATGCTCTACAAATAGAGTTGGACCTCTCATTCATCCTCCTGTCATCCATTCATAGAGTGCTTTTCATGGATGGAAGCTATAGTACAAATTCTATGAATGTAGGAGGGTGTGGAAATGGCAAGCATAGTCAGCACAATTGAAAATTTCATATGACAGATCCCTCAGCCTGTTTTAGCCCCTGCACCATCCTAAGATTACAGCTGCGGAGGTGGGGGGATCAGAGGACTAAAGAGTTCAACTAAAGCTGGCCAAAAGATAGATAGATTGAATGTTAGCCAGTTCAGCAGGGACCGGCCGAGATTCAATCCATCTATGGGCAGGCTGGTTGCACTGAAATCGATCCATTGACTGATCCATAGTTTGATATTTTTGCATGTAATCACTGCCAGCGGCTTTAGCATCCACTAGTGATCACTATGTTCTGCCAGGAGGGTGGGCTCCCCACGCACCCCTCCACTGACCGTGGTTGCCAGAAAGAAAAATGCATCATCTATGGCTTGCTTAAATCTGCAGCCAGCAGCACAAGGGGCACTTATTGATTGTAAGTACCATCCCTAGTGCTGATTTTATTTTTTTCAAAGTCTTGATTAAACTTAAAGTGATTGTAAAGTCCCTTTTTATTTTAGTTAAAAATAACAAACATTTTATACTTACCTGCCCTGTGCAGTGGTTTTGCACAGAGTAGCCCAGATCCTCCTCTTCTCAGGTCCCTCTTCAGTGCTCCTTGCCCCTCCATCCTGTTGAGTGCCCCCACAGCAAGCAGCTTGATATGGGGGCACCTGAGCCGAGCCACAGCTCCCTGTATCCATTCAGACATGGAGCCGCAGCCCGCCCCCTTTCTCTCCTCATTGGCTGACTGATTTTGACAGCAGCGGGAGCCAATGGTCTCAGCCAATGAGAAGGGGAGTCCTGGGCAGCTGAAACAATCCTACAACATTGCTGGATCTAGATGGGCCTCAGGTAAGTGTAAGGGGGGCTGAGGGGGGCTGCTGCACACAGAAGGCTTTTTATCTTAATGCATAAAGATTAAAAACCTTCTGCTTTTACAACCACTTTAGGCTTGCCATAGATTAATCAGAATTTAGATGGTTAAAAAGGGACCGGCCAAGTTTCAATCAGTGTCTGATTGAAATTGAGCAAGTTGGAAAATGTTTCCCAATCAGTGGCTGCAGCCACTGGTCAGTGTATTTTGTAAGCATCAGGAGCCGCTACTAGACTACAATGTCCCTGCGGGGGGCATTCCTCCATCCATCTCCTAAAGGAATCTGCCATGTATAGCCAGCTATAGGTTGTATTATCTAATGGGGCCATTGAATACATAAGCTATTTTCTGGAAAAGGTAAACTTAGCATTACGAGGGTTACTGATGTATTATCACAAAAATACAGAGCTGCTATTTTTAAAATAGTGGAAGGAAGATGAAATAACATATATACCTGCTTTGCTAGTAAATTTCTGGCAGTGAGAGCAATCTGCTAGCAGCAGAGATGTATAGTAACGAAGTAGAACTACTTAAGTACTGTACTTAAGTACCGAAATGCGGTATCTGTACTTTCCTAGAGTAGAATTTTTTTCTCCTACTTCTACTTTTACTTCACTACATTTTTTCGATGATTTCGATACTTCTACTCAAGTATTTTTTTTTTGTGCTGCATAGTTACTCGTTACTTTTAAAAAAATTACCACTGCCAGAACAGTAGATGGCAGGTTGCATAAAGCTCAAAAAAATGTGTATAATGTCATTTGTAAATCAGCGCATACGAAAATAAAGGCTGTGTATAATAAAAGCTGCTATACCAAATCTTTCCAATAAAAAGAAAATATGAAACAAACAAATAAATGGTGCTACAGCGCTTAAAGTGCATCAAGAAACTACTAACAAACACAGGTTAATCATTTGAATAAATCATTTGAAATAATAAAAACAATATGATGTTCATACTTTTGACTTCTTTCTTTAACACAGTACTTGTACTTCTACTTTCAGTACTTGAGTAGAATTTTTTTTTCAAAACTACTGGTACTTTTTACTTTTAGTACTTAAGTAGCAATTTTTTTGAAAAAACTACTTGCAATACTTAAGTAAAAAAAATGTTGAATACTTTAGTACTTCTACTTAAGTAACTTTTTCTGCGAGCACTTCCACTTCTACTCAAGTAATTTTTTGATCGAGCACTTGTACTTTTACTCAAGTAGAAATTTCGAGTACTTTATACAAGTCTGGCTAGCAGAGATGAGGTTAAGTAGAACAGGCCCTTCTGGCAAGGAAATGGTGAATGAAGCCAGTGACAGACATCCTCTGCTGAGTCTTCAGTTTATGCGACTGTCAAAGAAATATATACACAGATTTTACTAAGTACCATTTCCTTCCCCCACAGCTTTAGTATTCATGTGACCCGCAAACGTTTAATTTACAAGTCTTTTAAACAGTCACTACAGGACCACCAGGATTGGTGGTAAATATTACAGACCACTGAAAATCTGCTTGCACGTTGTTTGTTTGCTTCAAGGATTTGCAGAGCTGTTTCTGGGGAAAAAAGCCAAAAATACTGAAAAAAAAAAAATAACAAATGAAATAACAGAAACTGAACACGTTGGCCTCTATATATCCTGCCTGGAGATGTAAAATAAAACAGAATGCACCAACATTTGTTTCTGGGTTTGAAAATATTTATCAGCGAAGCCTCCATGTAGACAGATAGATGGCAGACACCCAGACAGAGGTCCTTGGGCCTCCAGGGATATTGCTGGACTTGTGTGGGAGCTTTCCAAATGCAGATGTGCTGCAGAGAAGAAGCAATCATGGACAGAACTTAGGAATTTAATTTTTTTTTTTTTGCATACCACATATTTTTGTGGAAATGAATGCATGATTTTACATTTCGACCATAGATGCATTTTCAGAACTACCTGCACCTAAATCAGACAAGTAATTGCACCACTGTTGGTAACATTACTGACATAGGTAATAAATTCAGGTAGTTCTTACGAACGCCTCCTTAAGCACTTTAATACTGGTCACTCTTACCCCATTCCTGCCCAGGTCAGTTCTTAGCTTTCAGCGTTGTCGCTCTTTGAATTACATTAGTGCAGTCATGCAACACTGTACCCATATTAAATTGTTTGCATTCTTTTTTCACACAAATAGAGCTTTCTATTGGTGATATTTAAATCACAGCTGGTTTTATTTTTTTCTACTTAAAAGAAAAAAGACAGAAAATATTGCTGCGATTCTGTTATAACATTTTGCAAATAAATCATTTTTCTTCATAAATTTAGGCCAAAATGTATACTGCTACATTTCTTTTATGAAAATGACCAAAATCGGTTTTATATTTTTTAGTCTGTAGGAAGTCCACAAACTATGGTAAATATATCTGAAGATCAAAAGGACAGTACAAATATCCCCCAAATGACCCCATTTGGAATGTAGACAATCCAAGGTATTTAGTAAGTTTTTTTTTTTTTCTCACAACTTTTTGGAAAATAAAAAAATTAAAAAAAGAATAATTTTTTTCACAATTTTTAAACATTTTTTATATACTGTCACCAATGCAGTACAGCATTGTCATATAACTGGTGTGGCGGTGATCAGGGACACTGACTGGTGACAGTATGTAAAAAACAAAAACAAAAATTTTATATTTTTTTTCTTTTTTTACTACAATTTTTTTTTTTGCTATTTTTTTTATACAGTTACTAGAGCAATACAGTGTTACCATAGTAATACTGTACTACTCTGGGGAGGTGATCGAGACTTTTTTTGTCTACACACTGTATAAGCAACCATTTTTTTTCTGATTGAAAACTATCCGTGTTTACAGTTGTGATTGGCCACAGCTAATCACATGGTACAGATTGGCTGTGATTGGCCCTGTCCGTACCATGTGATCACTGTGATCAATCACAGAGATCAACACAATAATACACAATGAACACAATAATACACAATGAATGGCATTAATCAAAGCCATTCATGGTGTACAATTATGTGATCTGCTGTAAATGGTTACAGAGATCACATGGTACCGACAGCAGGCTGGTACACTGATCTATCATCTGATGTGTCCAGTGGACACATAGGGTGACAGATCGTGCTAGAGCATGGCCCCTGGGTCATGCATGAGGTGAAATTTTGGGAGGACATCACATGACGCTTTATTAGTTGGCCACGCTTATTTTTATACTCCCTCCTATCCTTCGCCAATACCTGCTCTGCAACATTCTACTCTTAATTTACCATTTATCTAAGGTTTTCCACCATTTATGTAAGGTTCTTCACAATAACACTGGATCCAGAAAGAGATTACAAGATTATCCCTGCTTCTTTTTCAAACCTGCTGTGCATTGGCTGGTGGAAAAAGTCAGGTGAAGCTAGAATATCCCTGCAGCCATCCAGCGCTACACTGATTCATCAGCACAACAATGTCAGCTGCAGAGGAATTCTATTAAGTGGGGTACACACTAGTAGAAAATCTGCTGAAAATTCCCGTCCGAGGTAAAATCGTCCGATTTTCGGCTAGTTTGTACACAACTTTCAGGAGCCGATGCAGACGCCGACATTTTCAACGAAAAAAAAACGGAGGGACAAACACCAAAATTTTTATTGTCCGTCCCCAGACGACCAATTTTCGTTTAATGTGTATGCAGTACGTCCGCGAAAAATCAGATAGGAAAGACCGCGCATGATCTGAAGTCGCTGCTGACCTGGAAGTCTAGGAACAAATGTACAAAAATAAATAAAAATTGGACGAGAAATTTTGTGAACATTATGCACTGTCAACTAAAAACGGTTATGACCGCTGAGCATGAGAGAGAAAAATCGGAGGATATTTCATCCGATTTCCGTCAAGTGTGTACGGGCCCAGAATGCAGTGTCTACAGGGAGGGAAGAGGCTCTGCTGATAAGCCTTTCTCATGCATAGACGCAAACCAGCTGCGGCGCTACTCCGAGCTGTTCCCTGTAAACTTGAATGTAAGTGGCTACATTTTTTATTAAACCGTGGAATATACATACTACACCATGAGCTTCCTGTCAGGTCACCTGTGGCCAGGTGACGACTGCACCCTGTTGGAGGCAGGGGTGCAGCGCAAGGTAGTGAACCCGATAGAAGACTGCTGTGGATGGACCGGAACGTGAGCCCAAGATTCCCCAGGACGCGGAGTCTAAGACCCAGCAGGTGTTCACCAGAGCCTCTAGTGGTGAGGATGGACTTGGCTGCAGCTGGGCCCAGGTCGCGGCCCCTGGGGTCCCCCGGGTCACGCTCCGTAGGGAGAAAAGGGAAGCAGCCACTCAGGACACACAGAATGGTGATGGGTAAGCCGAGGTCGGGGTAACAGGCAGACGAGGGTAACCAAGGGACAGGCCAAAGGTCAGGGTAACAGGCAAACAGGAATAGTAAGAGACAAGCCAAAGTCGGTATACAGAAAAGTAGATCAAGCACACGGCAAAGAGAAAACAAACACTGTTGAACAGCAAAGCAGACCTGCAGTGCACTGGTTAATATAGACTTCCTGTGATGACCTGGGCGGGGCAGGAACAGGAAGTAGAGGTGATAAAAAGGAACCAGAAATGAAGTCTGACCTCTAATACAGACATGAAGGGACAGGTAAGCTTGCCAACACTATTGGAAGTCCATGACACTTCCTCTGTTTTCTTATGGCTTAATGGAATTATCGTATATGGCTTGAGTGGAGTATTTAGTGGAATCCATACCAACCCTCCTCACACAGTGGAAAAACTCCTGGGCACTTAAAGAGAGCGGGGAGATGAGAGTCTGGCCAAATACCGGGATTTTCTTGAAGCTACCACTTACCTATGGTAGACCCCAGAAAGAGATTACAAGATTATCCCTGCTTCTTTTTCAAACCTGCTGTGCATTGGCTGGTGGAAAAAGTCAGGTGAAGCTAGAATATCCCTGCAGCCATCCAGCGCTACACTGATTCATCAGCACAACAATGTCAGCTGCAGAGGAATTCTATTAAGTGGGGTACACACTAGTAGAAAATCTGCTGAAATTTCCCGTCCGAGGTAAAATCGTCCGATTTTCGGCTAGTTTGTACACAACTTTCAGCAGCCGATGCAGACGCCGACATTTTCAACGAAAAAAAAACGGAGGGACAAACACCAAAATTTTTATTGTCCGTCCCCAGACGACCAATTTTCGTTTAATGTGTATGCAGTACGTCCGCGAAAAATCAGATAGGAAAGACCGCGCATGATCTGAAGTCGCTGCCGACCTGGAAGTCTAGGAACAAATGTACAAAAATAAATAAAAATTGGACGAGAAATTTTGTGAACATTATGCACTGTCAACTAAAAACGGTTATGACCGCTGAGCATGAGAGAGAAAAATCGGAGGATATTTCATCCGATTTCCGTCAAGTGTGTACGGGCCCAGAATGCAGTGTCTACAGGGAGGGAAGAGGCTCTGCTGATAAGCCTTTCTCATGCATAGACGCAAACCAGCTGCGGCGCTACTCCGAGCTGTTCCCTGTAAACTTGAATGTAAGTGGCTACATTTTTTATTAAACCGTGGAATATACATACTACACCATGAGCTTCCTGTCAGGTCACCTGTGGCCAGGTGACGACTGCACCCTGTTGGAGGCAGGGGTGCAGCGCAAGGTAGTGAACCCGATAGCAGACTGCTGCGGATGGACCGGAACGTTAGCCCAAGATTCCCCAGGACGCGGAGTCTAAGACCCAGCAGGTGTTCACCAGAGCCTCTAGTGGTGAGGATGGACTTGGCTGCAGCTGGGCCCAGGTCGCGGCCCCTGGGGTCCCCCGGGTCACGCTCCGTAGGGAGAAAAGGGAAGCAGCCACTCAGGACACACAGAATGGTGATGGGTAAGCCGAGGTCGGGGTAACAGACAGACGAGGGTAACCAAGGGACAGGCCAAAGGTCAGGGTAACAGGCAAACAGGAATAGTAAGAGACAAGCCAAAGTCGGTACACAGAAAAGTAGATCAAGCACACGGCAAAGAGAAAACAAACACTGTTGAACAGCAAAGCAGACCTGCAGTGCACTGGTTAATATAGACTTCCTGTGATGACCTGGGCGGGGCAGGAACAGGAAGTAGAGGTGATAAAAAGGAACCAGAAATGCAGTCTGACCTCTAATACAGACATGAAGGGACAGGTAAGCTTGCCAACACTATTGGAAGTCCATGACACTTCCTCTGTTTTCTTATGGCTTAATGGAATTATCGTATATGGCTTGAGTGGAGTATTTAGTGGAATCCATACCAACCCTCCTCACACAGTGGAAAAACTCCTGGGCACTTAAAGAGAGCGGGGAGATGAGAGTCTGGCCAAATACCGGGATTTTCTTGAAGCTACCACTTACCTATGGTAGACCCCAAGGGGTCATCTGGTAAGTGAGTGGGACATCTGGTGATGGATTCCTTTTTCCTCATTTGCATGAAGGATGCATCTTTGCTGAACACTAAGCACTCCAATCACTTTAATTTGTTTGCTGCACATTTTGCACTTGCACTTTCAAAATATATGGACTATAATTTGTATTTATATATTTATTTATAGTTGCACAGTCACTTTATGGCTAATCACCTGGGGTAACCCAATAATTATTATCATTTAATTGTGATTTGTGGTTTCTATATGTATTGAATTGCACAGATAATATTGAGCGCTGTCCCCCTTTTGTTTCACTTTCTCATGCAGAATAAACTGGATCTGTGGAAGTTTTGTACACCACAAAAAATGCAGCACCTGTAATTGACACCCCCAGTAGCCCATGTCCATGACATCCAGTGGTTCTTTTGGAAGGCTGGGCATCCATAGACAGTAAGAGGGCCTGCTGAGTTGGCTTAAAAAGAAAATTCAGGGACACACATTGGGAAGCAGAGGGGGAGAAAAGCAGTACATTTAGCAACAAAGCACCAGAAGCAAACGAGACAGAAACAGGTGAGGCTGAAACAACTGAAAGGCAGATTTATGCTTTTAGGCCTCAATCAGACAGGTGAATAAGGGCAGATAAGCTGCTTTGTTCAGAGCGGGCTAAATGCTTCCTTGGGAGGCAGCAGCGCTCTGTGCTATGGCCACATACAAACTGGCTTATTAGCTACGGCTAGTTTGTGTTCAGCCAGAAACACCATCCCTGGACTGTTTGCATCCAGGGCCAGTCAGAGGCTATATCTGAATCAATCAGATGAGTGGTTACATGCAAAGAGTGGCGACAGCCATTCATTTGTACAGGTAGTTGCGCCACTATTGTTTGCACACACTGTGTACATGCAGCTGCTTCTCCACCAGCAAGAATCCCTTAGAAGCCACAGATGTCCTCCTGTGTGAATTAGGCCTTACATGTACTAAGGTGTAGTAATGAGCTGAACACCCCCTTGGTTTGGTTCGCACCAGAAGACCGTGAACAGGGGAAATGTTCGTTAGAACATGCAAACTACATTGAAGTCTATATGACTCGAACATGAAAAATCAAAAGTCCTCATTTTAAAGGCTGCCCTGGGGGACATGTACCAATGCAAATTTCTTTTTTCAAAAAACAATTGTTTTTACAGGAGTAGTGATTTTAATAATGCTTGAAGTGAAACAATAAAAATGAAAAATTCCTTTAAATACCATGCTTGGGGGGTCCCCTTAATGTGCCTGTAAAGTGGCGCATTTGTGCGATGTATGTAGCCTGCCGCATTAAAACTTTTTCGCGGCTGTAATGTATTTTCGGCTCCCGGCAATACAGATAAAAAACATGAAAAAAATGGCGAGGGGTCCCCCCCCCCCTACGCCAAAATTGAAAAAATAAAATGGCGTGGGGTCCCCCCCACAATCCATACCAGACCCTTATTTGAGCAAGCAGCCTGGCTGGACAGGATAAGGGGGGGTGACGAGCGAGCGCCCCCCTCCCTGAACCATATCAGGCCACTTGCCCTCAACATGGGGTGGGTGCTTTGGGGTGCCTCTTCCCAAAAACCCTGGGCTGTGGTTTTGGGGGTCTGCGGGTGGGGGGCTTATCGGAATCTGGAACCCCCCCGCCCCCTATGCTAATGGATATCGGGTACATCGTACCCCTACCCATTCACCAAAAAAGTGTACAAAAAAAATAAAGACAAAAGCCAGTTTTTGACAAGTCCTTTATTAAAAAAAAAAAAAAAATAGTGTCCCCCCGATGTAAACCCATCGTCAATCACGTCGCCTACCACCGCACCCAAAAAATAGAAAAAAAAAAAAAAAAGAAGCTCCTGTCTCTTTAGATGCCTCCCGCGTAATGAGCTGTTCACTGGGTGGTGTCCCCGCCCCTTTTCTATAAAAGAGCTGTCACAGCTCTAGCAGTTCATTATGCCAGAGGTGTCTGAAGAGGCGGAAGCGTTTTTTTTTTTTCTATTTTTCGGGTGTGGCGGGCGACGTGTTTGACAATCCTCCAGATTCCGATAAGCCCCCCACCCACAGACCCCCAAAACCACAGCCCAGGGTTGTCGGGAAGAGGCCCTTTTCCCCATCAACATGGGGACAAGATGCTTTGGGGGGCATCCCAAAGCACCCTCCCCATGTTGAGGGCAAGTGGCCTGGTATGGTTCTGGAGGGGAGGCTGCTTGTTCGGATAAAGGTCTGGTATGGATTTTGGGGGGGACCCCACACCGGTTTTTCTTTTTTTTTCAATTTTGGCGTGGGGTTTTTCATGTTTTATATCTGTATTGCCGGGAGTGGAACAATACATTACAGCCACGAGCAAGTTTAAATTTCACAAGAATCAGCCCTACACTACACTGCACTGCTTGATACAGTGCCTTGCGAAAGTATTCGGCCCCCTTGAACTTTTCAACCTTTTGCCACATTTCAGGCTTCAAACATAAAGATGTAAAACTGTAATAGTTTGTGAAGAATCAACAACAAGTGGGACACAATCATGAAGTGGAACAAAATTTATTGGATATTTCAAACTTTTTTACCAAATAAAAAACTGAAAAATTGGGCGTGCAAAATTATTCAGCTCCCTTAAGTTAATACTTTGTAGCGCCACCTTTTGCTGCGATTACCGCTGTAAGTCGCTTGGGGTATGTCTCTATCAGTTTTGCACATCGAGAGACTGAAATTTTTGCCCATTCCTCCTTGCAAAACAGCTCAAGCTCAGTGAGGTTGGATAGAGAGCGTTTGTGAACAGCAGTTTTCAGTTCTTTCCACAGATTTTCGATTGGATTCAGGTCTGGACTTTGACTTGGCCATTCTAACACCTGGATATGTTTATTTGTGAACCATTCCATTGTAGATTTTGCTTTATGTTTTGGATCATTGTCTTGTTGGAAGACAAACTCCGTCCCAGTCTCAGGTCTTTTGCAGACTCCATAAGGTTTTCTTCCAGAATGGTCCTGTATTTGGCTCCATCCATCTTCCCATCAATTTTAACCATCTTCCCTGTCCCTGTTGAAGAAAAGCAGGCCCAAACCATGATGCTGCCACCACCATGTTTGACAGCGGGGATGGTGTGTTCAGGGTGATGAGTTGTGTTGCTTTTACACCAAACATAACGTTTTGCATTGTTGCCAAAAAGTTTGATTTTGGTTTCATGTGACCAGAGCACCTTCTTCCACATGTTTGGTGTGTCTCCCAGGTGGCTTGTGGCAAACTTAAATGACACTTTTTATCGATATCTTTAAGAAATGGCTTTCTTCTTGCCACTCTTCCATAAAGGCCAGATTTGTGCAGTATACGACTGATTGTTGTCCTATGGACAGAGTCTCCCACCTCAGCTGTAGATCTCTGCAGTTCATCATGGGCCTCTTGGCTGCATCTCTGATCAGTCTTCTCCTTGTATGGGCTGAAAGTTTAGAGGGACGGCCAGGTCTTCGTAGATTTGCAGTGGTCTGATACTCCTTCCATTTCAATATTTTCGCTTGCACAGTGCTCCTTGGGATGTTTAAAGCTTGGGAAATCTTTTTGTATCTAAATCCGGCTTTAAACTTCTCCACAACAGTATCTCGGACCTGCCTGGTGTGTTCCTTGTTCTTCATGATGCTCTCTGCGCTTTAAACGGACCTCTAAAACTATCACAGTGCAGGTGCATTTATACGGAGACTTGATAACACATGGGTGGATTCTATTTATCATCATTAGTCATTTAGGTCAACATTGGATCATTCAGAGATCCTGCACTGAAAGTAAAGGGGCTGAATCATTTTGCACGCCCAATTTTTCAGTTTTTTATTTAACAAAGTTTGAAATATCCAATAAATTTCGTTCCACTTCATGATTGTGTCCTACTTGTTGTTGATTCTTCACAAAAAATTACAGTTTTATATCTTTATGTTTGAAGCCTGGAATGTGGCAAAAGGTCGAAAAGTTCAAGGGGGCCGAATACTTTCGCAAGGCACTGTATATGTGCTGCAATAACTGATAAATATATATATATATATATATATATATACACTGCTTAATCTATTACTAGATACAATGCACAATCCACTAAGTACCTGCGTAATCTCACTCCTATCTCGCCTAACACACTATACACGGCTGCCGTATAAGCAGCAGCCTTATATAGTGTGGGGCGTGGACTTAGCTCCTGAACCATGATTGGCTAAAGGCACCCTGCCTTTGGCCAATTACTGTAACGCTCCTGCGTTTTTGTAGTAGGCTGGATATGCAGCTGCAAAATCTCCACTCAGTAGTCATGTAGAGATGTGTTGAATAACCAGATCCAACTCTCCAGACTCATCACTGTGGGCCTGTCAGCTTCAACATACAGAAATATACACACTCAATAAGATGTTCCTGGAGTGGTGGAATGTATATGACAGTATGAAGGTGTTGTGCTGAAGGGACAGGTGTGAACAGTGATAGAGATGGTAAGTACTTGATAGGTTTGTTCAGGAGAGTACTAGATGGTATCAGGTAGAGTGCAGATAGGTTAGTAATCGAGTATGGTGACAGGTGGTAAGGACAGCAGATGACAATTACAGGATAGACTAACCCAGTGCAAGGATAGATGGTAGTAGACTTAAGAACTAGCAATCTATGTAACAGTGCAGATGATAGATGGTAGTAGACTCAAGAGCTAGCAATCTATGTAACAGTGCAGATGATAGATGGTAGTAGGCTCAAGAGCTAGCAATCTATGCAACAGTGCAGATGATAGATAGTGTAAGTAGGTTATGGAGGATTCCCCTGTGGGGTACTTATCACTAGTAAATGTTAGTAGTAGAGGGGTCCAGTAGAGAGGGGAAGATCCGGTAGCGAGATACAGGGATCAGTAGCGAGGTTCCGGTCTGCTCCAGGTAGAAGCAACCAGCTGGAGGTTCCGACAGCAGGACAGGCTTGAAAGCATGTGGATACACAAGGCAGGTTGAACGAACGATGTGAGTGAGAACGCCGGCGGTTGAAATAGCCGCTCTGCGGCGCTCAGCGATTACATCATCTGTCTTAAAGGTGTATGCGTACCACCTGGTAAGAAAGGTGGGACGCATATTTGGAAGGAAATAGATTATTAAGGGTACCAGAGGTACCAGAATCTTACAATCACGGACATTGTGCTGTGATTGGCCAAAGCATACAGGTCATGTGCATGCTTTGGCCAATCATCAGACAATCAGTAATTTATTCACTGCACCAGCGCAGTGCATTATGGGCCGCTCATCGGCGGGCGAACTTCCCGCCGAGCGCCCCATTTGTTCCTGTGTTCAGCGAACACACGAACACCCGATGTTTGAACTCGAAGCTCATCCCTACTAAGGTGTAAAATTTCCATTAACCAATGTCTGAGTGGCCTTTATACTAACTGTCTCAAACCTTTTTAGATATTAAGACACATCACTAAGCAGAGTACTAGGCCATTTATTTAATTTGCAGGACAGAACTGTTCTAAAAATACAAATTAGCTATAGTTCAATTAAAAAACCAAGCATAGTCTGCTTGTTCTTTACTTGATTTATCTAGGAGAAGGTGTGATGAACAAGTCAGTGGTAACCAGAGAACCTTTACTTGTGATGCAGAAAAGGAATTCCCCAAACGCATCCTGAGGAACTCATAAACCGTGTCATAGGTACTCTTCAGAAATTCCTTGGTGCTCTGAACAGCAAACGTAGGTGGAAGCGATAGATTCATGTACTTTTTAAGAACAAATAAAATAATCTCTCACAGAGAGGCGGGGCACTGAGGCTAGAGCGTCCATAAGGCCTCCTTCACACGAAGTGTACTAAAGTGCACAGTCATGTAGAGCCATGATAAACCACACAGGGATTTACAGGTGTTCCGTGCATGCTCTTGCAGGCAATCCCATTGATGTTAATTGGGACTCAGCAGCTGCATGGACAGACGCTGTTCCCAATCTGACATCCATGCGGGTCCAGGTGCATCTTTAACCACTTGCCGACCAGCTGCCGCACTTTTACACTTTTACTGTGGCAGGTCGACTCTATTACGCACCTGTACGCCGTTTCATGCAATAGCCAGTGGGGACCCGCGCGCGCCGCTTGGCCAGGTCTGGCGGACTCGATGTCCGCCGGCTACCCGTAATCGCTCTTCATAGAGACAGAACGCCGTTCTGTCAGAGATGAACACAGTGATCCTCTGTTCCTGCTATTTTGGAACACAGATCTCTATGTTCATCTAGTAAGTACAACCCTCACACAGTTAGGAAGCATCCCCTAGAGACACATTTAACCATTTGATCGCCCCTGGTGTTAACCCCTTTCCTGCCAGTGTCATTAGTACAGTAACAGTGCATATTTTTAGCACTGATTACTGTAGTAATGTCACTGGTCCCCTCAAAAATGTCAGTTAGGTGTCCGATCTGTCCGCTGCAATGTGGCAGTCCCGCTAAAAATCGCTAATTACTAGTAAAATAATAAAATAAAAATGACATAAATCTATCCCCTAGTTTGTAGACGTGATAACTTTTGTGCAAACCAATCAATATACACCTATTGGGATTTTTTTTACCAAAAATATGTGGCAGAATACATATTGATGAAACAATTAGATTTTTACATTTTTTTTTATTGGCTGGGTTTTATAGCAGGAAGTACAAAATATTGTTTTTTTCTCAGAATTGTTGCTTTTTTTTTGTTTATATTGCAAAAAATAAAAACTGCAGAGGTGATCAAATACCATATTTGTGGGGAAAAAAGGACATTAATTTTATTTGGGTAGAGTGTCGGACAACCATGCAATTGCCAGTTAAAATAACGCAGTGCCGTATCGCAAAAAATGGCCTGATCTTTAGGAGGGTAAAACCTTCTGGTCCAGAAGTGGTTAAAGGTGAACTACAGCCTTTCCTTCAGTCTTGCACAGTTGTACAGGCTTGTTAGCAAGCCTGTAATGCCCCCCGCCAATTTGGATAGGGACCCTCCCATCTTCTCTGTACAGAACACATTAGGGTATGTACACACCTGTAATAGGGAAAGACTCTGCCATTTTAAGTCCTTCATACTCTCCCGGCCTGAGACCCACCACCAGAAAAAAAAAAGGGTCCACACATTCAGCCTTTTAATGTTATTCTTTTACTTTGGCAGAAACCTCACAATACAGTTCCTCATAATGTGACCTTCGCCTCTATCACTTAAGGTCCAACAGAAGTAATGTCGCTACAGAGTAGTTAGCATAGAATAGCCACCCCACTCCTCTATACACTTGCTACGGGTTCCTCACTGGTGGGTTTTCACTTGAATCTGTATGGGCCAAACCGAAAAAGGGTCTTCTTCTTCGGGCTACAGGTTTCCATGTTGTATATCAAGAGTGGCCTTTTCCTATCACTCTCTGCCCCAGGTTCTTCCTGTTCTAGTTTATATAGGGCTGACTAACTTCACCCACCATACCCAGAGATGTATAGTAACTAAGTAGAACTACTTCACTACTGTACTTAAGTATTGAAAGGCGGTATCTGTACTTTCCTAGAGTAGAATTTTTTTCTCCTACTTCCACTTTTACTTCACTACATTTTTTCAATGATTTCAATACTTCTACTCCGATATTTTCTTTTGTGCTGCATAGTTACTCGTTACAATTATAAAAATTACCACTGCCAGAACAGTAGATGGCAGGTTTCATGAAGCTCAAAAAAATGTGTATAATGTCATGTGTACTTTTGACTTCTTTTGACTTCTTTCTTTAATAACTTTAACTTTAATAAACTTTTGACTTCTTTCTTTAATAACTACATAACACAGTACTTGTACTTTTACTTTCAGTACTTGAGTAGCAAATTTTTTTTAAAACTACTGGTACTTTTACTTTCAGTACTTGAGTAGCAAATTTTTTTAAAAAACTACTTGCAATACTTAAGTACAAAAAATGTTGAATACTTTAGTACTTCTACTCAAGTCACTTTTTGATCGAGCACTTCCACTTCTACTCAAGTCACTTTTTGATCGAGCACTTCCACTTCTACTCAAGTCACTTTTTGAACGAGCACTTGTACTTTTACTCAAGTATGGGTTTCGAGTACTTTATACAACTCTGACCATACCCACCTAGGAGAGGGACCTCACTGAAAGGGGTACTATCCCCTGCTTACAGGCTCCTCTCCTGTGCTGAAAATGAAATGTGCTTTCACTGCACACTGTGAGCTTTTTACAGTGTGCATTAGAAGCTGCAACATGTCAGATAGATTCTTCCTCATTTCCAACCTGGAGGAGGTCCACTATCATCTAGTGCTTTGCTTCCCAACCTGACTGTCCCTGGCCTAGGCTGCCTCTTCCACTTACCTCTTCATGCTGGCCAAACCCATATAAGCACCCTCTCGGTGTGTGCGCCTTAATGCCGAGCAGCTGCATATGTGCATACTTGAATGTAAATAGAGCTGTGCCAAGAGCTCCCAGAACAGTTACCGGCGGCTAACGGAAAGCTCCCGCCCTCTACTTGCAATTGGGAGCTTTTCAGATCATATGACCGATATAACAGCCAATCATGGCGTTCACATGACCAGAAACCCCGCCCCACCTACCGGCATCAGAAATCCCTTAAAAGACCGGGAGGAGATGGGATTTACTGGATCAAAGTTCTTTCAATCACAGCGGCTCAGCATCATATGTGGGCATAACCCAAAACAATCCGCATTCAAATGCAGCCTGCTTAGAAACACTCACTCTGCCAGACTGACACCTTTCCATTAAGATCTTTTGATATTTGCATAACTTCTCCAAAGATCCAGCACACTGTTTGCATTAGGTGTGAGGGCTCTTGGGAGTTGTACTGAAGCGGGGGTTGTGATGTTTTCAGAAAGCTATGCACATGCCCCTTCCTATCAGCCATGATTGGTCGGCCATGCACAGAAACAAATAATGACATCACTGCATTTAAAATGAATGAAAGAAAGATTCTATTTAAAGATGTCATTAGTCTGTTAACGAGGGGAAAAGGACAAGGGAAGGCAAAATATAAGCAGATTAAACTTCAGTTTTAAAGTAAGATTGCCACAAGATAAATGGAGCACTGCCATTGATTACCTGATTATGAAAATGCTAGTTGACTGGCTGGTATGCTGACTACTGTCTTTAATATCTAGTCAGTGAAGGATCTAGAACAAATGTACAGATGAGAAACATTGCAAAAAAAAAAAAAAAATATATATATATATATATATATATATATATATATTTTCCAAGTCAAAGTGCCTCAAAGTACTGAAGTAAGAAAGTCAGTATGGCGGATAGCTAGCATCTAAAAAAAAAAAATTAAACACAAAATTTTTGAAAAAAAAACACTGACAGTTAGGAGTTTTATGAGAGACCCTTCTGTCATAAACCCTTGTCCTGCCTGTCAACATATATGTGTGTGTGTGTGTGTGTGTGTGTGTGTGTGTGTGTGTGTGTGTGGGGGGGGGGGGGGGGGGGGATTTCTGCCCGAATTTCTGCGCTATGGATTAAGTTAATAAACACAGGATTAATAAAATAAGTGAAAGCAGCACACATGGACTCATAGAAAGAATCCCAAAACAGTAATAAAATCAATATGTGTAGCGCGAAAAAAAAAATAATTTAGTAGAATGATAATATATGAATAAATGACAAAAACAATTATATAAATGAATACTAAAAATATACACCCAATAAAAATGATGTATAAAAAACACTGATGCTAATCAAACTAATGCATCAAATTAAATGTGACAAAAATACTCTAAAACATATGTGTGAATCAAAACAATAGTCCATACACCGAAAAAGAAAATTGTAGATCAAACAATGGCCAAACGGTGCAGCAAAAAATACATGTATGGTGTTAAAAGGAATATCAAGGAACCACAAGTCCCAGCAGGTAATTCCTAATTCCACGTTGTGAACCCAGGGATACAGGAGGAGGAACACCCATGAAGGATCACCAAAGGAAGCAATATAGCAGCTTACCAGAAAAAATTGGTCACCCAACCTAATGGATAGACCACTGTAGTACTCCAAATGTGACAGATAGCTCAGATCGGTATTCACAGGCATATAAAAAATGATGATAGGGACATAGTGTAACTCCGTAAAACAGTAAATTTATTAAAAGTCAAAAATAGCACACTCACATGTTAGACGACATAATACAGCATGTAAAAGATATTCGTAAAGGATCCAAGTGTTGAGGGGTCTCCACAAACACTAACAACGAGAAGCCAGCTTGTGGGGGCGTGGTCGCGTCACATCTGACTCCACCCGACCGGTTTCGTCATATGTTTGACGTCGTCAGGGGCGTGGTTCCACTTATGGTGGTTCAACATATATGCACACTGAGCCATATATGCGCAGTTCAGCATACACTCACGACACCTCTGTGTTACATAGTAGTTGTGGTTGAATAAATACAATAGTCCATCCAGTTCAACCTGTGTAGGTGTGTGTGGTCGTAATCATTTCCCATACCCCTGAATGTTTTGATCCTTGAGATGTACGTCCAAGAGTCTTTTAAAAGTAGCCATACTTCCCGCAGTTTCCACCACTTGTGGTAGAGAATTCCACAGTTTTGTAGCCCTTACTGTAAAGAACCCCCTGCGTAGCCTGAGGCTAAAACGCTTCTCCTCTAATCGCATTGTATGACCTCGTGTCCTCATGCATTCGTGGCAACTGAACAGTTTTTTTTCTATGCTGAGATCACCGTTGAGGTATTTGTAAATTGCTATCATGTCCCCTCTCAGGCGTCTCCATTCCAGGGAGAATAAATCAAGCCCTTGTAAGCGCTCTTCATAATTAAGGTCCTCCAATCCCCTAATCAGTTTAGTTGCCCTTCTCTGGACTCTCTCCAGCTTCCTATCATGATGTGACTCCCACGCACATACAAAGGAGTGACGTCATCACGGCCTGGCCAATCAAGCAGTTGGAGAGTCTGAACCTGGAAGGAAGACTGGGAGAAGATGGAAGTGCATGTGACAGCCGAGAGCTCTGACACCACAGAGCTGGAGGTGATCACTTGGCAGGTAAGTCTGCCATAGTGTGTTTATATGCAGTGCATACTAGTACATTATGGCATAAAGCCACCAGGGGCCATTTTTAATTTTTGTGGAGGTTTTATCATGCTTTATGATAGTCTGTGCTTTGCCATGTCCTTTGAATTTCTGCACTGTAAGGTCTCATTTACACTAGAGGTTGAGGAGCAGGAAAACCCCATAACTGGGCTGCCTTTTCACCAACCCCAAACTGCTCCCCAGAGTATACACATGCCATGCCACCCCTATCTCTTTTGTCCGGCATCGTGCCCAACAAACATGACCCATTGAAGTGAATAGGGCAGCCCTGCAAACACATGCAATGCACCTGGTTGAGGCATGCTAGTGCAGGGTTCAAAAAGTTAAAGCAAGTAATAAGGAAGCGATACAACACCTCCTCACTGTCTGTCAAACAAATTATGAACTGAACGCGGTTGCTCTTCAGAGATTATCACATCACAGGGTCATCACAGAGGACAAGGGGGGCATTCTTTACATCCTAAAGGAAAGAGATTTCATCTCTAAACGCGAAAAAGCTTCTTCACAGTAAGAGCTGTGAAAAGTGGAATACATTCAAGAGGTGGTTCTGGCCAGTTCAGTAGATTGCTTTAAAGCGGTAGTATACTCCGCTTTTTAACTTTTACCTACAGGTAAGCCTATAATAAGGCTTACCTGTAGGTAAATTTAATATCTCCTAAACCTGCACCTGCAACCTGGTTTAGGAGATATTCGCCCTGCATGCAGCCGCTGACACCAGCGGCGCATGCGCTCTGAAGGTCCGGCAGACATTCGGAGCTCCTTTTCGGCTCCCTGCCGGAAAGTGAACTCCCGCGCACACGCGTGGGAGTGACGTCATCGCGGTTCCAACCACCCACAGCGCCGGAGCCGCCGAACCCGGAAGAGACACCGAGCGAAGATGTCGGCTGCCTCAGCGGTGTCCGGGCGACCGCGTCGGGGCTTCATTCTAAGGTAAGTGTTTCATAATGAGCTAATATGCAATCCATATTAGCTCATTATGCTTTTGTCCTGCAGGGGTTTTTTTTTTGACCCCTTTAAAAAAGGCCTGGATTTATTTATTTATATAAGGTGTATATAGCATTATTTCCTAGATACACATAATATAACTGGATGCTAACATTTCTAGGTACATTTGATCCAGGGAATATCCGATTGCCTCTTGGGGGATCAGGAAGGAATTTTTCTCCTCCTGGATCAAATTAGATCATGCTTTATTGGGGTTTTGCCTTCTTCTGGATCAACTGTGCGTATTGAATTGTACAGATAGGATTGCATATATGTATATATATATATACAGGCATACCCCGCTTTAAGTACACTCACTTTAAGTACACTCGCGAGTAAGGACACAGCTTGTTCAGCTTGGCATGACACTACTCCCGGTTTTTAACATTGGCGTCTATAGGAAATCTTGGTCAGCTTGACATGGCACTGCTCCCAAACCATAAGTGACAGGGATACCAAACTTAGGGAGCACAGAGAGGGGACCCAGGACTACAACATATCCTGTTTGTGGCTGGCCAGCTTGCCTAGGTAATCTACTATGTCATAGTCCTGGATCCCCTTAACATGCTCCCCAAGCTTGGTGTCCTTGTCACATGGTTTGGGAGCAATGCCATGTCAAGCTGACCAAGATTTCCTATGGAGCTAGTGTATTTACATGCATTGAGAAAAGAAAAAAGGTATTGCTTCACTTTAAGTACATTTTCGTTTTACATACATGCTCTGGTCCCATTGTGTATTTAAAAGTGGGGTATGCCTGTATATATATATATATACATACATACACACACATCTATATATATATATATTTTTTTTTCCTTCTATTGATTGAACTTGATGGACTTGTGTATTTTTTCAACCAGGCTAACTATGTAACCAAAGCAAGAGTGAGTGAGCCCTAACAAAGCCTGCATAAAAGCCAAAGTCTTGGTTGTGTTTGCATTTGAAAACGACATTGTCACTACAAAAGGTCCAAAAGTCCACTTCAAGGGTCATTTTTTATTTATTTTTTATTTGTGCCCAGAGTTGGGCTTTAAGGGTATATTCTCAGTTATAAATAAAGTCTATCCGAAGCTATGTTTTACGCAACCTCTTCCCATTTGTGACTAACATCTGTTTTGCTTTACTTCCTCTTAACCCCTGTGTAGGAGTGATCTTTCAGGAATGGGTATAGATGAAGCTTGTATTTTCCATGACAACATTCCTTCCACTATCCTCCAAACCTGCAGACACCAGGCAAGCAGCTGACAGGCCTGCTAGCAGGTGTGCACTGCAGACAGCAGCTAAATGGAGCAGTCATACATTATTGCTGAGCTCTCAGTATCTTCTCACCTGTCAGGTTACAGGTAGAGCTTCATGAAACAGAAGCCAATAAACTCCCTTTGTTCCCAGGATTAGATTTCTAACCTGGATAGTCTGAGATAGGCCACACAAAGGCATCTCAAATTACAACATTACGTTCTGGTTTCCTTCCTAGGGGGGAGGATAAACACATTGAAAAGACTAACTTTGTAAGCAGGAAAAAAATACAGTTTACTGCCACCATGAACACAAAGCACAACGGTGTGTTAGATCCATTAGGAAATCCAAGCGTTGGTTAAAGCAGAACTTTACCCATACACAATGTGATAAAAAATAATGTTCTTTAGCAAAGAACATACATTCCACATTAATAAGTATGTTACCAAAATTAGCGTGCGCTGTAAATTGCCTCCAGCAATGCTTGCGTTTCTCCTTCCTGAAGGCTGCCATTTTGCTGAAGCCCAGAGCCTCTGTAAATCATAAAGTGCAACTAAACCCAAAAAACAGTTAGGCCTCATGTGCACTGCTTCTGATAAACTGATGTTTAGGAGCAGTTTGGAATTGTTTTCAGCAGCCCCTGAACTCTTCTCTATGTTATCTTATCTGTCCATGTACACTGAGACGTTTAACCACTTGCCGACCGCCCACAGTATATTTACTGCAGCAGTCGGCCCCTCACAGGCAAAGCGACGTAGGACTACGTCGTTAGCCTGTGAGGCTCTAGGGAGCGAGTGCGCTTCTAAAGACAAACGCCGCTAAACGCGGCATGTAAACATGGCAAAATGGACGTTTTTTTAACCGTCGGTTACTAGCTGTTAAATTCCAGCTTTCAGTAGAGGTTTTCAAACATCCTATGTACATGAGGCCTTACATTCCTGGAATGCCGGGATTGCTAACTGTTACATTTAGAATGAGAATAGGTTCTTATATAAAGTCCAAGTAATCAGGTGTCCAAATCGAAGATCTTAAAGCGGAGTTCCAGCCTAACCGCACACTCACCTGTCCAACGGTCCAGCGATGCGCCGTCTTCTCCCTCTCTGCTCTGTGGCGCCGGCATCACTGATGTGGGCACCCGGCTGTGACAGTTTCGGCTTCACAGCCGGGTACGCACTGTGCATGCGCGAGTTGCGCTATGCGTTGTGATTGGCCTACAATCTTCTGGGACCTCTGACATGTCCCAGAAGATTGCAGGGAGGGAGGGAAACTAGGTACCCGCTCCCCCCCCCAAAAAAAATGACATGCCAATTGTGGCATGTCAGGGGGTTAGGACTATTTAAAGTGGAAGTTCCACTTTTGGGTGGAACTCCGCTTTAAATGTGATAATAATTACTTCAAGTGGCAATGATTTATATGACAATAATCTTTTCAAGGTGCAGTAGTATAAATTGTTCGTGAGTCACCTCCATCCCCAGATAAATTGGACACTCACCAGATGGTATGGCTACCATTACAGTAGGAATGAAGCAGTTCAGTCAGAGCCTGAAGGTACAATCATAGTGTAGTACGTTTTTTACAAGCAACCATAAAACCAGTACAAAACAAAAGCAAACCACATAACACTCACATGAATTGCTGCTGGCGACCAGGAATTGCACACCAGCGTGAACATCAGTGCCAAATAGTAAACCCTTATGCGTTTCATCCCAATGGACGTGGTCACAGGGATAATCCCTGTGACCACGTCCATTGGGATTGAACCTTCTGGCTCTGGCTGAGATGCTTCATTCCTAGTGGGACACTTGTGTGGTGATTCAACCATGATCTCTCCTCCATCTGACATCCAAGTCATGTACCTTGAGCCCTTCACACTTATGCGATGCGGGAAAGCTGCGAATTCGCAGCCTGTTCCCGCATCGCAAACGCACCCCTGGCAGTTCACACTGCCATATACGATACACTGGGGGTGTCAATGTAATCTTAACGACACCCCCAGTTTGATCGCATATCGCAGTGCGATCTTGCAGTTCGCACAGGATCGGATCGCACAAGTGTGAACCACTGTGCGATCTGATCCTGATGCGGCTGCAAAAAAGGGTCCTGTGCGTCTTTGCTGCGGGTGGGGTGCGAATTTAGCCATACAAAGTGTATGGCTAAACTCGCACCGCACAGCCGATCGCATGTAATGAAAGAGCAGTGCGCTCCGACATTACATGCGAACGCCGCAGCCGCATCAGTGTGAACCGGCACTCAAGGTATTCCAGCTACTGTAATGGTAGCCATACCATCTGGTGAGTGTCCAACTTATCTTGTGATGGTGGTAAATCACGAGTGATATATACTACTGCACCTTGAAGAGATTATTGTCATATATACCATTGCACCTTGAAGTGATTATTATCACATTTAAGATCTTCACTTTGGACACCTGATTACTTGGACTTTATATAAGTACCTATTTGTGCTTATTCAGTGTCCTAAGCTGTTCTCATTCTATTACTTTATGTTGGATGGGTACACCATTTTACAGTAGTGTTAGCTGCCATTTTTAATTTTCAATTTTAAAATTTTTAATTTAAAATTTTTAACATTTTGCGCAGAAAGTTTATTATTGCATTTAACTGTTACATTTGCTTGTATCCTCAACCAAACTGTTATAAATGATCACAAGCAGCACCATGGCAGTTGCAGTTTAAACTGAAGCAGATTCCTTGGCTGTAAAGGATAGAAGAGTTTAATTCAGCTTTATGTCTGTCAGCAGATTGGCCTCTACAAATTCAGCAGTGCCTAAAAATGCCTAAAAATAGAGAGCAACTGAGCATGTGCACAGACATTACGTGTATTACGAGGTTTTAAATCATATAGGTACTAATTTTTAATGTCTTACATTCATAGTTGCCAACATTCTCAAAAAATGTATAGGGACACTTTTTGTCTGTAGATGGAGTCTTATTTTAATTAGGGGGCAGGGCATTCATTTGTGGGTGAGGCTGAGATAGCGAGGAGTAATGCGGTGAAAAATGGGTGTGGTTTAAACTATGCTAAATAGTGGGCATGGCTTAAAGGGGTGTGGTTAAATATAGTCTCAGGTGAAAGAGGGATGGAAGTAGAAGGAAGAGAGGGAGACAAAAAGGGAAGGAGGGAGAAAGAAAAAAAAAAGTGCTAGGGAGGGAAGGAGAGAGAAGGAAGGAAAGAGAAAGGGACGGAGGGACAGCAGGCCCAGATCCTACACCATAAAAGCAATATGTGTATGCCAGAATGTTTAACAATCAGCAGATAAAGATACTCAAAACACTTTCCCTCCAGGCCAATCCCATCAAACAGATACAGGAAATGGTCAGAGAGGGTGCAGACATGGTACAGGAGGTGGTCAGAGAGGAAGCAGACATGGTACAGGAGACAGTCAGAGAGGAAGCAGACAAGGTACAGAAGACGGTCAGAGAGTGTGCTGATATGATGCAGAAGACAGTCAAAGAGGGTTGTGCGTCTTGTGAGGGTGAGCTGCTCGTCTTAGATTCCCGTTGATCAACGGTATCCAAGGCCCTCATTTTTTGAGTCACCTCGCAAGGATCCAAATTAACCATTTGCTGAAGTGACCTGTAACCCACCACCCAACAGCATTACTGTTTCCGCTGGGACATTGAAGAGACCTACAAGTAAGTCGCCATGCCAGTGCTGCAGGAATCCCTTTAACATCTTGCAGAGTCAAGGCCGTCAAACCATCTGGTGTACCAAGTCCTCCTGAAAGTGGAGAGGGATCGTATATTGACGTGGAGGACATTTCACAACTTCTTGGAGATGTAGCAAGATTTTCAGAGTGTCTGGAAAAACTAAGAGATGTGGTACTAATGGGCCATACACACTATAAGATTTTCTGAAGACTTTTTCCTTCAGACTTACCAAAACCATATAATATGAGGTCAAACCTAAACACTTTCAATTTGTATGCAATCAGGCAGGCCCTCGCACTACATAGAAAAGGTAAATCTGAAGGAAAAAGTCTTCAGAAAATCTTATAGTGTGTATGACCCTTAACAGATGTGTCGTACACCGCGGAGGAGGCTCGTGTTGGACTCTCCAGGAGAGGAGGGAGATCCAGTGTTGGTGCCTATTGCTATGCTGGGTGACCCTGTGGTGGTGGGAGATGAGCACCTGGAATTTATGCATGATTTAATTATCAGTACTCTGGTTTTTTGCTACCTTAAGAAGGACTGTCTTCACTATCTTGCACCCTGCCATTGGAATCATCTGCACCTACTTTAATATTTACTTTAATATTTGGTCTATCTGCTCTGAGTGATGTGTTTTATGCATTGTCATTGCAAAATGGACTATTAAGATTACGCTGCACGTTTTATATTTATTATTTTTGAAGGTTTTCAGGATGGTCCTTGAGTGTTTAGCTACTGATCTGTTTTATCATTCAGCGCTGAATATATTTACAATTCAAAATACAGGAGATAGTCAGAGAGTGTGCGGACATGCTACAGGAGATAGTCAAAGAATGTGCGGACATGGTACAGGAGATGATCAGAGAGTGTGCGGACATGGTACAGGAGATGGTCAGAGGGGGTGCGGACATGGTACAGGAGACGGTCAGAGGGGGTGCGGACATGGTACAGGAGACGGTCAGAGGGGGTGTGGACATTGTACAGGAGACGGTCAGAGAAAGTGCGGACATGGTACAGGAGACGGTCAGAGAGGCTGCGGACATGGTACAGGAGACGGTCAAAGAGGGTGCGGACATGGTACAGGAGACGGTCAGAGAGGGTGTGGACATGGTACGGGAGACGGTCAGAGAATGTGCAGACATGGTACAGGAGATGGTCAAAGAACGTGCTGACATGGTAAAGGAGACAGTAAGAGAGGGTGCGGACATGGTACAGGACTTAATGTGCACCTCCATCCCGACTCCGTGTCCCTGCCCCCCCAACACACAGAACGGCTAGTAGAGCACCCCATCGTGACTGACCTGCAACTATGGTGCCTGCAGCATCTCCTGGCTGTCAGCTCAGAACTGAGAGGGGGGCGAACAGCAGCTCTGTGGTGCCCGCATGGGATCTCATTCCGGCTAGCAGGTGTCTTCGGTACAGTGGAGAGGGTAGGGGCCTCCGACCCAGGCAGCTAATTGCCTTCAGTGTACAAATGAATTGCTTTGCTTGTACACTGAAGAGAGAAGTAGATTAGCTGCTTGGGTCAGAGGCCCCTCCCCTTTCCACTGTACACATGGAAGACACCTACTAGCCAGAGAGAGGTACTGTGGTCATGTTTTCACAGCCAGAAATTTCAGCTGTAACCTGACCGGTCACCCAGAGAACACCGGGACAAAGCCAATTTCCCATGATTTTTTCTGGGACACGGATAGACTGGGACATGGGTCTGAAAATTGGGAATGTCCCGGGAAAATCGGGACTGTTGAAAGTTATGGACATAGCTATACCTGCAAAAGAGGCCAGCCTGAAATGATCTAGCAGGACTTAATTTTCTGACTAAAGTTCCACTTTAAGTAGCAACATGGGAGAGATGACTCAGCACAAAATACATTTGTCAGTTTAAAGGGGAAGTAGGGCCAAAAGTCTTTGCCCTACTTCCCCTGTAGGTCACAGAAGTGCACTTTGTTCTGCATTCCTGTGATCTGTCCATATTCAGCCAACAGCAAGCTAAAGCCCGCCGTGAACTGGTGTCACTCAACAAGTCAAAGCTCTGAAAAGATCCTGACTTTAATGTTGGGATCTAACCTGGTGCTCCAGTGAGTGCTGGAGGGGCAGAGTAGAGAGCTGCTGACTCTCAGCCACAGCTCTCTGCTCACTGAAGACCGAGAACTGAGTGATCAGCAGTGTTTGATCATGCAGTTCTCTGTCTTAGAAGCAGTGGGGGGACAAATGCAGCATCGCATCCACCTAGGTGTGAGTATGTTTTTTTTTATTTTTTTTCAAACCCCTTCTCTATTTAATGTTTGTCCGTCATTTCTGCTAATTATTACAACCCCAAAATGCATACACTCATGATGATCTGTTGTAAAAAGTAACATTGCATGAAACAGAATGTTACACAATCTTTAAAGTGATAATGAACCCATATTTTATATATATTATTTTCTTAGGTTAGGACTTACTTTGTCTGTAGCTTGTTCTGCCATTTTTTTTCTGTTCCTTCTTTTCATGCTCTCCCCTGACCGCTGACGCCATTATCTGTTCTTATGTGCAGCTCCTTGCCTACCAGGGTCCTATGGAGCCACCCTTATACGTGTGCTTCTGGCAGAGAAAGAGAGAGACTCCAAGCTCACAATGACACTGCCTTCATTAACAAACACAGGCAGCCAGGGAGGACTGATAGGGCATGCATGCGCAGTAGCAGTGCTTTTTTCAGCGTGTTTTGCATTTTTGCAAGCGCGTTTTTGATGCGTTTTGCATTTTTTATGCTTTTTTTTTGTTCTTGTTGGACAGATTAAAGAACGCAAAATGCAAATTATGGCAAAATTGCGGCAAAAATGCACCACATGCTTTTCTGCAGCCTCTCCATTGAAGTCTATTGAACCAAAAACGCACAATTTTGCTTTTAAAAAAGTCCCTGAGCCTTTCCAAAAATGCAGCGGCTGAAAAAAGCTTAGATGTGAATGTGTCTCATAGGAAACAATGTTCAATGGACTGTAGTGCGTTTCTGCAAAAAGAAGTAGAAAACCCATAGGTGTGAACCGAGCCTTACCACTTAAGGACCGCCCCACGTACATTTACTGCAGCAGGGTGGCCTTTAAGTGCAAAATCACATACCTGTATGTGATTTCTTCCATCAGCTCTGGGGCGCGCACGTGTCCCCCGTCGGAGCCGCGCTCCTGCTGTGATTGGACACACCGGGTCCAGCGGCCGCGATGGCCGCCGGCCACCCGTGATCGTTCTGAGGAATGACAAAACAATGGTCTGCCTATGTAAACAAGGCAGACCGTCCTCTTTCAGACAGGAAGAGAGAGATCTTGTGTTCCTACTAATCAGGGAAACAGATCTCTCTCTTCCAGCAGTCAGTCCATCCACACAGTTAGAAAGCACTCCCTGTGAGCACACTTAACCCTTTGATCGCCCCTGATGTTAACCTCTACCCTGCCAGTGTCATATATACAGTGACAGTGAATTTGTTTTTAGCACTGATCACTTTATTAGTGTCACTCGTCTCCAAAAAGTGTCACTGGGTGTCAGATTTTTCTGCCACAATGTCACAGTCCCGCTAAAAATCGCTGATTGCCGCCATTACCAATAAAAACAATAAAAAAAATACAAAGTTTATAAATCAATCCCATCGTTTGCAGATGCTATAACTTTTGCGCAGACCAATCAATATACACTTTTTGAGATTTTTGGAACCAAAAATATGTAGAAAAATACAAATTGGCCTAAACTGATGAAGAAATTAGATTTTTTTAAATTTTTTTATTAGATATTTTTTATAGCAGAAAGTAAAAAATATATATATTTTTTTTTCAAAACTGTATTTTTTTGTTTATAGAGCAAAAAATAAAAACCGCAGAGGTGATCAAATACCACCAAAATCTCTATTTAGGGGAAAAACGGAACATCAATTTTATTTGGGTACAATGTCGCAAGACCGCGCAATTGTCAGTTAAAGCAACGCAGGGCCGTATCGCAAAAAATGGCCTGGTAAGGAAGGGGGTAAAACCTTCCGGGCTGAAGTGGTTAAAGTAGAACTATGGGAAAAACTTTTTCCTGACGCCAACATGGCAGCATACATATGATATAGCTCCACCCCTATATCCAACCACAGGACCTGTTTAAATCCTTAAAAGTCTGACTGAGAGCAACCTGCCCCATTCTCCTATTTGTCCTCATGATATACACCCGCAAGACTGGGATGTTGCGATAAGGCCCTGCTTGCCGACTGTGTTGGTATCCGTCTGGGTTCAGCCTCTCATCTTAGGTTGCTAAATGCACCAACAGGATGGGGAGCTCTTTCTGGTGGTCTTTTGGGGATGAGAGGTTCTCTAACTAGACGACAGAATCTATTGTGGTGCACCTGAGATGGTGCTTGGCTGCTAGACTCCATGATGCATGTGTCTCTCTGCACACCTGAGATTGCGCTTGGTTGCTGGAGTCCATAATGCATGTGTCTCTTTACACACCTGTGCTGAATCCTGATGCTGGTGTCAGTGCTGCATGTTCTTTTCTCCTACAGGTATGTGCTATCCCTTTTTGTTTTCCTCCCTTAAGCCTCGTGCACACGCACCAATTGTTGGCCGACCGATCGTCCGTCTTTTGTCCAGTGTTGTTGTGTTGGTTGGAATGTGCTCTAGACTGCACACAAATTTTCTCGGCCAACAAAAACCAACTTCAGAAGTGATGTCATGTTCTGGTTTACTTTCCGTGTGTTTTTTCTTCTCTGAGCATGCCCAGTCTTGCTCATCTAACTTTTGTCTGCCGAAATCTGTACTGACTGACGAACAATCGGCCGTTCTGGTGACGGCCAACAAAAATTTTATAGCCTGCACACCAGATTTTGTTCGGCCGAAAAGTCGCAGTCAGTTGTCGGAAGCATCATACTAACAAGCCGACAATCGGCCGACAATCGGAAGTTGGCGGAAAATTTACGCCCAACAATCGGTGCGTGTGTACGAGGCTTTACTCTGCTTGTTGTTCTGTGCTGCCTACACACTACAAGATTAGTTCTGTACTTGTCATTTTGCCAGTTAAATTCAACCAATGACCCCATGCACTATTATTGGTGAAATGTGTTTTATGATCACAAAACAAAGACCCAAGTTCACTGCAGAGATTTCAGTTCATAGTTCACAACACATATTGCACATATTCCGTTAGATGGGGTCAGAATTTCTTTTCACATCTGATTTGAAAAGATCACTCCACACACTACAATTTTCACATGATGACAATCTCACAATGAACTGGTTCTAGTAATTTGGGTTTTTTTCTTTTGTCTGCCGTTCTTTTCTTTCATCTGTGGCTTTTCCTTTGACCAACGTGCGTGTACATCACGTTTTCAAGACACGTCCTTCCATACTTCCCAATAAATGGAAGGGCGAAGAGGCTGATTCAAGAGTAGTGGCAGTAGTGATATGAAGTTTTACAGAAGTAAGGAGCGGAAAAATTATACCCTACTCCAGGGGGAAGTGCCAATTCTCTGCTCAAAAAGAATGGCACTGCATCAAGCTAATGCACTTGCAGTAGCACACACTTTTACAGCACTGCACCCTACTGCAAAGCTTACGTTGGCTGTATCTACGATCGATGAATTGATGGATATCTGAGAGATTCAGGTCAAGACGCAGGGGTTGCTTGTAAGCCAGTGATCACAGTACTTTGGAGCAAGCGCAGCAAAGTTGGGATCCAGAGTGGAGGTCTCCATCACCCATGAATCGCTGAAACAGCAGATTATTAGTGCTCTTGGTGAGCTTAAGTGATCCGTGGATTTTTTTGATGAAGTAGCATTTGTTGTTGTCAATGTTGCTGCATTCAGCGACAATGAAGGGAACCCAGTTATAGGTCAACAAATTGGCTGGATAGGAGGTGTCAAGACAGTTGAAGCAGACCTTACTAGTCATAGTCATCAATATGGAGCCCCAGCTCATTGCTCAAGCGAGCAATTTTTCTCCTCCTTTTTGAATGGGCCAAGCAGTTGTCAGCTTCCCAATGCAGGGGTCTCTTGGAAATGATGATGTCTTGCATCCCTATGCTACCCTGGGCACACTGGATTCTCTTGACATCCAATAAATGTTCTTTTTGCAATGCAAAAGGCAGCCGATTTAAAAGTGCTTCTTCCCAGATGTGCAGGAGCCTCTGGTGATGGATATGTCAGGGGACCCTCACTTGATCCCTTCTGGTAGGGTCATTATCCGGGACCATTGTCACCACTGATGCCAGTACTTGGTTCCCAATGAATGGGTCCTTAATCTGAAGATCTTGTCCATATCACTCAGGTACGGGGCCACCCTCAGCTGAGTCTGTTTGCATCACCATCCATTCACAAGGTGCCTCTCTTCCTACCTTCACCTGTTGGTGGAGGAAGTGGATGCCCTCACTCACCCAATAAAATAGTCACCTAACAGATGCCTTTCCTCTACTGCTTTTGATAATAAAGTTCCAATAAAGTTCCAAGGGAGACTGTTGTCTGAGGGTCTCATTATGATAGCAAGCGTGCCGATTGGCCTGCAGGCCTTGGGTTTACCCTAGCCGTGGAATCTAGGCAGGACCAGGCACTTCGGCTACCAGTGTTTCCACAATACCTGTCACATGATGCCCTGTAAATGAAGGGGGAAGGATTGGAGGACTTGGGCCATCTTCATGGTTAAATCCTGACAAGATTCCAGAAAAGACATTAACAAATCTATTTACTCCAGAGTCTGGGACAGGTTCACAGCCTGAGCAGAATTTTGATCCTTGCAACCCGGAGGTTGCTATCATTTCCTCAAATGGTTCTGGATTTGTTGCTCAGCCTAGTCCTGTAAGGGCTCAGTTCAGCTTTCACCAGGGAAAATGGGCATGTAAGCTGCCAGGGGAATGCTTCATGAGGTCAGTCCTGAGAATTTGCCCTGAGGAGGAATAACGTTCCTCAGCAGGTTTTTATTCTGGTCCTGGCTTTCTTGCTAGGACTCTGTTTGCATCATCAGAAAGCAGTCCTCAGTGGGACATCCCTCGATCACTTTAAGGAGCAGAATATCTGCTCTGCAAACACTTGGAACTACAGAGTCCTACATCTTATTCCTTTCGGAAAAGTTGGGGCCTCATCGAGCACTTCTGTTTCCAAGGTGGCTTCTGTTTCCATCTTACAAAGCGGTGGTTCTATCCTTTCTGGCAGAGACGGGACCAAACCTACACTGGATGTACCAGTGTGTCTAAAATGCCTACCTTCAAGAAGCTTAATAGGTAAAATCCTCCAGAAGGCTGATTGTGTTTCCATCAGGCAAGTTCGGAGGAGGAACCTACAGCTAAACCTTGTCATCTTGAAGAGTCAAGGTCATCCAGAAAACTTAGTGCGGCCAGGCAAGAGCCTCCAGAAGTGATACTTGCTCATTCAGCTAGGTACATTTTTTACATCTTTAAATTTGGCCATTTGCCTATAGAGACATCTGCAGAACAGCAGGCTGGTTGGCGTTGTGCACTTGCCTACAGCACTACAGGAAGGGTCCAGGGGCTTGTACATCAATGGAATGACGGTCTAGGCTTCCATGTCCATTGTAGTAAAGTTTGATTATACCCCACCCTGTTTAGCTTGCTATTTATCATATGTATGCTGCCATGTTGGCATCAGGAAAATGGAAAATTGTATCCAATATTTACCATAATTTTCCTTTCCTGACGCCAATACATGGCAGCATATGAACCCTCCCTCTGATCTTTGTGCTTTATACGGAGAATGGGGGAGGTTGCACTTAGTCAGACTTTTATAGATTTAAACAGGTCCTGTGGGTGGATATAGGGGCGGAGCTATATCATATGTATGCTGCTATATATTGGCGTCAGGAAAGAAAAATTACGGTAAGTATTTGATACAATTTTTCATTTTTGATAAAGCAAGGAAGGAACCCTCCGACGTGCAGCAGTCACTGCGCATGCGCGGAGGGCTTTATAAGGCCGGGGATCGACGTCCAGTCCTCACTTCTCTACAGCCGAGGGAAGAGGACGGACGAAACCTGCGTTAGCCGGAAGGATTACCCCCACCAGTCTCTTCTTCAGAAATGTAAGCTCCTTTGGACCGCCTCACTTTTCAACAACAATGGGCACCGAAAGTCACCGTTTTATTGTACAAACACAAGGAGGCTATACACCTCCATTGGGGCAAAGTCACCAACCCATTATATATATTATACCAAATGCAATTAGAGGTAACAAAGACCATTTTTCTAACCTAGATCAAGCAACCTGAAAATAAGGGAGGGAAAAACTATTCCCCATGGAGGAAGTATTTTAACTCCTTCAGCTCATACAAAATGTAAGTGGTTTCACCCCTTCTATAAGACATAAGATACTATGTGTCCCACTACCCACTAATATAATCACATCCTACCATCCTAGGCAATATGCATAATACAATCCCGCTGCGTTTGCAACAGGATGAAGGGAGCCATGCGCAGTAACTGTCAGCCACATCCATGTAGGTAAAATTTCTCTCAAATAATGGAATTTTAGAAATTACACTTGACATGAATAAAGATCTAAACTTATATATATATTATCTTCATAGATAAAAGTACAGAGTGACTCAACGCTTTGAAAAAGGCTCAGAGAGAGCCGAAACGCGTCAGCAATAGGATCCTCCTAGGGGACAAATGTCCCTTTCAACATCTGTTGAAATCCTATCAAAATGTCACCTTTTTCACCATTGTCACTGATTCATATTTGAATCAACCTCTTTATTACTCCCTTCACACCGGGGTCTCTACCCCCAAGCACTTTGTTCACCTATATGTTTCTTTTCTACAATATCTGGATTTACATCTGTTGTAAATAATTTTTTGTTTATTTTAAATCAAACATCATCTATTATATATTTATATATTTGTTTCTATATCTATGCACTTGCCCTTAAAGTCCCAATTCCTTTTGGCCTGAGGCACCAAAAACCCCCCAACGATAATAACCCCTCTCAGGTATTTTTCCGCCATCCATGTCCTATTGCGGAGATTTCCCCTCACTTCCTGTCCCAAAGCTAAACAGGAAGTGAGATTAAATCCCTGAAAATGAATGGCATTCCTTGGGAAACCCTAAGACACCAGAACTAATGTCCCCATTGGAAGGTTTCCCTCTATTACTTTTCTGGGGACAACCTAAAATTTGGGATTTTGTTTTACTTTCATCTTTAATGATAATGGTAAACAGGACAAATAGAGTGGAAGAATCTCCCTAATGGGGGCACATACAGCAATAAAAACTGACGGGTGTTCTAATCCCTCTCCAATCTATCCAAAACCAAAAAAAAAAAAAAAATTGCCTTTAGTTATACTTTAATTGGCCCTCAAGCCTGCAGGATCACCTGGATCAGCCCTTACCTCATCACTTCTCGGCCTTTTGGCTAAGATCAAGTGTAGTATCTGTTCTTATCAGTTGGTATGGGCCTTAGCTAGTACCAGTATGACCAAAACCCGGAGCGCTCTTAGTTGGTGAGCCACGGGGAGTAGGTCATCTGGGAAAGCATGTGGGGCCCGCCGCCTTCTGATTCGAATGGGTTGAACTGTCCTAACCAGTTTGAAGGGGGCGGAAAAGCCGGTTGGGGGGGGGCGGTGGAACTGCTCCTGGATGTAATGGGCTGAGGAACAGGATGGCGAGGGGGGGGGCTTTCTCTCCTGGGTTGATCTGGCTTGTAGAGGGCCTGTCCCCAGTGGTAGGTAAGCTCTCCCCAAGCTGTCCAGGTTCTGATGTCTGCTGGTGGGGATAGGCTACATTTGGTCTGGCCGGGGGCTGAGATTGAAAAAGCCCGTAGTGTAAGTGCCCCTGGGGTGGTAGCCCAGGGGTGCCTTAATTTCTCACTGGTGAGGGGCAGCTCGCTGTGAGTTTTTTCGGCACCTTGGTCACTGCACTATGCACACCTTTTTCACACCTGCCTCTTGGGACAGGCCTTTTGGCTTGCACCAGAGGAATTTTTTATTCCGGCTGGAAGGCCTGCCTTGGTTCTACACATGGCACCAAAGCACTTTCCCCACTACCCTTTCCCCACTTTTATGTTTTGTCTGTCTTTTTATTTGGAGTCCGTCACCTGCACTTTCACCTTTTTTCTTTATTTGCACAGACTGGAGTGTGTGGGTCCTCGGGCCCAGCCTTAAGTCTTGGGAGGGGGTGGATATGGCCTTTTGGCTTAGTTCGTCCTCTCCCATGGGGTCTCCCTTCGGGGCAGCCCTACTTAGTACTCGGTGGGGGCTGTTTCGGCAGTCCCCCTGAAGAACGGGGTCGGTCTGGTTTCGGCCAGACAGACCATGAGTACCTTATGTCCCTGTCAGGAGTCTTGCGCCCCGGGGGATTGAGGTTTCGGGTCCTACCTCTTCGGAGGGAAGACCATTCGATTTCGCACACCCTGTGCTTTTTTGTGTTCTCACCTTGTGTGTGTGCACTTTTTTATGCACCGGGTGGAGTCTTTTGAGTGTGTTGCACACGCTACGGGCTTAAAAAAAAAAAAAAAATATATACTTTAATTGGCCCTTGTATGTGTATGTATAAATGTTAGTTAGGGACCTTAGATTGTAAGCTCCTTGACGGCAGGGACTGATGTGAATGTATAATAAATGTAATCCACTGGGTAAATTTATGGCCTACATACCTGTAAATAAATGAATGAGTGTATGCTGCCTGACCAGAAGTGTGTAAGGAAGCGGGAAACAGGAACAAGGAGCTGCTGTGGTAAAAAACAAAAAAGGTACAGTATTAACCACTTAAGCCCCGGAGGATTTTCCTGCTCAAAGACCAGGGCCTATTTTGCGATTCGGCACTGCGTGAATGTAACGGACAATTGCGCGGTCGTGCGACGCTGTACCCAAATGAAATTGACATCCTTTTTTTTCCCCACAAACAGAGCTTTCTTTTGGTGGTATTTGATCACCTTTGCGATTTTTATTTTTTGCGCTATAAACAAAAAACAATATTTTTCCAATTTTTTTTTTTTTTGCGGGACTGCAACATTATGGCGGACAGATCGGACCCCTGACTAACATTTTTGACACTTTTGGGGTTACCAGTGACATTACTACAGTAATTAGTGCTATACATATGCACTGTTACTGTAAAAATGACTCTGGCAGGGAAGGGGTTAACTTTATTAGTGATCAAGGGGTTAAGTGTGTCCCTAGGGGCATAATTCTAACTGTAAAGGGGCGTGGCTTGTGATGTAACCACAGAGACATATACGATCCTACATAGCAGGATCGTATGATCTCTGTTCTTACTTCAGGGAGAATGACAGGCGTCTTTGTTTACATCAGCCGTCTGCCTTTCTCCCTCTCCAGCGGGAGATCGCAAGTGGTGGCGGACATCGGAGCCGCCGGTCACTCACGCATGGATGCCCGTGAACGAGCGGGGGTGGGAGCGTGCCTCCGGTGGCACGTGCTCACCATCTACAGGCTCCTGGGCGAGCGACGTAGTACTACGTCACTTTGCCCAGGAGGGGCTGACCGCCGCAGTAAATATACGGTTAAGCAAAATAGTATGAAGCCAAAGGCTTTTTTCACGTAGACGGCTGTGTGTATCACCCTCTGAAAAGGGATCAGTGGTGACTCTCCTTTCTGAGGGAAGTATTATTGCAGAAATTTTATTAATATTCGTGTGGACATTTTTCAGGAAGTGTTTTATTTAAAGTGCCAGTATGTCTCCCAGTGTCAGCTTACCGGTAATCGCTATGCACAGCGAATATGGCTATAACTAGCATTGAGGAAAGACCTGTAGTTGTGGAAAATTTCAATCAAATTGAAACTGCATAACACTTGCCTGATCTCCCAAACAGCGGGTGCTCTAAGCGGCTAGCAAACACCGGTCCGGATCTATATACGCAGCCATATGTGGGTCCCATTGTTAGCAATAGTGCATGGTTTCTCCTTGCACCTAACTGCTGGAGACTCCTGCACACAGTTCAGTTGGTTCATTTACATACACTCCCATTTCTATAAAACTTTTGAAAATATACATGGCTGTGATTGGTTATGTTGACGCTACCTCCCCCCTGTAAACCCTCTTTTGCCTGAGCATAAATAAACAAGAGCCCTGTGTTGGAGGGGATTGCTTCTATGGACATCGACCGTGACACAGCTTTTTGCGTGTTTCTCTTTGTCGCCAAGCGTGCTAGGATTTCTTTAAAGAAAAGAGCTGTACTTTTCCAGTACAAGGGATTAATGGCGCTTGCCGTGTATTAATATCCGCAATTGCACTTTTCAGCGCAGCAAAGTTCTTTGCGCACCGAGCGAATTTCTATGCGCCAGACCCCATTAATTTCCACCACAGTATAGCAGCAGTTTTTTTTTTTTTGTTTAAACTATTTTTATTTTTATTGATTAATGGCAATGTTACATTGTGGGACCACATCTCAACTGCAAACCAAGTGTTTTGGTTGCTCTCACTAGGTGAGGTTGATAGGTGTCCCTTGTCAAACTCTGCAGCCCAAGTTAACATTTCTGCGGCCTCAAAGCAAAGCATCATGGCCACCGCATGTGTACAGCCTTGTCAGGCTGTAAGGTTAGGATTCAGGTGGGCGGCTAGTGGACAGAAGGTGAGGTATGGATGAGTCCCGGTTCACACTTGTGCGATGCGGGAAGGCTGCGAATTCGCAGCCTGTTCCCGCATCGCAAACGCACCTCTGACAGTTCGCACAGGATCGGATCGCACAAGTGTGAACCACTGTGTGATCCGATCCTGATGCTGCTGGAAAAAAGGCTCATGTGCGTGTTTGGTGCAAATTCAGCCATACTAAGTGTATGGCTAAATTCGCATCCGCACATCCGATCGCATGTAATGAAGGAGCAGTGCGCTCCGAATTACATGCGATCGCAGTACTCGCACAAATGTGAACCGGCCCTTAAGGGAGAAGGGAGCAAAGCACAGATTTTCTTTAATTTTCCTTGTTCAGTATTTAAAACTCCCAAATGTTCCAGTGTGGCTTGACAATTCAGCTTTTACGCATCCTCTACTTTATTCAGATCTACAGTAGGCATAATACTAAAGATATTTAATATTTGAACATATCATGCAATGCATGGAATTGATTCTGCTTTCAGATTGTTTGCTGGAATTTTCAGAGCACTCCTAGGATCTCAGATCTAGAGGAGAAAAGATAACTCATCCTAATCATTTACATTTCTGAGCTCTGTATGCTTGGCAGTGCCATTGGGCCATTACAATAGCTGGCAGTGGAGATTCCTCCATCTGTGCTAATGGGGGGAATTGTTTAAATTTTTCCTTATTCAGATGGCGGGCAGATGTGCAAAACAATGTGTTGGCTGGAGTTGACCTTTAAAATAAAATAAGATATCTTTTACTGGATACCTAGTATGTGTTGATTATAAATAGCAGCTTTACTGTAATGAATATGGTGTTAGGGGAAGTGTTGAATATTCAAGTATCTTCCAGTTCTGAGCTCATTACCTGTTCTGGTTTCTTTGTTTCTATTGTGAGTGATACAAATTATACCTTGCTACAATATCTTAAACAAATAGAGCACACAGTTCAATCATTTCAAAGGCATATCAATATACAAATAGTGCAGCGCTTAAATAAACAAACAATCAGTAATTAGTGAACAATTATACCACATTCATAAGTGATACATTACATAAATTTGTGACTTAAATCGGGGAGATAAAAGCAGTCCTAAAGTTCAAAGAAAGAAGGATTCAAAATAGTTAGTCAAGATGACAGTCCCACATCCCGTGTTGATAAATGGTCACCAACAAAGCTTACCAAACACGTGTGACCCCCCCCCCCCCTTACTAAGAGCGGTCTGTATGCACTTTATTTACAACATCAAAGCCAAACTCGCAGATCGATTGAGTCCTCCTGCACACTTCCAGGTAACGAACACCATGGGGAAATTGGTAACCAATAGCCTCTATGCCTCGCTATGACTCAGGCTCCCAAGTATAATACCATTCTGTTATGGATGGCAAAAAAAAAAAAAAGAACGCGCCACATAGTGTATTACCATTGATAAAATCGGTTTAATAAAAAGGATTGCACTTACATGGGTAGATCACAAACAAACAAGCATGGAAAAACATTAGAACCAGTACTTCCTCCAGAGACCAAAATGGCCGACAATTGATTGCACATGCATAGCTCCACCCTACGTGTTTTGTCACATTCGTCACATATTTTGTTTATTTCAAAGGCATACTTAAAGGAAATCTATGGTCCCAGCATACACTTTCATTTTATAACATCATCTATGTAAAAACAATACAAACCAAAGTTATATTAAACAATCCCATATAAGCTTACATGTTGTGAGTTCTGTATGTCTACTGGCCTTCTATTTCCATAACTTCTTGGATTTTACAGATTTTCCTGTGCTGTTTAAGTAGAAGTTAAGACTTAACCTACTCTCAGCCACATTCTATTCCTAATCTATCTAACCCTGTAAGGAAATAATCTTGCCTTTTCTGAAGTGTACAAAGAGAAAGCTGACAACGGCAGGGAAATGCCTGAAATGCCATTGTCGGTTGCATCTCCTGCACATGCCCAGGGCCGTTTGAAGGAATTTAGGGGCCCCAAGCAAAATGGACATGGAGGCCCCCCCACACACACGCAAAGCCTACAGGAACCACAGCATAGCCATACAGTTTAAGTTCACCCACACTTTATATAAATAAAAAATGAGTACCTGTCGCTGGCCTGGTCCGGTCCACGTGTGTGAGGAGGATGTGATGACTTGTGGTGTGTCTCTCTCTGGTTGGGTGGCGCCACTCCCGCGCGCGCTTTAGGCCGCCTAGGCTGGGGCGGGGCTGGTGTGCACTGCGCAGATGCGCGCTGCCGCTGCACACTCTCCCCCTAGCGAGCCGGCGTCGTGGGACGTCATGCCGATCCTCCGCTGTGCGCCCGCCAGCCTGTCACAGGCGGCCTGTGTGTTGTGAGGCCGGCCTGTACGTGTGAGGCGTGGCGTGCGGCCGCAGCGTTTGTGTTTTGGGATAATGTCAGTCTGTGTCTTGGGAGCCCCAGGCCAGCTCGGGGCCCCAAGCAACTGCTTGTTTTGCCTGCCTTGATGCGACGGGCCTGCACATGCCTACACACTGAAGCTGCCGTTGACAGCTCAGCGTGGGACCGGGGCGGCTGCAGAAGTAAGTATAGCGATCTCTTCTTTACAGGGTTAGATAGATTAAATTTAGAATAGGACTACATATCCTATAGTACCCCGCTGCCTGCAAATAAAGTGGTCTCTATACTGACTCCACCTCCTGAAACTCCTCCTCTCAGCACCCCTGTAGTTCAGAAGGCAGGCTCTGTGAGATGTGTGAAACAGCAGTGCCTACTCACAGCGCCCAGTGAAAACGTGTCACAGAATTCAAGGCAAGTCAATGTGTGGGGATCATCACAAAGTAAGTTTACAAACTTCTAGATCTTTCAGGTTAATAGGAGTAGGCTAGAAGTAGTTGAAATTTGGAAATGAATGCATGATTTTACATTTTAACCATATACTATATATACTTTAAAGGTGTGGTTTGAAGCAAATCTCAGTGCCTTGTGCTATAACAAACTATGGAAGACACCTAACCAAGTCAGCACAGTATATGACAAATCTATTTCAAAGGTTCTAAAAATGATGCTTCGATGTTAAACACATTGTACATATTACAAACCCATTATTAAACCACATTTCTGAGGACAGCATTTGCAATAGTTTCCATTTTCCACTGAAGCTGCTGACATTTACTGCAGACTCAAAAAAATTGATATTAGCATTTTTTATGGAGGAAGTATTCCTATTAATAGATTTTTTTTTTACTTTAGGTTACAGTACATTTCTCACATTTGAGAAACCCCCCCCCCCCCAATAGAATGCATGGAAGTTAAAAAACATTGAGGCTTTAGATTAGAACCTCTTTAATTCTTTGTTAGGACAGAGACAGTGTTCAGAGCTAGTTTACAAGTGATAATTTATCTGCAGGGACAGTACACACAGGGTTAATTATGGTAAACATCCCCAGCCCCCTCCTTAAAATTACACAGGGAAAGCTAGGCATACATTTTAAGCAAGCAAAAAGTTCTGACTGAATACAAAAATAATTTACTTCAAATTTTAGCTGAAAAAGTGGAAATACCTATAAAACGTACCATTACAGCTTGACTATTTAACCAGTTCTGGACCAGAAGGATTTGCTCCCTTAATGACCAGACCATTTTTTGCGACTCGGCACTGCATTACTTTAACAGAAAATTGCGCTGTTTTACGACGCTGTACCCAAATAAAATTGATGTCCCTTTTCCCCCTCAAATAGAGCTGAAATTCTGAAAAAAAATATATATTTTTTTTTACATTCTGCTATATAACATTCCCAAAAAAATGAAAAATCAAAATTTTTTTCATCATTTTAGGCCAATTTGTTTTCTGCTACATATATTTGGTTAAAAAAATCGCAATTAGCGTTTTTTGATTGGTTTGCACCAAAGTTATTGCGCCTACAAATTATGGGAAAGATTTATGTCATTTTGTTATTGTTTTTTTTTTTTTTTTTTTTATTAGTAATGGTGGCGATCTGCAATTTTTAGCAGGACTGTGACATTGTGGCAGACAGATTGGACCCCTACCTGACATTTTTGACACTTTTGGGGGGACCTGTGACATTACTACAGTAATCAGTGCTAAAAATATGCAATGTTACTGTAATAATGACATTGGCAGGGAAGGGGTTAACACAGTGGGTGATCAAGGGGTTAAATGTAAGTCTAGGGGGTGTTTCTAACTGTGTGGGGGGGTTAGGCTTTTGAAATGATCATAGAGACCTGTGATCCTATATAGAAGGATCACAGGCACTCTGTGATCATTCCAGAGAGAAGAACGGCCGGCTGTGTTTACAACAGCTGACTGTCCTTCTCTCTCAGTGGGGAGCGATCGCGGATGGCTGGCAGCAATCGAAGCCGCCAACCTCATGAATCTGAGTCCCTGCTGCCGAGTGGGGGTGGAAGCCCCTAGCAGCAGGCACGTGACCGACATAGTCCTACGTCGGTTCACGCAGGGGGGCTGCCTGCCGCAGTAAAACTGCGGCGGACGGTCCTTAAGTGGTTAATGTGTCATCTGTTTGCACAACCCTTGGATGACTGTAAATTATTACCCTTGTAGGCAGGTGCCTAAATAATAATCCTGTTGAGTAACTTAAAGTAGAACTCAATGCAAAAGTGGACGCCCTGCTAGTCTGCCTCCCCCCCCCCCCTCTGCTGCCACATTTGGCACCTTAGGGGGGGGGGAGGGGGTTAGCGGGTAACTGTTTTTGACAGTACCCGCTTCCACTTCCTATGAGCTTCCGAGAGATCCTATGAGCGCTCTGAATTTCAGCCCCCCTCCTCCTTCCCCCGCAGCCACTCCATTTACAGAGCGCATCATGCTTCACGCATGCACAGTAGGGAACCCAGTTTCCCTTAGTGGAGATGGTGGCGGTAGCACCCGATAGCCGATTGAGGACACAGCTGGACAGGTAAGTGTCCTAATATGAAAAGTCAGCAGTTATAGTATTTGCAGCTGCTGACTTTTATATTTTTCTGAAGGAGCCTGGGGCTCCGCTTTAAGTGCTGGTTCACATATGTGAGATGACAGACATGGCATGTGATGCGTAGCGCACTGCACTGCAAATCACATACGATGTTTGTGTGATACGAATTCAGCCATACAGATTGTATGGCTGAATTTGCATCGCATTCGGACACAACTCGCACAGGACCCTTTTTTGGGTCCGCACCAGAATCGTATCGCATGGGTGTTCACACCTATGCGATCTGATTCACGTCAGAACTGACAGTTCGCACTGCGATATGCAAACTGATCTGGGGATGTCGTTAACTTTGTATTGACACCTCCAGCGATTCGCATATGGAAGTGTGAGCTGCCTGCGAGTTTAATGCAATGCGGGAACCCGCAGTGGATTTGCAGGCTTCCCGCATCGCATATGTGTGACATAAGGCCTCATGCACACTGCTGCTGTTAAACCGATGTTTTTGGGAGTTAGGGTATTTTTTTTTTTAACAGCCCTTAAAATCCCCTCTGTTATCCTATGTGTCCATTTTTAGCAGTTTATCAGCAGGGGAGCTTATGGGCTGTTGTCTGAACGCCCTAAAATCACTTTTAAGAGCAGTTCTTCTGACCACAAAATATGCTGAATGCTGAAAAACGTGCATAAACGCTTCATAAACTCTAGGCACGTTTGGAAGAGTAAAAGTGCCCCATTGTAGTTATCAGCGGGAGATAATGTATAGTGCCCCATCATTGGTGTCATTGGGAGGAAAAGTGCCCCATCATTAGTGTAAGTAAGACAAATAGTGCCCCACCTTTGGTGTCAGTGGGAGGATTAGTGCCTCATTATTGTGTAGCATCCTCTAGTGCAGGGGTCTTCAAACTTTGGCCCTCCAGTTGTTCAGGAACTACAATTCCCATCATGCCTAGCCCTGTCTGTGAATGTCAGACAGCAACAGCTAGAGGGCCGTAGTTTGAGTATCCCTGCTCTAGTGTGTGCTAAAATTAGTGTAGGTTTATTAGTGTAGGTTTTGTTAGTGTAGGTAAATTTAGTTATCTCAGGGCTAAGCCTGAGCTGTGAATCTGGGTCAGGGTTCAGTGAGTCAGGACTGGATGACTAATCCTGACAGCTCCCATGATGCCACATCCTGTTTCTGGAACATTACAGAATGTTCTGGAGCTAGTGGGTAGGAGGTTTGGAGGAGCTTCCTGTAACATTTATGAGGCCTCAGCCAATCCCCAGGAATGGGCTGCCATAGGGCAAAGTTTACTTCATAAATTGACATGGGCAGGGCCGGACTGGGCATAAAATTCAGCCCTGGAAAAAATGTCATACCAGCCCCATAGCATTATTATACCGGCCCAACACCATAACGCCATTATTTTCTTGTTCATAAAAGGGAAAACCATGCATTTTAAAGCAAATTTGAAGAGTGTACTATCATAGATAAGATAGATATAAAAGCAGGGCTTTATATATAAAAGAGCAAATTATAGTTAAAAGTGGTAAAAGTGCGGACATGATACAGGAGATGTCAGGGGCTGTGCGGACATGGTACAGGAGATGTCAGGGGCTGTGCGGACATGGTACAGGACATGTCAGGGGCTGTTTGGACATGGTACAGGAGATGTCAGAGGCTGTGCGGACATGGTACAGGAGATGTCAGGGGCTGTGCGGACATGATACAGGAGATGTCAGGGGCTGTGCGGACATGATACAGGAGATGTCAGGGGCTGTGCGGACATGGTACAGGAGATGTCAGGGGCTGTGCGGACATGATACAGGAGATGTCAGGGGCTGTGCGGACATGGTACAGGAGATGTCAGGGGCTGTGCGGACATGGTACAGGAGATGTCAGGGGCTGTGCGGACATGATACAGGAGATGTCAGGGGCTGTGCGGACATGATACAGGAGATGTCAGGGGCTGTGCGGACATGGTACAGGAGATGTCAGGGGCTGGGGTGGTGGGGGGGGGGGATCAGTGGCAGGGGTGGTGGATCAGTGGCAGGGGTGGTGGCATCAGTGGCAGGGGTGGTGGGGGGCATCAGTGACAGGGGTGGTGGCATCAGTGGCAGGGGTGGTGGGGGGGATCAGTGGCAGGGGTGGTGGGGGGGGGGAATCAGTGGGGGTGGTGAGATCAGCAGGGGGCAGCAGGGGCCAAGGGGCAGTGGTGGTCTGGTGTAGGTCGGAGGATGGGACCAATAATTGCACTGCTGCTGATTTTTATTACTGACTTGGTCCGTCGATCATGCTGCTGGCGTCTGTGTGTGTACTGACAGACACATTACTGGATGTGGTGTGGGACTCTCGGCGCCGTGACGGTCCATCTTGCTGCTGAGCCTGAGTCACATGATCCACCACCGGCGCCGCGCAGCCGCTCCCGCCAGATGTGATGTCCTGCCGCTCATAGCGGCTGACGTCACGTTGGAAAGACTTCGGGGCTGCAGCGGCCATCACAGCGCGGCCGCGGCGCGGTCCCAATAGCGGCCGCGTCTTAAAGCGGCCCCATGAATCTTAAAGCGGGCGGCCCCAATCTTAAAGTGGCCCCAGGGCATTTTCCCGGTATCCCGGTCGGCCAGTCCGGCCAGTCCGGCCCTGGACATGGGCCATGCCAGCAGGGGGGCTTGGGTGTTGAAAGGATCCTGCCACAACACACAGGAGGAAGCCCATTCTGGAGGCACAGGAGCAAGAGAGAGGACAGCATAAGTAGACCAGCACTACTGGTGACTAACAAGGGGGAGACTGCCACATGTAGTCAGTCTCCCTGAAGACAGTGGTGTGCTTAAGTCTTCACCCTTCCCTAAGAGATCTCCTGAGAGTCAGCTGGGTGGGCTGGTGAAGAGTCAGTCTGGAGAACTGGTGTGGAGAAGTTAGCCTGGAGTGCTAGTAAAAGGGGCTGCTGCAGCCTGGAGGGCTGGCAGGGCCTGAAGAGGTGGTGCTGGGACCAGTGTCCACAGGAAGGAAGTGATGTGAAAGTACAAGCTGTATCACCCTATTGTTCTACACTCAAAGGGGCTGCAAGCTCCTACCTGTAATGGGCTGTTACTATTTCTGACTGGAGCCTGTCAGATCCTCACAGAGTAACATAGCTGGGACAAGCAAGTGCGCGCTAGAGGAAGAAGTTGGAATTGTACATAGAGACTATGCATAGGAAGATAGCCCTCAGGTTGTCGCCAAAGTTTTTTTGCTGAAGTCAAGTAGGCATCCCATAACTTCCCATCCCTATCCAAGTTATTAACCCTCAATAAATAACAAAAACAGTCACAGACTGTTCTCTGACTCTGGTGTACCTGTAAAAATCAGGTGTGTCTGGCCGTGCAGAAGTGGGGGATCCAGTTTATTTGTGGCTCCTTAGGGGGTGCGCTACAATTAATGTCAGTGGGAGGAATAGTGCCCTATCATTGGTGTTAGTAGAAGGGATAGTGCCCCATCATTGGTGTCAGTGGGAGGAATAGTGCCCCATAAATTGGTATCAGTGGGAGGAATAATGCCCCATCATTGGTGTCAATGGTAAGAAGAGTGCCCCACTGTTGCTGATGGGGGAAATAAGGTCCCAAGGACCAGCTAAAAGCAAGCAAAGGGCTACATCTGGCCCTCAGGCCGCAGTTTGGAGACTACTGCTCTACATTCCTTTGCCTGTCCCTGCCCCCCACTCAGCTGGAGAAGGAGGGCTGTGCAGGCTCTGCTCATACAAGCAGAGAGAGGGATGCGGAGCAGTCTGCTCAGTTTGCATTCTGTATACCAGATCTGACCTGGTGGGGATCTGAAACAGTTTTCTACCATGAAAACTGGCACAATACCTATGTTAAAGTTAGAGTAAATTCTGTGCCAGTTTCTGTTTCACTTTGAAATAGAAACTGACGTGACACAGACGTAAAAAACAGTTCCTAGTTTCCTGTACAAGGAACTTTTGTTAATTCCCAAGTATGTCTCTTTTGCTTGATATACACTATGAGTTTTTTCCGTTCAACCCAAAGCATTGAAGGAAAAAAAAACTGTCAGCTTCTGTCGAAGCTACTGTACTAACAATCCAACATTAGTACAGCAATCTTCCCCGCTGACCTATTGTGTTCTGACAGGGTGATGCCCCCACCGCCAGAACACTCTGGTCATTGAGTGAGAGCGCTGATCGGGAGCCAGATGGCTGCTGGTTTTCTGACATGCTCGTCCCACAGAAGCCAGCCAAATCAACAAGAATAACTAGAACATTATATCCAGATCTCTAGCTGAACAAATACAAGAATACAAATTATTCATATACAGTTTTTAACCACCTTAAGGACTCATGTACACATAGCCTATGTTGGCTGCTGGAAAGCACAAAACGTGGCAAAATTAAGGCAAAACCAAGCTGCGATTTTACCGCAACCAGTGGTCAAAATGTTTCTATCCTGAACACAATTCTTCCTTTTATGGAGTTGACATTAGGAGCACAATCCAAGGAGCACCTTCAGCGTTCCTGGGGCATAAATTACACATCCAATTTCGTGGCTACCTATCAAATTTTTGGAAACCCTGCGCATCAGAACACTGGAAACACCCACAAAACTACCACCCTTTGGAAAGCAAACACTGTAAAGTTTTTGAAGTCTTTTTAAAATGTGATTTTTTTTTTTTTTTTTTTTTGCCACAAGTTTTTTGAAAATGCAGGGAAAAAAATGGAAATTAATTTTTTTTACACAAAGTTGTCAAAAGTTGTCAATAATATATTTATAACACACATTAGGCATACTTAGAAATATACTACAAAACACATTGTGCTACTCCTCCCGAGTGTGGCGATACCACATGCATAAGACTTTTTCATAGCCTAGCCACACAGAGGGACCCACAATCCCAGGAGAACCTTCAGGCTTTCTAGAGGCATATATTACACATCTGAATACATGACTACCTATCACACATGTGTCAATCACAAGGCCCATAGGCTGAACCCGGCCCGCCAGGCCATTTCATGTGGCCCTCGCACTAGGGCTTTTTTTTTTTCAGCTGAAACCTCCGGCTCTCACCCTTTGCTTCCTGCTCACCACTGTCAGTTGTAAACACAGAAGTCTTATGTGTTTACAAGAACAGCTTTCCTCTCAGCAGCTTTCACAGGTCCCTGCCTGCCTTGCATTCACTGGGGGGGGGGGGGAGATGCAGATGCCAGGGAAGTGTGGAATGGGGCATTCTGTGGCAAGCTGTAGTGTGCTCCTCATCTGTACACGAGTGAACAGATGCTGACCAATGATCTTCCTGCAAATGAGAAAGAGAGATGGAGCCACCTACAATGCTGGCAGGTATTAGAGCTGGGCCCAGTAGGTGAAATTTAAGAAAGCTTTTGGCTTGTAGCATACCCTTGAACTCTGTACATGTGGCACACCTGAACTCTGCACATAACGAACTCCTAACATCTATTGTCCCTTTTTATATCCTCCCACTGTGCAATGTTGATAAAGTTATATAGTCTTCCAGATACAAATGGCACTTTGAGGGCAACCACAATGCTGTTGCGGCCCGTGATGGAATTGAGTTTGACACCCCTGACCTATTACATTTTTTGAGGCCCTGGAGCACCAGGACAGTAGAAATACCCATAAAATGACCACATTTTGGAGACTAAACACCCTAAAGTATTTTGTAGGAGGCATGGTGAGTCTTTTAAAGACTTCATTTTTTTTTCTAAAAGTGTTTTGGAAAAAAAGGAAAGAAAATATGTGTTTTTTTTTTTTTTTTACACAAAGTTGTCAATTATTAAGATATTTTTAACACACATCATAGGCATACCTAAAAATATACCCCAAAACACATTTTGCTACTCCTCCCAAGTGTGGTGATACCACATGCATGAGACTTTTTCGCAGCCTAGCCACACAGAGGGGCCCAACATCTAAGGAGAATCTTCAGGCTTTCTAGTGGCATAAATTACACATCTAATTTCCTGACTACCTATTGCATTTTTGGGGGCCCTGGAGCACCAGGACAGTGGAAATACCCGTAAAATTATCACGTTTTGGAGATTAAACACCCCAGGGTATTGTTTAAGAGGCATGGTGAGTCTTTTGAAGACTTCATTTTTTTGCCAAATGTTTTTGTAAAATGCGGAAAAAAAATGAAAATTATTAATTTTTTTTTTTTTTTTAAGTTGGCAATTTAATAAGATATTTCTCGCACACAGCATGGGGATACTTAGAATTACACCCAAAAACACATTTGACTACTCCTCCTGATTATGATATCACATGTGTAAGACTTTTTTAGTGTCTGAACTAATTATATATCAGACATTGTATCTTGTGGATCACACAAATCAACGGATTGTGTCAAAACCAATGTACTGTAATAGTCGCCTCTATATGAGTAGTCAGGGAATTTAGCTTAGTGTAGCATGATCTATAGCAGTACCAGCTCCTATAATCCAAACAAACCTAGCCTACTGGTATGTGGCTGCCCCCAGAAATGCCATGTTCACTGGCCAGGATGTACAGGAGGCTGAAGAAAGGAAGAACAAAATAGTTCCTATAATGACTGGTGTTGTGGTGATCGGAGACAATTGTACCTGTACATCCTCTGGTTTAAGTGCAGCTGCAATCATGACCCTGGTACCTTTTTTTCAGCAGGCGATGGTGAATAATGTAAAAGCAATCCGCCGCTTTTCCCCTCTTTCCCAGGCTCTCCTGTTCCACCAAGGAGCCAGGGACTGGCTTACCTTAGAGATGCAGGAGGAACGGAAGTTCCCCAATCATCTGCATGGTGTATGAAACTGGAAGCAACAAGCATTTTGTCACTTCAGTTTGTTTACAAACCATTACTGATTGTGAATGCATCTGATCAAACCAGTCTCTCTTTGCTCAGATGCGTTTGAGGGCAGCGGAGAGACCTGAGGTCCAGTAGACTTTACTACCACTTTAAAAGGCATTGTTTACCTTCCTACCTGCACCCTGTATGATCATGGAGTCATTTGTTGCCTTGTGCACACAGTCTATACAGTATAGTAAATCACATTCCAGTGTTAGCAGTTTATGTCTGCCTTTAAACATGAGGCATGCGGCATAGCACTGCACAGGTTACTGCATGACCTCTGTCTGTAGTCTTAGAACTGACACTTCCAGTAAAGAAACCTGCTCTGCAGGTGAGAGCTACACAGTGTTTAGATCTGACACAGATATAAACAAGCAGAGCATTCCCAAACACACAGAAAGCTCACTATGCAGCTGGAAGTTTTTTTGTTTTTTTACATTAGCACTATTACATTTGTGATGTAAAACAGAGCTGATGGCAAAGCATGCCTTGTTTGCCATGTGACTCGGAACAGTGACAAGCTGGGTGAATGAACACATGAACATAGGGGAATTGATCAGCCATGACACTACAAACTGCAGCCACAACATGTGAGCCCATCTTTACAAGGTACAGCACAGGGAATATCAGGGCCAGATTAACGTAGGGGCTATTGGAGCTGCAGCTCCAGGCCCCTACCTTAATATAGGCCCCGGGTTGGCCATATTCACTGTTACCGCTCTTCTGTCACTTGTAAACACAGAAGTCTGGCTTCTATGCTCGCTTCCCCAGGCAGCTCCCTCAGAACCTCCCCACACAGCACGAAGGCCGGACAAGGAGGGACAGTTGCCGATGCATGGATGTGTTTATGGGCTTCAGAGACAGCATCCCATGTTGAATTAGGCATGCATGGCTGCACCCTTCCTCCTCTGGGTGCATGCCAAGGCACGGCCCTTAAGGCCCTTCAAAATCCTCAGCACCAAGCCCATGATGCTCTTAATCCGGCCCTGGGGAATATAACTACACTAAGTAGACCTAGTTATAACCACAAAAACATTTGAAAGCATGCAATGCCCTTAAAGGCACAATCATAGTTTAATTGCTTCCTCCACGTTTGCATGTGTAATAAGCTCTAAATTCATTCTAGAATGATGAAGACGAGTAGTGTGTGCATATTTTTTTTTGTTACGTTCAGGAAAAAAGATCGAACTCGAGACTGCTGCATGGGTACATGTTTTCTGTGCCTCTTTGCTTCTATGCTGTAAAAAGAGGGCAATTTGATCCCCTGCTGTTCAGCCCTATTGAGAACACACGCAGCTGAAGGAGTCAAAAGAGAGACAAACCCCCTCCTTGTCTTTAGTTCATAGGGCTCTATATGGAGGCTTCATTAGAGTGAAATTGACCAGAAGTGAGCAGCTACTGCCGAACTGTCATCTTAAAAGTCCAGAAAGTTCTGTGAGCAGTGTTCAAAAATCTACATAGCTAAAATAAAGTACATTTTTAAAACAAAATGAACCAAAAACAATTAATCTGCCTTTACCTGGACTTTGGCCAAACTGGCCCTAAACTGTATGTATGTGTGTCCATGTGATTTTGGTAAATTCATCCATCATCCATGGTGCTCTTGGGTAGGGACCCAAGTGAAAGTTTCTCTGTACTTTTTAACATCCTGCAAACTACTTTATTAAATATGCCAAAAAGTAAACATATGAGTCAATTCAGACAGCTGAGCTAAATCACCAAAACAGCAGTAATCATAACAAGATGTTTAAATATTAATAACTGGATAAACTTTTCTAAAAATTGACTCTTTTTCCTCAGAGCTTATTCCTTATTTTCCCATGGGTAATATAATGCTTTTAACAGTATTTTTTTTTCTTAGAAAAATATCTAAAATTCCGAAAGTGTTAATTAAAAACTACTCTTTTCCTCTTCTTTTTTTTTTCTTTTCAGAATACATTAACACTATGACTGAGAATAGAAAGAGAAACTGTTGCTGTAATCTTTTCAAACAGTGTGAATCAAACGTCATATTTTTTTCTGCAAATTTCTTTTGTTTTATCTGTCCTCGAAAATAGGAGCAACAGACCCTTTCCATTAAATATCCCCCATCACATAAAACGTGGTTAGGTAATTGTTAGCATCTGCTAAAAGCTTTAAAAATGTGAGGCAATAGTAGGTTAGAATTCTTTGCCGTACCCAGCATGCCCCTGTCCTGACTAGTGAGCAGCTTCAAAGCTAAAATTCCAACGTCAGCTTGGTATGCTAATTACAGTGTGGATACTGATTCTTACCTTCTAAATGAACAACATAAAGGTTCCCCTAGATAATCTTTATATGATCTGTCGGATTAAATTTGGATAACAAGATGATTATACGTCTATGGTAATATTTTATTCTGCCCAAAAATCCTTGGCTAACCAGTTTTGGGTAAAGCTTCAGTTGCCAGTGTCGGATTTTTCCATGCTGCTTTCTTTCAGTCTACAAAAATGAAGCTGATGCCAGGGAATCATAATATGCATATTTACCTGATGCAAAATGACATGTTTTTTTACTGGTGATTGATAGTCATCACATAACTTGAAACACAGATCAAGCAGTCTGATGTGCGCAAAGTTGGATGCCAAGCAAAACCCTGCGTCGCAATGATTGTGAGGGCCGGGTTGACCTGCCAGAAGTGGGATCTTGCTGCCACCCACGGGTGCGCCACCAGCCCGCTTTACCTGCCCCACCAGGGAGGTGGAGCGTAAGCGTGCATGGCAGGACCCAAAAGATAGTGAACTATGCCTCGGTAGGGGCGAAGCCAGAGGAAACTCTAAAGGAGGTCCTGATGTGAAAATCAGTCATCTAACCTTGGGTGTATGGGCAAAAGGCCATCTGATTGACACCTTTACCACAAGGTACAGTTTTCCAATCTCCTGCAGTAGCCAATCCGCTTTTTAAATTCTCTCTCTTTAACTTTTTTTATGAGGCCATGTGACTGCACTTTTGGTTTAGTAGCCTTTTGTTTCAGAGATTTTAACCTAGGCAGAAACTTAAAAGGGTGATGAAATAGGGGGAACGATGAAGTAGTGTCACACTGCGTGCGCCATGCTGGATAGAGGGAATGGCTCATTTAAATAAGAAGTGAGGCTCCAATGCCCATAAAAAGATTTTCTCATACAGACAATTCTTGTATTACATCTCTTGTATAACATCCCTGAAAGTACAGAGCTCACCAAATGCTTTTTGTCACAGGTCAAACGCTTCAGGTTCCACCATTGTCAGCAGCTACAGAGAGACACACGCTCAGAACCTAACTGACACAGGAAAAAACATATCTGCAGAGACACATCAGTACCATAGAAAAACCCCGTACACATGGGCCGAATGTTGGGCGACATCGGCTGGTTCAATAAAAACTGGCCGACATTTGGCCTGTGTGTATGCCAACCGCTCCGACAGAAGCTGGACGTTTGGCTTTGACTGGAGCTGACAGTTTTTTTCAACCCAGCGGTGTGTACCAGGCTTTACACTGCCATAAACAGAGACAACAGTTTTGCAGTGACATAAATACGACTGCAGAGATACAATCTTTTCCATAGACACCACCAGAAACCGGCCTACATAGAAACAATCAATTCCATGGTGACACCACAGGTAAAACATCAGCAGAGATATAACCAATACACATGCTTTAAAATGATCAGTCATTTACTCATTAAACATATAGCACAAAGATTGTATACATTTCTTGAGTTATTCTCCTGTACAGATGCCCAGAAAGTGCGTGGTATAAAATTAGTCCCAGGTCATTGTTGTCATTGGGAGTAAAATAATCCCAAACTCAGCTCTGGTGTTCAATGGCTAACATATTCATCACACGCTCCCTTGCTTCACTGCCTTTCTCCTCCATCAGGTCAGGACTTTGCTGTGACTGTTGGCCAGATTACTCTGCCCACACAGTCCTGTATGCCTGCAGTGTTCCAGCACTTGGCCCCCAAAACTCGAGAGATTCAGTTAAGCTCCAGGAAGACAGAAGAATAGCCCGCAATATCGGGTGAATCGAGTTTTGTGTCTTGACAGCATTGACTTGAAATATCACTGACTTAATTCTAGGCTGAAAAATGTAGTGCCCCTGGAAATACCACTCCAGGACATTATTAATATTATTGTACAGGATTTATGTAGCATCAACAATTTGTGCATCACTTTACAATCTAAATGGAGGCAGTAAAATAACAATACAATAAAATACACTGCTCAACAAAAATTAAAGGAACACTTTTTAATCAGAGTATAGCATCAAGTCAATTAAACTCCTATTGATCTAGTCAGTTAAGTAGTAAAGAGGGTTGTTAATCAGTTTCAGCTGCTTTGGTGTTAATGAAATTAACAACAGCTGCACTAGATGGGCAACAATGAGACCACCTCCAAAATAGGAATGTTTTTACAGGTGGAGGCCACTAATATTTTCTTTTCCTACTCATCTTTTCTGCTGTTTTTCACTAGTTTTTCATTTGGCTAGGGTCAGTGTCACTACTGGTAGCCTGAGGCGATACCTGGACCCTATAGAGGTTGTACAGGCTCATCAATACATGCCATTGCCAGAACGTTTGCTGTGTCTCCCAGCACAGTCTCAAGAGCATGGAGGAGATTCCAGGAGACAGGCAGTTACTCTAGGAGAGCTGGACAGGGCCGTAGAAGGTCCTTAACCCATCAGCAGGACCGGTATCTGCTCTTTTGTGCAAGGAGGAACAGGATGAGCACTGCCAGAGCCCTACAAGATGACCTCCAGCAGGCCACTGATGTGAATGTCTCTGACTAAACATTTAGAAACTAACTTCATGAGGGTGGCCTGAGGGCCCAACGTTCTCCAGTGGGCCCTGTGCTCACTGCTCAGCACCATGCAGCTCAATTGGCATTTGCCCTTCAACACCAGAATTGGCAGGTCTGCCACTGGCACACTGTGCTCTTCACAGAGGAGAGCAGGTTCATCCTGAGCTTATGTGACAGACATGAAAGGGTCTGGCGAAGCCGAGGAGAACGTTATGCTACCTGTAACTTCGTTCAGCATGATCAGTTTGGTAGAAGGTCAGTGATGGTCTGGGTTATGCCCATTAGGTATCGGAATGAATTCCTTGGATTCATTGTCAGACCCTACGCTGGTGCAGTGGATCCTTTGTTCCTCCTGGTGCACGACAATGCCTAGGCCTCATGTAGCAAGAGTATCCAGCCAGTTCCTGGAGGATGAGTGAATTGATACCATTGAATGGCCCCCACACTCACCTGACCTAAATCTAATAGAACAGCTCTGGGACATTATGTTTCAAACAATCCCACGCCACCAGGTTGCACCTCAGTCTGTTCAGGAGCTCAGTGATGACCTGGTCCAGATGCGGGAGGAATTACCCCAGGACACCATCAGTCGTCTCATTAGGAGCATACCTGGATGTTGTTAGGCATGCATACAAGTACATGGGGGCCATACAAACTACTGAGTACAATTTTGAGTTGCTGCAATAAAATTAAAAAAAAATGGACTAGCCTGCTGCATAATTTTGATTTTCACTTTGAATTTAAATTAAATCACTTTGATTTTCAGGGTGTCTTTTAAATTCAGCCCTCTGCAGGGTGATAATTTTAATTACCATCAAACATTGTGGCATCCTTTCATTCCTAACCGTTACCCAGTCTATATTAGTATAGATATCCAGCATTAGATTTTTCCCTATTGAGATCTAAAGTGTTTTCAAAGTGTTCCTTTAATTTTTCTGAGCAATGTACAAGAGGGTTAAGAGGGCCCTGCTCAAAACAGCTCACAATCTAAAAGATTGGGGTACCACTGATATTTCATGACATGTTTATAGAGACACCCTTCGCATTCTCCCTGACTCCCTTGCTTAGCATCCTTGGAAACATCACTTAATCCAGTCCCTAAATCAGAAGTTCCCCTGCAAATGCCATTGTTCCAGCATTCCCCAGCAGCAAGAGCATCTCTGGAAAATAATTTTTCCCATATCTGACTTGGCAATCAGTATAGTTTTTCTGGAAAGATCATTCCCTCTCACTCCTGACTCAGCTTTGCCTCTGCAAATAGCAATATCCGCCTATCCCCATTGAAGCAGCAGGATGTCTCTGAAACTATCACTCTCCCATCCCTGGCTCCTTGTGCAGTATATCTAGAAATTTCTATATCTGTATTTCTATGGCTGTGATGCTCATTGATATAATAATTATTGCTGGATATTTAAAGGTTTGTTTATTCTAGGGGATGAAAAAGCAGAAATACTTACTGTAGTCATTGCTTGCCTCTGCCCCCAGTTTGTGGGCGGGCCCCAAAATGTCCTCACATACAGTCCAGGACCACTGGTCCTGCATTGTACATGATGATTGACATTGAAGAGGCTCAATATTTGACACTTATTCATCAGGGGTGGGGCTTAGTGCAAAGGGGTGTGGCTTTAAACTAAATTTGCACAGTAGTCAAGGCTGTAGTGATATGCTGCCAAATCTCATTGCTGTATCAACTGTGAGCTGAACAATGTGTTGCTGGTTAGATATTCCCCCTCCCCTCTGAAATACCCTTGAGTGGTCAGCACCGATCTTCTGTGGTTGGAACCTTTGCTATTCTGAGATTTTACCTTCACATCTAATCACCTGTAAAGTGTATGGGCATCCTTAGAGTGGATGACCATTGGAGCTGATGCATGAGCCATAGGGGTTAATTTACTAAAGGCAAATAGGCTGTTCACTTTGCAAAGGAAGTTGCACTTTGCAAGGGATGTTTCTCCAGTGCTTGGGGAACAAGGTGTTGTCATCCAACATCCAATCATGTGCAAGCAAAAAATACTCTTGTTTTTTTCCTTGCATGTGATTTAGGTACTCCTTTTCAAAGTGAAACTGCACCACATTCGCTAATCTGGGGAAGGCTCTCTTGCTAAGTGCTACCTCCATTGCAAGTTAACATTCTTTAGTAAATCAACTCCATAGCTTTTGCTCTGGGGCCATTAACAGTTTTTTATCACAGGGGTTGATTTACTAAAGAGAAATACATGGGAATTTTTCCAAAAGTTTGGTAAACGAGGTGAAGCTTCAGTCCCCATTCACACTAGCGCGACTTGTCAGGCGACTTGGTCGCCTGACAAGTCGCGGTGGGTCGCTCGCCATTGATTAGCACAGGACCCGTTCTAATAGGAGCGACACAAGTCGCTTTGACTTAGAAAAAGGGTCCTGTACTACTTTGGGGCGACCTGGAGGCGACTTGCATTGACTTCAATGATATGAAGTCCCTGCAAGTCGCGCCGAAATCGCGGTGCACACCACAGGTTGCCCCATCAAGTCGTGTCGCCCCTGTCTGAACGGGGTCTCAGTGAATTCAACCAATCATGTGCAAGTAAACATGCTAATATGCTGTTTTTTTTCCTTTTCTAATTGGATATTCTTTGCAAAGTGAAATTTCACTACATTCACTAAGCTCTGGGAAAAATTCCCATGTAAAGTCAACCCTATTGTCTTTTATATAGGAATCGTTAGTTTAAATAAACCTTTTTAAATCATCTATACATGCTTCAGTATTTATTTAATAATAAAAAGCCTAGACGGCAAAAAGCAGGGGAATATAATTATTTGCCCACCAACTAAGCTCAAATATGGTATGGGTTTATATACCTCAAAAACAATATCAAAATTAAACCAGTAAGTGAAGAACCAACTGGGAAGGAAGGTATTAAATACTATCCAAGCGGTGTGACTTGAACAAAATAAACCAAAACTTTATTGTTTGCAATCAATTAATAAAGTAAAAAACGTTTCCAATATATATGACTCATATTTGTAAACCATCACCTTCCACCATAAAACCATCACCTTCTGACAACATTGTCAATTCAGTATTCGCATTTTACCATTTATTTACAATATACTGCACTGTAGTTGCATTTATGTAAAGGTATCCAGATTTGTAGCATTTATTTTCACAGTTAACAAATATAATATTCTGGCAATTGTCTGGTATTAAGCAACTGTCACTCTCACTATCTGGTCCTTGAGCTGAAAAACATCAGTAAAGGTCAATGTGGAATACATCTGGTTCCAGATGATCTGGCTGTCCACAAGATCATCTTATTGAGACCAATCCACATTCTCTACTTGACTTGTCCTATTCATTCAAGTCTCCATAGAACAAGGGGACTCTGTGTAAAGAATTAGCTTTTTGTAAGCCAAAGGAGGATGCTTTTTGAGATAAATTGCAAGTTTATCATCGCGTACCGACCTAGAGAATATTGTGTGCTCTCATGCTTACTTGCAGGTGTCTCCGAAACAAAATATTTGCCAGAGTGTGTTCCAAATTATGTTGACAAGGGTGTTTATTAGGAAGCATTACATACTCCATCTACTCACGGACATGCTAGGGTGGTCAGAAATGCTCATATGATCTGACTGCCAACATTTTTCCATAAACACGCACCCCTGGATCACTTGAGTGCACATGTTTTTGACTTTGAAGGATTGAGAAGGCTCTAGGTTTTCAAAACCTTTGTGAGCAGCCAGGAAAATTCAGATATTTATTAAAGCTAAACGCCAGGAATTATCTTTTCTTAAACCTACATTGGACCAGCTTGGTCACTTTTAAGTATATATATATATATATATATATATATATATATATATATATATATATATCTTATTTGTAGGGATACATGTTGCCTAGATATGTACAATCAGCCCTGGTATCTTTGTCATCCACAAATCCTCCTTGCCTTGTTCAATCAGGGAATGCCATATTTATTTAAAAAAATACAAGATGTGCTCTGAAGGGTAGAAGTGACGAAAGAGCGACCCCCGCCGCCTTTGATCAATATACAGATGGCAAGTTCTTTGAGCAGCCCTTTGAAGAGACCAGCACTGACTGTATGGAGCACAGGCTACTACAATGAATGTCTGCATCCCCATCAGCCCTCTGGGTGTGAGATTATGAATTTTATGTACCCAGACATGTCCAGCTTTACTTGTTCCCTGGAGATCAATGGGCACGTGGAGCCAAAGAGCACCCAAAGACACTCAATAGTTTTCTGATTTAACCCAAGTTAGCTACATTGGCAGCCATCGTATCACTATGGGAACATTTGATAATGGGTTAAAGTATGTACAAAAAAAATCATCATGTGTGCTTTTCTAGAGGTTTGTGCTTCATGCGCATGGATGCTTAGCAGCTTCTGTGTGCTGAGGTGTAAACTTTCCAGGGCTTTCTGGCACCAGGGGAGCTACACGTGCAGCACACAACTGCCAATAGAAGTGAATGGCTGTACGTGGCCATACTCAGGTAAATGCAGATGGCTTCCACATAAAAAAAAAAACTGTCCATCCATGGTGTACGGGCCTAAACACGCATGTCGAGTATGGCGTTTCTCCCCGAATACAAAAGTGTCGAATTTGAGAATGAGCACCGTGTGCACATGCTTGGGTAAACATTGATGCAGAAGTCATTCACTTTTCCCTGGGGACGGCTGCATACAGTTATTTACTTGTACTGGCACATGTACATGGTACATAGTGCTTGCTGGAGTTGTTACACCCCAGCACACAGGAGTTGCTATTGCCTCGTTTCCACTGAGCGGTACGGTTTGGTTTGATACGGTACACCTTGATCAGGCTTGCGGTTCCAGTACCTCAGCTCAACAGTGTAGATCCACCCTGTTTGTATGGTTCTAATGTGCTTGGTACCCCAACGAAAGGGTACCAAAAAAGTGGTATGGTACGGTTCGGAATTAGGGTACCATTCACAACTTTTGACAACGGAAACGGCAAATATTGCGTACCGTACCGAACCGTACCGTTCAGTGGAAATGAGACATAAGTGTCCATGTGCATGAGGCCTTAGTGAATATTCACCATATGCCTGTCTTGATAATGTAAAAGATAAAAGTAAGCAAAGGACTTTGAAAGATGGGGCAAAGTGTGATTAAAATATTCATGTTATGTTTATCTAACACTACAAATAAATGATTTGCACAATATTTATATCCAACATATCTGAAAAATATATATTTGTTTAATGCCATACTTGTTTCTAAGTTATCTATTTTGGTGATCGAGAAGCGCGGAGTGATTGAATTGGCATTGCCATACTTCTTTAAAGCACTGATCATCCTCAAATTTTAGCAGGGGTCCTCTTTGAAAATGGAAGCAAATTGGTAGCTGCCTTTTTTTTCTTTGTTTCATTTCTAGCAGATATCCGGTCTGTGGAGTTCATCGTCATATTACTGAAAGGGAAAAAAAAAACAAGGCAATGAGGAAGTATGTTCTCTACTGATATGGAGCAATGTCATGTTTGTTAGCTTTCACATCCCTCTAGTGGCCTTTCTGTGTTTTACACATTAGTACTAGTGTCTAACCATTGTAAACTTCTCAGTGAAAACTTAGAAGTATCTGACTTGTCCTGTAAAAGTTAGGGAAAATAAAAAATAAAGCTTCTATAAGTCACATGGAATTTTTTGTTTGTTTCCCTAAGTGGTACGGGGCAAGTTGGGTACTTTTAAGGTGAGCTTGTAGGTGGGGTGTAGCATTGTACGGTGTCAATTACACAAACAGTCTCAGTGCAGTAAAAGAACTTGTGTTAAGACAATGCAAAGACAGTTCACAAATAATTTGGTTGGAAGACAGCACAGCTGGGAACACTCACAGGTCCAATAGCATGTAGAGAGCAGGTCTCAACCAAACAAAGGATCTGTAGAAAGAGGCAGAATGTGGCCTGGCTGTCTTGCATCCAAGCATGCTGATGTTCAGAGAAGTAGCAAACCCTAAACTTTCCCTCCTTATCAGGAACCTTTTCCCGCTGCTAGTTCTGTCCCTACCAGACAGGTACCTGTACCTACTCTACCAATTCGTAAATGTGTGCTAAAACCTGGGAGCCAGGGCCTTAAAAAAAAGCTCTGCCTGACCCAAGATGGCTACAGGAGTCACATGGGGCAGCAACAGCAAATAGGATAGCTTCCCCAGTGACACAGGAAACCATAGAGGAGCCATGTTCCTCTTGGCTCCCTCTCCAACTGCAGTGCTGCTGCAGATAAGCGCCACCTGCAGTGGAGAAAGTAGACTGAACCTGCCTACCAGCTTTTACTGAAAATATTACTCTAAGTTACACACCAGCCAAGAAATTAACTCTGATTTCTGTGTGATAGTGGGACAAACACTGTCAGGGGTGATATGCGCCACATTAACTAAGCAGGTAGACCTGTTTCTAGTCTATCTGAGCCACCCAGGCAGTTTCTATTTCACAGTGAAATAGAAACTAGTGCAGGTCTGCCCATATTTAAAAGAGGGAATACAGCAGTTTTCAGTATAGAAAGCTGCCGTAGATTCCTGCCAGGTGTGACCTGGCATATGGGATGTGAATTGTCTACTGACAGCTCACTTCCCATAGGGCAGGTCACACCTGGCGGGAATCTGTGGCAGTTTTCTATGTGGAAAATTGCCGCATTCCCACTGTTAATTAGGTGCAGACCTGCACTCATTTCTATTTCACTAGATAGATAGACCAATAGATAGCTAGATAAACCCATTTAGTCGGGTACTGTTGGTGCTAATAAATCTCTTCAGTTTTTTCTGGCCGAAGCAATTAACTGTTGTACATCCAGGATTGGTTTGTTTAACCTCTTCCCAAACCGTAATGCATATATGTGATGGCAGGAAAAGTCGGCCATAAAGTGACACTAAACTCACTAATTTAATGCATGCCTTCTGTTTTTTTCAGCCTCCTTCTAATCTCCAAATTCCTTTTTCCTGACAAACTCCATAACAGCATACGTATGGGTTAACCCAGCCTCCACTCCTCCCTATAGGACCCCACTCCCATGAATCTTTGCTCTGAACCAGAGGCTATGTTCCTTTTTTGTCCTCCTCCGAGGGGCCAGAATGGTTAAAGTCTTATGATCGAGGCCTGGTTGTTCGGCAAGCTGTGCCCCGGAACACATGTGGAGTCTCCAGCAGTCCCCAGCTTTTAGCGGGGTGGAGAAGGGCAATGGATTTGGCGCCATGTGGAGTCCCCAGCTATTAGCAGGGTGGAAAAGGGCAATGAATTCAGTGCCATATGGATTCTCCAGCACGCCCCAGCTATTAGCGGGGTGGAGAAGGGCGATGAATGTGGTGCCATGAAGAGCTTAAACTTGGCCATTGGCAGGCAAAGCGGCAGTACGGCCTAAGAGCCTAGCTATTAGCAGGTGGCCATAAACGCCCTGGGCCCGTGCGGCAGCGTCTTCCGGATCCAGGCATGGTCATGGGGGATGCAGTGTGCGGTGATGTATACTTTTATATCGTATATTCCATGGCAGCAGTTGTGTGTGTTTTTCTTCCCTGGCTCTAGTGTCTTCCGGCCTATGTCAGCTGGAGTGCATTTGCATTCGAAGCTGCCGCTCTCTCTTTTCCAGCCTGGTGTTCCTGGGTTACTCCTGCCCAGGGACTCAGCACATTCACGCTGTGGGCGGTGTTGGTGTCATTACAGTGGAGAAATTCAATCAGTGGTCAATACTGTTGATATTGGGTTTTTCTCTGTGGTCAGCTTGCAGCAGTTTCCCTAAATGCTGTGTGCAATCATCACAGGTATATGCTCTGAATTAACACCCTTGTATGCTGCCTGTGTGTGTGATCTTGCATTGGTTCTCCCCTGTGCAAGTTGGCTGTCTGTGCAGTTTCCACACTACAGATGTATCACTGCCCGCCCCTTGTGGCCAGCCCTTGGGTAGAGAGTATGAGAGGGTGTGTTTAACCCTTTCCTTTCCTCGTTTGCCTGTGCACACCGTTTGGGTTTTTAACCCTTCCCTTTCTACCCTATTTTGTTTTTTTATTTTAGGTTTTTTTGTCCTTATAGGTCAGATTGACAATACATGGCACGAGATCTCATTAGGTCACTACATCAACATTCTTCTTCCAGATTTACGATCTGGAACGAATGGTCCTTACATGTGGAGGTTTTTCAGGTGCAGATACCCTGACTGATTATTGGCAATGCAGCGGGTCCTGGTCATCCTCTGGGTTTCTATGAAAACCCTGAACAGAAGTTGTGGAGGTAGTGGATTTATTAGAAAAAAAGAGGAGGGGAACCAATGCGCTACCACTGAGGTAAAGAAGAATGTGAGGTCAGATAATGGAGTATTAGTGGAACACTGAAATCAGCAGCTTATTCAGTAGTGTCACAACGTACTCAAAAGGAATAAAAGAGGGGTAATCAGCGCTTAATTTCTAGGAATGGTGGACCACAGATAAATAAAATATGAATATAAATAATGTTGTGTGAAATATGACCACTGTAAAGCTAAAATGAAGAATAAATGAAGAATAAAAGGAATAAAAATAATATAAAAAATATATATATATCTCAATCCTTCATAAGAAGTCAATAATGATGCACAAATGTGCACAATGACCCAATAAGTGCTGAAGTGCTGCTGAATCAAATAAAAAATAACCATAAACAATGTAGATAAAATGGATATGCAAAACAAAATGAATAAGGAGACAATCCTAGTATAGCAGTGTAGAAATATGCAAATATACACAAAAAGTGCTGGAGTGCTGATATATAAATCAGTGCCAAATACTGATGATGAAGGTGCTTAATAGTGCTATAAATAGAAAGATAAAATAATGATAATAACTGTGGAGGACAAATAAGCTGCACTATACTGGTGGTGAATGACACAAATATCATGTGCAGGTGAAGACTATAAGTTGAAAGTGCAACTAGTGCTCAATGGTGCAAAATAATAATCACCAGCAAGGAAATGCTGTACAATGCCTACAATGAATAAATGCAGAAAACAGAAAAGTCCAAAATATGAACAAATAATGTGCACAAAAATAAAGTGCTACTTCATTGCAAGTGGTTATAATAAAAGTTCATTGGAGATCCAGTGACTTTGCTAAAAAAAACACTTTCGGTGACAGCCAATTATTCGTGAGCTTTAAATCCCAAATCAAGTGCAATGGCCGCTCACCTCCATTAACACTCAAATGAGCGTTTTGGTGTGGTAAATCACCATAGGGGACCTCCAGGTATTCTCCAATAATACAGGGACTTATGGATGTGAAGAGATCTTCAACTATGTAATGCCAAATAAATATTCCTTTTCCTTCTATGGGATGGTCATGGATTAGCGCTCTGGCAGATAAGGATCGGTATTCTGGCAGATTCCTTAAACACTCGCTCATTCAAAATGATAAGAGGGGGCTCTCATAGTGTAGTAAGATAAGTTTAATGGGTAAAAATAATAACAAACTTACAGTTAAGATAGAAGCAATGCGAGCTGCACACAGCTGAACCGCCGATGCGGTGTACTCTGATACTTCCGGTCTCAGCCGTAGACCGGAAGTGACATCACCCGGCTTCTCCCGACGCGTTGCATCACAACACACACACGTGACTTTTTCAAGGGTAAATAAGGCAATGATTCCCCTTGCTAGCACTGTTCAGCTACCAGAACTCAGTGCCCCTTCTCATCAGGCCAGACCTTCTGTCCATGGGTGTATTTCTACATCCATGTCCAGCACCGTTACGTCTGACGGTCTGGTTCTTGAGAATGGAGGTCCTTGGCTTCTCCTCCAGAGTAGTCTCCTCTCTCTTGAATTCTAGGAGAGTGAGCACAAAGTATATGAGAGAATCTGGGCAGTCTGTGAAATACATGTCTGCTGCTGATGGATCATGTAGTGATCTAAAAGTTCTAAATATTCTGGGCTTACTCCAGTCAGATTTAGATCTGGCTCTGTCAGTGGGCTTCCTCAGGGTACAAGTGTCAGCTTATCGGCCTTCGCAGGTGTTTTCAGGTCTAGACCTCTTTTCCTGTCCAACAATTCTTTAAGGGAGCAATTAGGCTCAGACCTCCAGAGTAAGTGTAGGTTTTTCAAATGGAGTCTCCCCTTGTTCCTCGCTCCCTCTCGGGAATTGGAGCGAAGTGTTCTAGGGCTGTCTCTGTTAAAGGCCTTTCTGTCATGTTCGCCTTTCTCCTGGCTATCACGTCGGCATAAAAAGGATCAGAGATTGATTCACCGGTAATGGAGAACTTTTCTTAAGGTTCTTCCAGTTTCGAGTGGTGCTTTTACCTATGCTTGACTCAATTCCCAAGGGTACATCAGTCTTTCATGGGAACTAAGAAATTGTTCTGCCAACCTTTGGAGTACTAACTTGCATCCTTTGGATGCGGGAGAGGTCGTGTTGTGACTTAGTTGGTTAAAGTGCATGTCTAGTAAACAGGGAATCCTGAGTTTGACTCAGCAGTGCCTTTCTTTGGTTCTAGGAATCTCTCAGATATTGTGAAGCTACAGCTTCCTTCAGGCCACATATGCATCCATGGTGGTCTGAAGTTATGTGCTGAGAGTGTGCTCCCAGTACACTAACCAAGTTTGGTCACAGCTTCCAATCCAGAGCCAGCAGAATGGGCTCCTGATCATGTGACCACTGTGAGAGCCAATCACTCAAGCCACTCTGCCACCCTGTGTTAAAGCCCACTTAAAGTGGTTGTTAAGCCACTTATATAAAATGATCTAATCCCTTCTGTAATAGAACACTCCTGTGCCTGTGTTATAGAAAAAATATGCAGATCTGTACATATATCAGAGCGGCTCCCAGCGCTCAGCTGACTCCTCAGATCTCTCCTCTGCCCTACTGACAGCTCCAGTGGGTGGGCCTGAGCCCTGCCGCTGACATGAGGAGGGGAAGAGAGGAGAGAGAGAGCCGAGCGGTCACGTGATCGCCGGGAGTCACTCTGATTTAGGTACAGATCGCATATTTTTTCTATAATACAGATACAGGGGCAGTTAATGTTCTATTACAGAGGGGATTAGATCATTTTAAAAATAAATATGAGAGCAGCAGGTGGAAGGGGGGTGGGCACTGATGAGCAGACAGGCAGGGAGGGAAGGGGCAGAGGAGGACAGAGGGCACAGTGCAGGGCTGCGGATGACGGATGGCACGTACACTGACCACGGTGTCAGGGCTCAGCAGCCACGATACACCGTGGTCATCATTGTACAGGGAGGAGGGCAGAAACTGGCAGGATCAGCCAGGTTTTTTAGGTGTTACAAGGGGCCAAATGACACAGCACAAGCACTGTGCTGTATAACATGCTTTAAGGGAACAGGGCCTTCTTCTTCTTCTTTTTTTTTTTGGGGGGGGGGGGGGGTAAAGAACACTTTAAAAGACCATGGGGAGGCAGCATGAAGGGGTTAAACAAAGGTTTGTGTTTCTATCCTAATCATTCTGGTGGACAACATGGTATACTCTTTCCAATAGGTACACTTAGTGGGAGTTTAGGCAGTGGTTCCTGAAAAATGTATGCAAATACCTCATTGCAATTGTGGAAAAGGATTTTAAAATGATCTTGGAGTAAAAGAAATACGAAGGCTACCATTACAAACCCCTTATCACAAATGTTATCAGTCTAAATTGTATTCTTATTTAGTAGCTCTAATACTTTGGCCCACTTCCCTGGTACAAGTATTAAAGCTGGACTCATGACTAAAATATTGTTCATATACAAGAGGCATGTATATTCTTACCTAAAGAAGAATTCTAGGCATGGTATAATTTTACATAACAGTTACAGCTCAGAGTATGAGGAGGCTGTTATGTCAAACAGTTACTAACCAAAAATTTTCAGAGGCATTGGCCATTACTCTGAGTTGTGTAATGGCGCCCTCGTGTGGTTAAATTGATTTACACCATAATAAATCTAGTTCTGAGAAATGTATTTGTTGAACTATCCTTAGCACTCCTCCTGTGGCTCACCATATACCACCCTGGGTTCATATAGATTGCAGTTTGCATGGAACTCTTCCAGGGGGTTTCATCAGGTCCTTTATACACTGCTCAAAAAAAAAGGAACATTTAAAAAACACATCAGATCTCAATGGGGAAAAATATCATGCTGGATATCTATACTGATATGGACTGGGCAATGTGTTAGGAACGAAAGGATGCCACATCGTTTGATGGAAATGAAAATATTCAACCTACAGAGGGCTGAACTCAAAGATAATCAAAGTGGAAAAAGATTCAGCAAGCTAGTCGATTTTGCTTAAATTTCATTGCAGCAACTTAAAATGCATAGCCCTCACATGTCTGTATGCATGCCTGACAATGTTGGGGCATGCTCCTAATGAGACGATTGATGGTGTTCTGGGATATTTCCTTCCAGATCTGGACCAGGGCATCACTGAGCTCCTAAACAGACTGCAACCTGGCAGCATTGGATGGACCGAAACATAATGTCCCAGAGGTGTTCGATTGGATTAAGGTCAGGCGAGTGTGGGGGCCGTTCAGTGGTATCAATTCCTTCATTCTCAGGGAACTGGTTGCATACTATCGCCATATGAGGTTGGGCATTGTCGTGCACCAGGAGGAACCCAGGACCCACTGCACAGCGTAGGGTCTGACAATGGGTCTAAGGATTTCGTCCCGATACCAAATGGCAGTCAGGATGCCATTGTCTAGCCTGCAGAGGTCTGTGCATCCTTCAATGCATATGCCTCCCCAGACCATCAATGACCCACCACCAAACTGGTGATGCTGAACAATGTACAGACAGGCAGCATAACGTTCTCCACCATTTCTCCAGACCCTTTCACGTTTGTCACACATGCTTAGGGTGAACCTGCCCTCATCTGTGAAAAGCACAGGGTGCCAGTGGCCGACGTGCCAATTCTGGTGTTCAATAGCAATTACCAATTCTTATACTGTATGTGATGGCTGCATTTCTTTTTTAGGTATTCTTTCATCTGGTTATCCAGCTAGCAAGTCTGTTTTTACAGTACAAACTCTCCAGCAGAGTGTATTACTTTATATGGATGACCATTTAACACTAGCAGGCATGATTATAATTAATATTATACCGCATTTATATAGCGCAAACAGTTTACAACATGAGGGCAGACACTACAGTTACAATACAATTCAATACAGGGGGAATCAGAGGGCCTTGCTCATTAGAACTTACAATCTAGGTGATTAAAATGATCAGTTTTTATTTCTTCATGCAAAACCTTTATCCTAAAAGGAAAAAACCTTTTTCCTGACAGACTCCATGGCAGCCTACGTGTGGGTTAACCCCGCCTCCTCTCCAAGGTTATAGGACCCTCCTCCCATTAATTTCAGTTCATGGATCTAGACCATGTTCCTTTTTTGTCCTCCTCCAAGGACCCTATGGATTACCTGCATGAAGGATGGCGTCCTGCTTGTTTCAAGTGGATATGTGCTACCCAGGGCCCAGCCATGGGCGGGTGAGTGGCATTTTAATCCCCTGGCTCTGTGTTGTTCTCAGGACGCGGCAGGCGTAAGTCCTGGCAGGGTCTGAAGTTTTGGTATTGCTCCATGGCAGCTCTCTGTGTTCTGTGTATGTGTTGTTTTTGCTTCTTTTTCCCTGGTGCTAGTGGTTTGGCCCTCATGGCAGCTGGAACGCTTCCTGCGTTCCAGGCACTTACTTCCTTCCTCTCCGCTACTCAGGATTGCTAGGGCACTTGCGCGAACTACGGATGGAACCGAGGTTTTATTTCACGCATGTGCGGTTGCCGCAATCAAAATCGAGGCCTGGTTCACACAGGCGTGATCGCGATTGCGGCCGTGTCAGCCGATGACGTAATTCTGGTGGGGGATTTAAACCAGCTGTCAGCCCCAGTACTCTTGGGGAGTCCTGTGGGCATCGCGACATCTTCCCCGTGCTTGCTGCCTCTCCTACCTAGGTAGGTGCAAGGGTATTTGTGAAGTGTAGCGGCGGGGGGAGGGAGTGGCATGGGGGGGGCAGTAAGGAATGCTCACTCTGGCTGATCCTCTGTTACCCTTCCTTCCCTAGTCTGCCATTTGCCTGAGGATGGATCCTGCGTCACCGCCCTCGTGTGGCCAGCCCTCTCATAACAGGTGGGTGCTGGTGCAGTCAGGGGGGGAAGCGGCTAGCTTCTCGTTCATGGCTAAATCTCGTTTCTCCCCAAACTTTTCTCTTTCTCCTCTTAGCTCTTCCAGGTCTGGTATATATCAGGATAGGGACCCTGCCAGGCCACGAAGAGATTAGTCTTCCAGATTCAGACGCCATGAGTCTCCGTCAGGGAGCAGACTTTAGAGGAGACGCTCTAGTTCCTCCTCCAGACACCACACCCACCGCCACGGTAGCCGCACGGCCCAGAGAGCCTGTTGGGGATGTGGAGCACATGTCCCGGAGGACAGGTCCCTTTGCGAGCCATGCTTTACTCGTGCAGCCGGTTAGAGGAAAGCCGATGACCAGAGGTTGGAGTCCCTGATGAAACGGGTAGTACAGCAGTCCCTGAAAGAATGGGGCACTATCCCCACACAAGGTCATTCTACGACTGGCTCTCCCGTTGTGGCCCATGAAGATCAGGGCCCCTCTCAGCCGAGCTTTGCTTCTGGGAGGTCATCAGAGAGTGACTCCAAAGAAGATGGAGCAGTAGGAGGTTTCGACTTTGCCCTAGTCTCTCCTCTAATGAGATCTATTAAAGAGGCCCTGAAGTGGGAAGATCCCGTGACACCCCAGGTGAAACAACGTAAGTTTTTCAAACACCTGGGAAAGGAGCGTCCTAACTTCCCGTTCCGTGCGGAACTAAAATATGTCATCAGTGATGAGTGGAGGAAGGGGGGCAGCAAACCTTCCCTATCTTCCAAGCTGGCAAAGCTTTACCTATTTAAACCAGAGGACGTGAGTCACCTAGAGTCAGCACCCTTAGTGGATGCTGCGGTGAAAAGGCTGGCGAAACATGTCACCCTGCCCCTAGGCGATGCCGTTTCCTTCAAGGTCTCCTTGGACAGGAAAATAGACCTGAAGAGGATTTATGTTATGGCAGGCGCAGCCTGTAAGCCTATCTTGGCACTGGCGGCTATGTCCAAGGCCATGGAAGCCTGGGTGTCCGACGTTGAGGCCAAGCTTGGGGGCATCTCGGATGAGGTAGTTGAAAACTAAAACTGGCATCATTTTTCTTGGGGGAAGCCTCCATTGAGGTACTTTGTCTCCTGTCCAGGGCTATGCTTTCATCCGTAACGGCTAAACGAGCCCTATAGCTGCGCCCTGGCTCGTTGATCCAGCTTCTAAACAATCCTGGTGTAAGATTCCTTTTGAAGGTTCCTCTCTATTTGGGAACAAACTGGACAGCGCTATTGCACGGGCCACCGGGGGAAAATCTGACTTCCTTCCCCAGGATAGGTGCCTGTTTGGGCAGAAAAAATCCCAGCCAAGGAAGCAAAATCCGGAGCGTGCTAGGGAAGCCCGCTCCTACAGGCCTGGTGGGAACTTTCGGAGGAATTGGAGGGGAGGCCAGTCGTCCTCCCGAAGACCAGCTAGAAACCCAGCTCCTTCTGGGCAGGAAGCCACAAAGTCTTTTTGAGATTGGGCCCGCTCAGATATGCCAGGTGGGGGGCGCGCCTGCTCCTCTTTCGGCATGTCTGGGAGGCCTCAATCTCAGACTTTTGGACCGTCAAAACGGTCTCCAGGGGTCACACATGGTCCTTCCTAGCAGACCCTATTCCCAGATTCATTTCCACTCTCTTGCCTCGTCTAGAAGAGAAAAGAGGAGTCTTGCTCGCCTATGTAGACACTTTGGTGTCCCAAGGCGCAGTGGTTCCGGTGCCGGATCAAGAGAGGTTCCCAGGCATATACTCACCCCTCTTTCTGGTGCAATAAAAGAATGGATGCTGGAGGCCCGTCATAGACCTCACCTACCTAAACAAACAAATTTATAAGAAATGAGAGATTCGAGATGGAGACTCCATCCACCATTCAGAAAGCGGTATTTCCGCAGGTATCTCCAGTTCACAGTCAGACATCGGCACCTCCAGTTTACCTGCCTTTCTTTTGGCCTGTCTACATCCCCGAGGGTGTTTTCCAAGGTTCTCCTGGCAGTAGTGGCTCTCATCAGAAGGAGGGATACGCTTACATCACCACCTCGACGATCTCCTCCTTCTGTCTCTGACAGAGACCAACTGCTAGCCCACAGAGATCAGGTCATTGCGACCCTCATGGAATTCGGCTGGTTGCTGAATCTGCAGAAGAGCCACCTAGAGCCTACCCAATGACTGATTTATCTAGGGGCTCATTTCGACACAATCAGGAGTATGATCTCCCTACCCCTAGAGAAGATCCCGGTGATACGGGAGAGGATCCTTCCAGCCCTCTCCTCATTTCTGAAGGCTTCCCAGTGCCTTAAATCATTGGCACAATGGTCTCCACGACTCCCATGGTCAAATGGGCTCTCTGGAGGATGCGTCCTTTTCAAAGAGGCTTTCTCCAACAGTGGGACCTAGAGGAGCACGATCAACGCATCTTTATTTCTCCCAAAATTCTACTCAACTGCCATTCTATAGTCCCCATCTCATGGACCATCATCACAACGGACGCCAACAATTCTGATTGGAGAGCTCATTGCATGATGGAGGTGGCTCAAGGAAGGTGGACTCCACAATTCCACACTCCCGTCTCCAATATTCTGGAGCTTCAGGCGGCTTTCCTGGCCCTCCGAGCCTTCCGCCATCTAATGGAGGGAAAGTCTGTGCTACTCAGGATGGACAATAAGACGGCGGTGTCTTATGTGAAGAGGCAAGGTGGGACTCTGAGTCTTCCCCTCCTGCGGGGACTTGACCCCATCATGACATGGGCTCAAAACCATCTGGCCGACATATTGGCGGTCTACATTCCTGGGTCTCAGAACATCCAAGCGGATTTCCTCTCCATGGTACAGCTGAACCACAACTAGTGGTCCCTCCATGCGGAGACATTCAGGTGGATCCTGATTCTGGGAGTTTCTCCCGAGATCGACCTGTTCGTCTTTCCCTGCAACCACAAGTTGGAGAGATATTACACGAGGGGCAAGTGTCACCAAGTCTGCAGAACAGATGTTCTGACCGACAAGTGGGAGTTCAACGGGGCATATGCCTTTCCTCCAATTCCCATCATCCTCAGGTTTCTGCAAAGACTCCAAGCAGAGGACATGGAGATCGTCATGGTGGCTCAGTACTGGCCGAACAGGCCGTGGTTCCCGCTACTCCTGCAGCTCAGTTATCAGAACCCAATCCCTCTCCCCCTCAGGACAGACCTTCTTTCACAGGGAGTGACGCTACACCCCTGCCCTGCACTGCTCCGGTTGACGGTCTGTTTTTTGGGAGGGAGAGGTTGGGATCCCTTGGATGCCCCCGGGGGTCATCCCCACCTTGTTGAGTTCCAGAAGATCAAGCACAAATAGAGTTTACTGCAGAAAGAAGGTCATTTTCGGATCCCGGGATACAGGAGGTCATGAAATTTCTCCAGTCCGGTCTGGACCTGGACCTGGCCCTTTCAGTAGGCACTCTCAGAGTCCAAGTGTCAGCCTTGTGTGCTTTCACTGGTGACTCTTGGGCCAAACATCCACTGATTCAACAATTTTTCAAAGGAGCAGCCAGACTCAGACCACAGAGGAAACCAAGATTTCCAAAATGGGACCTTCCTCTTGTCCTTAATGCCTTCTCTGATTCCGGTTCGGTCATCTCCACCTCCATCAAAGATCTCACCATCAAGATGGCATTCTTGGTGGCTATCACTTCTGCCAAAAGGGTTTCTGAGATTGGGGCCCTTGGACACAAGGAACCGTTTCTTAATTTTTTTTTCCGGATCGGGTGGTCCTTTATACCCATGCTCAATTCAAAACCGAAAGTCACATCAATCTTTCATGAGAACCGGGAGATTGTCCTCCCTACTTTCCGGACCTCTGAAGAGACTGAGCCCCATCCCCTGGATGTGGGTAAAACTCTGAGAGACTACCTTCAGGCTACAGCATCCTTCAGACAGTCAGACAACCTATTTATCCTGTTTTCAGGCAGAAATAGAGGACAGCATGCCTCGTCTAGGACCATAGCAACCTGGATCGTGGCGGCCATACAACAGGCCTATAGGGCAGAGAACTTGGCTCCTCCAGAAGCGGTGACAGCCTATTCAACAAGAGGTATCTCGACGTCCTGGGCGGCTTCGTATCAAGGATGGAAAATGACTTGGGGGTACTGGTAGACAACAAGCTTGGCAGTGGCATGCAATGCCAAGCCGCCGCAAGCAAAGCCAACAGAATACTGGGATGTATAAAAAAGGGGATTCACTCCAGAAATAAAGAGATTATTCTCCCACTCTACAAGACTCTGGTCCGGCCACATCTGGAGTATGCTGTCCAGTAACTCAACACACAGCCATTAATGTCTAAACCGCTGGCAACAAAAGTGAGTACACCCCTAAGTTAAAATGTCCTAATTGGGCCCAATTAGCCTTTTTGCCTCCCTGGTGTCATGTGACTCATTAGTGTTATAAGGTCTCAGGTGTGAATGGGGAGCAGGTGTGTTAAATTTGGTGTTATCGCTCTCACTCTCTCATACTGGTCACTGGAAAATCAACATGGCACCTCATGGCAAAGAACTCTGAGGATCTGAAAAAAAGAATTGTTGCTCTTCATAAAGATAGCCTAGGCTATAAGAAGATTGCCAAGACCCTGAAATTGAGATGCAGCACAGTGGCTAAGACCATACAACTGTTTAACAGGACAGGTTCCACTCAGAACAGGCCTCGTCATGGTCGACCAAAGGTGTTGAGTGCATGATAAACTCATTTGGTTCAGATGGTGTCAAGCGTGTGTTGTGGCAACCAGGTGAGGAGTACAAAGACAAGTGTGTACTGCCTACAGTCAAGCATGGTGGTGAGAGTGTCATGGTCTGGGGCTGCATGAGTGCTGACGGCACCGGGGAGCTACAGTTCAGTTCATGCACTGTGACATACTGAAGCAGAGCATGATCCCCTCCCTTCGGAGACTGGGCAGCGGGGCAGTATTTCAACATAACAACCTCAAACACACCTCCAAGACAACCACTTCCTTGCTAAAGAAGCTGAGGGTAAAGCTGATGGACTGGCCAAGCATGTCTCCAGACCTAAACCTTATTAAGCATCTGTGGGGCATCCTTAAATGGAAGGTGAAGGAGCACAAGGTCTCTAACATCCACCAGCTTTGTGATGTCGTCATGGAGGAGTGGAAGAGGACTCCAGTGGCAATCTGTTAAGCTCTGGTGAACCCCATGCCCAAGAGGGTTAAGGCAGTGCTGGAAAATAATGGTGACCACACAAAACATTGACACTTTGGGCCCAATTTGGAAATTTTTACGTAGGGGTGTACTCACTTTTGATGCCAGCGGTTTAGACATTAATGCCTGTGTGTTGAGTTATTTTGAGGGGACAGCAAATTTACACTGTTATACAAGTTGTACACTCACTACTTTACATTGTAGAAAAGTGTAATTTCTTAATTGTTGTAACATGAAAAGATTTAATAAAATATTTACAAAAATGTGAGAGGTGTACTCACTTTTGTAAGATACTGTAAATGCCCACATGTCTATAGTTATATGAGACTTACTAATGTTATGTGTTAATGTATAGCACTAACCCCCAGGGGCTGCTGGCAACTGGCTCACCTATTCCTGCACAGCCAGATACAGAAAACAGTCCATGGGCTTGTTTTTGGTTGTTTTATTGGGGAAAAACAACTTGGATAGGCTGCATTGCTGGGCACTGGTAAGGATGCATTGCTGGGCAATAGTCAGGCTGCATTGCTGGGCCCTGGTGAGGCTGCATTGCTTAGCACTGGTGAGACTGCACTGCTGGGCACTGGTGAGGCTGCATTCCTGGGAACTGGTGAGACTGCATTGGATGGGCACTGGTGAGGCTGCATTGGATGGGCATTGGTAAGGGTGCATTGCTGGGCACTGATGAGGCTGCAATGGATTATGGGCTCTGGTGAGGCTGCATTGGATGATGGGCACTGGTGAGGCTGCATTGGATGGGCACTGGTGAGGCTGCATTGCTGGGCACTGGTGAGGCTGCATTCCTGGGCCCTGGTGTGGCTGCATTGCTTAGCACTGGTGAGGCTGCATTGCTTAGCACTGGTGAGGCTGCACTGCTGGGCACTGGTGAGGCTGCACTGCTGTGAACTGGTGAGGCTGCATTGGATGATGGGCACTGGTGAGGCTGCGTTGGATTATGTGCACTGGTGAGGCTGCATTGGATGATGTGCACTGGTGAAGCTGCATTGGATGATGTGCACTGGTCACAATCTGGATGGAGGCCGAAGTGCAGAGAGGGCTTCCCTTGCAGCTCAGTGCACCCCTGGAAGTTGTACCGGATGTGAAGCGTCCCAAGTAGCACAGGTCGTCTGTGGTGAGCACCAGATGATTTCAGGAACTCTGGGTAAGGCAGGCAACTAGAGGAGTAGTAAAAGCCAGGCCGAGGGTCAAACACCGGTGATCAGTCCAAGAGCAAGGTAAGTAGCAGAACAGGGACGAGCCGGGGTCATACACAGGTGAGCAGGCAGAAACAGAGTCCTTAGGCAAGCCGGGGTCATACACTGGGAAAACAGGCAGGTAGTAGCAAGAGCAAAGTCCGAGAGGCAAGCCAAGGGTCAAACACCAGGAGAAGAACAGATGGTTCAGAAACAAGCCGGGTCCCAACAGGAAGTCCAAACAGGAAACAGGAAGCACAGGAAGCTGAGAGATAATCCAGCAATGAGTCTACTCCTATGGCCACCTTTTTATAGGCCAGCAGAGGGCAGTTTCAATTGAGGCAGGAGCGACCATTGCTATTACTGGCAATGTTGCCAGTTCCTACGGCCATTTCTCTAACGGGCCAGCAGAGGGCTGTGTCGATTGAGCCAGGAGTGTCCATGACTAGTACTGGCAGAAATGCCAGTACGGCTGTGTCCCTGACAGCACTGGTGAGGTTACATTGGATGGGCACTGGTGAGGCTGCATTGCTGGGCAATGGTGAGGCTGCATTGCTGGGCACTGGTGAGGCTGCTTTGGATGGTGGGCACTGGTGAGGCTGCATTGGATGATGTGCACTGGTGAGGCTGAATTGGATGGACACTGGTGAGGCGGCATTGCAGGGCACTGTTGAGGCTGCATTGCTGGGCACTAGTGAGGCTGCATTGGGTGATGGGTACTGGTGAGGATGCAATGGATGGTCACAGCCAGACACAGAAATCAGTCCATGGGCTTGTTTTTGGTTGTTTTATTGGGGAAAAACAACTTGGATAGGCTGAATTGCTGGGCACTGGGCAGATTGCATTGCTGGGCACTAGTCAGGCTGCATTGCTGAGCACTGGTGAAGCTGCATTGCTTAGCACTGGTGAAACTGCACTGTTGGGGACTGGTGAGGCTGCATTGTTGGGCACTGTTGAGGCTGCATTGGATGATGTGCACTGACGAGGCTGCATTGGATGGGCCCTGGTGAGGCTGCATTGCTGGGCCCTGGTGAGGCTGCATTGCTTAGAACTGGTGAGGCTGCAATTCTGGGCACTGGTGAGGCTGCATTGCTGGGAACTGGTAAAGCTCCTTTGCTGGGAACTGGTAAGACTCCTTTGCTGGGAACTGGTAAGGCTACTTTGCTGGGCACTGGTGAGACTGCATTGGTTGATGGGCACTGGTGAGGCTGCATTGGATGATGTGCACTGGTGAGGCTACATTGGATGGGCACTGGTGAGGGTGCATTGCTGGGCACTGGTGAGGCTGCATTGGATGGTGGGCACTGGTGAGGCTGCATTGGATGATAGGCACTAGTGAGGCTGCATTGGATGATGTGCACTGGTGAGGCTGCATTGGATGGGCACTGGTGAGGCTGCATTGCTGGGCACTGGTGAGGCTGCATTGCTGGGCACTGGTGAGGCTGCATTGGATGATGGGCACTGGTGAGGCTGCATTGGATGATGGGCACTGGTGAGGCTGCATTGGATGGGCACAGCCAGACACAGAAATCAGTCCATGGGCTTGTTTTTGGTAGTTTTATTGGGGAAAAACAATGTGGATAGGCTGCATTGCTGGGCACTGGTCAGGTTGCATTGCTGGGCACTAGTCAGGCTGCATTGCTGGGCCCTGGTGAGGCTGCATTGATTAGCACTGGTAAGACTGCACTGCTGGGCACTGGTGAGGCTGCATTGCTGGGCAATGGTGAGGCTGCATTGCTGGGCACTGGTGAGGCTGCATTGTTGGGCACTGGTGAGGCTGCATTGGATGATGGGCACTGGTGAGGCTGCATTGGATGATGTGCACTGATGAGGCTGCTTTGGATGGGCACTGGTGAGGCTGCATTGGATGGGCACTGGTGAGGCTGCATTGGATGGGCACTGGTCAGGCTGCATTGGATGGGCACTGGTCAGGCTGCATTGGATGGGCACTGGTCAGGCTGCATGGGATGGGCACTGGTCAGGCTGCATTGGATGGGCACTGGTAAGGTTGCATTTGATGGGCACTGGTAAGGCTGCATTGAATGGGCACTGGTGAGGCTGCATTGCTGGGCACTGGTGAGGGTGGGGCTGCATTGCTGGGCACTGGTCATAGATGGGCACAGCTGAGCCTAGCATTCTTTATGTAGCGCACTCCTGAGCCCTGCATTCTTTATGTCGTGCACTCCTGAGCCCTGCATTCTTTATGTGGCGCACTCTTGAGCCTTGCATTCTTTATGTAGCGCACTCCTGAGCCCTACATTCGTTATGTAGCGTACACCTGAGCCCTGCATTCTTTCTGTAGCACACTACTGAGCCCTGCATTCTTTATGTAGCGCACTCCTGAGCCCTGCATTCTTTATGTAGCACACTACTGAACCTTGTATTCTTTATGTAAAGCACACCTGAACTCTGCACTCTGTTTTTTCTCTATCTTATCTTCATAACATTTGGTAGTCCTATCTGAAAAAAATTCTAAGAAGTGTCTTTTTTTTTATTTCATGGACGAAATTTAAGAAATAACGTATATATCATACAATCATTCTTTAAACACATACCACATACACTGCATACTAATTTGAGGAAAATATGCTTATAAAATAGTTTACCATTTGACAATAAAAAAAAATAAAAATGTCCCCGGATTTCATTTTAAAAATCTGGTCACCTTACCCTGAGCAATTATGACAGCTGTGAAAGGGTCTTGAGAAGCCCATGGAGGACGTTATGCTGCTTGTAACATCGTTCAGCATGATCGGTTTGGTAGTGGGTCAGTGATGGTCTGGGGAGACATATCCTTGGAGGGAAGCACAGACCTCTACAGGCTAGACAATGGCACCCTAACTAACCCTAACATTGGGTATCTGGATGAAATTCTTGGACCCATTGTCAGTCATTACGCTGATGCAGTGGGTCCTGGGTTCCTCCTTGTGTATGACAATGCCCAGCCCCATGTGGCGAGAGTATGCAGCCAGTTCCTGGAGGATGAGGGAATTGATACCATTGAATATCCCCCACACTCACCTCACCTAAATCCAATAGAACACCTCTGGGTCATTATGTTTCAGTCCATCCGATGTCACCAGGTTGCACCTCAGTCTGTTCAGGAGCTCAGTGATGACCTGGTCCAGATCCGGGAGGAATTACCCCAGGACACCATCCGTCGTCTCATTAGGAGCATGCCTTGACGTTGTCAGGGATGCAAACAAGCACATTGGGGCCATACAAACTACTGAGTACCATTTTGAGTTGCTACAATGAAATTTCAGCAAAATAGACTAGCCTGCTGCATCATTTTTTCCCCTTTGATTTTTGGGGTGTCTTTGAATTCTCCCCTCTATAGGTTGATAATTTTAATTTCTATCAAAGGATGTGTGGCATCCTTTCGTTTCTAACACATTCCCCAGTCCATATCCGTATAGATATCGAGCATGATATTTTTCCCCTTTGAGATCTGATGTGTTTTCAAAGTGTTTCTTTAAGTTTTTTTGAGCAGTGTATATATATTTTATACACACACACACACACACACCTACACACACAGGCACGCACACACACACACATTTGTCCAGCAAGGAAATAGCATAAGGACACTTTTTTTTTTTTTTTTGCACAGAAATGGGCAAAATGCTATATGAATGTATTTTATAAAAAGACCCAAGTGTACAGTATTTGCTATATTGAGCTGTCAATTTTAAGTGAACTTCATTCTGAATACCACCCCCACTCATTTAAAATTTCAGTGTGTTTTTGGGTGCGGGAACCGCAGGGAAATCACATGGTCAAAAAGACCATGTGATTTCCCTGCGGGCTGCATTTTGAAAAAGGTGCATGCGCCTTTTTCTGCAGGAAATGCAGGCCCGACAGCCCATTGAAATGAATGGGCTGCCGTGCCCACGCAAACGTGACCCGCATAAACACTATAGTGTGAATCTATGGTAATTCTGGTCATACCACCTACAACCAGCTTTCAGTTGCTAAACCACCAAAACTGTAAAACTATCAAAACTGTTTGCGGTAGGATGCAATAATGCATTTAGTCATTTTAGTAGCATAGAATTTGTTAAAATTGGTCATAATTGCCTGAAAATTGACATGTACATGGCCAATGTAAGAACAGAAAATAGACATTTATTTTTACATTTCTTAGCCAGAACAGGAACAAAATGCTTATGTAGCATACTTTTATAAAACTTGGTGGTATTTTGGCTTACTTTTGGCATACTTTAATCAATTTGATTTTTTTTAAGAATGCAGCATGGTCAATTAAACAAATGTATACAGCTGGTCATAATAAGCCTTAGGCCTCTTTCACGCGGAGCGGACCGTATTGGGATCCGCTCCGGCACTTTTGGTTTTTTTTTTTTACAGACACAGATGACACTTGTGTCATCCGGTCCGTATGTCCGCATATCATCCCATCCGTTTGCGGATGATATACGGACATAATGTATGTCTATGGGATTGCGGATGTCAGTGGATGACACCGCTGACATCCGATTTTGCGTCCTTTCGGTTTTTTAAACGGAAGAAAAATAGGGTTCTGTTCCGTTCCAAAAAACGGAACAGAACCGAAAGGACACGAATCGGATGTCAGCGGATGGTCATCCGCTGACATCCGCAAACCTATTAACATGCATTATGTCCGTATATCACCCGCAAATGGATGGGGTGATTTACGGACATACGGAACGCCCGTGTGAAAGAGGCCTTATAGTATGTCACACTTTTAAGCCTGACTCAGATAAAAGATATAGTATTATATCCCATAACCATAGCATCCTGCCTATGCAGGTCACTGGTAATTAAAAAAAAAAAAAAATTTGATAGCAACTGGCGTAACTTTGGTTGTTTTATATATACTTACAGATCTTAAAGCTACCTACCTTTTTGCATGAGTCTCTTTGCATGATTTGCAGAAGAGGACACAAGTGTTTATAATAAAGGTAAGAGTGAGGCTGGGCTGGCCGTATGCTACGTAAGTATTCATTGGAAGGTAGGGCCTACCAGGGGGCAGCAAAAGGACTGCCGTGAAGTGTTTGGGGAGGAAATAAATGAATTGCTGCTTCATGCTTTATGTGCTATTGCTACTTACTATTTTATTATGCCTTGCAATGTATTACATAATTTTGAACAATGTTCAGGTCGTAGGGAACCCCTGCTAAAATGAATTCTTTGGAGGTCAGAGGGAAGAACAACCCTTATATCAGTGAAAACCAAGAATTTTTCAACACATCTTTGTTTTGCTTTTTACATCTTTTATAACTTTATTAAATATCAAAGAAAGTTAACAATAACCTTTTACAAAATAATTCTTTACTGAATTGATGAAAAAAACACGTGTAAACACATCTCTAAAGCATTAAAAATGCACCCCAAACTGTTAAGAAATGCAAGCCATTTTTTCCTTAAACCTAAAAGCATGCCGCATTGAATTAGCTTATGAGTCTGACCTCAGGACACAAAGCTTTATTCTGTTCCTTTACCTGGTGTGGCCAGGGTCATCTGTCAGATTGTTATTTTTATTGAAGAACCACTTTATGCCTGTAATTATTTCTCATGTGTGAAACTGTATTCATTATTTAATTCGATTCAGTTCTGTATAACACTTTTGTAGCCTGTGATGTCTAAATTGTATATACAGTTACTCTATATGACTTAAAATTGCTCTATATGAATCCTTAATAACCAGTTCTGAACAGGCCAGAGGATATAAGGGATAAACCTTGCAGGACATTGCCTACTTTCCTCCATTTTGACATTTATCCAACAGACGAGTTCACAAGCAGTTTCCCTATCCCATTTGCAAGTGGCCAATGAAAGAGATGCCCTCAACTTTTAACCCCTTCCCAGCATGTCATCCACTTGGGGTAAAGTAACTTTTTTTTACAGCTTACGCCTTCTGGTGCCAATTTTTGCTATTCCTGTGCTCCACTACTGCACTGTGCAAGCTATGTGTCAGTCTATGTCAGTGCTTACACAGGGCTAAGGAATGTGCACACATATGGCAGAGCTCATGCCTGCTGATTGGCCACCCAGATGTTGTGTATAGAGGAAAGAAGGGAAGAAGGTCACATGCTCCCATATGCCAGGAACTATTCCCAAGACTTTTGACTAGTGTATGGGGAAGCAGCCTAGCATTGTCTTTGTATCAGCACCCTTAAATACAAATCTGTAGCTAATATTAGATTAAAAATAAAGCTCTGTTACTTGAAAAATTATTATGTAAATTCTCTATTGCTGTCCTTGCTCCTGAGCACCACTCCACTGCTGGGGAATCATCCCTCAAAGTGTGCCAAGATACCAGCACTTCCAGGATTGTTGGTCTTCTGTGTTCCCCACAACGCTGGGTGGTTCCTTCTGCAAACCTCTACATCACTCAAAATCCCATTGGTGGCATAGAGTACAGCAGGAGGAACCAGTGAGCTCTTGAAAGTGATGGTTTCCCAGCAAAGTCCATGGGACAATGTCTTGGTAACATAGTTACATAAAGATAGTTACATAGTCTGCTTGAAAAAAGGTACAAATCTATCCAGTTTAACCCACAAAAGAGAATGGCATTAAGTGGCACAAGTGGCAGGAGTAAGATGTAAGAATTAAGATTTTACATTGCTCTTTTTTAGAGTTGTTGTAAATGTATTATTAGCAACAGAGTCACTCAGAATACTTAGCTTTACAGACATAAAAAATATATTATGCATTGTCCAAGGTGTTGCTGTAGATAGCTTGTCAAACATGTGTGCATTAATAATAGTAAGGCTAGGGGTAATTGTTGTTGTAAAAAAAAATCCTGCTCCAGGAACCTGTGTTGACTGACTGTGTGTGAAGGCCAAAGCTCTTGTTCACATCAATAGACTAACAGACTAATCAATATGAACCCTGGACCTCTCCTCCAACATAGATTGCATGACCAAATGCCTAGGCCCAACACATGTGACCAACACTGAAGAACATAGAACAGTACTTCTGCCCTTCTCTTGCTATTTGCCAATTCCACCGGAATGGTTAAGAAAGCTTTATGTCAAAGTTGGACTAGGTCTTTTTAAATGCAGTAACAATCATAAGGGTTCCATGTATAGTGACATGTGGCCCAAAAGAATTGATCCTTGGTGAAAAGAAACCTCATCAGACATCATATTTTTTTATCTACAGTTTAATTGAAATATCTAGTACTGTTAGAGTTAAAGCTTTCTGTGTCATATCTAGAAATGTAATCACTGAGATTGTTACATTTTTTCAAAATGCATTTTTGCCTATTTTTCTTAGACTGCAGGGGTCACTGCTATTGTCAAACATGGTAATCATTTACAATAAATCTGTCAGAAGAATGCAGAAATACAGAGGCTGCCATTGCTAAGCTCTCAGTGCTTGTTGCCTGACTGTTATGTTGAGTCTCTGGTTTCAGTACTTTGCGTCACAGACCTGGAATAAGTATGCAAATGAGGATTCCAAACTTTTCTTTAAAGAGGAACTGCAGTCTGCTCACATAATTTGTAATTCTCACACATTTGCCATTCTGAAGCTTCCCTCCAACCACTTTGCATATTATTTAATTTTACTGTGATTCTGTACTTGCCAAATATGCTGCAGAACTCTCCCTCCACTTAGTCTGGCTGCAGCCATTTTAACTGTGAGCAGCTGAAGCTACTGCCTGCTCACTTCCTGGATGTACACAGAGGCACACAAACACACACCACTGCTTGATTGCACATTTTTCCTCTCTTGATGAATACTCATGGATCTCAGAAGTCTCCTGTTATCTCTGCCCTCATCCAGTCCCCCTCCAGCTCTTCAGCTCTCATTGGCTCTCCTATGACTCATGCCTCCTCCCTTGCTGGCAAACTCTCATGAGAGTGAGAAAGAGAGAGAGAGCTGTGCATGATGTCATTAGCCTAGGCAAATTACCAGACAAGAAAGAGGAAGTAGGCTGTATAAAGTATTTACTGGCAGAAATTTTTTTTTTTTTACTATCCAAAGGTAAAACAAGGGCAGATGATTTAATAGATGGAAAGATAAAAAAAATGACTGAAGGTCTGCTTTATTTTCCAGATCTGCTTACTTATTTTGAGTCAGTAGTCCATAAATCACTGAAGCAGTGGGTCAGAATGACAGCCAGGCTATTATCATTTTAAGACAGAGGTTAACATACGCAGACTCAAAATTTAGGTTTACTTTCAGCCTACAAACTATTTTACAAACAAAAACTCTGCTGACCATTATATACAGAAGAAGCATTAAACAGCAATAAATATAGTAAAATTATTTTTTACAATAGGACTCTTGCACATCATCTGAGCCCATGCAATGTAAATCTCAGTGTTTTCACCTCCGCTCGGGCAGACGAAGTGCTGCATACAGCCACCCTAGACATGAATGCTTGTGCACGGCTGTACGCTGGGTACATGAGTATAGTGTACGGACGTGTAAAAAACAAAACATTTTCTATAGCATATATCCATATGCTATACCTGTATTTACACGAGTACTGCTTTACACTCAGAGTACAGCGCCGTACAGCCATTCATGTCTATAGGGAGCTGTACCGAGCACCTGGGCTGCACAGGCAGACATAGAAGATGTTGGGATTTATGTTACAGGAGCTCAGCCACTCTTGTGCAGGAGCCCTTAAAGTGCAAACAAGTCCATAAATTGACTTTTCTAGTTTAATATTTCTGGATATGCATTAAAAATGTTTACATTTTTATTTGCCAAGTCACACTTGCAATTTTGTAGCAGAAATTCCCAGCAGCTAGTAATCTGATTGCTTTTTTTACTGAAGCCGGCTATGATAACTCTTTCTCTACAGCCTTAAATTGCTGGTGTAACAGATTCCCTGCTGAGTAGGCAGGCTCTAACCAAATCCTGACTGTGTGTAAGGGGCCTTAGGATTCTGGTCATCATATTAAAGCCAAACTCTGAGAATTACCAAAAACAACCCCTCCACTCTGCAATGGACAAATGTTTGTTATGTCTAGTCTAGAGGATAAGTAATGAGGTGTAATACTTACCCTACTCCTTGTTCTGGCAGGCTCCCTCCATCCGTGCAATAAGTGCCCAGAAGCCTCTTCTGTAAGTCTCTCCAGGTTTTGTCACACGATGGCATCATCGAGTACAGAGCAGGGCAATCACTGTTCATTGTACGTAAGGATAATAAGGGACTGCCCACAATCTTTACACTGCAAGGGATAAATGCTTGTTAACTCTAGTCTAGAGAATGAGGAAAAAGGTGTAATACTTTCCTTACTCCTTGTTCCGGGCAGAATATGTTGAGTGGTGCTCAGAAGCCTCTTCTATAAGGCTCTCCAGTCCAGGGTCACACAATGATGTCATCAAATACAATGCAGGTCTAATTGCCCTTCACTGTATGAGTGCCCACAACAACCCCAAATGAAGGAGAGCCTTCCGCAGTGAGGAGTGAGGTAAGTATTACACCTTATCCCTTGTCTCCCAGAGTTAAGAGTTAAGTTAACCCTTACAGGGCGGGGGGAGCCACTGCAAGGGTGTTTTCTTTCTAATTCCTGAAATTGGGATTTTACCAACAATTAAAGTGTAGCCAAAATTTGCTTACTTGCTTTGTTAGAGTAGGAAAGATTTAAAACCTCTCTCGGTTTAATTTTTTGGGTGTCTGTATGTCATGCGGATGCAAAACGATAACTCTACAAAGTGAAGGATATTTTCTCTTAGGTGTCATTAGGACAGGTGTTCCCATTGGAAGATTTCACAGCCAACATTTGCTTACTTGCTTTCTTGGATAGAGTAGGAAAGGGTTACACCACACACAGTATAGTTTCCTGATCGTCCTCCCTTCAGCACACTTTGGGTTAACTCCTCCCTTTTATTCTTCAAGAACCTCTTATTCCAGCTTAATAAAAGCGAGGCCTTCCCCTTCCCCCCTTGTTCAATTTTATTGGTCGCTCTAGGCCACCAGAGTGCACAAACAACCAGCTTTACCCCCCTATGATCCTTTCCCTTCCTTGTTCAGACTCTCCTGGGGTTGGAAGGCCCAGGAAAGATGGAAGTAAATTCTCTTAAAAGACTGGATGCTCCGGGTGACGGGCTGTGGGAACATGGTGCCTAAATGGTACTTTTCTTATGCTGTCAGGAGACTGTTTGTTTTTTTTTCTCTTCTCTGGCTTAGGGGCTGTGCCAGCCAGTCTTTCTGGCTTCTGGCACGGGCAATAACATCCTGGAGGGGCAGGGGTGTGGCAGGGTTGCTTAGCAACCCCTAATGCCTAAAAACCGGAAGCCGTTGTAGCGGCTGATGGACCAGATAGCAGCAGTAAGTGCAGGGGGAATGTTGGCTCCAATCCCCAATCATTTCTCTTCCTCCTGTTGTCCTACAGGTTCCTGTCGGGAGTCCCCTCTTCCTGCTATGCTTAGGTGTACTGGTTTACTGACAGGTAAGATGGAAGATAATTTAAAGGAACAGACTTAAAAATAAAAATAAGAAAAGGGAGTGAGAGGAGGTGTGGAAGTAAATTACCCTAAAGATCTTTCTTTTCTTATCTTCACTCCTCAACCATGAGCTCACCACAGCAACAGCAGGCACAAAGATCTGCGAAAGGTAGGAGGGGGCTACAGGGGACTATGGTGAAAAGTGCGCTGCACATGGAGCTAGCGTGATGCCTGATCATTTTAGGAGCAGAAGATCTAAAAAAAGACAATCCCGCAAAGAAAAGTCCGAGCATCGGTCAACATCTCACATTCTAAACACAAGGCCCACTAACCTGTCATGCCAAGCTGCAGCTAAACTCTGACCGTGGAGCCAAGGCATACATGTCAGGCCTTATATGGCATATGCTGGGCCTGCGCAGCTCCGTCTGTTCCTAGGAAACCTTTGCCTACCGAATGCATGAGAGATGTGGCCACAGATAAGGATGCAGAGGTCCTTAGAGTTAAGGACTACATTCATAAGGCAATGGCTGAAAGCATGCATTTAGTCTCAAGTGCAAGCAGTTAAAAGTGTGACCCTAAGCTAAAAAGCCCTCCTCATCAAAGGTAAAAATCGCCAGTGATGCTGAAAGTTTCTTCAGGATCATCTTCTGAATTGGAGGACTTGCCCAATCATTTGTTTGATTTCAACTTAATATTAGGGCCATAGAGGAGGCCATAGATGGCGCTCAGGACTCACAACCTCCTGAAAAGGTAAAGGGATTTTTTCCAAACCTCAAGAGGCAAGGAGCTTCTTTTCCATTTATGGAGGAAATCCACAAATTAATTGCGGGTGAGGGGGAAAAACCAGGGAGAAAGGCTAGAATCCAGAATCAGTTTGCAAAATGATATCCATTCAAACCCTCTAATGCCACATTTTGAAAAACAGTGCCAGGGGTAGACACAGCCCTACAGTGTCTAGCGAGACGTGCCTTTTCCTCTGTAAGACTCCACCACTTTCAGGGACCCAATGGATTGGCAAGCAGACGCCGATCTTAAGAAGATCTTTTCAGTTGCAGGAGCAGCCTGTCGTCCAGCCATAGCTCTAACATCCATTTCAAGGGCCTTAAAAGTTTGGGTCATGAATGTGGAGACAGCACTGAGTTTGGGTGTAGAGGCAGCAAAAATGTTTTTGACTCTTGAAGAGCTCAACCTGCCAGCGGCCTTCCTAGTTGAATCTTCCATTGATTTGGTGAAACTGCTAGCAAGATTCATGGTACACTCAGTAACAGTGAAGAGAGCTCTTTGGTTGTGACATTGGACTGCAGATGGGATATCAAAGCAAGCAATGTGCAACATCCATTACAATGGCATAATGCTGTTTGTAAAGACCCTACAGGAAGTTATTAGGCGGATCACAGGTGGGAAATCAGGTCTGTTACCACAGACATTAAGAAAGAGACAGCATCCTTTTTGGTCAGGCACGGGAAGCCAGATCGTACAGACCAGGCCAGGAATACAGTATACTGGACCACAATGGAAAGGGACGCAAAGCTTCTTCTTGTGGGGTGTAAAGTCCAGAGCAAGACAAGCGGGAAAGAAGGCCGAGAAGCCTTTTTGACGGTTGGTCTGTCCAGCCCCTCAAAGTGAAAGCCAGGCTTGTGACAATCTGAAGGGTGTGGATGTAGGAACCTGGATACAGCATCTGTTTTCAGGAAAACCCATCAAATATTTTTGTCCAAATGGATTGGCTGCACAATCAGAAGAAACTGACATTTTTAGGAAAATAGGTGACAGAATTGTATCAGAGAAACAGGCGATTGCACCAGTTCCTCCAGGACAACTCGGGAAAGGATTCACCAATTTTCTTGGTGCCCAAAGCCTCCGGAGAGCTCAGATCAGAGTTGGACCTGAGATACTTGAACCACTTTATCGATCCCAACCAGGAGATTGGACGATTTCAATCGACTTAGCACATGCATATTTGCATGTTCCAATCAAAAGGCATCATCAGAGATACCTCAGATTGGCAGTGGGGAATGCCACTATCAATTCAGATGTTTGCCCTTCGGAATCAACACGGCACCCAGAGTGGTCTCCAAGATTTTACCAGCCTCCATAACGTTTTTCCATATACAAAAGATAAAAATCTATAATTACTTAGGTGATATCCTGGTTGTGGCCCGTTTAGGCGAAGAACTATCACTACAACATGACAAGGTAAAGGATATCTTGGCCAGTTTCAGTTGGCTTATAAACAGCCAGAAGAGCCATCTTATCCCAACAAAGGGTATGGAATACTTGCCTTATCTCAAGATGGCCAAACTGGGGGCGTGAGTCTACAGGGTGATGGAATCACTGACATTGTCAGCAAGGGACGTTATGACCCTGTTGGGGATATTCACTTCAGCAACCCCAGCGGTGCCTTGGGCAAAGTTTCATATGAGAGCATTCAAAATTTCCTTCTTGGGTCAGTGGGATTTTCATTCATTGGACCAGAGGATTCTTTTTCCAGTATGAAGTCAGTGGACATCTCCAGAGACCCTTTCATGGGGCATGCCTCTAAGCCCAGGAGACTGGATCTTAATAATCTCAGATGCCAGTCTTTGGGCTGGCTGGGGGACTCATTGTCTTGGGAGGCAGGCCCAGGGCAGATGGCAGGCAATGGAGACCATGCATTGCAGCATCCTGGAACTGTATGCAACGTAATTGGCCCTGATTCAGGGAGTCAAACTACAGTAATGTTGGACAATCAAACGGCAGTAACCTATATAGCCCGACAGGGAGGAACTAACAGCCTACCATTGCATTAACTGGTAACCAAGATTTTTCTCTGGTTCGAGATTTATGTAGAAGCTCTAACAGCGGCCTACATTTCAGGCAAGCAAAACCAAATAGCAGACCAACTAAGTCAGAAGTTTCCCAGAAACATCGAATGGTCAATAGGCAGACACTATTTGGAATCAATCTTTGCCAAATAGGGGACACCCATCATAGACCTGATGGTGACAACAGAGAATGCACAACTACCAAAATTTGTGGCAAGGTTTAGATAGAATGAGGTAATAGCTTAGTACACCTTCTCTATCCCTTTGCGGTTTCCCCTAGTGCAGTGATGGCCAACCTTGGCACCCCAGATGGTTTGGACTACATTTCCTATGATGCTCATGCACTCTGCAGTGTAGTTGAGCATCATGGGAAATGTAGTTTTAAAACATCTGGGAAGCCAAGGTTTGCCATCGCTGCTCTAGTGTATCTGTTCTCTCATCATGAGGACCTTGCTAAAGATTAAGAAGGAGGAAGTTCATGCCATCCTAATTCTACCCTTATAGCCCCGGAGACTGGTTTCCTCTGCTCCTACAGATGGCATCAGCCCTGCCAGTTTCCCTGCCTCTCAGGAGAGATTACAATCCAGGGAGATTACAACTGATGGCTTGGCAGTTGAATCGGCCAGATAACATTCGCAAGATCTCTCAGACTAAGCAATTTCTACACTACTAAAAGCAAGGGAGGCTACGACGAATGCTACATTCTCTAGAATTTGGAGGAGATTTGTAGACTTTGTGTCACAACATAATTTATCCCCGCTAGCTCAGAGTATTGCAAACATAGAGTTTTTGCAGACAGCACTGAACAAAGGCTTGGCATGTAGTAGCTGGACTAAAAATTCTGCACTTTCTTCCTTCACCAGACATAAATGGGCAGATGAACCTTTAATAAAACAATTCTTCAGAACAGCAATAAGAATGTGGCCCCCAAAAAGGAACCCCTTCCCAATATGGGACTTGGGCATGGTACTAAAGTACAGAGTATACAAGCTCATTCTACTAGAGGAATGGCAGCATTATGGGTGTCTGTGGCAAAAGTGGCGGCGGAAGACATGCAGAACCACTTGCTTAAGTTCATGCGAGACCTTTGCTCGTCACTATAAATTAGACGTATTCTCCGCTAGTTCTTCGATATTTGGAGCGGCGGTGGTATATCAGCTCCTTTGTCAAGTTAATTAAAGTTTTTTTGTGAAGCATTTAATCGGGTTAAGTTGTCTTTTCTGTCCTGTATAAGACTGGCTATGGTACATCCCAAAATGTGCTGACTGGAAGACGACTAGGAAAACAGAAAATTGTTATCAATTTTACCTTTCCTGTTCTGTCCCCACGTCCGCACAATTTTTCCTACCTCCCTAGGTGGCCTGTTGCCGCTAAATAATAGAACAAGGGGGGAGGGGAAGGCATTGCTTTTATTAAGCTGGAAGAAGGCTGTACTGAGGGTTAATAGGGAGGAGTTAACCCAAAGTGTGCTGACATGGGGACAGACCAGGAAAGGAAAATTATGATGAGTATTGATAACAATTTTCTGTTTTTTTCTGTACCATCTCCTTTAGATTTACCAAGAACCATATTGTACAAGTGCCTACCTGATACAGATCAATTGGATAATTTAAGTAGATTATCAAATTAAAATATATAAAGTCTAACGTTTGTTGTGCAAAGATTGTACAGTCAGATTTTGACGTCTATTGTGACCTTAAAACAGGTCAACCCCCTTTTCTGGTACTACTGCTGTATAACATAATGAACACTATCACACATTAATTTCTATGCTCAGTGTTTCTCCTAATAAAGGCCAGGATCCTACTTTAAATTAGTATCAGTATCGTAAAGGCATAATTCCATGGTCCTGGAAAGAGACACCGGCCTTTGTAAAGTTCACCTGACAAACACTGCAAACAAAATCTGGTAAGCATGCTGTAGGGTAAATTGCCTGCTGACAATAAACTTCAAATGTTGCATAGTAGACAATGACAAACATATCCAGATTTTCACAAGCATGAGAATTTCCAAGAACTGCACCAGTAGTTCTTTATGCCAAGGTTGCTTAATGATCCTCTTAATGCAATTTTTTTTTTTTTAATTGAAAATTAATTTAAATAAAGAATTTGCATTATCACTGCCAAAAAAACTGCTCCATAAAGCCTTATGTCACTCTGAAGCTAACACTTGAGTTAAAGCAGTGTAACTATACAATAAAACACATTTATTTACAGTAGATGGCAATAATAACATGATCACCATTATTATAGTTATAGTTATTCAGCTATAGTGTCCAGTGCATCAAGCCAATGGTTAATGCTTATGAATTATCTGTAGTGGTATGCTATTTCACTAACACATCTGTTAGAAGCCATTTACATGATCATAGTATTTCTTTACCTTTCTATATATATATATTAGTATCAGTATGGGCCAAAGAGGCTTCCTTCCTTCCATTTAAAAAAAAACGTAATTCTCTCTTAACATTCCATTCTTAGGTTCTTTGATATGCAGCAGAACTACAGCTACGCATTTATTTACACAGCTTATGGCTCTGTCACTGGGAGAAAGGGGGGCAAACTGCTACAGGCACCTAGAGGTGCCAGCATATACATGTAGCAGAACCTTAAACCTTCTTGTTATGGCCAGTTTGCTGGGCTTTTCTAGCAGGCAATGCTTCAACACCTCTAGGTGGTGTTGGATCTTGTTATTGGGCTCCAATGATTCTTAATGCCCCATCACTGCAACGCCTCTCCACCTAATCCAGTTAGAGAATACTCTGCATTCATTAAGAAAGTGCAAAGCATTCTCTGAATGGTGTCCATGCTGAGTGGCCAGCTTCTTGTGTGTAGAATTCAGCTGTAGCCTCTCGGCACAGGACCCAGAAGCTAGTAGAGATCAGTGGCGCAGCTGTGTCTACTTCAGTGTTTTCCAGCTTCTAGACAAATTCCACAAGTATGGTATATGCAGTTACAGTGATCTACGCTGAATTGATGCAACTATGTAAAAAATGCCATACCTGAAATTCTTTTTTAAACTGTCTTAATTTGAACTCTCATATAAATCAGACATTTAGTTGGGTTACACAGCACTTCCACTATGGGTACTTTGAGCGATCTGCCTGAAGATATGGCTGTGGCTAAGGTTTTACCAGTGTCAGTAACTTATATGGCAACAGCTCTCAGCAAGTTAACAGGGTATATTACTTGAGTCTGTCATTGGCAATCCAAACTTTTCCATTTGCAATGTAAAATATATCTTTGCTCTCTTGCAACAGCAGCAGTTAAGCTACCAGTTGCCGCTATTGAAATGACAAGTGGCCATCCTTGGATCATAGGGACAGTGCAGTACAACCGTGGCAGCCTAAACGCAGCTGCATGAAAAATCTGGCACTGATTTTCACAGGGATCATCTTTGTACAGGCACATAATGTTCAATATTCAAGGATTTTCCCTTAGGGCACAGTACAGTAATCCATCTTTCTTTTGGCATTCTTTTGACTTTAGCAAAACACAATAAATTAATAGCAGTTTTAACATGCACACCACTGCAAGGTCCAGCTACTTTTCTCTGAGCTACTCGCTTGGCTCATTGGTGTATAGGCCAGCTTCCCAGCGTAGTGCCATTTTGTTCTTGTGTCGATTTACGCGGGTTGACTTCACAATCTGAAATAGACAAACCAATCAGTGAATCTCAGAAGTGATGAAGTACATTGTCATAAAAATTAAAGCAATTCAGTGCTAATCCATACAGGGCAAAGCAAGTTTCCTTTAATACCATCTTAATTCTATCTTTCTTCTGAGCTCACAGGCTCCAGCCTTATGAAAGGCCCAAGCCGCAGTGAAGTCACTCCCCTGCCGAGGGCTCCAGCATGGAGGCTGAAGGTACAGCACGGGTATGGCATCGCTTCAGAGCGCATGCACCAGTGACGTCATTGGCAGCATCGCTTTTCAATATCTCCTAAACAGTGCAAGTTTAGGAGATATTCGCTGTACCTACAGGTAAGCCTTATTATAGGCTTACCTGTAGGAACAAGCTCAAAAGTGGAGTTTACCTCCACTTTAAGCCTTGAACACAGGAGCTGAAAATCAGCTTGTGTGAACAGCAGTCTGTTCTACAGAAGCAGATCTCACAACCGGCTTCTGTCCAATGGGCATGCTGGCAAACCAGCATCCAACCTGCATTAAATATCAGTGGTGGCAGATGGCTGTGAGTGCTGATCAGTGTATTTTTTGAGGGGGGGGCATTTCCTCTTTCAGAACACAAAGGCATAGTGATGGAGATCGCACTGAATAAAGCGATCTCTCAGCCCACTGGGTTGAACAAGAAAATAACTTCTAGTGTGTACCAGGCTTTACAATCAATAAGGGAGAAGTGATAACAAAGGTAGTTACTGTAAGAATTGAGCTGACAGAAAAAGTAAAAGTTAAGATTATTAGGTGGAGGCAGGATAGGTTTTCCTGAAGACATACATTTTCAGGGATTGACTAAAGGCAAACTCAGTATAAGATAGTCAAACAGATTTTTTTAGGGACTTCTAGAGGATGGGAGAGGCTCTGAAGAAGTCCTTGGAGTGAGCAAGGGAGGAAGTGAGAGAACAGTTGGTGTTGGGAGGAGCGAAGAGGATGGTTTTGAGATGAGGTTGATGATGAAGGTCAGGGTATAGTTGTGGATGGCTTTAGATGTTGTTGATAGTATTTTAAATTTTATTTGCTGGGCAAGCAGAAGCCAGTGGAGGGTTTTGGAAGAGTAAGGTGTGAACACTGAATGATTGGTAAGGTGGATGAGTTGAATTAGTTACCAGTGTTAAAACATCAGTGATGTGATTAGTAGTGATAAGTAAATCTTCTCAGGTTCAATTCATGGGCAGTATGTTGTACTCTGTTTGAAATTTGTGAACTTAAGCAGCCTAGCACTAGGGTCATCAGTTTGCATACCAACCATGACATGCATGGAGTTTGCATGTTCTTCCTGTGCATGCGTGGGTTTACGCCCATGCTCTAAAAACATGCTGGTAGGGTAATTAACTCCTGTCTAAATTGGCCCTAGTAAGTGAGTGTGAGTTAGGGACCTTAGATTGTAAGGGCAGGGACGGATGTGAATGTACAATATATAGGTAAAGCACTGCATAAATTGCCAGTGCTATATAAATACCTGTAATAAATAAATTTATATTACCTGACAGATCCCCCTAGAAGCTGGAAATCACTGGAGTAGACAGCGCTCCTCCAGTGATCTCCACTAGCTTCCAGGTCCCATGCTGAGCAGTCAGTCTTATACATTCTGAACAAGGAGGTTGGCCTTTCAGCTTGGGCAACATTAGGAGAATGCGTTGGATTTTCTAAATTAAATCTTTTGGATGGAGTGGAGGGGTGAAGTGGTGATTAGGGAAATTTTATTTTATTTTCTGTCCAGTGGATCCAACAGGAAGTGAGTATATATGTCCTCAAAGTAAGAGGAATTACATTCAGACATGATTAGTGACTCCATGTTCGGGCCATGGTCCGAGAGAATACGTTTGGGACAGCCATATGGGCTCAACAATACCCTGAGAGGGAGCTGGAGACCATCAGCAAGTCCATTGTGTTCAGCTCAAAGGGCTCCAAGGTAGCAATGGCCATAGGTAAAGTCTTTTCAGGAGGAATTTTTATGTATGGAACCAGATACACATTCCCAGCAAGCCCTTTGGGCCCCTTCTGCCAGTCCTGAGCAAAATAAGCATCTCCTGCCCAGGGCCTCTGTACAGTCCACTCCGAAGTGCCCACTCGCAGCATGCAGCACTTGACAGATCTGAAGTGGGAACAACTGGAGGACCACAATTTTCAGTATGTCACACTGTTCAGTAGGGTTGCGTGCCTGACGATAAAGTACATTGCCCTGTGTCTCAAGCTGATCCCTCACTGTGTTTTACAGCCTCTGACATTCTTGGGAATATGGCTTGTGCCATGATGATAGGAAGCGTTGTACCTGCATGAGATAAGGGTATTTTTGCTTGATCAGAGCCCACTCCTGTGAATCCTTGTGCATTCCACCTGGGGTGCTGCTGCCTGCTTTCTGAGGGAACAGGAAGAGGCTGCCACAGGTAAGACAGGGGCTACCTCCACATCCTCTTGTCTTGAATCTATGTCCTTCGAAGACATTGTATTTGATACCTGGGAGGAGCATCCACTTGTCCGTTAAGTATTGCTGGATTTTAGTGCCAATCAGGTGACCCACCTTTGCTCCAAAGTCCCCAGTTTGGCTGTTTCTAGGAAGGCAAGGGGGTTAGTATCCATTAAAACTTCTATTTCTGCCCCCTTGAGGTATTCTGCAAACCTCTCAGTGATTTCCCACACCAGGGCAAACAACTTCAGCTTGAAGGAGCTATAGTTATGGGGATTTCTCTTGGGGGGCTGAAGTCCTGCTCTTGGGCTAGGACAGCCCCCAGACCCTGTAAGCTCCCATCAGTATACACTCAAAAAGGTTTTGAGTAATCTATATACGCCAGTAGAGGTGTCGATGTCAGCCCCAGGAAAGAGCACAGCTCAGTGATAATCATTGGGGAGTGCCATTTCTGTACTGCCTGAACTTTGGCCAGGTCTGCAGAGACCCACCCAGCTTCCACCATGTGCCCCAGGTACTGGATTTTCTGACTCATTAAGAAGGACTTACTGGACTTGAGCTTTAATCCATTCTGGGTTAAATAGGTGGACACCCAGTCCAGATGTTGGAAATAGTCCTCAAAGGTTTTGGAGAAAATTTTGATATTATCCAGGTAGACTAACACAGTCTCAAAATTTAAATCTCTCAAACATCTCTCCATCAAGTGCTGGAACATACTGGAGGCATTGCTCAGTCCGAAGGGCATGTTTATTAAAGTTAAATAGTAACAGGGGCATGATAAAGGCAGTCTTCTTACTGTCTCAGTCCCTGGGACTTTCCAGTAGCCACTTGCCAGATCAAGGGTACAGAAAAACTTGGCTTGACCCAGTGCCATGAACGCCTCCTCCACCCTGGGCAATGGGTAGGCATCCTGGTGGGTACATGCATTTAGCTTGTGATAAACCACACAGAATTGCAGAATTCTATCCTTCTTTCGTACCATGGACTATGGCAGAATTACCCCACTCGACAGCATGTTGCAGATTAAGTCCTTGACTTGTCTTGGCACAGGGCTGGGAGAATATGAACCACTCTCGGATGGGTGGAGCATCCCCTGCATGAATCGGGTGGTTGTAAGCCTCTGTGCAGCTGTAGTTCTCAGGGCTGGTAGAAAAAAAACAGTAGGTGCTTCTCCGTTAGTTTGTGCAGTAGCTGCTGTTGGGGTATAGGACAGTCCCAGGAAAGGAATAGCCTGCTGTTCCAACAGTGATTTGTACTGCAGCTTGATGAAGGAGCTTATGGCCACCTGTAATGGGGCTCAGAACACTTCCACCCCTGGCTGGGCCTCTAAGATAGAGTGGTGGCACACTGCGTAGAGTTCTGCTATGGTAATATGGTTGGAGAGCAGGATTGGGGAGGTCCCTTGATTGATATGCTGAAACAACACCTTTCCTTTGTCAATCTTGGATAAGATGTGGATGACCAGCCACTAGGTGCTATTAGGTCTTTGCGGGGCTCCATTATTACCATGGCCCCTTGCAGTTTCTTGTGAGCCCCAATGGGCAGAGACAAAACTACTTCTAGGAGGGGTGCCAGGAGTATCTTTTGCTTGGGGGGTAGTACGAACAACCCCTTCTTGCTCAGGCTGCTTTCTCACTGCCCTCTGGTAAGCTTCATGGCCCTGATATCATTGAGCCAGACAGCTTGCAGACCACAGCCAACCGCACACTGGGCTAAATGCTCAAACTTGGCCAGAAAGTGGGGCAAGTCCAAACCTTTCACAACATTCATGCCCGGGACAATAGGTACTGCAGAGTTTACTGGGCTCACTGAGTCACCAAAATCCCTACTCACTCTATTACCTGGTTGTCTGTCAGTATCTTCACCCACGTAACAACTTCCACCAGGATGGGCAGGTTTTTGGCCACCTCAAGGGACAGCCAAGTGGGGTCCAGCTGGTCCTGCATCCCATTCTGGGCCGATGGGCATAGAACTTGTATTCCATGACAGTGACTTAGACAATTGAGTACTGTCCGTGATACTTTTTTTATTTGCACTAACATAAAATTTTTTCAGGACAAGCTTTCGGGGTATGTCCCCTTCTTCAAGATCCAAGCAGTAAAAAAATAACGGCTTAAACTTGGATATGGGTTTCCTTACTCATTATCCCACAGTTTTACGACCCCCTCTATGACTATCTCCCCCCACCTTCCCCCCTGTCTTCAGCTCTCCCTCTGTCTTATCTCACTAACTATGCTAGTTTTATTACCACTGTTTATGTTTTGGTTTTCTCTTTTTTTTCCCTATTGATTAGAGATTGTGTGTCTTCTTACCATTCAGCTAAACATTTTGTGAATCAGTACTGCTTGGATCTTGAAGAAGGGGACATACCCCGAAAGCTTGTCCCGAAAATTTTTATGTTAGTGCAAATAAAAAAAGTATCACGGACAGTACTCAATTGTCTCTGTCGCAAGTGCACTAATACGGCTACAATGACCTCAAGCATGACAGTGACTTTAAATCCCATGTTGATCAGGCAAGGGACCTCTTTCCCATCGACGAGGGCTTTCACCACTGGGCTTGGTGTGACCATAGTCTCTGATGTGATGGGACCTTGTGTTGATGGTCCTGGGGATCATCCCTCTGCCCCAGGAGCCACTAGGTAAATGGCAGCCTCCAGGTGCTCTTGCATTTTGCCTGACCACAGTTCCTAGCTACATTCCAAAGTGGTCATACCCCCAGTATTTCCAGTGTTCATCCAGTAGATTCTCACCCTGAATGTGGACATCTTTTGCTTCAAGGAAACCACGTCCTGGGCGAGCTCCCCTATAGCTGTGTACATGCCCAACAGGGGCGATGGAGTCAAGGCCTCCTCTTTCAGGTGTATTGGTTCATTCAATTTTGTCACCAGCATGGTTGCTTTCACATCTTCCTGTTCCCATGCAACCGCGTCCACTACAGTATTGTTAAATTAGAAGGTGGATTGCACTTTGATTCGCTCCTGTAGGGCTCTCTTGACTGGCCCAGCCTTCATTCCCACCACGAACTGATCTCTAAACACAAAAATACCGTGTCGAGAGGCCCATACCCCTGGTATATCGTACAAAAAATTGGAAGAGACAGGTGGGGCTTTGCGGGCCAATGGGAGGAGAAGGATCACAAACACAACATAGGTATGACTAAAAAAATATTTTATTTATACATATTAAAAAATTGAGCATAGTTGCCCATATCTAGCATAAAATAAACAATACACGTGTCACATGATAGAAATACTTCCCAACGAGGGAGAGCCTGTATGAAGAGATGACGTAAATGGTCTAAGGGTCCCCTGCAAACTGACGTGTTTCGCACAAGGCTTCCTCAGGGCCAAAGAGACCAAGACAGACCGGTATTTCCAAAACGACTCAGGTGATGGCAGGCAGGGTGCGCAAAAGAGGTGTCCAAAGATACAAAAATGGGTATAGTAATTATATTATAGCCCCCAATGTCAGCAGTGGTATTGAGTTTCGTTAATACAGCATATGAGCATATACGTCCATCTCCTAGGTCTAAGCAATTACTTTACATATCCGTCCAAATGATATATAGCCAAAACATAAACAGTGCCTTGCGGAAGTATTTGGCCCCCTTGAACTTTGCAACCTTTTGCCACATTTCAGGCTTCAAACATAAAGATATAAAACTGTAATTTTTTGTGAGGAATCAACAACAAGTGGGACACAATCATGAAGTGGAACAAAATTAATTGGATATTTCAAACTTTTTTAACAAATAAAAAACTGAAAAATTGGGCGTGCAAAATTTAGCCCCTTTACTTTCAGTGCAGCAAACTCTCTTCAGAAGTTCAGTGAGGATCTCTGAATGATCCAATGTTGACCTAAATGACTAATGATGATAAATAGAATCCACCTGTGTGTAATCAAGTCTCCGTATAAATGCACCTGCACTGTGATAGTCTCAGAGGTCCGTTTAAAGTGCAGAGAGCATCATGAAGAACAAGGAACACACCAGGCAGGTCCGAGATACTGTTGTGGAGAAGTTTAAAGCCCGATTTGGATACAAAAAGATTTCCCAAGCTTTAACCATCCCAAGGAGCACTGTGCAAGCGATAATATTGAAATGGAAGGAGTATCAGACCACTGCAAATCTACGAAGACCCGGCCGTCCCTCTAAACTTTCAGCTCATGCAAGGAGGCCCATGATCACTCTGGATGAACTGCAGAGATCTACAGCTGAGGTGGGAGACTCTGTCCGTAGGACAACAATCAGTCGTATACTGCACAAATCTGGCCTTTATGGAAGAATGGCAAGAAGAAAGACATTTCTTAAAGATATCCATAAAAAGTGTCGTTTAAAGTTTGCCACAAGCCACCTGGGAGACACACCAAACATGTGGAAGAGGTGCTCTGGTCAGATGAAACCAAAATCGAACTTTTTGGCAACAATGCAAAACGTTATGTTTGGCGTAAAAGCAACACAGCTCATCACCCTGAACACACCATCCCCACCGTCAAACATGGTGGTGGCAGCATCATGGTTTGGGCCTGCTTTTCTTCAGCAGGGACAGGGAAGATGGTTAAAATTAATGGGAAGATGGATGGAGCCAAATACAGGACCATTCTGGAAGAAAACCTGATGGAGTCTGCAAAAGACCTGAGACTGGGACGGAGATTTGTCTTTCAACAAGACAAGGATCCAAAACATAAAGCAAAATCTACAATGGAATGGTTCACAAATAAACATATCCAGGTGTTAGAATGGCCAATTCAAAGTCCAGACCTGAATCCAATCGAGAATCTGTGGAAAGAACTGAAAACTGCTGTTCACAAACGCTCTCCATCCAACCTCACTGAGCTCGAGCTGTTTTGCAAGGAGGAATGGGCAAAAAATGTCAGTCTCTCGATGTGAAAAACTGATAGAGACATACCCCAAGCGACTTACAGCTGTAATCGCAGCAAAAGGTGGCGCTACAAAGTATTAACTTAAGGGGGCTGAATAATTTTGCACACCCAATTTTTCAGTTTTTTATTTGTTAAAAAAGTTTGAAATATCCAATAAATTTCGTTCCACTTTATGATTGTGTCCCACTTGTTGTTGATTCTTCACAAAAATTTACAGTTTTATATCTTTATGTTTGAAGCCTGAAATGTGGCAAAAGGTCGCAAAGTTCAAGGGGGCCGAATACTTTCGCAAGGCACTGTATTAGCTGGAGTTTGCTTTAATATGTTAATCTTCTAGTCCATCTAACAATCCCCTCCCTCCAGATTAACAATGCTGCTGTCCAAAGGTATCTCAGTTTCTCCTTCATCCAGAGTGTAACCATCCTAATACAGAAATATGTTACTAGTCAGATCACCAGGTGAAAATAGAGGGGGGAAACTAATGCAGCAACCACTAATGATTGGTAAGCTGCAATATATCATAGTCTAGCTTTTGGGTTTAATATTGATTTAACTTATACCTCCTGTAACTCTGTGAATCTGATCAGCTGTGATCTGCATAGGTGTACTTGGGGACTTCAGCCTGTGAGGTGCCCTGCAGCACAATCCACCACCATTAGGAGCTTTAGCAAAGGTCAGGCGCTTCTTAGACTCTGCATGCCAAGCACATTACCATCAAGTGTGCAGGCTACAAAGAGTGTCCACAAGCTCCTAGCCCATTACACCATAGACTTTAGAGAAAAGAAGAATGGGAAAATATAATTCAGCCATATCTTGGTGCCACTGGATGCAGCCTGATTACTTGAGTATTTTTTGTTCATGCTTTACAGAGGAGAGAAAGAGAGGGAAGCCAAGAGTGGACAACACTGGCACCAAGTGAACCAATGGATGTTTTCAACCAGTGCTTTCTGTATTTCCAAAGTCACAAAGATTGCCACCAGATCTGCCCAAAAAGACCAGACTGGCTGTCACTCTTGTTATTCTTGCTACTTTCATCATGCTTCTGAAACAGCAATCGTCTTTCTGCTGATAGAATAAATAGTCAGGGTATTTGTCATTATACTTGTATGGTCGGTCTGCAAAAACTGTTTTTTCCGACTATCTCATGGCAGCACGCACATGGGTTTGGCTTTGCCCTCGCGCTCCCATAGGACCTCATATCCATAAATTGAATTCCCACCCAACTGGCCTTGTTCTGCCTTTGTCCTTGCTATATTAGACTGTAGAATCAAGATGAACAAACCCCCTTATTTGTGCCATAGGAAAATCAATTGCCCTCAGGTTGCCTCATGCGTGTAGAGTTTTCTAACTGTCCGTTGGACACTATGAGATCTCCTTGTGCTCAGGGATGTACTGTGTACTAAATGTCAGTCACAGGCAGCTGGTCAGTAATCTGTTTTAGCCCTTATTGTTGTGTTTCCAGGTTTCAGGTCAGTGGATTGCTTAACCTTTATGTGCTGTTTTTCCAGGTGCTAGGTCACCCGGTTTGTTAGCCCTTATGTGCTTTGTTTACAGAATTCAGATTTTGTGGACTGTTCCCTAAGTGAAGCAAGGAAGCAGAGATCGCCTATGTCCATTGTTTTTAAGGTGTGACCTACTCTTAGGAGGTTTATCAGAACCTCCCTTTCATAACAAACAAGTTATGGAATCTTACTCTTCCTTGAAATCTGAAGCTTTCTTGGTCGCAATCACTTCTGGCAAAAGAGTTTCGGAACTGAAAACTTTGGGTTGCAGAGAATATTTTTCTGAGAAATTATGAAACTTGGATCCCAGTTCCACTGAAATGGTGGCAATGCAGAACTTAGAATCCCCTCATGTGTTTCTGCAGGAGGGCCCAGAAGTGCTGGTTTTAGTTTTTTTTTCAACCTGGAATATCCTCTTAACAAGGAAGGAATGTTGACATAATCATATCAATTTCTCATCTACTCAGGCATGTAATGAAACGTTTGCAGCTTTTTCTTCGTAATTTTAACATGAATAATTCCAACATGAAATGACACAATTGCTGATTTTGCAAGTTTATATAATAATAGAGCAGCGGCACAGAAGCACACGTACATAAACTTTTGGAAATTTGAGAGATCATTACCTCAGTGTTGACAGCATCAGTTGGTTCAATGCCAGCATACTAAGAGAGATAAATGAATAGCCTGTTAACTTTTGGGGTTATCATTTTATGTTAGGGAACACACACTACACCTATTTTTTTTTTTAATTCAGTAACTAGTGAAGCTCATAGTCAAACAACTTATCCATATAATAATATCAAGCACATAAATAAGTGAAATTCTCCTAAATACCCACTCGAAGACCAGGCCTTTTCTGACATTTTTTGTTTACATTTAAAAATATGTGAATATATATATATATATATATATATATATTTTTTTTTTTTTTTGCAGCGGTTTTTCAAATGCAATTGTTTTGGAAAAAATACACTGTAATAAATTTTAATGCACACAAATATAATATAATACTCAATTTTTTTGTAAAATATAAAAAGATACCGAACAACGTTAAAGTTGCTCCAAACTAAAGTATTTTAAAATCTTCACAGGCAGCGCTTTACTCGCCTTTACAGGTTATAATTTTGAAGTTACACAGGAGGTCTGGTGCTAGAATTATTGCTCTTGCTCAGGTGTTCGTGGCAATACCCCACATGTGTGGAGCCGTTTATGTATGCATGCGGGACCTGCATATGCGTTGTCCTTTGGACTCAAACACGGAGCGCTTTGAATTTCTTTTTTTATTATTATTATTTTTTTTTTACTATCACTTTTATTGTTATCACAAGGATTGTAAATGTCCCTTGTGATAACAATAAGCAGTGACAGGGTCAGATGTGATCAGATGCTTTCTCAAGCCAAAAATGGCTTTGTTTACGTCCAGTGCAACTGCAAGTGACAAAATACTCGCCGCTTCCAGTTTCCTATACCATAGAGATGATCAAGGATGTTTCGGTCCCCCATCGCATCTATGGTAAGCTGGCAAAACCACCAGCTTCAGTTCTGGGCTCCCTGGTAAGAAAGGAGAGCCCAGAGAGGAACTAGAGGGTGGTGGGACCCCACCTCTGCCACCTGTAAAATCAATCCAGTGGCTAATCAACAACTGACATGGATGTGCTTCTCTGGACAACCCGATTAACAATGGATTTACACTGCGATTTTTTATTTTTTATTAATGGCTAAAGGGTGTATTTATTTACAAGCTTTTTTTTTTTTTTTTTTTTTACTATGTACCCCCTACTAATTAATTTGAGGGCAAAGGGCAGTATCTGGGAGACCCTTTATTGTTAGGGGACTTCCAGATTCCAATAAGCCCCTCATCTGTCCCCCCACCAGGGTGTTGGGGAAGAGGCCCTTGTCCTTATCAACAGGAGTACCCCTTCCCCCTGGGTTAAGAGCATGTGGCCTGGTATGTTTCAGGGGAGACATAAGGGCCTAGTAAAAGGGCCTTTCACACCACATACTGTCCAGTGCGTTTTTTTTCTGCATCAGAAACGTATGGATAGCAGGTTATATGGTTTCCAATGGCAGAGTTTACACCATTGTGGTCAGTTCCAGTGTGTTCCAGTTCCAGAAAAAATGTAGAACATGCTACATTTTATCTGCACTGAACTGTACTGAAACACGATAAAATGCATCAAAAACGCACTGGAATGCATCTAAATGTACCAAAAATGCACTGGAATGCACATATCCCCATTTAGGGTCTGTCGTGTTTCATATGCTTTGTGATATGCCTTTAAATGTTATATGTATTCTCCTGCCCCTGGTTCCTCCCCTCCCCTTAGTTTAGTTTATCTTGTATAGATAGCTCCACCCCTTTTTTCATTTTTCCCAGTAATGCATCTCAGCCTCATGTCTCATGGAGTGGATCACATTATGATCTTTTGACCTATCCGATGTTCATTGTTGTAAGATCCTCACAGTTTATGAATTAAAATTCACAAGATCTTCAAGGTGTCGTCTGGATCGAGTCACTGTCTGTTAATTCAGCTAAGATTGTGGGTTATCACTATCTCATAACAACTTTAAGTCACAGAGATCACACTTTCAATGCTTAGATTGGAGAGGCAGAACAGGGCCAGTTCACACCACATGCAGTCCAGTGCATTTTTTTTTCTGCATCAAAAATGCATGAATAGTAGGTTATATGGTTTCAATGGCATAGTTCGCATAGTATGTGTGTGGGGGCGTTTCTGCGCTATAAATTTAAACCGATATACACATGATTAGTGAAATGTAATAGGTGAAAGCAGCACACATGGACTCCTAGAAAAAATCTCAAAACAGTATAAAGATCAATATGTGTAGCGCTAACAAAAAATAATTATATTGATATAACAATAAATAATTAATAACCAATAAATGAATAAATAATTACTAAGACCCCGTTCACACTGGGGCGACCTGTCGCCTGCCATAGAGAAGCTGTGGACCCGTTCTAATAGGTCTCCGAGCTCCGACTTAGAAAAAGGGTCCGGAGCTTCTTTGGGGCGACCTGCATTGACTTCAATGTTATGAAGTTCATGCCGACCTGCATTGACATGTAATGCTGTGAGGTCGCCCCGGCAAGTCGGATCGCCCCAGTGTGAAGGGGGTCTAAAAGTGTACACCAAACATTTTTTATATATACACACTGTGATTCTAATCAGATTAGTGCATCAAAATAAATGTGACAAAATATTCATAAACATCAGAACAATAGTCCATACACCGAAAGGAAAAAAAAACTGAAGATCAAACAATGACCAAACGGTGCAGCAAAAGTACATGTATGGTGTTAAAGGAAATATCAAGGAACCACAAGTCCCAGCAGGTAGATCCTAGTTCCATGTTGTAAACCCAGGGATACAGGAGGAGGAACACCCGTGAGGGATCACCAAAGGAAGCAATATAGCAGCTTACCAGAAAAGGTTGGTCACCCAACCTAATGGATAGACCACTGCAGGCTTAGTAGTAATTATATGGGAGTCCACCAGGTGTCACTCCATATGTGACAAAATACGCAGGTCCGGTAATTCATGAACATATAAAAAATGATGATAGGGACATAGCGTAATTCCATTAAAACAATCCAATTTATTAAAAGCAAAAAATTGTGCACTCACATGTTAGACGACATAAATCAGCATGTAACTCAATAGCATCACAGAAGATCTGAGTGTTGCGGCGTCTCCGCAAACACTTACAAGGAAAGGTGGTTCCTTGATATTTCCTTTAACACCATACATGTACTTTTGCTGCACCGTTTGGTCATTGTTTGATCTTCAGTTTTTCTTTCCTTTCGGTGTATGGACTATTGATCTGATGTTTATGAATATTTTGTCACATTTATTTTGATGCACTAATCTGATTAGAATCACAGTGTGTATATATACCATTTTTTGGTGTACACTTCTAGTAATTATTTATTCTTTTTTTGGTTATTAATGCATCTGGACTGCGTTTTATGGTGTGAACTGGCCCTCAATGATGAAAATCCCTGACCATTTTTTTACAAATGAACTTTCATTTGCTGGCAATTTAAAAAAGCATTTTTTTACCTTTTGAAAATTTCAGCCATGCTGTAGTAGGTTGTATACATTGTACAGATTCACCACTTTAGAGGCAGGTTAAGGGCATGCCCCAGACATTTAAATTTACCACTTGACCTCCGAAAGGTTTAACCCCTTTTTTTGCTATTTAGCACTTTGCTAATTTAAAGTGGTTCTAAACGCAGAAGTTTTTTTTAAATTTATCTTAAAGCATTCTATGCCTTATGATAAACCTCCACTGTGCAGCAGCCCCTTGCAGTTCCCCTATTACTTACCTGAGCTCCCTCTCGATCCAGCGATGTTGCCCAAGAGCCACAAAGTCTGGGGACTTGCCCTCCTGATTGGCGCCATTGGTTCCTGCTACTGTCTATAAAAGTCAGTGGGCCAATGAGGAGAGAGAAAGACGGGGCCAAGCCATGGCTCTGTGTCTGAATGGACACACAGAGCAGCGGTACTCAGGTACCTCCATAGCAAGCTGCTTGCTGTTGGCGCACTTGGCAGAAGGGATAGGGCCAGGAGTGCTGGCAAGGGACCAGAGAAGAGGAGGGTCTGGGCTGCTCTGTGCAAGACCAACTGCACAGAGCAGGTAAGTTTAACATGTTTGTTATTTAAAAAAAAAAAGTCTTTAGTATCACTTTACCTGACAATTGCTTGGTCATGCAACACTGTACACAAATGGAATTTGTATAATTGTTTCCCACAAAAATAGCTTTCTTTTGGTGGTATGTGATCACCACTGGGTTTTTTTTAGTTTTTATTACATAAGCCAAAAAATACCAAGCATTTTGAAAAAACTCCCCGATATTTTCCACTTTCTGGTTAAAAACCAACTGCGTTATTGGGGACACTATACTACTGGGGACACTAGTATAGTTCTGATCGTCATCAAGACACTGATCAGGAGAGACTAGAGTTGACCCAGGTGGTGGTATTGATGGCAGATCCTCTGTTTGCGGGGTGGCAGCTGCCACTGTCACTACAGAGGTGGATGAAGAGGCCGAAACTGCAACAGAAGAGGAAGCAGGAGGAGCCAGAGACCTTTCTTAGTTTTTGAGGTGCAGCCCGTGCTTTGCACTTAGATGCTTGGTCATGCAGGTTGTGCTCAGATTGAGAAGGTTTTTGCCTTGCTTCAGGCTCTGATTGCACAGCGTGCAAACCACAAGTGTTCTGTCATCATCACATTGTCTGAAGAACTGCCATGCTAGGGAACTCCTTTGAGCTGGCTTTGGTGCGCTCGGTCCCTTGCTGCCTTGGGCAGTAGCAGGCGTAGTGTCTAGGACAAGGCCGCTCCGCTTTTGCACCTTGCTCCCTCTTCTGCTGTGCTGGTGGTTCTGTGCGACCACCGCCTCTTCCTCCAAACTACTCAGATCACCTGAATGACATTCATTCCATGTGGGGTCGAGGACCTCATCATCCTCCACATCATCTTCCACCCAGTCTTCACCCCTGCTCTCCTTGTGGGTCTCCACAATTCGGAATTCCGCAGCAGTTGGCACCTGTGTTTCGTCATCATCCGAGACGTGCTGCGATGGTCCTCCTGTGTACTCATCTTGAGACATAAGTGGTTGGGCATCGGTGCACTCAATCTCTTCCACTTCTGGGGCAGGGCTAGGTGGATGGCCCTGGGAAACCATGCTAACAGAGTCATCAAAAAGAAGAAGAGACTGCTGCATGACTTGGGGCTTAGACTGCTTGGCTGATTTGCAAGGAGGTGAGGTGAAAGATTGATGAACATTGGCTGCAGGTGCCAACTCTGACCTTTCAGCAGTAGACTGGGTGGGAGACAATGTGAAGGAACTGGAGGCACTGTAAGCAACCCAATCTACTATCGCCTGTACTTGTTCTGGCCTCAACATTTGTAGAGGCACATTAGGCCCTGCCAAATACTGCTGCAGGTTCTGTCGCCTACTCACACCTGAGGAAGGTGTTTCACTTGTGCGTGTAGCTGGCACAGATCGACCACGTCCTCTCCTTGCAACAGGAATACAACAACAGTATCCAATGGGTGTATCTGACAGTAACATATGCAGACTAGGCTGCAATTTAATTTTTTTCCCTAAATGGGTTTTTATTGAAAAGCGGAATAGAACAACAGTATCCAACGGGTGTATATCTCACAGTAACGTATGAATGAAAAATTTTTATTTTTCCCTTAATCGGTGCTTTTTGAATAGCAGATTAGAACTGCAGTGTCTAAACGCTGTATGACAGTGTCACAGTAAAGTATGAATGAAAAACTGAAAAATAATTGTCCCCTTAAATCGGTGCTTTTTGAATAGCAGATTAGAACTGCAGTGTCTAAACGCTGTATGACAGTGTCACAGTAAAGTATGAATGAAAAACTGAAAAATAATTGTCCCCTTAAATTGGTGCTTGTTGAATAGCAGATTAGAACTGCAGTGTCTTAACGCTGTAAGTCACAGTAAAATATGAAGGAAAAATCTTTTTTTTTTTTTAAATCCAGATTAAGCAGACACATATGCACTGAGCTTGCATTACATGGCCGCTACACACCGCACGCTGCCCACCTAACAGACTGATAAAAGTTTTTTTTTTTTCTCCCTCCTCCTCACTGGGCTCAGGTCAGGTCAAAAAGATTGTGCACTGCACCCCCACACAATAAAATCAATGTAGATCGCTGTCTGATTAAAGAAGATTCTTCCTATTCTTTCCCTGAAAGCAATCTCCAGCCTGCCCCTACAATAATCTCCTATCCCTCCCTCAGCAGCATCAGGAACCTGTCCCTAGTATAGTTAGAGCAGAGTGACGTGCGGCGATACGTGACTCCAGCTTATATAGAGGCTGGGTCACATGCTGCACTGGCCAATCACAGCCATGACATTAGTAAGCATGGCTGTGATGGCTTCTAAGGGCACACTAGTTAAACGCTTGCTGATTGGTTGCCTTGCAGCTGTTGAAACCGCGCCATTAAAACCACGCCAAAACATGAAATAATTTACCGAATAACATTCTGTATCCCGAACATACAGTGAAATGTTCGGGTACCGAACACCCAGTAGAGACACTATCCCAGATAGCAAGCAATTGAGCTGCAAGTTTGAAAATGACTTTCTACAAAACAGACAATTGCCAAAGCATGGAAATCCCCTTCCCTAAATTGTTGTGAAACTAAACAACGAATGAACATTTCTATGATACATGCCAAGATGTCGGCCTTGGATAATGGCACCTTGGGTAAATTCGACATTCTTTGGAAATCTTGGCTTTCCAAGATGCTTCCCTCAGACTTCAATGAAGCTGTCTTACTTTCTTGGTAACATTCCCACATGTCCTAGTATATTGTTTCCTACAGCTGGTGCCTTATTCCTGAAAATTGCTCTCACTTCTTTTCTATATTTTGTATTCGTTTTTTTTTCTGGCTTTCTTGCCTTCTGTTTTCTTCTCTTTCCTTCTACTTCTTTTTTATATTTCTTTAATATTACTTGGTTTGTAGTGATTTTTTTGATACAACAATATACTTTCTCTACTTGATTTGAGTTTCTGTTTACTTTAAATGACTAGATGACTATATGCCATACTATTTTATGTTGTTCTCCATATGTTATATGAGATATTTTTATTATTGCACAATTGCAGCAAGCCTGCGTTGCATGACTCCAGATCAACTTCCTTTGCAAACATTCTGCAAGTATGTTGTGCAATAGTCATCCCACCACAGGGGTCACTGTGACTTGCAGAGCTCTTGCTAGGGACACGGGGCTAACCAAGCGGTTATGGTGGTACCTGATGGTTGCTACAGTTACTTGGTGCTCGAGTCCTGAAAGACTGAGCGCGTGGTTTGGTTAAAGTTTTAATGGTGATATTGGGCTGTGTGTTTAATGTTAAACGTATGGTACATTGAAGGTTAAAGGTTATCATATTTGTTAAAACCCAAATAAAAGAGCTGCAGCCATATTTTTCCACACTTAAGTTTCATGGTTTTCTTTACTATCATGATTGATTAGATGGTGATGGCTGGGCAGAATCAGGGTGGTTGTTTGTTGGGTTGTACAGTGCCATGCTGTGGACTCTGCAACTTTGTTCTTGCTAGAGACTTGCCATGCAAATTTGCTACAAGTTGGAAAAATGCCAACCAGAACTTGTGCTCGAAGTGCTCTGCAAGTGTACAACTTGCCAGTGAAAATGTGCAGCAAGGTAACAAGACTTACAATTCAAAACTACCACAAATTTGTGGCAAGTTATCCTTGCTATCTGGGATGCTAGTGTTGGTGATCAGCAATTTATAGTGTGACTGTGATAGTGTGTCAGGCAATCTGGCGCTAACTAACACTGGCTGGGATTCATCTCTCATTAAAGTAATTGTAAAGGTACATTTTAAAAAAATACAGTGCCTTGCGAAAGTATTCGGCCCCCTTGAACTTTTCAACCTTTTGCCACATTTCAGGCTTCAAACAAAAAGATATAAAACTGTAATTTTTTATGAAGAATCAACAAGTGGGACACAATCATGAAGTGGAACGAAATTTATTGGATATTTCAAACTTTTTTAACAAATAAAAAACTGAAAAATTGGGCGTGCAAAATTATTGAGCCCCTTTACTTTCAGTGCAGCAAACTCTCTCCAGAAGTTAAGTGAGGATCTCGGAATGATCCAATGTTGACCTAAATGACTAATGATGATAAATAGAATCCACCTGTGTGTAATCAAGTCTCCGTATAAATGCACCTGCACTGTGATAGTCTCAGAGGTCCGTTTAAACCACAGAGAGCATCATGAAGAACAAGGAACACACCAGGCAGGTCCGAGATACTGTTGTGGAGAAGTTTAAAGCCGGATTTGGATACAAAAAGATTTCCCAAGCTTTAAACATCCCAAGGAGCACTGTGAAAGCGATAATATTGAAATGGAAGGAGAATCAGACCACTGTAAATCTACGAAGACCTGGCCGTCCCTCTAAACCTTCAGCTCATACAAGGAGAAGACTGATCAGAGATGCAGCCAAGAGGCCCATGATCACTCTGGATGAACTGCAGAGATCTACAGCTGAGGTGGGAGACTCTGTCCATAGGACAACAATTAGTCGTATACTGCACAAATCTGGCCTTTATGGAAGAGTGGCAAGAAGAAAGCCATTTCTTAAAGATATCCATAAAAAGTGTCGTTTAAAGTTTGCCACAAGCCACCTGGAAGACACACCAAACGTGTGGAAGAAGGTGCTCTGGTCAGGTGAAACCAAAATCAAACTTTTTGGCAACAATGCAAAACGTTATGTTTGGCGTAAAAGCAACACAGCTCATCGCCCTGAACACACCATCCCCACCGTCAAACATGGTGGTGGCAGCATAATGGTTTGGGCCTGCTTTTCTTCAGCATGGACAGGGAAGATGGTTAAAATTGATGGGAAGATGGATGGAGCCAAATACAGGACCATTCTGGAAGAAAACCTGATGGAGTCTGCAAAAGACCTGAGACTGGGACGGAGATTTGTCTTCCAACAAGACAATGATCCAAAACATAAAGCAAAATCTACAATGGAATGGTTCACAAATAAACATATCCAGGTGTTAGAATGGCCAATTCAAAGTCCAGACCTGAATCAAATCGAGAATCTGTGGAAAGAACTGAAAACTGCTGTTCACAAACGCTCTCCATCCAACCTCACTGAGCTCGAGCTGTTTTGCAAGGAGGAATGGGCAAAAATTTCAGTCTCTCGATGTGCAAAACTGATAGAGACATACCCCAAGTGACTTACAGCTGTAATCGCAGCAAAAGGTGGTGCTACAACGTATTAACTTAAGGGGGCCGATTAATTTTGCACGCCCAATTTTTCAGTTTTTTATTTGTTAAAAAAGTTTGAAATATCCAATAAATTTCGTTCCACTTCATGATTGCGTCCCACTTGTTGTTGATTCTTCACAAAAATTTACAGTTTTATATCTTTATGTTTGAAGCCTGAAATGTGGCAAAAGGTCGAAAAGTTCAAGGGGGCAGAATACTTTTGCAAGGCACTGTAAATGACAATTATGTCTATACTTACATTCTCTGTGCAATGGAATTGCACAGAGCGGCCGCAAACCTCCTCTTTTAGGGTCCCCACCCGGCGCTCCTGGCCCCTCCCCTTTGTCCAGTGCCCCCATGGGAAGCCGCTTGGCATAGGGGCACTTAAACGTGCTCGCACCCGAGCCCCGCTGCTGCGTCTATTGACACAGACAGCGGGACTCGGCCCACCACTGCTCCCTCGTCACTGGCTTTGATTGACAGCACAATGGCTCTCGGTGCCCCAGCGAGACCAGGTAGTGAAGGGAGAGAAGAGCTACAGACATACACGGTGCTGGATCGAGGGGGGGAGGGGGGTGGAGACACCTAAACATTTTTTACCTTGATGCAAGAAAAAGAATTGAGGTAAAAATGATTTAGGCTTTTCAACTACTTTATATTCAAAAGGGTTTGGATTCAGCACCCAAATTTCAGTGCAGTTCAGCAAACCCGGGTTTGTACTACTTATCCCTATGAACACAATACTAACAAACCTAGGTAACTTTAGCTAAACCTAACTAATCACGTATGGCTAGCTTTGTTATAGCTCTCTGCTCTTGGTCATAGATTAGTTAAAGAGAGACTTGGAATCTAGGAGCCTATTCATCAGAACATGTTTACGCGGAAGAAAGGTGGCAATACATGGTTCAGCTGATTTCCTTATCCACACATTTAAGGTGGATGGGCAAATCCTTCCACTGTGTCATTGTATTCCGGCAGCAGGATCCCCCCCCCCCCCGTCAGAATACACTGATCAGTGCTGCAGCCCATTGGCTGCATGCGCTGATTGAATGCTGGATTTCCAGGACCATTCAACAGAGAACATTGAACAGAGATGAACAGAGATGACCACACACAGAAATTCGATCCATGTATGGCCGGTAGATGAACAAAAACTATATTTTAGGCCCCTTTCACACTTGTGTGACCTGGATGCTACTTTGCCGAGCAACTCTGACACAACTTTGATGTGACTTGAAGCAATGCCTGTATAATCTTGAGGTCTATGGACCTCAAGTTGCATCAAAGTTGGACCAAAGTAGTTCAGGGACTACTTTGAAGTCGCACAGATATGAACGATACTCTTTGATAATCATGGGGTATGACTTGTCATGCAACTTTGCAGCCCAAAGTCACACAAATGTGAAAGGGGCCTTAAACAAACTATTGATATGGTGTTTCTATCTCTAGATTGTAATTGCACTAGAACGTAATTTCATGTACATACAGTACTTTCCATGACAGAATTCGGGCAAATTGTGGTTATCTACTGTATGTACAGAAACCTTCAATAAAAACTCATTGAAGCAAAAAAATATATATTTTAGGACCAGTTCACACTGGGAACGCATTCCTGTGTGGTACAGTTTTCAAATGAATGGGCTGAAATTGCACAGGAGCATGGCGAAAGTAGGCAAAGCACAACTTTAAAAAAAAATGTCCCGCACCAAATTGCATGGTACAGCGGTACCTTGAGGTTTGGTGCCTGCAAACGCACTGCATTTGCGATCAGCGTTTGGGGTGCCCTTAACATTACATTGGCACCCAATCCAACCCAGCAGATGGCAAATGCAGTCCTATTTCAGCGCATTGATAAAACTGCACCAGTGTTAACGGTCCTTAAACCCATAATAGAAGTGCACTTAACTTTTCAGGTTACAGAACAGTTGAATTGAAAGGGGTGAAGGCAGGGCTTTTTTTCAGCAGGAACACACAGGAACGCAGTGCCGGCACTGAATTTATATATAGTTAGTCAGGTTGAAAAAAGTTCATCGGGTTCAACCAAAAAAAAAAAAAACCAGAAAACAGTATTGAAAACCCAACCATACAATCCCATATATACAATCCTATACCCGTTGTTGATCCAGAGGAAGGCGAAAATAAACCCCAGCAAAGCATGATCCAATTTGCTAAAGCAGGGGAAAAAAATTCCTTCCTGATCCCCCAATACATGTTGATCATATCCCCCCTTAATTTCCTCTTCTCAAGAGAGAATAAATTCAGTTCCTCTAATCTTTTCTCATAGCTGAGCTCCTCCGTGCCTCTTATCAGTTTGGTTGCCCTTCTCTGCACTTTCTCCAGTTCCCCCATATCCTTTCTAAGAACTGATGCTCAAAACTGAGCTGCATATTCCAGATGAGGTCTTACTAATGATTTGTACAGGGGCAAAATTATATCTCTCTCTGGAGTCCATGCCTCTGTTAATACAAGAAAGGACTTTGCTTGCTTTGGAAATCGCAGCTTGGCATTGCATGCTATGTTAGCATACAAGGTTTGTATTCAATCAGCAACAACCACTGTATGTCATTGCTGTGTGCCTATTACATTGTATGACCACTAGATGGCAGTGTTACATTTGTGAGTTCATGTTTTGTCTATGCCTCAAAAGAGTAATAAAAGAGAATAGTTCCTGCTCCGAAAAAAAAGCAGCGTTCAGTGAATCAACAGACTGTCTGCCTGTACTTTGTTTAGCCCCAAAAAGGTTATATCTAACAGGTTATGGGCCCAGGACATGTTACAGAAGCCCAGGATATAATGCAGATTACCCCTGGATATAGCCAGATACAGTGAGCTAAAGCAAGTGAGTACAGGAGACAGCAACAGAAAGACAAACAGCAGAAATGGCTGCTGCCATCCCCTCAGCAAAGTTCTCCATTGCAAATCTGACAAATCAGAACTACCAATCTTGGAAATTCAAGATGAAAATGCTGCTTATAAGAGAAGGTGCGTGGAAATGTATAAATGAATCAAGACCTGCACAGCCCACAGAGGAGTGGTTAGACAGAGATCAGAAAGCACAGAGCACAATCTCCCTGTGCATAGATGATGATCAAATCATACATATATGTAACTGTCAGACTGCTAAAGACATGTGGGAAGAGTTACAGAAAGCACATGAAAGAGTTAATCTCAGCAATAAACTGTATTTAATCAGAAAGCTCTATCAAACTAAGCTACAGAAAGACCAGGACATGCAGGACTATATAAGACAGACCTTCGAGATGGTGGAGAGACTGAGAGGGATTGGAGAAGAGATAAAAGATTTCCATGTTGCAGTGCTGTTATTAAGTGGACTTCCTGAAAGTTATGAGACACTTGTCAAAGCACTAGATTCACGTCCAGATAATGATCTGACACTGGAATATGTTAAAGGCAAGCTTGTGGATGAATACAAGCGCAAAACTGAAAGCATGAGTAACGTGAGTGTGTGTTCAGAGACAGCTTTAAAGACAAAATTCAAAAATAAACACAGTAACGTGCAGCTAGAAAAGTGGGAATGCTTTGTGTGCAAGAAACCAGGACACCTAAAAGCAGATTGTAGAATCTGGAAAGCTAGAATGCAAAAACAAAGTGCATTGCAACAAGCTAAGAATGTCATAGAAACAAAGGAGTATGCATTCGGATCCAAAAATGGTGTCACCTCTTTGCAAGCATGGTGTGTGGACTCAGGTGCTACAAGTCACATGACAAATGACCGAAGTTTCTTCACTCAGCTTGATGAAAGCAAAGCAGAAGGGATAACTACAGCTAATGGACAATTTATGAAATCAGTGGGAATAGGAGATGGCTTTCTATACTGTCCTATCTCTCCAGATATCACTAAAAAGATCCATATGAGGAATGTTCTGTATGTGCCAGATCTTGAAAGCAACCTTTTGTCAGTAAAGAAACTCACTAACCAAGGCAATGTAGTCACATTTCAGGGTGACAGTTGTATCATAACAAAAGGGGATTGCTTGCTTGCAAAGGCTAAAATCATAGATGAACTGTATCAGCTGAACTGCAGTGAAATGGTTAAAATAGCCAAAGAGAATAAACATTCAAACTGCATCCACACTTGGCACAGACGATTGGGGCACAGACATTCTGATACAATAAAGAAAATAGTTGAGAATAACTATGCAAGTGGTATTAAGATTAATCCATGTGATCACATAATGATTTGTACCAGCTGTATTAAAGGAAAAATGGCAAGGACACCTTTTCCCAAGCAGACCAACAGCAAATCCCAAAAACCTCTGGACTTAATACATTCAGATCTTTGTGGTCCAATGAAAACTTTGACTCCAGGAAAGAAAAAATACTTCCTGACCTTCATTGATGATTACTCCAGGTATACCACAGTATTTCTACTTCACAATAAAGATGAAGTGCCAGAGAAATTAGAAGAGTATCTCGCTCAAGTAAATAATATTTTTGGCGGAATGCCCAGAGTACTACGAACAGATAATGGCTCAGAATATACAAGTGGTAAAACACAAGCCATTCTCAGGAAGCATGGAATTATGTTCCAGATAACAGTTCCATATAACCCAGAGCAAACTGGAGTTGCAGAGAGAATGAACCGCACACTGTGTGAAAGTGGAAGGAGCATGCTATTTGATGCTGATATGCCAACTACATACTGGGGAGAAGCTATCACAACTGCATGTTATCTTCAAAATCGTTTGCCGGGAAAAGCAACAACAAAAACTCCATATGAACTGTGGAACAAAAGGAAACCAGATTTAAGACACATCAGAATTTTTGGAAGTAAAGCCTATGTACACATTCCAAAAGAAAAACGTACAAAATGGGATGCATGTGCAAAAGAAGGTGTGCTTGTGGGGTACAGTGAATCTCAAAAAGGATACAGGATTTTACATCAAGACACGAACAAAGTATCAGTCAGCAGAAGTTGGATTATTGATGAAAGTTTTGTGTGCTCAAAGTTTGAACAACAGACTCAAACTTTTCAAACTGAGAAAGAATCAACATCAGTCACTCAAGAAAATAAGGAAAGTGATATAGAAATATAAATAACTGCAGAAGAATCAAAACCTGAAACTGAACCAGAAATACCTTCAGTCAGAAAATCAACCAGAATCAATAAAGGTGTTCCAGCTGAACGTTTATCTTACATAGCTCGCAGAGCTGTTCAAACTGGACCAGGTTCATGGAAAGAGATGCAGAAACTGCCAATGCATGAGAAACAAGTATGGTATAAAGCCGCTGATGAAGAAATTACATCACTCAAAGATCTCCAGACATGGACACTTTCAGAGCTACCTCAAGGTAAACATGCCATAGGATGTAAATGGGTTTTTAAAACCAAATGTAACTCTGAAGGGAAAGTCTGTCGGTACAAGGCAAGGCTGGTTGCTAAAGGTTACTCACAGAAGTTCGGTGAGGACTATGATGCTACTTTTGCTCCAGTTGCTAAACAAAGTACTTTCAGAACACTAATGACAGTGGCTGCCATGCGTACAATGATTGTGAAACATCACGATATTAAGACAGCTTTTCTTAATGGTGATATTGAAGAAGAAATTTACATGTCACAGCCAGAAGGATATTTGAAAAAGGGACAAGAGCATCTTGTCTGCAAGTTGAATAAATCTCTTTATGGCCTTAAACAATCAGCTCGAGCATGGAACCTGAAGATTAATCAAGTTCTACTAAATGAAGGATTTACAAGAAGCAAAGCTGATCCGTGCCTATATGCTAAACAAGTAGACACTGAGTGGATATATCTGCTAATTTATGTAGATGACCTCATCATTGCTCACAAAAACGACAATGAAATTGCAAAGTTAACAGGAGTACTCAACAAGCACTTTGAAACTAAAGACCTAGGTGAAGTGACATATTATCTTGGAATTGACATCCAGCGTGAGAAAGATGGAAGTTTCCTGTTGAATCAGAGTGCAAAAATTGAATCTATTCTTCAGCAATTCAACATGACAGAGGCGAAAGGAGCAAGCACACCTATGGATACAGTCTATCCAAAGTTAGAAGGAGAAGATGATCTTCTCACATCCAATGAACAATACAGACAAGCAGTGGGGGCACTTCTCTACATTGCAACCACTACACGTCCAGACATTGCAGCCAGCATGTCTCTTCTTTGCAGGCGAGTTGATAAATCACGTCAAAGAGACTGGAATGCGATCAAAAGAGTTATGAGATATCTGAAACAGACAAAAGACTTAAATTTGAAACTATCAGCAAGTGGTGGTTTAAACCTCGTGGGATATGTGGACTCCGATTGGGCAGGTGATCACAGCACACGCAAATCCACAAGTGGTTACTTATTAAAATTGGGAGACAGTCCTATATCATGGTCCAGCAAGAAACAGATGTCAGTGGCATTGTCCTCTACAGAAGCTGAATACATATCTGCAGCTTATGCCAGTCAAGAAGTTGTGTGGTTACAGCAATTACTCAAGGATCTTGGAGAAGCAACATCAGAACCTACCGTCTTATTTGAGGATAATCAGGCTTGCATTAAGCTTGCAACAAGTGAGAAAATTAATGGAAGAACCAAGCACATCGATGTCAGACATCATTACATTCATGACTTAGTTGATCAGAAAGAGATTGTACTTGTGTATTGTGAGTCGGAAAAAATGATTGCTGATGCTTTGACAAAGCCACTAGCTAGAACCAGATTTGTGGATCTTAGATCAGAAATGGGATTGACATAGATAGTAGTTGTTGAGTGGGGGTGTTAGCATACAAGGTTTGTATTTAATCAGCAACAACCACTGTATGTCATTGCTGTGTGCCTATTACATTGTATGACCACTAGATGGCAGTGTTACATTTGTGAGTTCATGTTTTGTCTATGCCTCAAAAGAGTAATAAAAGAGAATAGTTCCTGCTCCGAAAAAAAAGCAGCGTTCAGTGAATCAACAGACTGTCTGCCTGTACTTTGTTTAGCCCCAAAAAGGTTATATCTAACATGCTATTATTAAGCTTAGGATCTACCAGAACACCCAGATCCTTCTCCGCTATGGATTCCCCCAGTTCTACTCCACCTAGTATGTATGATGCATGCATATTCTTAGCCCCCAAGTGCATAACTTTACATTTATCAACATTACACCTCATTTGCCACATAGTTGCCCAATGAAACAGTGCATTGAGGTCAGCTTGTAAATTGGACACATCCTATAAAGAAGTTATTCCACTGCAAAGCTTAGTGTCATCTGCAAAGACTGAAATTATACTTTTATTCCCAGACCCTATATCATTTCTAAAGATATTAAAAAGTAAGGGTCCCACCACTGATAACCTTAGACCATTCAGAGTAAGAATCATTAACCACTACTCTCTGAATTCTATCTTTTAGCCCATTTTCTATCCATTTACAAACTGATCTTTACAAGCCTGTAGACTTTACCTTACACATTAGCCGTGTGTGGGGAACTGTGTCAAACGCTTTTGCAAAAATCCAAGTATACTACGTCCACACCCACCCCTCTGTCCAAGGTTTTACTTACCTCCTCATAAAAAGAAATCAGGTTTGTTTGACAACTTCTGTCTTTCATGAATCAATGCTGTCTGTTGCTTAAAATATTTTTTTTCCAGCAAGGACTCATCTATGTAGTCTTTTATTAAACTCTCCAATATCTTCCCGACTATAGAAGTTAAACTAACAGGTCTATAGTTACTTGGCAAAGACTTTGATCCCTTTTTAAATATAGGCACCACATTGGCCCTACGCCAATCCAGTGGTACTATTCCAGTCCTTAAAGCGGAGTTCCGGGCACAGAAACCATTTTTCAACAAACATACCCCCGGGACAGTCAGGGCTAGTACATTCCACAATGGCTAGCCTCTGATCTGTCCCGGTTCGCACTTACCTTTTAGAAGAAATACTCACTTATAAAATTTCTTCCACAGCGTTGCCATCTCTGTTGTGGGCAGCTGAAGCCAGCGCGATCCTCTTCGTCATCCTCTTCTGCGTCTTCTTGTCCCAGAATGCACCTGCACCGGCCCCTCTCGTCACTTCCGGTGCGGCGCCGCATTCCTCCACAGCTTCTGGGCATGCCCAGAAGCTGTTTAGCGGGGAATTCGGCGTCGCCCCGGAAGTGATGAACGGGGCCGGCGACGTCGCATTGATTCCTGGGAGCGATGACGCCAGGAATCATCGCAAGACAGGAAGTGACGTCGGAGCCGCGGCACCGAGGGAGGAAGTAGAGAATAGGTGAGTATATTCAATCTCCAATTACAAGGTGAGTGGAAAAAAAAAATGCCTAACTATCAAATTCCTTTTCAGGTGAGGGAGACCAAAGTTCGTTTTTGTGCCCGGAACTCCGCTTTAACGAGTCCCTAAAAATTAGAAACAAAGGCTTAGAAATTACAGCGCTCAATTCTTTTAGGATGCGTGGGTGGATGCCATCTGGTCCAGGCACTTTATCCATCCTTATTCTGTCTAAATATTTCTGGACCATATCACTTTTGAGCCATTTTGGATCATTTGGGGCTGTGTCAATACCGTCCTCATTATGGTCATGAGCTCCCCCATGCTCCTTTGTATATACAGAGCTGATGAGCTTATTTTGCATGTTTTTAATTTTGGTAGAAATATTACCATTTCCAATGGTTGTTTGTAACATGGGAACCTTCCTATCCTCTGCCATAACTTTCCCCTTATCTTTCCCCATTCCACCCACCAATAGGGGCTGACCCCTGCCTAACCTGTCTGCCCCATTATAATCTAATTCACCCTCCCCCTCAATCCTAGTTTAAAAACTCCTCCAGCCTTCCCATAAACCTCTCCCTCAGCACAACAGACCCCCTTCCATTCAGGTGCAAACCATCTTTAGCATATAGGTTTCACCCCAATGAAAAGTGAGTCCAGTGCTCTAAAAACCCAACTCCCTCCTCCTTACACCAGGTCTTTAGCCATGCATTCAGCTCTCTAATCTCCCCCTGCCTTTCTTGTGTTGGGCATGGCACATGCAATATTTCAGAGAATATCACATTGGAGGTCCTTCCCTTCAACTTGCAGCCTAGTTCATTAAATTGGTTCTTAAGGAGCCTCCACCTTCCATATATTCTGTCATTGGTTCCAATGTGAACCAAGACAGCTGGGTCATGCCCAGCCCCTCCCAGTAATTTATCAACCCGGTCCATCACATGCCGAACCCTGGCACCAGGGAGACAGCAAACCATTCGGTTGAGGCGATCCTGGCGACAAATTATTCTATCAGTCCTTCTGATTATAGAATCCCCAATTACCACCAACTGTCTAGGCCTACCTACAGTCCCCTCACCACCTCTACTAGACGGACTGCTCTCCCAGCTGTTAGGGATAGCAGTGACATCCAAGGCTGCCACCTCTGAGTTTGCCACCCCCACATCTTCACCCAACATGGCAAATCTGCTAGGGTGCTCAAACCCAGGTCTGGCCTTCCTTTTCTGTGAGCCCCTACCACTCCCTCTGACTGTATTAACCCATCTTCCTACCTGATAAACCTGACTTACCCCTCCACCCTCCCCATTAACCCCACTAGCTACCTGCTCAGTGAGCAGAGGACCCCCTTCAAGGTTGTCAGTTCTGCCCAGTGTTACAATTTGCTCCTCCAGATCTCTAATGCGAGTTTCCAGAAGGACAACCTGCTCACATCTGTCGCAGCGGTATCCATCCTGGAGCGGTTGCTCCGTTATTGTATACATGCGGCACACTGCGCACTGCACAAAACCTTCAATCTTGCTAGCACACATTTTCCCAGTTACAACAAACTTTATGTAATGACAAGGGGTGTGGGGGATCTATTGTTGATGGGGTGGGGTCTATTTTTGCTGGCTGCAGGGGGATCTACTTTACTCCTTTTCGTGTTCTCATTAACAAATTCCATACAAACTATTTTGCACCACAAAATGATACTTGGTTCTGTTTTCCCTGAAAGGGGCAGTTCTGGGAGGTGGGTAGGGGGTGAAACCAAGAGACAGTGCTCAAAAGAGGGTAGGAGGGTGGAGACTTGGGGGACTCAGAAGGGGGGAGTTCCTGCACCTATTCTCTGAGAAAAAAAAAGCCCTGGGTGGAGGTATCTTTTTGCTGGATTCTTAAGCCTAGTACGCACCATGAGAAACTCGAACGAAAGATCTTCCAATTTTCCACGAAGGTGCGTATCATGATGTAACCGAAAATTTACATTAACTTATACAAAAACTCTCAAACGACAAAGGAAAAAGTAGTTACATACTAGTGTCTTCTAGGTTGTTTTTTGCTTCTGATCATGCACAATATTTTCTATTCGGTTATTACCACACAATTACTCTACACGTTGGACAAAAATTGGGCGTTGTGTAAACTAAAGATAAAAATTTGCTAGTTTGGACCTTTGTTTTTCCACAGTCGGAATCAACTGTGGAAAGCCCTATACCAATGAACAGATAATTGACTGATCGTTCCTCTTACATAAATTTTCATCTGATTTTCTTATCATGTGTACGGGCCTTTAGAGTAATAAAATAAAATCCCAATAAGTGATGATATATTGTAAAGTAACACCACATCAAACAAATTGCATCATTTACATATTGCAGGATCCCCCACCTATAGTTTAAATTGGAAGCATGGCAACATTTCTGCAAGAAACTACATGCTACAGTGTGTGAATAGTGTCACAGTACTGAATGCATAGCTCCCTACTGTCCCTGATTTCAAGGGACTGTCCTTCATTTGGCACAAAGTCCCTTTATCCCTCTTTCCTCCCCATTTGTCCCTCATTTTAGTCTGATCTCTATAGTTGTATATAAAATGCACTACATAGCTATCAACAAGTGATTCCCAGTGCTAAATCTTTCATCCAATTTCTACATTTGTAAATTTCAAAAGCCAATTTAAAGGAATAGTAGTGGTAAAAAAAAAAAAAAAGCACTTGTTAGTTTACCACTTAAAGCGGAGTTCCGGGCAGAGAAACGATTTTTTTCTGAACATACCCCCGGGACAGTCAGGGCTAGCACATTCCACAATGGCTAGCCTCTGATCTGTCCCGGTTCGCACTTACCTTTTAGAAGAAATACTTACTTAGAAATTTTCTTCCACAGCGTTTCCATCTCGGTTGTGGGCAGCTGAAGCCGGCGCGGTCCTCTTCTCTGTCTTCTTCCGCGTCTTCGTGTCCCAGAATGCACTGCACCGGCCCCTCTCGTCACTTCCGGTGCGGCGCCGCATTCCTAAACAGCTTCTGGGCATGCCCAGAAGCTGTTTAGCAGAGGAATGCGGCGTCGCCCGGAAATGACGAGCGGGGCCGGTGCGGCGCATTGATTCCTGGGAGCTATGACGTTTAGCTCCCAGGAATCATCGCGAGGCAGGAAGTGACGGGGTGAGCCTCGGCGCTGAGGGAGGAAGCTGTCATAGGTGAGTATTTACGATCTTCAATAAAAAGGTGAGTAAACAAAAAAAAAAAAATAACTATCCAATTCCTTTTCAGGTGAGGCATACCTAGCGGAGGGGCACAAAAAAAAAAATCTTTTTTGTGCCCGGAACTCCGCTTTAAGGACCGGAAGGTTTTACCCCCTTAACCACTTGCCGACCGCCACACGACTATTTACTGCGGCAGTCAGTCCCCTACAGGCAAAGTGATGTAGGGGTACGTCGCTAGCCCTCGAGCCTGTAGGGGGCGAGCACGCACTGCCGTGAGCGCGCTCCCGCCCCAGCTCGTTCCCTGCCTAGCCAGCGCGTGTGACCGGTGGCTCTGATGTCCACCGACCACTCACGATCTCCCTCAGGAGAGGGAGAAAGACAGACGGCTGATGTAAACACAGCCGTCTGTCATTCTCCCTGAAGTAATCACAGAGGCTATGCGATCCTGCTATGTAGGATCGCATGTCTCTGTGATTACTTCACTAGCCACGCCCCCAAACAGTTAGAATCACGCCCCCTAGGGACACACTTAACCCCTTGATCACCAATAAAGTTAACCCCTTCCCTGCCAGTGTAATTTTTACAGTAACAGTGCATATTTATAGCACTGATTACTTTACTAATGTCACTGGTACCCCCAAAAGTGTCAAAAATGTCAGTCAGGGGTCTGATCTGTCCGCCAAAATGTCACAGTCCCGCAAAAAAAAAAAAAAACGCAGATCGCCGCCATTACTAGTTAAAAAAAAAAACAATAAAAATGACATAAATCTTTCCCGTAGTTAGTAAACGCAATAACTTTTGCGCAAACCAATCAAAATACGCTTATTGTGATTTATTTTACCAAAAATGTGTAGCAGAAAACAGATTGGTCTAAACTGTTAAAAAATTTAGATTTTTAAATTTTTTTTTGAGAATTTCATATAAAAAAATGTGAAAAATATTGTTATTTTTTCAAAATTGTCGCTATTTTTTTGTTTATAGCGCAAAAAATAAAAATCGCACAAGTGATCAAATACCACCAAAAGAAAGCTCTATTTGTGGGAAAAAAAGGACATCAATTTCATTTGCGTACAGTGTCGCACGACGTGCAATTGTCCGTTAAAGTCACACACTGCCGAATCGCAAAATAGGGCCTGGTCATTAAGCAGGCCAATTTTTGCGATTCGCCACTGCCTGAATTAAACTGACAATTGCGCGGTCGTGCGATGCTGTACCCAAATAAAATTGCCGTCCTTTTTTCCCCGCAAATGGAGTTTTCTTTTGGTGGTATTTGATCACCTCTGCGATTTTAATTTTTTGAGCTATAAACAAAAAAATGCGATGATTTTGGAAAAAAAAAAACAATATTTTCTACTTTCTGCTATATACATTTCCCCAATAAATTGAAATAAAAAAAATGTTTAATCATTTTAGGTCAATTTGTATTCTGCCACATATTTTTGGTGAAAAAAAGTCCCAATAAGTGTATATTGATTGGTTTGCACAAAAGAGTTTTTTTTTTACTAGTAATGGCGGCGTTTAGCAATTTTTTGTGTGACTGCGACATTGCGGCAGACGGATCGGACACCTAACTGACATTTTTGACACTTTTGGGGGGACCTGTGACATTACTACAGTAATCAGTGCTAAAAATATGCACTGTTACTGTACTAATGACACTGGCAGGGAAGGAGTTAACACCAGGGGTGATCAAAGGGACAAATGTATGCCTAGGGGGTGTTTTCTAATTGTCAGTGGGATGGGCTTATGGAATCAACACAGGGAACTGTGTTCCTAAAGAGGAGGAACACAGGAGCCCTGTGTTGATTGCTGGCAGAACAACGGTCTGCCGTGTTTATAATGGCACACGGCCGTTCTGTCTCCCCGGGGAGGGATCGCGGGTGCCCAGCGGCAATCGCGGCCACCGGCCCCACAGATCAGATTCCCCTCTTGCGAATTACCGCTCGTGCGTGCACCCCCTCGATCGCTCTGGAGGAGCAACGTATGGGTATGGTGATTTGCGCAGCCAAGCCACCTTGCCCTATTATATCTGCGGCAGGTGGTTGGCAAGAGGTTAACCAATCGGTTTCTTGTAAAATTCTCCTTTGAGGGGGCATGGCAGGGGGGGGTGTACTATGCCTACATACTTTTTCTAATAGTTGTCCCTCATTCCCATCTCAGGAAGTTGGAAGGTTTGTGAATGTACTTGTTTCCCTAAAGCGATATTAAATCTCTTGCTCCCCCTCCCTTCTCCAAGCTAACAGACAGACTTGAGACTGCACTGTCCACTGTTAACCCTTTCCTATATTAAACCTAAAAACAAAAATGTAACATATTACAGCTTACCAATCCTTACATGTGATGGCTGCATTTGTTTTCTTTTTTTTTTTAGTCTTTTCCCCCTTATTTCACCTGATGATTCAGCCATTAACCTCCTGTATTAGTGTGTCTGCATTCTGGTTCAAGTATATCAGATATTTCTGGACAGCAACATTGTCTGTCTCGGGAAAGGATAATGTTAGACTAGCAGATTTAGATGGACTTGACTAACAAATAAAGCTGAACCCCAGCTAATACTTTATAAGCAGTTATTGCAACCAGTTTTTTCCTTTTGGGATAAAGAGTTTACATAAATGAATAAAAGCTGATCATTGTAAGATCCCCTGTCAGTGGTAAATGGTTTATCTTAACCCTCCAACTGCCACTTTTTCTGGAAAGCTTGGTCTGTTAAAGGAAGTTGAAAAATAACAGGCTTACTGGAAGAATCACCATGTGAAAAAAAAAAAGGAAAAAAGTCTAAAAATGAAAGAAAATGCAGCTATCACATTTAAGATTTGGTGAGCAGTAATTTAATAAACATTTGCTTTAGAGTTTAAAAGAGAAGTATGGCTTTTAAAACAAAAAAAGAAAACCTACTCACCTAGGTGAATGCAGCATCCATCCCCGCTGGCCCTGTAGTGAGAACTGAGTGATCAAACACCACTGATTGCTCAGTTCTCCCCCTCTGCGCTGAGCAAAGAGCCATGACTGTCAGTCAGCAGCTCTCTGCTCTCCCCTCCAGCACTCACTGGAGCACTCAGCTGGGGAGGTGGCAGGAGGGGCTTGCTCAGGCTCTCAGCAGTATTGGTCCAGGGGTCTGGGTGGATCGGGATCTGGGTGGGTCGGGATATTTCCCAAGCCTGGACCAGCTTATTGATGTCAGCCGAGAGCAGGATTTAGCTCGCTGTCAGCTGAAAACAGGTGACAGAACGAACTGCACTCCTGTGATCTATAGGAGAAGCTTTGGCTATACTTCTCCTTTAATTCCACTTTCAGAGAAGCAGCACAGAGAAAGCAGGAGCCAGTGACATTAATAAATAAATTAATGATTTAATTCATTAATAATTAATGATAAAGTCTTGTTTTGTTTTTTTTTTTCAGTAAAAATACCAAACATGTTATATTTACTTGCTCTGTGCCATGGTTTTGCACAGAGTGGCCCAGATCCTCCTCTTCTCTGGTCCCTCTTCTGTGCTCCTGGTCCCTCTCTCCTGTTGAGTGCCCCCACAGCATGCAGCTTGCTGTGGGGTCACCTGAGCTGGGCCGCAGCTCCCTGAATCCATTCAGACAAGGGGCTGAGGCCCAGCCCCGCCCCCTCTCTCTCCTCATAGGCTCATTGACAGCAGCAGGAGCCAATGGCACTATGGCGCTGTCTCAGCCAATGAGGAGAGGAGTCCTAGACAGCCGAGTCTCTCGTGCAACATCGCTGGATCTAGATGGACCGCAGGTATATATTAAGAATTTTTGAATCCTTTCACTTAGTACCCAGCGTTAGTGGCCATCATCCCGATAGACAGATACAAAGAGGGTACCCCCAATGGTTTGGGACTTTAAATGCCACTAAAACACTGAAAAAAATATGCAATAAGGTATTTAAAATTAAATTTTTAATATACATAGAAAAAAACAACAATAACTAATTGTACATGATTATATATACCCAACAACCAGCTGGATATACACAGAATTAAAATTGCATGCAAGAACAGACCAGTATCCGTACAGAAGACTCCTAGGTACCATTGGTGGAGAGAACCGGACCGGGTTATTAGTTATTGTTGGTTTTTTCTATGTATAATAAAAATTGAATTTTAAATACCTTATTGCATATTTCTTTCAGTGTTTTAGTGGCCTTTAAAGTCCCAAACCATTGGGGGTACCCTCTTTGTAGCAAGTATATATTAGGGGGGCTGCTACACACAGAAGGTTTTTTTATCTTAATGCATAGAATGCATTAAGATAAAAAAAAAAAAAGCCTTCTGCCTTTACAACCACTTTAACCTCCCTGGCAGTATTCCCGAGTGTGGCTCGGGGTGGAATTTCAGTACCATTAGCGTTAACCCTGAGCCACACTTGGGGATAACGCCAGGGAGGATCGCTGGATCCTGGAAGAGGTTACATACCTTGTCCCCGGGATCCCGCAATGTATTCCGTACGGCGGCCGGATCTTCCGCCTGATGCTGTGTGCCCTGGCTTCCGTTCCCTGCGAGCGTCGCGTTGCATCACAGGGGGGTGGAACCGGTGGCAAATTCAAAAAACACAAACACACTGATATATTGTAATCCTATTGGATTACATTACTAAAATAACATAAATTGACCTTAGTTTGCCCCCCCAGTGCTTTCTTCAGTGCCCTTCCTGCAGTTTTTCTGTACTTTGTGTCTGAAAACTGCAGAACGACCATGGCATCAAAAAAGCGCGCCGCCACCTCAAAAGCGGTATATGACCTGCTGGAAAACAGCGTCAGCGATACAGGATCGCTTGCAGAATTGAGTGATAGCGATTCGTGGGGAAGTTCGTCATCGGACACAGAAAGCGATTTCAGCGATGATCCTGCGACTGTGCCCAGCAAAATGCAGACTTGGTGCTCGATTGACTGTGGTACGGAGCACGTAGCGCCCCCCAAGATTCCCGTTTACTGGAGCACCTGGTATCAAAGTGGATGTTAAGGATGACAACCCCTTGGCATACCTCCAACTTCCAACTCTTTTTGACCGATGAGGTTATTGTTACGGAAACAAATTGGTACCAGGAGCAACAAGCCGCAGCGCATCAGAGGTTTTCAAGAAGCAGAATGTGGCCAAAGAGGACATCTGGAAGTTTCTGGGCCTAAATATTCTGCAAGGAGTGGTGGGGAAATCCCTGCAGAAGTGGTATTGGACCACCAACAAATTACTAGCCACTCCTTTTTTTGGCACGGTCATGTCGGAATACACATTTTCTCTCATAATGAAATATTTGCACTTTGCAAATAATGAAGAGTTGAGACTTTTCATTCAGCTCCAAAACTCAAAAAGATTTGGAAGGTTTATCCAATTATTCTGAAAAATTTCCAGCAGACCTATGTATTAGATAGAGACATTTGTATCAACGAAATAGTTGGTTTGGATTGCTTGTTCTTAAGAATTACATGCAAAATAATGGTACCGCTTTCAGCACCTAAAATCTGAAATAATCATACCGCCAGGGAGGTTACAGGTTGTAAGCTGAAGTGCTTGGGTAATAATTTTAGCAGTTTACTTGGGAATGTTTATTCTATTGTCCTCAAAGTGTTAAGCTAAAAAACGCAGAGGATTTATTACTACATGAAAAGTGTATACTGGGGTAAAATAACAACAACAAAAAAAAAACCCCATTATGTAAATTTCTGGAATACATGCATTATTCCCAGTGGCGTACCAACAGGGGGGGGGGGGGGGGTGGGCACCGCCCCGGGTGCCACACATTAGGGGGGTGTCAGGGAGCACCAGGGTGACACCCGGGGTCGGCCACCGGACTGCCTCCGCCGCTCGCTGACACAGAAGCGCGGAGGAGGAGGAACTGTTCAGAGAATGAGAGAGAGATTACCGTCACTCACGGAGCCCTGAATACACAGCGGGCGCTGCTGGAGTTAGCTGTGCTAGATAATGAGAAGGTGATTGGTTGCTAGGACCGCCTATCAACCAATCACCTGCTCATTAACTAGCACAGTTAACTTCAGCAGTTCCCGCTGTCCCGCTGACCGCTGTGTATTCAGGGCTCGTGAGTGATGGTGAGTCTCTCTCACATTCTCTGCTTTCAACAGTTCCTCCTCTGCTCTAAGGGGGGGGGGGGGGGCGCTTGCATTTTAAGGGGGTCCTATTGGGGGGAATGTATTGTGAAGGGTTTTTTTTGGGGGGGTGCCTGCATTGTAAGGGGGTTCTATTGGGGAGGGGGGGATGTATTGTGAAGGGGTTCTTTTGGGGGGGGTGCTTGCATTGTAAGGGGGTTCTATTGGGGGGGGGATGTATTGTGAAGGGGTTCTATTTGGGGGCGCTAGCATTGTAAGGGGGTTCTATTGGGGGGATGTATTGTGAAGGGGTTCTATTGGGGGGGGGGTGCTAGCATTGTAAGGGGGTTCTATTGGAGGGGATGTATTGTGAAGGGGTTCTATTGGGGGGGGGGCGCTTGCATTGTAAGGGGGTTCTATTGGGGGGATGTATTGTGAAGGGGTTCTATTGGGGGGGTGGGCGCTTGCATTGCAAGGGGGTTCTATTGGGGGGGATGTATTGTGAAGGGGTTCTATTGGAGTGGGTGGGCGCTTGCATTGTAAGGGGGTTCTATTGGGGGGGATGTATTGTGAAGGGGTTCTAATGGGGGGGCGCTTGCATTGTAAGGGGGTTCTATTGAGGGGGATGTATTGTAAAGGGGTTCTATGGGGGGGCTCTTGCATTGTAAGGGGGTTCTATTGGGGTGGGGGGGATGTATTGTAAAGGGGTTCTATTGGGGGGGCGCTTGCATTGTAAGGGGGTTCTATTGGGAAGGGGGGATGTATTGTAAGGGGGTTCTATTGGGGGGGATGTATTGTAAAGGAGTTCTATGGGGGGGCTTTGTATTGTAAAGGGGTTCTATTGGGCGGGTTTGTATTGTAAAGGGGTTCTATTGGGGGGGTTGTATTGTAAAGGGGTTCTATTGGGGGGTCCAGAGGTACGGGGGCTGTGTAATGTAAAGGGGTACGGGGGCTGTGTAATGTAAAGGGGTTCAGGGGTACGGGGGCTGTGTAATGTAAAGGGGTCCAGGGGTACAGGGGCTGCTTAATGGGAAGGGGTCCAGGGGTACGGAGGCTGTGTAATGTAAAGGGGTCCAGGGGTACGGGGGCTATGTAATGTGAAGGGGTCCAGGGGTACGGGGGGTTTTGTAATGTGAAGGGGTCCAGGGGTACGGGGGCTGTGTAATGTAAAGGGGTCCGGGGCTGTGTAATGTAAAGGGGGCCTTCCTACATTTTGCTGCAGTGAGTGGAGGCGCTACACGTGACACGTCAATGAGCGGTTCGTCGTCTGCACGCCTGGGGGGGTGCCAGATATAGGATCCGCCCCGGGTGCCAAGTGCTCTAGGTACGCCCCTGATTATCCCAATGTTTTTTTTACCTTTAACAAGTACATTACCCCCCTCAACGTCATCCACCCACTATGGGACCTGTGTATTAAACCCTTCACTTTCTCTTTTCTCTGTGTATGACCTGTACCAAACTCTATTTTTTAAACTCCCTTAATACCAGCATGTTATTTCATTTCTAAAAAATTGTGGGTTTTTATACTGTTCTAGCAAAGAGTAAAGAAAACCGATTTTTTTAATGTTGGTCTTTTTTCCCTTTATATAATAACAAAATAAACCACAGTGTTTTTTTTTTTTTTTTCACAGTGTTTATTCTAGTCTATTTCTAAAAACAATATAAAATTCATTTGGGTAGTGTGTTGCAAGCCTGAGTAATTGTCAGCCAAAACAATCACAGCACTGAAATGTGAAAAATTACCTGGTAATGAAAGGGTATTGGAGGCTAATACTGAAGTGCTTAATCTGTGCTGGAAGACTGGACCCCATGTCATTGTCCCTAAAATATAGACAATCACTCATATCATTGAGAGGACACCTAAAGTGATTGAAAAGCTTGAAATCTTTTGTTCTTAAAAACAACAAACATGTAATACTTACCTACTTTGTGCAATGAGTTTGCACAGAGCAGCCCCGATCCTCCTATTCTCGGGTCCCCCACCCCCTGTGAATGCCCATGCTTTCCATGGGGGAGCCCTCGCGCGTGCTCAATCCCAAGCCAGCCTGTTTGCATCTATCAACTATTTATTCACACAGCCCCACCCCTACTCTCTGCTCACTGGTTTTGATTGACAGCAGCAGGAGCCAATAGATCCAATCCTGCCACTTGATTTTTTACTTGATAATTATGCTGTCTAAAACACAGCGGCGGGCCAAACATTGGGTCAGCTTTGGATTTAGATGGTCAAAAATCAGCTTTCCTGCATAATATGTGGACAAGTAAGGGCACCTTAAAGGATAACCGTGTGTGTGTTTGTATATATGTGTATGTATAAATATACAGTATATACTGAATATTTATTCATACATATGTGTGTGTGTGTATATATATATATATATATATATATATATATATATATATATATATATACTGTGTGTAAATATATATATATATATATATATATATATATATATATATACAGTAAAACCTTGGTTTGAGAGTAACTTGGTTTAAGAGTGCTTTGCAAGACAAGCAAATTTTTCAAATAAATTTTGACTTGATATACAAGCGATGTCTTGATATACAAGTAGCCTCAAGTCACAGCTGAGTATAAAAGTGAAGAGAGGCGCCTCTAAGTGTAGTAATATGGTTAAATTTAATGAAGGTACAACATTTAGCAACTCACATGGTTGATGATCGGAACAGGCACATCTAAGGATGCAGGCATCAGAGGTAAAGCTGTCCACATAGACCATCCTCCGCACCGTCATCTACGTCATCCTTTCCATGCTGCCCCTCTCTTTCAGATCGCTTTACTGCAGGGTGGTCTTCCCGATCAGGATTACAGACTAGCAGCCGGCGATGCAGAAGATGGTCTATGTGGACAGCTTTACCCCAGATGCCTGCATACTTAGATGTGCCTGTTTTATTCATCTCAACCATGTGAGTTGCTAAATGTTGAACCTTCATTAAATGGAACCATATTGCTACACTTAGAGGCGCCTCTCTTCTCTTTGATACCCTGTAGCTCCTGCTGGATTTTGCTTCCCCTTGTGGAAGCGGCTATTTGTGGATGGACATTTTATGGTTACACAACCTATCGCAATGCTATAATCTTTTTATATGGACTATAAATTGAAGCATTTATGAATAAATGGTTGTGGAACGAATCATCTGAGTTTCCATTATTTCTTATGGGGAAATTCGCTTTGATATAAGAGTGCTTTGGATTACAAGCATGTTTCCGGAACGAATTATGCTCGCAATCCAAGGTTTTACTGTATATATATATTTATATATTGCTGGAGTGCAGTGTGTATGATAACTCCATTATGAAGTTATTCAAGCCATTTTTTCCCAGTTCCGGGGGAAATGCGTGTGATGTGTAGGAAATTAGCATTCACTACAACTACTTTATTTTATATTTTGTTTTGTAGCACAAAATATTTATCAGTTACAGGTTTTTTTATGGCTTGCTTCTTGTAACCTTTTTTTCAATAATTGTAACAAGCTAAAAAACAAACATGCAACAATAGAATACAATGTGAAATAAATAAAAAACAGAAAGTACTTTGCGTTAAAAATATATTTGTTTGACTTATTTTTTATTTAGCATTTAATATAAAAATAAAACAAAATCAGCTGGTTCAGAAATCTCTGTAATTAGGTGTGATTTTTTTTAAATGGATTTATTTAATGATTTGGGATATATATTTTTTTTTTATATGATTTTTTTTAAATCAAACTAGCCAGTAATTAAACACAGCTCCCTGTATGCAATCATTTACTCCACTGCTGTAAAGCAAGATTGGTTAACCTTAATTAATAGAATATGTACAAAACATGCCTAGCATTCCAGAATTTATATACAGTAGATTTGTATAGGCTTGGTCTATAATTTGCTTTTTAGGCCCAGTTCACATCTGTGCGGTATGGTTTAGGTGTGTTGCGTTTTTTGGTGAATTTTACATGCGTTTTAAGTGCATTACCATTGGACTGTACATAACGTGCATTTTGATCAAAGATGCAGCAAGCAGGATATTTTTTTTTAAATGCACCACACCTAAAATGCACATAAAGCACACAGGGGTGAACAGGGCCTAAATGCGTTGAATGAAAAGTGGGTGGAGTAAATGAAGACATAAAGGCTGCTACCCTCCCAAGTTTATTTCCCTCTATGATTTGCCCCCTGCTTGAAAACAGCTTTTGCCATGAACTTCTTTTGATATACAGGGGAAGTACAGTTGGTAGATGTTACTGCTTCCTTGGACTGGTGTTCTCCACCCACCAGCTCAGACATCCTTGTTTCCAGGTGGGCAAGTAATAAGACTGGGGAAATTTCCTCTACTATTTAAAGAGAAGAGCATACAGGGTTCAGGTACACTTCACATTTTCTTTTTAGAGTTTAGATAATATTTAACATTTGATCATTTTTGCTAAGTAACTAAAACATGTGTAAGAGTAGGTGTACAGGGACATTTTGGATGTCACTATATTTAGGTTACTTTCTTCACGTAACTTTCATCATATACCTATAACAAGATAGAACCGTTTCACAATCCTTTAAACAATAAGCTAAGCTATCAAAATATACAGTATCTCACAAAAATGAGTACACCCCTCACATTTTTGTAAATATTTTATGATATCTTTTCATGTAACAACATGGAAGAAATGACACTTTGCTACATTGTAAAGTAGTGAGTGTACAGCTTGTATAACAGTGTAAATTTTCTGTCTCCTCAAAATAACTCAACACACAGCCATTAATGTCTAAACCGCTGGCAACAAAAGTGAGTACACCCCTAAGTAACAAATGTCAATATTTTGTGTGGCCACCATTATTTTCCAGCACTGCCTTAACCCTCTTGGGCATGGGAGTTCACCAAAGCCTCACAGGTTGCCACTGGTGTCCTTTTCCACTCCTCCATGACGACATCACAGAGCTGGTGGATGTTAGAGATCTTGTGCTCCTCCACCTTCCGTTTGAATATGCCCCACAGATGCTCAATAGGGTTTAGGTCTGGAGACATGCTAAGGTCAATCCATCACCTTTACCCTCAGCTTATTTAACAAGGCAGTGGTCGTCTTGGAGATGTGTTTGGGGTCGTTAGCATGTTGGAATACTGCCCTGCGGCCCAGTCTCTGAAGGGAGCGGATCATGCTCTGCTTCAGTATGTCAAGGTACATGTTGGCATTCATGGTTCCCTCAATGAACTGTAGCTCCCCAGTGCCAGCAGCAATCATGCAGCCCCAGACCATGACACTTCCACCACCATGCTTGACTGTAGGCAAGACACACTTGTCTTTGTACTCCTCACCTGGTTGCCACCACACACGCTTGACACCATCTGAACCAAATAAGTTTATCTTGGTCTCATCAGACCACAGAACATGGTTCCAGTAATCTATGTCCTTAGTCTGCTTGTCTTCAACAAACTGTTTGCTGGCTTTCTTGTGCATCATCTTTAGAAGCGACTTACTTCTGGGACAACAGCCATGCAGACCAATTTGATGCAGTGTGCGGCGTATGATCTGAGCACTGACAGGCTGACCCCCCACCCCTTCAACCTCTGCAGCAATGCTGGCAGCACTCATATGTCTATTTCCCAAAGACAACCTCTGGATATGATGCTAAGCATGTGCACTCAGCTTCTTTGGTCGACCATGGCGAGGCCTGTTCTGAGTGGAACCTGTCCTGTTAAACTGCTGTATGATCTTGGCTTCCATGCTGCAGCTCAGTTTCAGGATCTTATAGCCTATGCCATCTTTATGTAGAGCAACGATTCTTTTTTTTCAGATTCTCAGAGAGTTCTTTGCCATGAAGTGCCATGTTGAACTTCCAGTGACCAGTATGACAGAGTGAGAGCGATAACACCAAATTTAACACACCTGCTCCCCATTCACACCTAAGACCTTGTAACACTAACGAGTCACAAGACACTGGGGAGGGAAAATGGCTAATTTTGTCCAATTTGGACATTTTAATTTAGGGGTGTACTCACTTTTGTTGCCAGCAGTTTAGACAATAATGGCAGTGTTTTGAGTTATTTTGAGGGGACAGAAAATTTACACTGTTATACAAGCTGTACACTGACTACTTTACATTGTAGCAAAGTGTCATTTCTTCAGTGTTGTCACATGAAAAGATAGAATAAAATATTAACACAAATGTGAGGGGTGTACTCACTTTTGTGAGATACTGTATCTGGAGTAGGATATCCTTAGGCAGCAACAACTATGTAATATTCTGAAACAATAGCCATGGGAAAAAAGGGATAGTTATAGTCACATTGGGGTTTATTTACTAAAGCTAAATGAGGGCAAAATGAGTCACAATTTTGCAGAGAAACCCCCCCCCCCCGCTCGTTCCCCAACAAGTCTGCACGTGTGACCGGCGGACCCGATGTCCGCCGGTCACTCGCGATCTCCCCATGGAGAGGGAGAAAGGCAGGCGGTTGATGTAAACAAAGCCGCCTGTCATTCTCCCTGATCTAACTGCAGAGACTACACGATCCTCCTATGTAGGATCGTATGTCTCTGTGGTTACATCACTAGCCACGCCCCTTTACAGTTACAAGCACGCCCCTAGGGACACACTTAACCCCTGCATCACCAATAAAGTTAACCCCTTCCCAGCCCCAGGTTTATAGCGCAAAAAGTAAAAATCACACAGGTGATCAAATACCACCAAAAGAAAGCTCTGTTTTCATTTGGGTACAGCGTCGCACGACCGCCCAATTGTCCGTTAAAGTCACGCAGTGCCGAATCGCAAAATAGGGCCTGGTCAGGAAGGGGGTAAAATCTTCCGGGGCTTAAGTGGTTAATTAAACAAGCTGTGGTTAGAAGCTGATTGGTTTCTCTGCAGAAGTCTAATTTTGCAGTCTCTAGCTTTACTAAAATACCCCATAATGACTATCCTAAAGTTTAAAAACAGAGCATACCTCAAAAAAGGACATTTTTAGTATCCATTTACATCTTATTGTTGTGGAAAAATGCGGTCAAATGTGCGTTTTTACCAAACATTACAGTGTTTGACAGTAATGCATGGTAAAATGCACATTGTGATGTGGAGCAGTGCCATTTATTTTGTGTTGCATCTCCAAATTGCATTCAGTGTGGTGCACTGCAAAAAAATTAAATAAATACATTGAGTGTCAGCTCCATTTTTTAATGTTGAGGTGCACAGCCAGACCTTCCAAAATGAATAGGCTGCCTTAAAGTAGAACTATATTTTATTTTGGATAGAGTAAGGGACAATTATAAACCCTGGCAGATTTTTTCTTTTCGCCATCTGTCCTCCATTTGGGATATTTCCCTTCACTTCCTGTCCCATACCCAAAACAGTAAGTGAGAGGAAATCCCTGCAAATGAAGGGAATTTTGTGGGGTCCTCCAGGTCACCAGAACTAGTGTCCCCATTGGAACATTTCCCCTGTATTACTTTTCTGGGAACAACCCAAAATTTGGGGATTTTCTTTTACTTTTACTTTCAATGATAATAGTAAACAGCACAATTAGAGAGGTTGAATATCCTCAATAGGGGCACAGACTGCAATAAAAATGGACAGGTGTTCTAATCAATTTATACACTATCCAAAACTAAAAAAAAAAAATGTTGCCTTTAGTTATTCTTTAACATGCTATCGATCATTGTGTTATCAAAATATGAAACACATAGGCCTCTTTCAGAGGGGTAGCAGTATCTACGGCCCTCCATGGTGGACCCATTTTTAAGAGTGTGGCAGACCACAGGCTTCCAGGCATTTAGGGGACAATCCTTCCACCCACTGCATGGGCTTTTTTTTCCAGTCCCAAAGAGGATTTTGTATTCAAATTCTGTGTGGACCCATTGATCTCAAGCTCAACAAGTCCATTAAAGTTTACCAAAGCATCGTGGATGCGGCATGTGTGACACTCTCTCCAGCCACCATGGTAGGCTTTAGGTGGGTGGTCAAGGGTGGTCACCTCTTTGCCGCCTGTGTGAAAAGGGGCCAAAAGTCTAAATTTGCCATTAATGTTTTAGTCAGGTAACATTTAATGCTGCCTATAAGGAAATATGGAGGCCTTAACTTTAAAATACTGGACATTATGTTTTATAAAAGTTCCAACAACCTGACTCTAGGCCGAGAAGGTGTTGCTTGCTACACCCCTTTTTAAATTATGTCATTGCTTTATATTCTAGGGAATTCTCTAGAAAATAAAAACAATATTAGCTTATGCTTTTTCCCTAAAATCATCTTCATTGTTAGTAAACTGAACAGGAAATAAAGAAGGTCATGAATTGCAAATATTTTACCCCATAACCACAGATTTCCTTATGCAAAGAACAGTTTAAAAATGTATGGCATGGAGTATCGCTGGTTGCCAGTTTATTGTCATAGGCAAATTTTCAACTTCTATGATGGGATTACATAATTTTTGGAGCTCCCTTTCTCCAAGTATTTATGTTTTTTTTTTTTTTTCCGGTATATACTGGTTTTTGTTATTTTGTTATTTTTTTGGAGTTTACACTTCAAAGTCCTATCTAAAAACTTTCAACTGTGATTTCAGACTGAATAGATTGCCTGGAAGGGCTACCAAATGGGTACCAAGCATCCTATATTGGCAGGGCAGACATTGGGGTTGATTTGTTAAAACTGAAGATTGCAAAATCTGATGCAGCTCAGTATAGAAACCAATCCGCTTTCAGTTTTTTGTGTCAAAGCTTAATTGAACAAGCTTAAGTTAGAAGCTGATTGGCTACCATGCACAGCTGCACCAGACTTTGTACTCTCCAGTTTTAGTAAATCAACCCCATTATATTTATGTAATCTCCTTTGGACACAATGTTGGAGAGTCAACACTTCTGTCCATTTGGTTATTATAGCTTCCTGTGTCCCTGCTGGGAAGACAGTCTTCCTATTGGTCCTCGGGAGCATTGTCTCTGGTACAGAAAAGCAGGGCTTTTTTTCAGCTGGAACTTGGTGGAACTCAGTTCCACCACCTTTGGCTCAGGCCCTCTGCTCCCTGCTCACTACCATCATTTGTAAACATAGAAGTCTGGCTTTGGTGTTTACAAGTGACAGCTTGTCACGGATCTGATCTCCTGAGCGTCTCCCACTGAGTGAAGGATGGGGACAAGGGAGGTGCAGTGACCCGGGGTGCAGTGCAGATGCCGACAACCCCAGTGGATGATCTCCCCACAAGTGAGAGAGGCAGAGCCAACTACAATGTGCGGAGAAGTACTAGATGTGGCTGGGTGCTTCTGCTTAATACAACAACAAAAGTGAGACATGTGGAAGATGGCAGAGCTTTAAAGGAGGTGGGGAGAAGATGGGGGCAATGGAGGGGGAGGGGTTGCATGCAGAAGCAAGAGCTGAAGAGGGGTGAAAGTGAGATGTGGATAGGGGATGCATAGGTAGGCAGCTGTGGAAGAAGGCTGAACTCTGCACTCTGTATGCAGTGCACCCCTGAACTCTACACTATGTACATAACATACCCCCAAACTCTGCACTCTATTTGTACACCCCTCTGAACTCTGCACTCTGTATGCAGTGTACATAACATACCCCCAAACTCTGCACTCTATTTGTACACCCCTCTGAACTCTGCACTCTGTATGCAGTGTACATAACATACCCCCAAACTCTGCACTCTATTTGTACACCCCTCTGAACTCTGCACTCTGTATGTAATGCACTCCTGTTATTTAATGCCTCTTTAAAAAACCCTCCCACTGTTTGTGAAACTTGACCAAGCCCACTATTTGATGCGGTTTGAAGTGTGTGTGGGAAGTGGGGGTGTGTGTGTGTGTATGGGGGGGGGGGGGGGGGTCGTAGTTGAGTTCCTGTACCTATTTTCTGAGAAAAAAAGCTCTGCAGAAAAGGATAGGAAATCTACAACTCACAAAAACCGGGGGTGAGGGGAATTCTTCCCCAGGGTAAACAGGTGACAACTGTCTAAGGGGGAATGTCATATAAATTTGCAGAGATCTCCTTTTTCATCCTGCTATCTCTCTGGCACAGGGAGTAAAAGAAAATCTCCCCAATGGGACACAAGCAAAAAAAAAAAAAAAATCTGACAAGGGTCCTAAATATTTTTCACTTTAGCCAAAACCATAATAAAAGGTTTTGACACTAAATCCACTTTATAGTCTTAATGCCCCCAATTGCCCTCCATCCCCCCAAAAGTCTCCTCTGCATATACAGTATATTTTGTTCTGTTCTCCTATACTTACCTGATGTGTTCTGGAAAGTCAGGTGACATGCTGGGTCTTCTTCCTCTTTGCCTCTTATCAGGCCTAGGGAAGTACTCTGATAATGCAAATAGCAGTGCTGACATGATACTAACACAGCTATCTGCTGCAATAAACTAAGAATGAAGGGTGCTTTGACACCCCTTATGAAGCTAGGCCATGACACTCATTCATTCATATTATGCTCTCAATGTTCTGGGTTGAATGATATTGAGCTTAAAATGAATTGCAAGGGACTGTTACACATTGAATGTGAGTATTGAATCCTGAGCTACTTTTTTATTGTACACCCTAAATTTAAAAAATGCCCAGAGTTGGACTTAAAGTGTTACTAAACCTACAACCATAAAATCTGCCTGTATATGCAGTAAAGCAACTCACTGTGGAACCTAAAGGGTTAATCCTGCGCATTGTGTAAAAAAAGGCTATTTGATCCTGGCTTCTGTTATCGTCCCCTTTTTCCACAGCCCCCAATCCATCTCCTAATAGTACGGAGCCTTGGGGGCAGTCTGCACATGCTCAGTTTGGAGTATATTGCTATTTTTGTTTTCTTTTTGGAAGGATGTGAATGGGATCGGCACAGGGCCAATCAGCACTGTCTAGACAGAGGGTCAGAGGTCATGCAGGCTCATAGGACAGTCGGAGGAGAATGAAAACTCCTCTTACAAACTTTAACCAGTGCTCTGTCTGACACTATTAGAATTAGGACTGGTGAAGAGAAAAGAGATTTAGCAGTTTATATTTACTATAATAAATGCATTTCCATGTTTTGTCCACCGTTGGAGACCAGATATGGTAATTATGGGGTGCTAGGTTTAGTAATACTTTAAGATAATATGTTCCCTTTTAACAGGTTGGTGCATCGATAGTGCATAGTTTCTATTGCAGAGAATTACTGCAGAAAAAGGAACTACTTACCCAGTTTTCATGTCTTTTCAAGCTGCCTGATTCAGACTCCGCAAAAACTATTTTGGGATATATTCTTGGTGTGAACATTTGTTTACTTGCTGTGTAGGAAGGTATGGGGCTGGATGAACTGCTTTTCCTAGATGCAGAGGACCATGTTCTTGATCCATCTAAGAGATAAACATTAAATACTTTATTACATTATGAAAACATTGTTCATCTTAAAATGTCCATCTCTGTAAATCAAACTCCTAAAACATTTGGAGTGCAGAAATATTTCTTTAATATATTATAAATAAAGACTAAAAGCTTCTGTTAAAGCGGAGTTCCAGCCACAGACCCTTAGACCTCTATACATCCGCTAATCCTGTTTCATACATTGTAATAATATGTTTGCAAGCATGAAATCTTACTTTATAAAAATTCTTGTGAGCGCCGCCATCTTTGTCCTGGATCGCCGAGTCCGTTGCGGGGAAATGCCTGCCCTGCTTCCTGGTTGTAGTGGGCAGAGGCCGGTGAATCCAGCGCGAAATCTCACGCATGCCCAGTACTATGTACTGTGGAGTACTGTGCTACGCCTAACATCGCGTCATTTCCTGTTTGGAAATCACGTGATGAGAGGAGCGGACGGCCGCCTTCGTCACCGCCCATTGCATCCTGGGAGCCACGAGTAAGAGCTCCAAGGACGCATTGCGGGACAGGAAGTGACAGCGCGGGCCGCGGCCGAGGAAGGAGGAAGTGGATGGTAAGGTGAGTATATTATCCTCTCTAAAAAGGTAAGTAAAAAAATAAAAATGCCGGGAATATCCAATTCGGGCTCAGGAAAGGATAAGGAAGCAGATGCCATAATATCGGCAGGCATGATTTTGGGGATGGAACTCCGCTTTAAGTATGTTGTAGCATGAAAATGTCATTAATATATACAGTACACATATATACTGTATTATAACTAGCAGCTGCTCAGACTGTTTACCTGATGTTAGTGATGGCCTTCCATACTGATTATATTCATAATGATCGTCTTTGGATGTGGCAACAGGAGTAAGTTCACTATTTCTTCTTTGTTCTTGTAATTCCTGATCTCTCTCTAATGTTTTGCGGATTTCTTCCTCAATCACAATGGAACGTGAAGGCCTCAGCCTCATATTGTATTTCAAACTGCCATTAGCAGATTCTGATGTTTTCTCCATTTTATAATCCTTTTCCTCTTCAGCCTTATCTTCTATGCTGAATTTCAAAGGCTGAACTTGAAAATTCTCTTTGTGAACAAATGTTTCCTCTGCCGTTTCCTGAGCTGTAGTGGTTTCAGTAGGTGTCCTTACATCTAGAATATTGTCAATACTTAGCCTTCTGGTTCTGTAGGGGTTGAGTGGTGTTGGTTTCCACTTAGTTCTTATACTGTAGGGTAAAGGAGCATCAACGACTGTCAAATTAGTTGTCTCATTTTCCACCCCTGAGTCTCTCTGGTTTGTACTAGCTTGGATGTCAGCTATGATTCCCTTGGAGGTAGTTTGGGCTGTTGTTGTTTTCAGTGGCTGAACTGGTATTTCATCTGCTAGCTCAAACAACTTTCTGCGCTCATCTAATTCTTGGGCATTTCCTTTATCATAAAGCCCAGCCACTTTTCCTTCGTTTTTTAGATCAGCTTCCCTTTGCTCTTCTCTTTGAATTTCTCTTTGAAGGAAAAAGGCAGTGCGAGCTTTGTCTTTGTTCTTTTTGGACATCTGTTTTTCTGGGGAAATAGACAGCACTGGATTTTTTTGGATTTCTACTATCTCTGTTGATTCCACTGAATGCTGAATTCCCCTCTCTCTCCTTAAATTTTCCTCTCTTTGCAATGCAAGACGGATTTCTCTTTCGATAGGGGTCTCATCACTGGGGTTTGGAATGTTGTCTTTCTCTTCTGATATCAATTGCGAAGTCTCTCCTCTGTAAACTTCAGTTGACTCTTTCGGCTGTCCGCTATCTACAGAATCTAAAGAGAAACCCTTTAAGAACTGTTTGCGAAGTAAACTGGCACTTCTTTCCCTTCCATTTGTTTCTTGGGTTACAGTACCTTTATTCTTATATGCATTTATGTCCTGCTCCAATATGAAAGACTCTTTCGGCTTGGTAACCTCTGAATAGCTATCACTTTCTTCGTATAGAGACTGAGAAAAGAACCTAGGTGGTCTGTGCTGGAGTCGGGGAGTTATAGGCAGACTGTTCCTCTTCTTTTCTAACATTACAAACTGCTGCCTGGCAGCTTCAAAATTGATCTGTTCCATGTCTACATCGGCTGTAGTTTGACCATCTGATGGCCCATTCACTTCTTTGTTTGTAAATAGGGAATCATTGCTGCCTTGTATATCGATCAAATCTTCTGTGTCCAAACTTTTACGCTGACCTTGCTTTTTGATAATGTCTTTTCTTTCCTGTTCAAGCTCCCATGCTTTCTCTGGGGTAAACTGACGTGAACCTACCCTAGCTTTTCCACCATCTTCATCATCACTGTCAACAAAGAGCTTGCTTGGGCTCGTCTCTGAACGATGTGAACGTACTTCAAAACGTTCCTCCTCCCTCAGCACTTTCAACTTACTATTTCGGTCTGGTGGGGGAATCCACACATCCTTTCTCTTATCTGCCACTTGGCTTTCATCAGGTATGGAATTAGTTAGATCTTCCCGGGAACCATTTATACTTCTGGATGAGGAGAGGGAGAAGATTTGGCTTCTGGTCACTCGGTCCATGGTTAAGTCTGGAGCAGTGGTGTTTTCCTCTGTGTTAGTGGTTATTTGCCTCTGCTCTTCAGAAATATACGTTATCTTTTCATCCACATGAATGTTCGTTGTATACACATTCAATTCCCTTTCAGTTTGTGTTTCAGATGTTAGTTCTGTTAGTTTGAATGGATTCTGTATGTCTTCATTGTTTTTTTGTAAATCCTCTGTATTTGAGTCAGAATTCAATGAACCAATAATTTGATACTGTGTTGAGATTTCTGTTATAGTCTGAGTAGAGTCTGTGTTGTCATACTCATTTCCGTAACCTTCGGATAACTCCGATTCTGGTTGGTTCGAGCTTCCTTCTTCACCACTAACTGACACCTAATGTAGAAAATTGAAATACACTGGTAAAATAAATAGTTTTTTGCAATTTTAATGTTTTTTTTTTTAACTTTCTTTAATAACAAACAATGCAATTGCCAATAGCAAATGGCAGTGTAACAAACAACATCTAGATGTTGGTGATGCATGAATTTCAAGACAGTAGACAATAGTATAAACCAGGCATGTCCAACCTGAGGCCCGGAACCTCAGGCAATGCGGCCCACTGCCCCCTGACAATTTTTGCTGGGGAGGAAGGAAGTCAGGTCGGGGGCACGGCCACACAGCAGCTTCCAAGAAACGGTAGGCAGAGGCTGCCTCAGAGGGGGGGGGGGGGAGCATGTGCAGTGTTTCTGACTCCTACCACCATGACCACTTGAAATCACTGAGGTGGTCATGGTGGTTAGAGTGTTCCTTTATTATCATTTAGAAGAAGTAAACCTCTGTATACTGATTCAATTTCATTTGATCATCCTCTAGTTGTGTTAAATTAGTGCGGGGGCCGCGGTGGCGTGGGAAGGGCGCGGCGGCATTTTTTTACTTATATACCTTAACTATAGTATATATTTTATATGCGGCCCGAGAAAATTTCTTTACACTCAATGTGGCCCAGAGAAGCCAAAAGGTTGGACACCCATGGTATAGACATTATGTAATGCATGCAGTAAAGTTGTTGGAACAAGAGAAGTGGCTAAAGTCTTTCAATATACATGCACAAGTAGATACTAAGAGGATATATTCTAAAGGTGTATGTCAATGGAGTATATATTGCAGCTTACTAGTCCTTGGTGTGGTGGCTGCATTTGTTTTCTTTCCCCAAGCTTCTTTTGCTTTTTTTCACCTAGTGACTCAGCTGCCCAAGCCCAGTGTGTTATTTGCAATGTCACTCCTCCAAAGTATCTCTGGAAGAAGTCATGGTTGTCATTAGGCTGCTCTCCTTATATGGACTACAAACATGTCTGTATCTCTTCATCTCTTTTGGAGCAGGGCAATTGGTAGTTTAAAGAAGATAAGTAAAGAGATATTCTTCTGTGCAGCTCAAAGGAAGTGACAAAGGCACTGTATTTCTGGCAACAGGGGTTTTCTGTAATTGCTGAAAATTGTTCCTAGCTTGGAAAAAAAAAAAACAATGCAGCCACCACATATAAGGGCTTTAACCACTTAAGCCCCGGAAAGATTTTACCCCCTTCCTGACCAGGGCCTATTTTGCGATTCGGCACTGTGTGACTTTAACAGATAATTGCGCAGTCGTGCGACGCTGCACCCAAATGAAATTTATGTCCTTTTTTTCCCACAAACAGAGCTTTCTTTTGGTGGTATTTGATCACCTGTGCGATTTTTTGATCATGCGCTATAAACAAAAAAAATAGCGACAATTTTGCAAAAATAACAATATTTTTCACATTTTTTTATATGAAGTTCCCATAAAACAAAAATTGTAAAAATCTAAAATTTTTTAACATTTTTGGCCAATTTGTTTTATGCTACCTATGTTTGATAAAAAAAATCACAAAAAGCGTATTTTGATTGGTTTGCGCAAAAGTTATTGCGTTTACTAGATTAGGAAAGATTTTTGTCATTTTTGTTGTTTTTTTTTTAACGAGTAATGGCAACGATCTGCGATTTTTTTTGCGGGACTGCGACATTGCGGCGGACAGATCGGACCTTTGACTGACATTTTTGACACTTTTGGGGTTACCAGTGACATTACTACAGTAATCAGTGCTATATATATGCACTGTTACTGTAAAAATGACACTGGCAGGGAAGGAGTTAACTTTATTTGAGAGGGAGGGGTTACGTGTGTCCCTAGGGGCATGTTTCTAACTGTGATTGGATGTGGCTACTGGTGTAAGAACAGAGATCAACGGTCCTACATAGCAGAACCGTGTGATCTCCATTCTTACACAGGGAAGAATGACAGGCGGCTGTGTTTACATTAGCCGCCTGCCTTTCTCCCGCTCTAACGGACAATCGCAAGTGCCCGGTGGACATCGGGTCCGCCGGGCACACACGCGGGGGGGTCCGTGAGCGAGCGGCGGGGCGCGCTCGCTCCCTAGAGCCTCACAGGCTAGCGACGTAGACCTACGTCGCTTTGCCTGTGAGGGGCTGACTGCCGACGTAGATTGGCGTTAGGCGGTCGGCAAGTGGTTAAGCTGCGATATATTGAATTTTTATTTATGGCTTTAGTTAACCTTTAATATATGCAGTATGAAGAACCACACAATTAACTAGACTGATATTATATATTAAGGCAGGAAATGGGCAGGGGTGGGGGAATCTCTCTGTTAGTAGCAGTGAACAACAAAGGCTACTGCTTGACAGATAATTAAAAGGGTGTTAATTATTCCAATGGACACCAGGTTTTGGTATAGATGTGCAGGAATTTGTTCCAACTGTGCTGTGAGATATTTCATGTTTTGGATGTCGTAAATACACTGCTCAAAATGATTAAAGGCACAGTTTTTAATCAGAGCATAGTATCAAGTCAATTAAACTCCTGGGATATTGATCTGATCAGTTAAGTAGCAGAGGGGTTTGGTAATCCGTTTCAGCTGCTTTGATGTTGATGAAATTAACAGGTGCACTAAATGGGCAACAATGAGATGACCTCCAAAACATGAATGGAGGTGTGGCCACTGACTTTTTTTTCCCTACTCAACTTTTCTGACTCTTGTTCACTAGTTTTGCATTTGGCTAGGGCTAGTAACACTACTGGTAGCTAGAGGCGATACCTGGACCCTATAAAGGTTGCACCGGCAGTCCAAATCCTCCAGGATGGCACATCAATACGTGGCATTGCCAGAAGGTTTGCTGTGTCTCCCAGCACGGTCTTAATAGCATGAAGGAGATTCCAGGAGACAGGCAGTTACTCTAAGAGAGCTGGACAGGGCCATAAAAGGTCCTTAAACCATCAGCAGGACCGATATCTGCTCCTTTGTGCAAGGAGGAACAGGATGAGCATTGCCAAGGCCCTGCAAAATGACCACCAACAGGCCACTGGTGTAAATGTCTCTAACCAAACAATCAGAAACAGACTTCATGAGGGTGGCCTGAGGTCCTAAGGATGTCTAGTTGGGCCCTGTGCTCACTGCCCGGTACCGTGGAGTTCGATTGGCATTTGCCATTGAACACCAGAATTGGCAGGTCATTATGCTGCCTGTAACATTGTTCAGCATGACTGATTTGGTGGTGGGTTAGTAATGGTCTGGGATAGCATATCCATTGAGGGACACACAGACCTCTACAGGCTAAATATTGGCACCCAAACTGCCATTAGGTATTGGGATGAAACCCTTGGACCCATTATCAGACCCTATGATGGTGCAGTGGGTTCTGTGTTCCAACTGGTGCACGACAATGCCCATATTCCAGGTGAGAGTATGCAGCCAGTTTCTGGAGGATGAAGGAATTGATACCACTCAATGGCCCCCCACGCTCGTCTGACTTAAATCCAATAGAACACCTCTGGGACATTATGTTTTGGTCCATCTGATACCCCCCAGGTTGCACTTCAGTCTGTTCAGGAGTTCAGTGATGCCCTGGTCCAGATCTGGGAGGAAATACCCCAGGGCATCATCTGTCATCTCATTAGGAACATACCCCAACATTGTCAGGCATGCATACAAGCATTTTGGGCCATACATTTATTTAAAGGTTAACTCCACTTTTGTGAGGGGAAAAAAATAGCAAACGAAAAAAGAAATATAGCATATACAATTGAAACTCAAGTCAAATTGTAATTGAATGTTAATAAAAATGACCTTTCCTTTTCAATCTGCAGCTCTGTAATTTTCTCTAAAATGCAAGTCAATATGGATACTTGAAGGTGTTCTGTACACAGAACACCTCCAGGTGCTCTGTGTACAGTACACAGAATGTGTACAGAACGCCCCCCAGAAACATAATTTCCTGCTTGTGTGATTGGCTCACTGATTTTCCAAGAAGTCTGCACAAAGATATAAGTCAGATATCAGGCATCCCCTGCCACAAAAATGTAATATTTGGTGACATACTCCCAATAGGAAATCATGTCTAAAAGGATGCAGACCCTGCAATTTTGCTCATTAGAGCCCTGCATGTGTAGCAGCTAATTGACAATTATGAAACCATTCCCATTATATTCACTTGCCACATGGAAACAGACAAACACACAGGGATTTCTTCAGAATAACAAAAGATAGGAAGTTTGTTTAAATCCTTTAATGTACATAGATCACCCAGGACAAATTTTATTTTCTCAACTAAAAGAGGAGCTATTCTTCAAATCCAAATTGGATGATTCAGCTGGGTGCGCTATTAAGCGTCTGAAAGAGGTCAGAATGTGATTCACTAATATAATAGAACATCTAGTTAGATCACTTATGGGTATTTTTTAAAGATTTGTATTTTTTTTTATTTTTCAAGATAAGTACAGCCAAAAAAGTGTAGCATGGCACAATCCAAAGGTTACAATTCAGAAATATTTAATAAAGACACAAAACACCATTACAGTCAAGGGTTATGGTGCAGAGAAAATACAGTGACAACTGCTGAGGACTACAAATACATTTGAGATTGTGAAGCTTTTGGGTGTGGTGTATAAACTGCCTGCTGAACACAAAAACATGGATAAGTGTGAACACCCGTCTGCTCCAAAACAGGAGATATAGCAGATGAAAATCACTATGGGTAACAGGAGTTTGGAGGACTAAGGGAATAAAAAAAGAAAAAATCATGAGAAAATTAAGGGAAATAGTGGTATTCGTCAGAGAAAGGAGCAGAAGGGAATGGAGGGGGAAGAGAACATTTAGACATGAGTAAATATCACATGGTAAGAGTCCAGAGATTATGGCCACAGTGCATTGAGAAATGCTACAAATCCTTAACCACTTCCATACAGGGCAGTTACACCTCCTTCCTGCCCAGGCCAATTTTCAACTTTTAGCGCTGTTGCATTTTGAATGACAATTGTGCGGTAATGCAACGCTGTACCTAAACTAAATTTATGTCATTTTCCCCCACAAATAGAGCTTTCTTTTGGTGGTATAGGATCACGGCAAGGTTTTTTCTTTTTTACTAAACAAATAAAAAAAGACCGAAACGTTTGAAAAAAAAAGTTTTTTTGTTTATGTTATAAAATTTTGTAAATAGATATGTATTTTCCTACACTGACAAGCACTGATGAGGCTGCACTGGCAGGAATTGATGAGGAGGCACTGATGGGGTGGCACTGATGATGAGACACTAATATGCAGCACTGATGGGCACTGATAGGCGGCACTTATATGCAGCACTGATGCCCACTGATATGTGGTACTGATAGGCGGCATTGATGGTCACTGATAAGCGGCACTAATGGGCACTGATAGGCGGCACTGATGGGCACTAATAGGTGGCACTGATAGGCGACACTGATGGGCACTGATAGGCGGAACTGATGGGCACTGATAGGTGGCACTGATGGGCAATGATTAACACTGGTGGGCGGCACTGATAGATGGCAATGATGGGCACTTCTGGGTGGCACTGATAGATGGCAATGATGGGCAGCACTGATGAGGAGGGAACTAACAGGCTCCCTGAGCACTGATTGGCATCCCTGGTGGCATGGGTGGTGGGCATCCCTGGTGGCCATGGTTGGGCAATCCCTGGTGGCTCTAGTGGCATCCCCCAAGGGTCTGCACTGGTAATCAATGCTCTGATTACCAGCACAGACCCCCCAGTCAAGAGAGCCGCCGATCGGCTTTCCTCTACTCGTGCCTGTCAGGCGCGAACTGAGGAAAGCCGCTCAATGGCACTTCCTATTTACTATGTGGCCAGCTGTGATTGGACACATGATAAAGAGTCTACATCATAGGCTCTTTACCGGGATCGGTGTGTCAGAGTGACACACCGCACCACCGATCACCGCTCTACGCACCCCCCGGGGGCAGCCTAGAGTCTTATGATGCCCAGCCGGGATGGGACAACCACTCTGCGGCCGTCATTTTACTATATGGCGGTCGGGATGAGGTTAAAGAATTTGTCATGGGTATCATTTAAGATACTAAAAAGCTTTTCGTTGATCATAAAGCCATGATGGTAAGCTTTGGTCTAATGAAAGGGGATAGAAATGTGCTTTCCAAGCTTAGGCTATAGTTTGTTTTGCTGTTAGGAGGTTTGCATGTCGCTAGTTTTTGCTGGTGATTAAGTAGATCAATTTGATCATGTAAGAGAGCAAACTATAGGTTGTGCTGTATTCATATATTAAGTAAGGTATGCAAAATGCCCTTGGGCCAAAAGAGACCAAAGGACAAAGGGATCATCATGTGTGTTTAACATTGCCAAGCTCATTACATTTCCTAAAGCACTGTTTAGAGGCCACCCATCAGGGGTAAGGGCTTTATATTCTGCCTCACGAGACATTACATTAGAAGAATTTTAGATATGTTCAGGTTTATTTGGGACCAGTCTTCTTCAGTTATGGAGGCAGGAAAATCCAGTAGCCAATTATTAACAGAAGAGTGGACTGGGAAGCAGGGAAGGGCATTGAGGGACATAGGATACATAGGATACATGGTTTTTCTGTACTATAGTTAAGCAACAGTTCAAGATTTCCACTAGCCTGTGACTGGACAATAAAAGGAACAGCAGCAGAGTGATATTCTCATTTCTGTCATTTTGCTCTCTAATATTATCAGCATGCCCATTGGACACATGGGTATACCAACACAACTGATTGGCTTCTTGTGCTATTTCTCTTTCTCTGAGGCCATCATGGACAGTTTGAATATTGGCTGGTTCAGCAGGAACCGGCCAAGATTTGAACCGTGTATGGGCAGGCTGAATGTACCAAGTTGACCGATCAATCAACTTGGGTACAATCAGCTTGCCGAATTTACTTGCGATTATCACTAGCAGCTGCTGTAGCCACTAGCAATAATCACTGTCTTCTCCCGGCGGGAAGACTTTCTCAGCCGTCCCGGCTGGGAGAATGACAATGAGATTGATTTACTAAATGCAAATATACTGTGCACTGCAAGTGCAGTTGCTCTAGATCTGAGAGAAAGCTCTGAAATGAGGGGAAGCGTTGCTCATTTCTATCATACAATCATGTGCAAGCAAAATTGCAGTTTTTTATTTTCCTTGCATGTTCCCCTCAGATCTAGAGCAACTGCACTTGCAGTGCACAGACTATTTGCCTTTAGTAAATTAACCCCAATGTCTTGGAAGGAGGGATTCCCCTGTCAGCACTGTATATGTTGATGGGGGAATCATGTGAAATTCTTTTCTGCAATTCATGGTTGCAGGAAAGAAATTTGCACCATCTATGGCTTGCCTCTGTGCACTGCTGAACAGGGGATTGCAAGATGCTGAAACCAATTTAAATTCAGGTACTTACACTGCCCACATTTTAAAAATATATTAAAAGAGTAACTCCACTTCTGTTAAAAAAAAGAAACTTTTTGGGTGATCAATGTACATTGTAGGGCTTTAACAAACTTTGTAGCAGATTTGCTGTTTCTTTTACTAGACTGATCACATAGTCATTCTGAATGGTGAACCTAGGTCATTCTTGATACACTTTCTGTGAGATTTGATTACTCTTTGGGTAGTATAACTGAGTTATACAGTGTCCAATGGTGTTAGGGGCTAGGGGGAGTGGTAACATCACCCCTCTGTCAATAGATTGTATAACTGGCTGCTAGACTGATACACTATCACATGAGAAAAGGTCCCATGTTCCCTCATACCTGGAAGCACCTGGTAGGACTCTTACAAAACAGGTAGGATTATATAAATTTGGATTGGATTGTGATAGATCTGCTGCAAAATGGAAATGGATATTCCTTTCATCCCTAAAACGTACCTTCATACTCATCACTCAGACCGAAAAAGGATTTGCTTCCAATACAAAGACTGATAAAACTCTCTGAATTGTCCTCCTCCTTTCATATAATAGATTATCCCAGTGGGTAACCCCAGTGAAATTATTTATTATCAGGGCCGGTGCTAGACTATTTTACGCCCTAGGCAAGACCAGCTACTTGCGACCCCCGCCCCCAAAAAAATAAAAAGGGAAGGGGTTAAAAACTCCTCTATATCATACCCAGTGACCCTGATCTGATGGCTCCTCTATGTTATACTGTCATACCCAGTGACCCCCATATTCCTCCATGTCACACCTGGAGACCCTAATGTCCCTCTATGCCACACCATGGGACCCCGATGATCCTCCATGTCACAAAAGGGGCACCTGATGTTCCTCCATGTCATACCCAGAGACCCTGATGTTTTTCCATGTCACACCTGGGGACCCTGATGTTCCTCCATGTCACACCTGGGGACCTCAGTCCCCCATGGCACACCCAGTGACCAAAATTCCTCATTGCACACCTGGTGACCCCGAAACCCTGTTAAACCAGGTGACCCCTATCCCCCATGGCACACGTGGTGACCCTGATTCCCTTTCACACCAGGGAACCTCCATGTCACACCCAGGGACCCTGATCCCCTGTTCTGGGGACACTCACTGGGTGGTATAAAGAGAGTGGCCCGCACTCTGCCCTCCTTCACCGTGATCCTGCTGATTCCTTCTTCCAGGATGCTCCTCTTCTGGACCACAGTGCTCACCACAGCTCCAACCGGCTTCTGGTGAAGGGAGAAGCAGCAGTCCGAGAACTCCGCACGTCCCCAATCCCAAACCTCCTCAGACCATTCCGGTGCCTCGTCGTTTCTGCTCCAGTAAAGGTGCCACCCTCCAGTGCCAAGCTTGGGGTCAGGTTCAGCTCTCCTCCGCTCCCTGCTTAATACCGACCCAGGGAAATGAACGGCTGCCCACCAGCTCAGTGCAGAGAGTCACTTCCTGCCCAGGGTTTACACCATTCAGCTCCAGCCAAAGAGGATCATCATGCAGGCAGCACTCCTGTGGGCTCCCTTCCTGCCTCTTGCCCCCCCCCCCCCCAACAGTGGTGAAAAGCCAGGTCCTGGTAGTTCAGCCACTGCCCCAGACACCTGGCATCTTCCTCTGTCCATTCTTCCTCCCCCACTGCCGCCCCCTCCCCTCAGCTCACAAGGATCATTCATGATGGACAGAGAGTGCCAACTCATGGTTGCAATGCGCCCTAGGCGGCTGCCTAGTTTGCCTAGTGGAAGCACCGGCCC